>NC_055683.1:34150094-34767837 GCF_017639745.1 Melanotaenia boesemani
GATGAACACACCAATAAATTTGTCTCTACTTACAGCTTACCCCTTTTTCATCCTGTGCTCAGGCAGATGCAAAAATGGCATGAGTAAGAACATAGAGCAGACGCGTTTGATGAGGACTACAAGCTACCATCATGCCCTAAATTTAAGTGACAGACAAAAATCACAACAGACAAGCAACACATAAACAGCAGACATGACAGAAATAAACGACTGTAAAAGCAGCATAAACATAATTACCATCTCGCTGCAGGAGGAGCAAAACAAAACAGTTTAGTAAGAGGGAAACAAAGGAGACAGATGCTTTGTCATAAAGGCCGCTGATTAAGCAAATAAAATTTTATTATAGTACATAACATTCATCAGCCACAAGAATGATTTAGTTACTTAATTTCATTCATTTATTTACGCTGCTGAAATTTTAATGAAATGGAGAATGATGATGAAACTTCTACATTTTGGCTTGTAACAAACACACTGGTGTTGAAGAAGCTGTCCTATTTTTCTCTTTTTAAACCAAGCTTTATTTTCCTCTGTAATTGCGAGGGAAATATTGATGGGCACGAAAATCTTTGCAATCATACTGAAGAAGACCAGCAACCGCTAAAGAGTGGTTGAGAGAGATCAATGCACTCTGGTTTAGGAAAACACGTGAAAACTGCATGAATATACTGCAATATAAGTCAAATAATGTGTTTGACACCACATGCACTGGAAATACTGGAATACAGCAACAAAAAAATGAGCAACAAGCAACATAAACAAATCTTTTTTAAAGCACAAAAAAGTGACAAATCGGACTGGATGCATTTTTTTCTGCAACAGTTTGTGACATCTAAAGTTATTTAAGTTGACTTCTTATTAGTAATGTAGCAAAATTAAGTTTAATGTAATTAGCTGCTTCTTTTTGTTTAATCAACAAATGAAGGTGATGACACAAGTGAGGTTAAAAGAACTGAAACACAGTCAAAAAATTCTAACTACTCAATATTCTTATGTTAGACAACATGGGGAGTAATGAGCTGATTGACTGGCTCCATGTGGGATTGATCACTAGTTCCAGCTTGACACACATCTATTGGGATCACATTTGGTTTCCCATTTGTTTGTTAAACCCAAATGGCCTTTGTTTGTTTTGTCCATTTGGAACATATGCCCATTTTTCTATTAGTGATCCACCAAGAACCTACATAAAGAGCCCACTTGGTTTATTCCATGTAGGCCCTGTGTAGTTCACAGTAGCAGGGCTTAAACATTTAATCAAGCGTATCCCATGTTACAAGTCCCGCAAGGGCCATACTTTCTAAAATATCAAACAATCTGACATTGTGCGTTGCAAAATCAAGCACTTTTAGTGGAATTGGCCTGATGTGTTGCCTTTTAGCGGTTGCCAGCAAAGATGCTCTTGCTCAAAATAGCTCAAATCAGAGAGATTTTTGTGCCTACAGGGACTGGGTTGAGTTTTCCTTTAAGACAGATGTGCCTAAAAGTGAGATTACATGCAAGTCTGTGATATAATCATCAGTGAATGGTTTCACACACACATCAGAATAAAGTTTCTTGAGTAATATGTTGAGAGCAGCTAGGGGAAACTATGTCCTTGCAATATTCACTTATTATTACCCCTTATATGCACATTTGCAAGTAAAACATGATGAGAAAAACGGCACGTGGTGTTGAGTCATCCGTCATGTTTAACAAGGTGACAAGTATTGTGCATGGCACACACCAATGAACATCTACAGGATCAAGCACTTGTTTTCCACTGTGAATGCTTTCGGCTGCTCCTTCACAAGGTAGAGTGTGGCACGGCTGAGGTTCACTGATCTCCTTAGAGGCCGAGATAAGTGCCAATAAATTCAAAGCAACTCTGAGTGATCATGCTCGTTCCATGGATGAACGGGTCATCCAAGGATAACTTCCATCCAGGTCTTTCTGATGGGAGTAAATTCTCCCCGAGTGATAATGCCCTCATTCACAGGGTACACATGACCACCGAATGGTTGAGTGAGCGTGACAATAGTGTTTGTTGTGTACTGTGTCCACAACATTTGCAATTTATCAATCTACATGAGCACTTTCTAGACTTTCTGAAGCTCTGTGGCGGACAGCCGCCATCATTTAACATCAAATGATTGAAGCAACCCACTGTGGGATGTTTCATGAAGGTGCACAGTTAAATGGGGTCAGGCAGTTTAAAAGCGAAGCACAAAATTAGATGACAAAACTTTCAATGTGACAAATGCATTTTATCTAAATTTGGAGAGACAGAAAAGCACAAAGGGATTAAAATGTGTTCTCATCAGTGTAAAAGCAAACTTTGAAAGGAGAAAACACACAATGTATTGACTTTCACCTGGAAGAGGCTTTGACCCACCTAACAGCATCCATTTTTTATGTTGCAGAAATACAACCACAGCATGCTCCCTCCCTGGAATAAATGTAAATAAAGTTAATGATCAGATGATTTGAATTGCATTTTATTTTAGCCCAAACTATTTTGTCATTCTTTGTTATTTAATACTATCAGGACATGTAATCTTACTACTTAAATGATTAGAAACTTGTTAAGAATAAATGTAATGTGATATTGTAAGAATACAACCTGTAAATGTTACCAAAACCCCATCAAAACACTCCCAGAGCACAGTGTCAGCTTGCAGTATGTATTCCATAGGACATTTTCCCTTTCAAGTCCTTTCAGCTGGCCTACCAGTCAGTAAAGACACAACAGGAGGAGGAAAAAATAGCCTGATATGCCCCAGGCACAAAATGAGTAGCTTGGACTATTTTTGACTTGAAATATATGTGGAAAAAAACTGTAATGTTAAAAAAAAAAAAAGTAAGCTAGCTACACTGCTGACTGAGAAATTTCAGACTATAATATGGTTTAGATTTATGAGGGATTCAGTTACGCTTTTTCTAATGAATCTAAATTACACATTACATTTGATAAGACTATGTTTAAACAAACTATGTGGGGATCACAGCGGAGGCAGTGTGGGGTATCTTCCCCAAGTACACTTGGACATGTAAACTAGGGAAGCTAATCCCTAAACTAGACAGCTAATCAGTTTTCCATAATAACACCTTTTTTTGTTGTTGTTGTTGCTGTTTTTGTGGGGTTTTTTTTTGTTTGTTTGTTTTGCTTTGTTTTTTAGTGTTTAGTACATTTATTATTTGTACTTTATGTTTTTATTTGAAAGTTTATTTGACTGGGACCGTGCACAACAACAAACATTAAAGTCAGACCAGACTGAGTAGAGATGCACTGCACCAGATTACAACATACTAGCTAGTTTCCATCTGCTGTCCCTGTGGCAGCCCAAAGAGAAATTTAACCATTTAAAGATAGAAAAATAGAAAAAAATAAAAACATAAAAAAGATTAAAAACAGTTTAATGAACAACCTTACTTAATAGAAAGTTTTAATCTTACAAACAAGCACTTTTTGTATTTTATTATATTTTAAAGCAAATAGTCAACCCTGTTGAAGGAGAGAAATATTTCCTCCTTTAAACTGAAGTAAATCAATGACTGTCTCTAAATATCTTCCATCAGCACCACCATTGTTATACTTAGTGCTGTGTTAAGTTTAATCAAACTGCAAGTGTTACTTTAAAAGTCTATTTATGCACGATGCAGAAGAAGGAAATGCATTTGGTCCGTTTTCAGGAAGCTTCGCCATCCCTTGCTTGACGTAGGAGACGGAGCAATACCACAGGAAATCAGAATCAGACTCATGTGTCATTATACATGTGACGTGAGGGCAGTGCTGAGCGGAGTAGCTGACATGCGACCAGTGAAAGAAACAAACCAGAGAAGAAGAGGAGAAAGAGGGTGAAGACGAGCACAACTGTAGAAATTGTATGAGCTTTGGAAGAAAGACTATATGTGGGTGTTTAGGGTGTGTTGGGCAGTTAGAAAAAACTTTATAGAGATGCATTACCGCTACCAAATGGTGTTGGAAACTGACGCCAGATTACGGGAGTGAACTCTGAATTTAGCATCGCCCGCTAGTAGAGGAATTAACTTAACCATGGCAACGCAAAAGAAGCATTAAAGTATGAGGACGGCAACGTATGATAACTCTTGAAACCGACGTTACTATTTACGTACGTAAGGGAGCATAAATGGGCCTTAAGTGTTCTTGCTGTGTCTTATCAGAAGATGGGGGTTTGTTTTGCGACCTGTCATTTATTTGGCAAAAACACTTTGAAGTCCAAATGAAGAGATTATTCTAATAATTTAAAAGAGCTACATGTCTTACTATTAACATTTTCATACCTAAGCAGTCCTCAGCACAGGTATGTTTATACTGAAGGGAAGTTTTTCAAAAAATGCAGGAGTGGTGATTTGATGTTATTAAGGCACTGACAAAAGGATTTTTGATTGATATGGGAGCCACTGAAGAGTGATGTTGATCCTACATTTTGCAACTAAGTGAACAATAAAGCAAAATAATAATTTGCCATCACTTTGATTGTGGATACATAACCTCACAAAGAAGAATGACTGGATGTAGTGCAATAGATTTATGGATTTAGGGATTTATCTAAAGTCTTTGTGCTTTTTGCATCACGTTTTGCCTTCTGTGATTTAGACTGGTGGTTCCTAACTGATCCCCAATGGGGTCCCCAAAGAGCACAGGGGGTCTGCAAGGCTTTGACTGTCAAAACCCTGTTGGATTAAAGCCATGTCCTCACAGAGACGAGTTGAGGTGTGTCCACTTAAGTTTTTATTATATTCTATTTTATTTTATTCACATTCTCCTGAACATCTTCAATGACTATGTGTACAAACAGCTTTACATTAGTAAACACATTTTTAGCTATGTGCTAACATAGTCAAACCAAAGGCTGACATCATGTGTGTGTCTGCTATGTGGCTTCACGATGTGTCTGCACCAAGTTCTAAATCTATTTTCTTTTTATTTCTCCTCCGACTGGGCTACATGTGGAATCTCAACCCAGAAATTGTTTTATGTGTCAGCACACCCTTCAATGTGTCATCACAAGTGGCTCTGTGTATTTCACCCCATGACCGTGACAAGAGCCATCAAAACTCCAGAGTCACATTTCCATTTGTGTCATGTGAAAAACCCACAGCAAGTGGTCTCAACTTTAGAGACTCTCAAATTTAACTAAAATGAAATAATACAGTGGAGTAGAGCCAAATAGTCATAGAAAGCAGATACATGCAATGAATAAATAGGTAAATATTATTATCTGAACCTAATAACAGCTTCCCATAAACTCTTCATCTGCCAAACAAAGCCTTTTGTAAATTTTAGTCACTCCTGATTCACTAGATTTGCCTCACCTGGTTTAAAACAAAATCAAATCACCTGAATGTTGCTGGCTGGTCTGCAGACCATGCTTCCTTGCACAATGTTTAGAGCAACAGCAGAAATAAAAGGATTATTGTGATCCATCCATCTATGTTCTGCTGTTTATCTGGACCGGGTCCTGGCAGGTGACTAGCAGTTGGTTTCTGGGCAGAAATCCCTCACCATCTCTACCTGGAAGGCAGCAAGGCTTCCAAGCCAGGTGTGAGTTGTACTCTCTCTGGCAGGTTTTGGGTCTTCCTTAAATCATCTTTGGCAGATTTTCTTACTCCCTTGCTCAGCATTTGTCTTGCATCCTGTCTCTTTTCTCAGCTCTCTCCTGCCAGTAAAAGTCAGTCTGATATTGTCTCTTGTTATGTCACTTTCTCTTTTCGTTCACTCACTTCCTACCATAATGTCCTCTTATATTTTTTATTTATTTTCTTATTTTTGCTGAATCAGCCATGGTGCCCGCTAGTGTTGATTACAGTTGCTGCTGTTTGACCCAGTGCCACAAAGCAAAATGCAGCTGTCACATGAAGTCTAGGGCTGAAAAAAAAAAAAAAAGTTGTTAGGAGCGGTTTCTCAGCCTTGATACATTGCAGGGCAACGAATGCTCCAGGAACAAGCACAATTAATCTCATTGTGCCACCAAAAAGAGTCAGAAGCACAGAGGTTTAAGGTTGGAAACTTACAGTATGTAGTATTGCTTTAAAGACATCCCCTGGTATATGTCTAAAATTTTATCTCAGACGGACGTTCAGAAGGAATCCCAACCAGAAGTCCACCTTTTGATGTAGAGGAGCAAAGGCTCAGAGTTCCTCCCAGATAATCGAGTACCTCACCTAGTCCCTAAGGTTTAGCCCAGACACACTTCACTGAAGGCTTACTTCAGCTGCTTGTATTCATGAGCCCATCCTTTTTTTTCCACTTACTAAAGCTAAAAGCTATAGATCAGGGTTGGAATAAAGATTAACTGGTAAATCACTAGTTTCTTCTTTTTCCGCTTTGGATTATTTCACTGGAAAAACTCAGAGATGAAGAGATGAATTTTGCCAATATCCAAACTTTGATGTTTTAAGGGTAGATTAAATACAAGCTTGGCACATTTTTTACAAGCAAGCGTCAGCAACATTTTTACCTATGAGAGCTCTGTATTTCCCTGCATCCATCTTCCCCACTAACCTGGCTTATCTTCCAGCCACTCTTGCAAAAATACATACCCACAGAATGATGCTGCCATCACAATGCTCGACTTCGGTGATGGGAACTGTGTAAATTCCTAGTTATTATTTATAGTATCCTTGATCTGTTTGACCAAACTTCCTCCTGACAGTAATGGAGTGGGTGTTCTTTTGGGGTGAAATTTTTCTGTACCCTTTAATAAGTCTTTACCAGGACAGTCAAAGAACCATCAGGATGATTTTAGCTTTCCTTAAAGTTGCTCAGCTTTTGCTTTATTGGACCTGGTTTGATTGCACATTTTTTATTAACTAATTTTATGCAAATACCAACAGTGTTTGTTTTATTTGAGAATAGTTTATATCTTGATGAAATGAATGAAGCAGAGGACATGATGGTAATGGTAAATAAGCCAACAATAACTCTGCTGACCTCATAGTTTTCACCCCACATCAGCCATCTGTGAAACGTCAAGCAGTGTGTGCGTGCTTAGTCATGTCTCAAAATGCCTTGTCATTGTGGGGACTTGTGGGTGGACTGGTGATAAAAGAAGTTGATCTAAATACGGAGAGTGTGAAGCAACAAAATGTTGAAAATGTGTCTGAAAACTTTCACATCACGGCTGTGATAAGTTACAGAGGTGAGTCAATTCAAGAGTGCAGTCAGACTGCAGAGGATGCAGTTGTGTATTAAATAGGATCGTCTGCATGGTGGGATGAGCTGCGTGACCTCCAAATAATGATGTGTTTCACAGACTCATATTTTACGTCTCCAGCAACATATTCACATTTTAACCAACATCTCACTTTTCATTTATCACAGCAATCTCGTTCCTACACCCTCCCTCTGTCCCTCTCTCTCAGATCTGCGTATTTTAAATAAGCACACTGACATCCTGTCGAATGATGCTGTCTTTTTACATGTTGACTTTCTCATCTCACCTGTGCCCATCTGCTTGAGCTCTAATAAAGGAAGAAAATTATATTTTAAAAACAGACTATGGCACTATTATAGGGTCTAAGTGTGAAGGTGTCAGCTGCTTTGTAATTACACAGCAAACATACTTACAGCATACAAGCAAAGTAGACTTGAAATACATTTAAAACCTACACAGTTGCATGCATACACTAGACTCACTTCACACATGCAGAAGCAGAGATCGAAACAGAGAAAGAACCATTTGCATTATAAAAAACAGGTAAACCAATCCTAAGCGAGTGTTAATGGAACATGTGACAGTATACATTAGATCCTTGCCACGAGGGAGTCCAGGTGATGCAAAACAGTAAAGCAGCAGACGCATTGAGACGTGACAGAATGAGAGATATTGCAGACAGACTGACTGGAACAAAGTCAGCTACCAGTGAGGGATTGACACATGGACAGAGACACTCGTTAAGACTGACATATGCCCAGAGGCAGTGATTTACAGAGGGGCATATGGGAGACAGTGTGACAGGTGACATGTTGAGCAGACCCAACACTGACACTCACGATCGCTTAAAAGCTTCCAAGATGTTGTCCTGCTGGTCCTCTTGTACAGCTGAAACCAGACATCAGGAGAAGGGCTGGTGAGAGCCCAGCTAGGTTAATTCATTACACAGCAGTCGTGAGCACCGAAGGAATAATGGACTGATGACTTCGTGAGGCCACTAAATGATAGGACCTAATGTGCATCGCACTCACTGAGATATTGGCTGACAAAGTCAGTTACATAGTAATGGTGAACATGCCGAATGGAAAATGACAATGATGTGATTAAGTGTCTGTCTCCAGACCTACCCTGCACGGAGACTTCAAATGTGCAGCTGTCGCACTTGTCTTTGGAGGTGACCTCGCATCGGTAGCCACCTGCGTCTCCATCTACTACTTTGATGATGCTCATCTCGTAAGTGTAGATCTGACAGAGAGGGGATGATGTGCAACAGAAACACACAATTAAATGAACACCCAAGCGAACACACACACATACATGCACAGATGTGCAGTACTTGCTCACAAACACACTCTCAAGGGTTAGGGTTATAGAGAGAACCATCAGGATGATGTTAGCTTTCCTTAAAGTTACTCCGCTTTTGCTTATCGGGCCTGGTTTGACTGCACATCTTTTATTGACTAGTTTTATGCAAATACCAACAGTGTTTGTTTTATCTGAGAATAATTTATATCTTGATGAAATGAATGAAGCAGAGGACATGATGGTAATAGTAAATAAGCCAACAGCACTGCAGTCAGAGAGAAATATTTATTTCTAAGTTGAGCAGCACAGACAGTTATGTGCATTTTCTCAGACACAATCAGAAAACACACAAACAAGAGGAAAGTATTATTTACTTGTGCTATAGAGATAAACAGCTTCTTTAAATTTATATGTTATGTCATGGAATATCAGGTTTTACTTTAGTTGTCTTTGTTTTTGTACCGCTCTGCTTCCTATACAGCAGGTCCTTATGTATAATATAAATAATAATGACATATATATGGAATAAATGTAAGAAGTATCCTCATAAATTTTTTGCACAATAAATTGCACGACTTTGTTCTGTTTTTTTTTTTTTGTTGTTTGTTAGTTTTTTTCCATAATGCTATTTTTGTTAATTGAGGTAATCAATCTCTTCACTGAGGTTATCATTTATTATCCAACTGCTACTGACTTTAAAACATTTCTGGGATCCAACAGACCTACATTCACAGAGTCAAATGTCCAAGTCAATCAAATTTACCCTGCAAAAACATTATAGTACTATGCCATGAAGGTTTTAAATGTTTCCCTGCTTCAACTCATTTGGCTCAAACTTATGTTGAAAAGATTAATTTAGTTTGATTTAGATATGATGGAGCAGGGAAACATCTGAAACCTGCAGGGCAGTGGCCCCCAAGGACCAGAGCTGAAGAACACTGTCTTAGGGAACTGATGCACAGAATATCTTGTACACATCTCTGGGAAACAACTGAATACAATAAAATTGCAGTATTTGAAACCTTGAGAATGAAAATGGCTTGTTGAAGACGATGACAGTCTGTACAAATACTATAATATCAGATGTTAAGGCGTTTCATCATAAACAAAAGCAACTGATTTAAAGGGTGCCAATGACATCCTCAGGACCTTGCTAGCATAGCTAAACAGGCAAAGCAAGCAGAAGGATTAAATAAACACAAAGATAATAAACATTTACCTTGGTGTTCCTGTCATAAGACTCTTTAAACTGCAGGTGCTTTCCAGCTTTACTAGCCAGGTCAAGCCACTTCCCTTTCAGCCACTTCATGGCCGGCTTCCTAGTCAGGTTTGAAGAGTCCACTTTAGCTACAAACGTGATGTCCTTCCCTGCCACCAAGAAGCAGTGATTCATTTGGATGACCTGTCTGTAGTCCAACTAGCTTTTGGTGCAAAGTGGCCACACCTTTCATTGTGAATATAACTCAGGGGTTTTATGATCAGTCATATGGCCATACCTTTTGTAGCTGTGACACTCTCCGGCTTCAACACGAAGAGTCCAGTCATCTCAGACATCTGAGGACCCTCTCCTGGTGGAGTCTCTGTGATGGAAGTTGAACCACAGAAAAGGAATTAAAACAAGGCTGATCCTCTGATTAATAAAAGGACATTGACAACTACAACGGGTGACATAGGGATCAAGCAAACCACAAAAATATCTTTTTAAAGGGGGTTCTTGAAGCCTCAAACCACTGCATTCCTGTTGTCTAATCTTAGAGTTTTCGTTTCTTTTTTAAATGGGTGTTTCAGGTTGGAACTAAACAGCGGTCCAATTTCCCTTCAGCATGTGCCCATGCCTTTACTGTTACACTGCGTAAGTTATTTAGGACCCTCTGAAAAAATAACAGGTGACAAATGAACCCCTTGGATTAGATTGACCTACAGGGAATAAAGAAAATCCTCAGATCACCTCTGAAGACCTCATTTTAAGGTTGGCGCTATGCAAGCAATCATCTGCTACCTTGATACAAAGTAAGCAGAAGCAGTGCTTTCTTATCTTTGCAAGTAAAGTGTTTGCTTGTCAGTCGATACGCTTTACAGAGATGCTACATATTTATTTCTCTTACCATCGGGAGGCAACTCTGCACCGGAGGGGGAAAGAGAAAGAGAGAGCGATGAACACTGTGTCAGGGTGTGCAGAATCTGTGCTGTTCTGTTAACACACCCGTTAATTGGCCCAACCTTGACTTCAGGTGAGAAACACTCACTCATTAAATCAGCGTGCTCTCACATTCCAAAGAAGCTCACCTTTCTGTCTGTTTCCAACATAACATTAATATGTCCATAACACTCAACTTTAAAAGTCACTTTAGCTGTGCTTGATTTAGGAAGGTTAACTGTACATTATCTACGTAAACTGCTTTATTTCTGTCAGACACACCGTAAGTTTTAGGAAAGGTTTACAGACAAGCAACAAGATAAAAGCACACCGGACCACCAATCAAGGAGAGTGAGTGAGTAAGGCCCTGTGTGAACATCCATTGGATGAGGCCAGTTGCTGAGAGAATGGATCCAGGGTCACGTGTCAGATAAGGCCATGCACTTCCATAAATTCAGAGAGCCGCACTGTCTGCGCCTTTTCCTCTCTCTGCTTTTATGGGCTCAGTTAATTTGATCTTTTAATCAAAAGTACCCCTGAGGACAGATCCAAGTTCAGATGTTCAGGATGATTTAAAAGGTTTTAGTTAGAATGCTAAGTAGGAAGAACTGATCCTGGAATGGAACCCAGGGGACACTTTTGAATGTTTACACTCTTACACTGTTACATTGAATACTTGCTGCGTTTGCAATGGAGTTTCTAAGAGAAATTAATTCCGGATACTGTTCTTGGCATCAAGATCGGGGCTTTAAATGGAAAAATTCCTGCTGAGGCTTTTATAAATCCTGTTTATATTTTGATGAGGTTGTAGTACATAACACATCTGAAAAAGAAAAATCTGAAATGCTTTATTTCAGAGGTTAGGATTTTTTTTCACATGTTTTTAATCCTCTTTAAAAGCTCTCTCTGATGTAATTTAGCACCAATTTCAGCGAACATCATTCATCCTAAACAACAGAATATGTTCATTTTATAATTTGCTTCCAAATGACTTTCTTAGGGTGTAAAAAACAGCAGCAATCTTTACAGTTGGAGGTGATGAATATGATGGCTCATCACATCAGGCTTAACAACTAAAACACACATACTTGTTGCATCAGTTTTGAATCTGTGTAATCGTGTAGTTCTTTGACATTAATCCATAGTTTCAGGATTATCAGCATAATAGATTATGTCCATGCCTTATTATCCTTGTTGTCAGACAACTAAAGCTTTCACAATTTTATCCTCATCTTCAGTTTATTGTTCATTTAAGTCACTCAAGTAGTGACAACACTTTCACCTTTATGGGAAACAATAAGTAAATAAAATGTAGAACTCAGTTATTTTGACCCACTGAGGTCCAACGTCTAAAATTATATAAACTTTGCACAAAAATTATGGAAATTTGTGTTTGGTTTTTTTTTAACATTAACACCCATTAGGTAACAGATGCAGTGTACACAAGGCTTCTAGCCAAAGGCTAATTTACAGCCCCCATCTCTGGTTAGGCTTTTTGATCTAGATAAACAGAGTTAAAAGTTAACGACAAAGGTAAAAGTACAGTCCAGTTACAAGTTACATTTAAAGTAAAATACATGGATAGGAAAAACGTCCAGATTAGGTTTTCAGTGTTCACAGTGTTGCTGTTGTTTGAGCCAATGCTTCAGTTTTATAGAAAAGAGCCTCAAGTCTGACAGTGACTTTAGATCCTGTGGTAAAGTGTTCCATAACTGTGATCCTCTGACTGAGAACGATGATTGTCCCAGAGTGGTTCTGCACCTTTTGACTCTACAGTTCCCACTCACTCCAGCTCTTGTTCTCATGCCTTCATTATTATATTTGTGTATTAACTAACAAATCACATCAGGGGCACGGCCATTCATACACTTAAATATTGTTTTCACGAAAGAAAAATTAAGAAAATTTTCAAGATTCAGTAAGTGGTATTTTTTAAGAATTTGGCAATAATGCCACTTCGCTGGTTTCTGATCAAATACTTTTAGAGTTTGCTTATATAATGACATTAAAGACTTCCTTACAGATTTTGAGGCCTGGCCCCAGATGATAGAGCAGTACGACATATGTGATAATATCATTGCATGCATATACATTTGAGCTGCTTTGGTAGATATATAAGGCCTTATCATACAGAAACAGTTTATATTAGTCTTGATAGTTTTGGACATTTTCTTTTCCACTTTTAGAACATGTGCTAGCATCTTTTAACATATTTAAAACACTTAACATTATTATGTTCACATCATAGAATAAATTCACATTTCATCTAGTAAATAATGCTATCCTGCTAACACAGGTGATGTCTTAAAAAAAGCTCTAAAACTGCAAGACCCTCCGAATTCTCCCAGCTACCATATCCAGTTACATACCTGCCCAAAGATAAATGTTGTGTATACTTTTGCCTAACTAAATATCCATGAAAAAGATTTATTATTATTATTATTATTGTTATTATTATTATTATCATTATTATTATTATTATTATTATTATTATTATTATTATTTAGTTAAATCTTTTATGTGAACAAATTCTGTGCCCAATTACATATTTCTTCCATGGAACTGATTAGGAAATAATTAGGGATACTACATATGCTCTAGTTGACTAATACTGGTAATTTCACAGTTATTACTCATTCAGTGAATTGGCAGTTTATCATATGAGCACTGCCAAACTGAAAATCCCATAAATCTCAGCATGAAATTAAATTAACAGAACAGAAACTGTGCTAATTATTATTTTTGCATTGTAATATTCTTTCAGCAATAGTCTAAAAAAAAAAAGAAAAACCATGTCACACATACAGAAGTAACATATATCCATCTGAAATGCAGGAAGGATATACAACTTTTTATAAACTGGACCCTATGGGTTAATTTCACCTCTAAAACACTCAAACAGTCACTCGGATGCTTTGGTGGAAGCAATCTACTATATTTTAAAGCAACTTGAAAGCCTCTCTATTGTGAGATGTTGTCGAAAACTTCTCTCTTATCTGTTATATTTGTGTCTTATGTACTTATTTTACTGTCCGCTCCTTTCATGTGACAGTTTATCAGATGAATTTGCTGATAAACTGTCACACGAGCTGCTTTGAAGTTGTAACTTTGCATTAGTTTCATATTTCTGATCTGTTTGTTGTGGCACGTATTATTTCTGTGATTACTACAATACCAAATTTTCAGAAAATAATGAAGTCAAATATTCCTGGAAAGTCAAATGGATTTTTATGATAGAAATCCTACGTATTGAGTAAATATTAAAAAATCTTAAGCAGCAGCGATGGCCGTCACCAGAGCAATCCCAGGCTTTAGGGGAGGAAGAAATTCCATTTGATGTCTACTAGCTCAAAAAGGGGTTGACACAACGCAGGCACAAATAAACTGGAAAACACAAAGCAAGCTGGGATATATTGTCTCGTGTATTTTCCTTACCATCCCTAGGCTCATTGTCGTCTCAATAGAAAGAGACAGTTTGTACATGGAAATGAGTTGAGCAGAAAATGGGGGGTTAAAACATTTCCAACAACAAAGCCCCGTTGTCCTCATTCTGCAGAGACGTGTGTAAGTATGAATGAAAAAGCTGTTCAACAAAGATCAGATTAAAGACAGAGTACTGTTTAAGCCTATTTACTGAGACATCCACAATATCTTCAGTCAGGCTGGAGCTGCACACACACTAATAATGACAAAGCAAAGCGCTTACTTACAGTAGGCTGGACATCCATTAATAAAGAAAACACACAGATTAAGCAAATAAAAAGGAATAAATGAGTCATGATGCAGATATAATGTACTGTAAGCATTCTGTACATGAAAACACAAGCGTGACATTACAATGCTCTGCTTCATGAACCAGCCGTGCCTCTCTGATTTATGTTGCTTATTCTGTAGAAGTCAACCTTTTAATTTTACAGATAAGTACAGCTGCAATAAGTAAGCACAAAAACATGTATGAAACTAGCCCAGACAAGGCTCACCTCCTACAGATCATGTTTCAAAGAGAACAGGTGCCATTTTCAAAAGTTTGCCATGCACCACCTTCAAAACTCCTGTCACGAGAACAGATGTCACAACAGATGCTGCAGGTGCTGGAAATATGGGATTGTTGACATCAATATGTGGGAAGTGAAAGAGCAGCAAGCTTCTCAACATGCACGATCAGTGACCAGTTCTGATCAGATCTCATTTATTTATGGGTAAATCAGGGATCAATGTTTTGGTTGAACGCCACATTTTGAAGATCTTGCATGTTTTGTATTATTCATTCATTTATTTATTTATGAATTCACTGATTTTTGCCATGAATGGGTCCGGTTCTGTCAGGAATGAGATTTCAGCACAACTTTTAAGCTCCTTCGATCCGCTCATACCTAAACTGTAGTTGTTTATATGCAATGTTTGGGACTGTGAGCAGAGATTGCATTGGAATTAGCAATCCAGCCCATGACTGCCTCAGACTTTAATGTGAGCCATACACACATCACACATCCATCAATTTGTCCTGGTTGCATCCACATCTGGATCCAGCTGTGATCTGATTGCTTAAGACATTTGCTAACAGCAAGTGTGACCAAAGTTTTAGACCTTGAAGAGGCCCGAGTCATGCCATTCATCTTAATCATCTGATGTGATAAATGTGCTTTCAGTTTTATTGCTTTTAATTTTTTTTTAGATCATCTAGCTGAACCTGTTGCAACATCTAATCAAACAGTAACATCCAGCTTTTTTGCAAATGCATTAACACTCCCCAACTCCTTGAAAAAATGTGTAATGTCACTGCAGCAGAATCAAGCTTCACTGAGTTTTCACGTTATTTGGGACTACTCACAGCTGAGCATCCATCAAAACAGATCCAGCATTTTAGCTCTAACTGCAGCCAAACCCATAACCTGTAGTGTAGCCTCTGCTTTGTGACCCACCAACATTACATCATAAATGTTGGACTCAATTTATTTGATCTATATTGGGCTGCCATCACCAGAAGGCCAACAAGGTGGTCGAGTATTTTCCAAAAAACATCAACTAGAGGTAGGAAAAGCAATTTTTGAGAGTTAGTGTTCGAATTGGAATGAGAATATGGAGAGAAAATTGCTTATTTGTCTTAAGAGATGAGCAATAATAAAAAAAAAAACTGACAGGTTAAACAGAACATTAAGGAGTTCAGAGCAGACTAAAGCCATTCCTCAGGTCAAATCTTGTGTTGCCTTTCAGGATCTTTGCTTACAAAAGGCTCTTTTGGGGTATTAATGTAGGTTACTGAGTTCTCCTCACCGAAGACTGCAAATCACCACAAATGAGTTGTAGTGTTAATATAACTCGCTGCTCTGCTTCATCACTGCACATGTATGCGCACATTTAATCACTGTGTGAGCTGCAGAAAGTAATTCATTTTAAATGACTGTACACACCACAAACACACACATTCACACACAGGGAACAAAACATCATCGGCTTTCTTGCTCTTGCTAATGATTCCAGTCACTCTATAAAATGACATAACATTTAATCCACTGAGGTGAACTACAACTGTAAAACTTCAGCGCTCATGTGTCTGTATAGACAGTTAAAAGCCATTACCTCTCAGGGGACTTGTTATTTATTACTTATAATGTGCAGCTGGCAGAAGAAATTTCTTTGAAAATACATCTGACAAGAAAAAAAATCATGATTTTACCTGATATATGCATATATACCATTAAACACAGATCACAGTTTATGTCGCTGCTCTGCTGTCAGGCTACTCCACCCACACACCATAATTTCCCACTTTTAGTTGACTGTATTACCATCTGCTATGGATAACATTTGAAAGGTCAGGATTTGAAAACTAAAATGGGAGGAACAAGTTGCTTTTCTTAATCTGTCTGCTGTTCTTCAAAATGCCATCATCATGCAATCTGCAGAAAACTGCTGCTCAGTGACCGCTGATTTCATAAATAATGGAAGTAAGACACACGTACGAAGCACAACTAGTCTCAGAAACATACACTTTAGCTCTCCTGTACATCAGCGGTTGCAGGATCATTGCAGCTTCTTAAACACAGAGCAGACTACAGGGAGATTACAGGGAAATAAGATCTAGTTGATTTTCATTGGAATTAAATATTGATTGGTTGATCATAAATTATTGAAGACTCTATATAGCTACATCATAATATTGTTATCAGGATCTTCTGATCACCAATAACTACATTTATGTTCATGTTTTTTTCTTTGTCATTAATGTTTTTGTTGTTGTGATTCATGATTTTTTTCCAGCTTCTCTCTATTTTATAGGTGCTCACGATAATTGTCTGCTTTGTTTTTCTTGCAGATGCTTTACTTGAATTTGTTTTTTTTCCTCTTCAAGTGTAGTGGCTGGTTCTTCTGTTTTGATTTAACAGCTGATGTTGTTTTCTATTTTCTTCTATTGTTTTTGTTTTTTCTCTTCTGTCTGGTCAGGTCCAGCATTAATATGTAAATTCAGCAATAGACTTATTTAAAAATAGGAATAATACTTAAGCATCAGGAGGAGTCTTATATCCATAAAGCTCTTCTTGGCTAAGTAGCACAGCAGCCAGACCACAATTCTGCTACCTATGATGCTGGACAGGACAAGTTAAGAAAAAAAAGCTAATTAGGTCACATTGGCTTTGTGAAACGATCTTCTCCAGACTGTCATCAGGTTGTTTTGGTGCCTGGCTGTTCTGTAGTGAAAAGACTCAATCAAAAGACTTTTGCTGCATTTGGTGAACCCCAACATCTGGAAGCTGAACCATGACATTGCATGATCTTCAACATCCACACATTTGACACAGGGTGGGAAAAAAGTCTTGGCTGCCTTCATATTTGCTTTATTGTTTTAGTGTTGCAAACAAATGTCTCAAAACAGTTACGAGTCATGAGAAAAAAATGTTTTAACTTGGATCGAATGTAAAGATCTCAGTTTTTTTATTTTTATTTAAGTTCTCAGATGCCATAAAATCAACTATCCAGCAATGCTGTTTTCAAACCATTTTACCCACTTATTACGGGATAATTACTGTGTGGCATGGTGCATTAGCTTACACAGCGTAATATTGCTGCAGCTGGTGCATCAGGACAACAACCTTGTGTGTTTGTCTGTGATGCCACCAGCTTTGACAAAATGGCATTTGACGTCCACTGGGAGCTTTTTATGCACATCTTTTACATCATTCTATTGTTTACTAATATAGTTAATATTTATTTCGAATGCCTCCTTTTTAGGGACAATTGCAGGTTAGTTTCATTTCAACATACAGTTTTCCCTTTTTATCTTTTTTGCCAACGTATTTATTCTCAGAACTAGATTCAGGAATTACCAGCCAGCTGATCAGTTGCAGGATACAAGGTGGAGCCACCCAGATGTTCTGTTGAGAATATAGTGACTAAATAAATATGCTGTTGCAAAAGTGGCATGGTGTGAAATGATTTGTTGTAATTTTGGCTTGAACTGCTATGTTTTTTAGATTTCAGGTGTTTTAAATGGAAAAATTCATTCTTTTGTTGCCCACCTTGTGGGCATTTTACATTTAGTTGTCACATCAAGAAACCTGTTGATTCTCTAAACCAGTGGTTATATGCAAGACAATTTCAGGGGGTTGCCAGATAATTATAGCCTACATTTATCAAATAAATTTGAGATTTTGTTTTACTAGGGCTGTCAAAATTAAACCATTAATGAAGAGAAAAATGAGTACATTCATTTTTTAACACAATAATGCATAAACAACAAAGTTAGTATTAACAATCTGAATTTGACATTTCTGTGGAAGAAGCTGATTTGGGGCATGTAGGTGCTTTGTCACAGCAGTGAACCACCAAAAACCAGTTTATCCTCCATAATTATGAAGATTCTGACTGTTTTCCAGCCTTACATTTAAAGGATGCTGCAAAATGACATCACACAATTAATCAGTACGTTGTTAGGTGGGGGAGGGGGTTGCAATCACTAATGCATCTTATCTTGGGGTCGTGGCTCAAAAAGTTTGAAAACCACTTCTCTAACTAACTCTGACTGCTGTCTACTGCAGGTAAGACAGTAACTACTACTTTTATTTCTGAAGCTATTCAAAATGCATGGGAATCTCCATAATCTGACAAATCCCAGGGGTGTACAATGCCTCTGGCTGCATCTGCAACAATTTATCTGCAAACTAATTAGTGCCAAATGTCAGGCTCAGTGAAGATATAGGAAATTGTTTGAAAAATGATAACAAAGTGCTGTAGTCTAGAATAAAAATTGAGGCTGTGGCAGATGGCAGGCACTACTTTTCTCTTACAAAATAACAAAATGAGCCCACCTACCTCAAAGTGCTTCTACTTTTAAAGAAATACAGTCCTGATTATACACTTCAACTTCCATATGGGATTTTTGTGGCTTGTGAAAGCAGAAGTGTCATCATAAAGGAACTAATTGAAACACATGAAAGACCTGTGTCCTTTAATTTAAGTGTTTTAGCTGCACTGAATTGTGGTCAAGGCAATGCAGACTGCTTTTGACTTCACATTAAAAACACCTGAGCAATGACTTTTAGACTTCAGCTGATAATATTTCCATGTAATATCAATCCAAAAAGAAAATAAAACTTACTGTCCAAAAAAAAAAAAAACAGCTTGTTTATCAATCATTTTTACAAAGTTTGCCATACATTTTGTTTATATGATGAACACATCTTTGTAATTGCCTTTAATTCAACTGGGATTTGCATTGCTGAAAGTCTTCAGCTGTTATCTACACCCACATGATTTAACAATGCTCATTAGAAACTTCTACAGCGGTGGTTGAAGGACAAATGTGAAAGATAAATTTGCATTCACCGTATGCATTTAGCAGGATTAATATAGCAGAGCTAAAATAGTCAAGTCGTGTAAACAGACACACTCACAGAGTGCTTATATGCATACATAGAGTGTGGAATTTGCCCATAAATTAAACACCTTCTACTTTGCTCCCTCTTTTTTTATAGCTGATTTAATTTCTGGTTCTAAAAACAAACATTTAGTGCCAATAAAAGAATATATAGAACAATGAGCAGTAATGGCTACAGTGTGTGATCGTGTGTGTGCTTTTATGAGTATGTGTGTGATGCATTTAGCAGCAGCACAGTGGGGATCATGCATCTCCACACTCAGTCTAATCACCACAGAAGTTCACCCCTTCTGTGTTTGGGTCATTTTTCAATCTTACCATCTTCCTCTTCCGGCTTCTCTGAACGAGTGGAAAGAAACACCTCGTTTTGGTCTTGAGGGCGATAATGACAGAAATGACAATGACATCGAGTGTTTTGTCCTTACCCTTGTCTGCAAATGAGAGAAAGAAGGAAAATGCATCAGGAATTTGAACTTCCTCTATCTGAATATTAGTTTTCATTGGTCACTTGGATTGACCCTAAAATAGCTCATTACTCTTTGCATAATTCAAATTTCAACAGGCTCCTTGGATCACAGCTCATGGGGCTCAGATTCAATGTCATGAAGGTACTTACCAGCAGGGGCTGCTGCAGCGTCATCGCCCTTGGCTTCTGCAATTAAACAACAATTATGCAAATTAATTTGTACATCCTCATTATTTCATATCATGCAGCACCTGCAGCACAGTGTTTGCACCGTCACGGCTTTAAAAGGCTGAGACTCTGTAAACTGTTTAAAAAGCCACATCTTGTGATCTGAATCCTCAGGAGACAATAATTAATAATTTCTTTACATAACTGAACACATTTGTTTATTAGTAAATTTATCTAGAATACAGAATGCAAAGCAATTCCATATATATTCTCTCCTTTATGAATAATGTACCCTTTTATTGTGATGTGTACTCTCTCTATGTCACCACATATAGATACAGGAATCATTAAAAATGCATAAAAATATTTAAAAAAAAAAAAAAAAAACATTTTTAAAATAAACTGTTCAATTTGAATAACATAAACACACATTTACAAGATCCCGCAGAGGGGAAAACACATGAGGACAACCCTGTTTGGTGCACCTCTTTCTGATTTCTGCAGGGACTGCCTCTGGCTAAAGAGAATATTGGATTTCAACAAGGGAATGTCGTATAATAAGGTGCCAGGTTTACACAGACAGTGAGGCTGAGATAAATATAAGTAAGATTTTCAAAGATCATGAGGAATAATTGAGCTTTAAATTTTCTGAAAGGGGCAGCCTCAAGACAAATGTGCATTTGATAGGATAAGTACATCAAAGTTCCAGGATCCCAAATCTAGGTTACTTTCGAAGCTCCAGGGTGTCTAATGAGATGGTAGATTAGGCATGAATTTATTTCTGCTAGATAAACTAAAGCACACAGCTGCACAGTTATAATTTAGGTTTAGCAGCATTCACATCTGAACCATCTATTTCAATCATTCCACGTCTGCGCTGTCGTTGGGTCCATGTTAAAATGTAAAAAATGTTTCAGGTGCCTCACTTTGCCAGCGATGTAGAGTCAGAGCAGCAAAGCATATTAAAGGCTGAGACGCAAAATGGATGAGGACATTATCTTGACAGCTATCATCTCTCCACCAACAACAAGCCACAACTGAAGCTGCAGAGCGTCCCAGGAGTCTACTTAACTTTAGGTCTAAGATATCAAGGCTCGGCCTTGGCAGTCTTTTTGAGATCCGGGCCGGCAGACTATGTTTGGCTTACTGGTGGGCAGGCAACACTTCTATTTTGGATATGGTTTGTTTTTCAGGCTACAATTTCTTAATGCCCCTGTCAGCACTTCAATCCAAGAGAGGATCTGTGACCCACCGAGCTGTAAAAACTTTCTTTAGGTTCCTGCTGAACCATCTATTCCACGTCTTACTGTAAATGAGAGGACGGTCGCCGCAGAATAAATTTCTGATTGCTTTTCTGGTCCCCAAGTTTTTCAGGGCTGCTGATGCCAGTGCAAACGGGATTAGATGTCTTACTTGACATTACGTGGCAGAAGACAGGAGGAGGGTTTTTTTAAACAATCCTGATCCACCGAGGCAACTGGGACATTAAATAAATTTTATCAAATCACCATGGAAACTAACTCCCGCTGATTTCGGATGTGTTTGATTAATAATATAATCGTCTTTCCAAAGACATTTTGAAATACAAAAAGTATCCGCTACAGAGAAGTCCCACTGGTATCTCCTAATCCAAAAGGAATAAAACAGTCTGTGAGTAGAAAATTACATATCAAAGACAGCTCATAAATACTAATACAGCCCTTTAGCTTTATGTGAAAGTACAATAAAATATATCTACTCAAAGATCAGTCTCTTGTCTACAAAAGGCTGCTACCCCTGACTGAATCTCTTCATATTTTCAGTTTTTAAATTTTATTGAAAATAATTGTATAAGGTTATGAGGACATTTTAATCTCTTTCACTGAACACATCTTTTCATCTGCTGGCCAGCCCCAATGATACACTATTAAAAACCTGTATGAATAAGGAAAGGAGCTAAAAGATGAGTATGACATTACTTTCTTAGACAGTCCAGTTGTCATAATACCCTGCAAGGCTTTGCTTAGCATAAGTGGATCAGCTGCATGCCGGTACATGATTTCCAGTTAGAATTTTGATTTATTGGACCCAAAATATGACAGAAAGATGTCAGTGTTTGTGAAGTTTAAAAATGACTGAACCACTTTGAGAACAGATGGTGTCAAACTGTGCCAAAATGGCCATTGTGAAGACCTCACCTGAACTCCTGAACTGGGCTTTTCAGGGATAATGTTCACATACTGTTCTATGATTTAATAGAGGTTTAGAGCCTGGAAGTGTTTTTTTTTTTTTTTTTTGTTGTTTGTTTGTTTGTTTGGTTGGTTGGTTGGTTGGTTGGTTGGTTGGTTGGTTGGTTGGTTGGTTGGTTGGTCGGTTGGTCGGTTGGTTGGGATTTTTTTTGTTTGTTTATGTTTGTTTGTTTGTTTGGTTGGTTGGTTGGTTGGTTGGTTGGTTGGTTGGTTGGTCGGTCGGTCGGTTGGGACTTTTTTTGTTTGTTTTTGTTTGTTTGTTTGTTTGGTTGGTTGGTTGGTTGGTTGGTTGGTTGGTTGGTTGGTTGGTTGGTTGGTTGGTTGGTTGGTCGGTTGGTTGGGATTTTTTTTGTTTGTTTTTGTTTGTTTGTTTGTTTGGTTGGTTGGTTGGTTGGTTGGTTGGTTGGTTGGTTGGTTGGTTGGTTGGTTGGTTGGTTGGTTGGTTGGTCGGTTGGTTGGGATTTTTTTTGTTTGTTTTTGTTTGTTTGTTTGTTTGGTTGGTTGGTTGGTTGGTTGGTTGGTTGGTTGGTTGGTTGGTTGGTTGGTTGGTTGGTTGGTTGGTTGGTCGGTCGGTCGGTTGGTTGGGATTTTTTTTGTTTGTTTTTGTTTGTTTGTTTGTTTGTTTGTTTAAGGTGAGCTTGAAACTTTTTCATTTGTCTGTGTGCCATCTTTATTTATTCCTCACGAGTAACACATTTACAGATTTTAACACATCTTAAAAAATCACGCATGTTCCCTTTACTATAACTTGCAAAGTATTCAAATAGAGCTTGTGGTTGCAGAGATATACTCATTTCACAATTACTATGCAATTTTCAAGCCTAAAAAATAACCACAGGGCTCAAATGGTTAAACTTTGGTTTGGTTTGCAGAGAATAAGAAAGTACAGGACTAAACAGAAGTCATTTTGTCCTCACCAGGTTTCATTCAACCTAAGATAAACACTAACACGTTTTACATCATTTTTACATTACAAACTGAATCAAAACACAGAAGCAGAGTGTGGAAGGCTAAATATGCCCTTAGTTCTTCCAAAGGAATTATAAGGTAAGTAGCAGTCAATGCTAACCAAATGCACTTGAGTGATGATCAGCTAGTGTCTATAAGAAGATGTTTTTAGAATCTGTATGTTAACATGGAGCCAAGGAAGAAAGACATCAGCACTGCAGATAAATGTAACTTTTATACTTTAACTTTAAAATATTATATAGCTCAAATAGCTCAAAATGTAGCTTTTATACTTTAACTTTTATAATATTATATGGCAGTCTGAACAGCACAAATAAAAAATTTTTTAAATCCGACCCAGGCCACGTTCATTCCATTAGCCTCATTGCATAGTTGGTTAACTGTGGTATTTGTCTAACTTTTCTTTCTTAATTTTGCTGATTGACTGTGCATGTCAATATACCCAGGGGTGGATGACCCAGTATGTTTGGCCCAAAGTCAAACAGCCCAAGAGCAACATGTCAGACCTCTGTTAGCATCTTAAATATCAACATTTGTGACAGTAGAATCTCAAAAAGACTGAACAAGAATGGTTTGTTTGAAAGGGTTGCGACTAAAAGCTTCTTCTCTCTAAAAGGAGCATGGCAGCACAGCTTAGGTTTGCAAAGCTCCTAATACCAACTGATAGTCCATAATATGAAAACATGATGATAAATCATTGTAGACAGACCCAAAAAACAACCAAACAAAATAATAGAAGAGATCTTTACGCTATAGTTTGGTGCTGTCTAGCTGCAAAGGTGTAAGTTGGAGATTCTCTGCAATCATTGTGTATTTTCCTCCATTCCTCCAGCATTCTTTGTGCAATAAATTGAGTTCACACAAAAGAATTTCCAAACCGTCAAGGTCACTACTACCTCATCTAATTATGCAGGGGTTTTATACATGTTATCACTATCATTCTTTCATATCTAATTTATACGCTTTTCTGTGCTCTGCATTACCTATTTTTCTCCATTCAGGTAGTTTGCAGTGTCTAGAGGGTGATATAGACTTTTTGTTGTATGTCTTGGGTGGAATATTTTATGCAGGTGACCAAAGAGAAAATGCAAATTATTACATAACATCAAAAATATCACACAGAGAAAATATTTATAGCTGTTCGAGGCATATTTTAAGTTGGCAAGTCCAATTGGCAATGAGAGGTAGATGTTTGATAACATGATTATTTATGAGGTAAATGACAACTGGAGCTTATATTTTTAAACAAAAAGGGTGGCAAAGGCACAAAAGTAAAAAGTAAAACATCTTGTTGGGTAATACTTTGGAATAGGCTCTATGAAGCTTGTATCACTGTGAGTATGTACGTAGACACATGATGCTTTGTAGAGATGTTACATTTGCAATCTGATTCTTTTAACAGTTCTGTGGTACATGTGAAGCGAATCAAGGCTTCTACGACTTTCTTTTTAATGTTGATTGATGTTGGTGTCTAACAGAGAACTTCTTGCTACATGCTGCTGGCTTATGAATCACATTTTATCAGACAGGGCCCATTATTTTTTGGCATGCAGGGTCACAGGTTCCAACATCTGCATCCTGTCAAGTGAGGACTTTTAGAAAACAAAAAAGCCAAAATTTGGAGGTTTACGCCTCATTTCTTGTCCATCAGAGATAGACTTGCGGTTTTATCCTGGTGTACCAGATGGTGCAGAACCATATGAGAGCACATAATGAGAAACGGTTTAGAAAAGCTTCTTTTTTTAAACTTCTGTCTGACTTTAACTAACCAAATTAATGTTGTGAGGCCAGTTGGTAAAAATGACTGTTAAGGAGCCTGGAAAGACACATTCTTTTGCGTTCCTGATCTTGTAAGCATCAAGGTGACCAAAGCTGGAGGCCAGGCTAAAAGAAAAGGAGAGTTTCCTCTGATGAAGGAACAGAGCCAAGGAATCTTGCTCCTTCCAAATCGTCACTATTCTTGCAATGCTTTGAGCTGATTTCCAATGGTGTTATGCTAATGTTGTGGTGCAACTGGTATGCTGCAAATATGAACCCAATTCAAATGCATCTGATGTATCTGATGCATCAGTCTTTTTGCATTTACAGCAGGAATTCTCAATGTTCTGATGGCTATTGTCTGTTTAGGGAGTAAGCACATGATTGAGGGTCATAAGTGCAATTCTTCCATTAAAAATCCCCAAAAGCCACAAGGCACAAAACTTGTTTGTGTTTCATCATCAAAACTTTTCACAAGATATGCAGCAGGTTTTTATGGGTCATCCATCAGCTCATTTTGGCTGACATTAAACCTTTAAAGAAGAGAAACATCTAAAACATGAAAGGCCAGGGCCCCTAGGACCAGATTTGGGAAATGTAAAGCAACTAAAAAGCCATTTTTTACACATGAAGTCTTAAGAACATTTGGAGAATTCGGGCCTTCTCTTTTGTTGTCTGTTCACACCCACAAAAAACAGCAGGAGAGTCTCTTCATGAGATGAGTTCTCGCAGCTGGAAAAACTCAGAAGTGGCTCCTGGATGGAGTACACAGGAGGCAGAACTCCGTTGTTTATCTCCATCCTAATCTTCTTCTTTTTAAGCCTCATTTCAGATTGTTTTGAATTACAGTTTTTGGACACTGTCACATCAGTGGTTTTACTTTTATATAGCAAACTTTATTATTGTCTTTATCTGCCTTCCTTCCACCTGTAAACTTGCATTTTTTTTTCCTCTACTTGACATGAAAGGGTAAAGAATAAGAAGCAGCTGCTCTACTACAGTTAAACAAGTTTATATGGAGATTTTCTTTTAAACTGACCGGGTATCCTTGCAAAAAATCCAGAGCGTGTGCTTGGACATTTGTGGGGGTTTTTTTTAATGCAGCCCCTCTAGAAAATGTCTACAACATGTTTAGAAATAAATAAATAAATGGTGCATGCATCCATAATAATCTGGATATTTAAATCTGGACTAAAGAGATTGGTTTAATAATAGAGCAGTTTTTTAACAAAGCTTAACTCCAGCATAATTTATGTTAAGAAATTATGTAAGCTATGTTTAAGAAAATAAATATATGAATAACAAGATGAGCTTACTTGAGATAAATGCATTTATATTAAATGTGGACAGATATAGCACTCTGCAGCATCTCAATTAATGAGGGTCAGTGATGCACGAAGCTACAATTTATGATAAAGGTTGGTTAAATGTGTTTCAACAAATCAAAATAAAAATCAGTTTTGCTTTGTGCATCTGTTATAAAATATTTTTGACCTGTTTCTCCTTCAGCCCACTTTCTAAGATCTTCCTGTGGTTGTTTATTAGTGCTCCCTCCATCACTGCCTGCTCCTTCCTGCTCCTTTAAAGCTGAGTTCAAGCCGCTGAGTCACCAGCAGGACAAATGTGACCCTTGAACCCTCTGTGATGATGCTGGAGGTAAAGCACAGCAGATGAACACTCTGTCTGTGAGGATCCATCTCTTTTCTCATTACCGTTCACGCTTCATTGACAGTCTTCTCTGGCCTAAATAATTTCACTCAGCAGCCGTCTGTTTCCTTGTCTTCCAGGTATCTATTAAATGTGATAGTGTTTCTTCCTTTTTACTTAATGCAAATCCCTACTCTCAGCACTTTTGGTCCCACTGTTTCTTTGTCCTACTTTAATCTGATTTAACTCTTCTGAAGGAAAAATAGCTGAGCCAAATGGAGAGCAAAGAGGTAAAGACTAGGAAGAATAAAAGAACAATAAGTCAGGCCAACAGGGTTCAAGGAGCTGGAGGATTGGCTTCTTTAGTGGAAGAGATGAGATATAGGCTCCACCATTTATATTTAATAACTACTATGTGAGATGGTTGTTGATACAGAATTTCTTTACTCAGTTTTCCCTGACCGTTTGTCAATACATCCTTTTAAATACAGTCAATAATTTATACTCAGTGCATCAGTCATTTTAAAACCTTTTATAATTTCCAAAAGCTTATGACTGCCATAACTCTAGACTCCTGGGGGGCTGTAATATGGCTCTGGCCATAAACTGATTAAGTAATAATACTTGAGTCAAGACATAGGGTGAATATTTAAGCTTGGTTAACAGAGAAAAGCACCAACAGATAAAAGCAGCTGGCTCAGGGATTCCTCTCCCTCTGCTGATACTAAAAAATGTAAGCATACATATTTGATTCCTAATGTAGTTCAGCTTTAAGCTTCCGAATGGCATGCAATGTTCCATATGTTGCACATTATGCATGTTTTATTCATAGTTTTGCACTTTAAAGGAGTGTCATTTTCTGCTGTGTGTACTAAAAATGATATAAAACAAATGTAAGTATGTTTTCTTACAACTGAAGCCACTTGAATTCTTGATTTTTCCTCTTTTATTGGCAAACAATCACTTATTGACGGTTCCACTGCTCATTTAAGTAATTTCTCTTACAATTCAAATAGCTTAAATCAGAAATTATTTCATTTAGCTCAGATTTTTTTCTGTTTGCTTGAGATAAATATCTGCCTCTTTAGCTGTCGAATGCTCCACAGCATTCACCAAATGTATGATCCGAAAAATCATAAACTCTACAGAGCTCATGTAATATGCCGGATGAAACTTTTCTTCTCTATTTTTAGTTTTGAAAACAACATTTGGTACTCTAACCCTAACAGATTGTTCTTGAAAGCTCATTAATTCGGAAGTGTTTGCAGAGTTATGCCAAAGACAAAAAGGTACTGGTGGGCATCCTGGCAATAGTCTGGGCTTCCTAAAGACCCAGGTCGACAAGGCTCGGGGTGAGGAAGAGGTTCAAATAAGTGGGCAGGAAGAGTGACTGAGCAGAGCAGTGGGCCTCCAGCAGCAAAAAGCATCTGGGACAACTGTGCTCCATTGCATGATTACTTGGGGCAGACATCATCCAGATAGACTTCCAGTGGTCCAGTTACTGGTGTAGGCAGTCTATGATGTTCTGCTCAGCCCATTAAATCTTCATGTCTAGGAAAAGAGTGAAACATCTTCCTGCTCCCGTTGCTTTGGAAGAGGCTCCTTGGACCATCTTAGCAGCTGCCTAAAGGCTCTGTCAGACAGCCACTTTTGTTTCACCAGTTGTTGAAGACAGTAGCTGAGAGTTAAACCTCAGTCATCAGCACCGGCAGATGTCACTTTAAAATAGGTTGAATGCATGCTTGAAATGTTAGCTTCCATTTTAGCATCCATTGTTTATGCTAACATGTAAAACTATGTTTAAATGTCTGAAACCTTGTTTAAACACTTAAAAATCATTTAATTTTTTTAATTTCAATTCAAAGTGTAACTGCACCGCCTACCTTTTGCGTAACTCCACCTACTGCCAACTTTTGAAAAATGCCTAAAACTGCAAGGGTTGGGAGATGTGGGGTGATGAAGGGAGTGGAGAGTGGGTGGGTTGGGAAACGCAGGCAGAAATGATTGATAGACAGCAGCTCAGCTCACTAGCAAGATGAAAAGCGAGATTCACAAAAACCTACACCACAGAGCGGTATTTGAGGTGAAAGACATTTTACAGCTCAAAAAACACATTTTAGGGTGCACTATCCCTTTGCCTCTGTTGCTAATTCTGTCATTATAAAATATTCTACATTATATCATAAACTCTCATTTTGAACTCACTTTTATCATTAAAGACATCGTTTATATAAAAACCTACATGTGGTTTTACAGTTCTCTTAAAAGCAAATATCAGTAACTCTTTATAATTCAGAAAACAAGCAGATTAACATTCTGATTAACCCCTCTCTCTCTCTCTCTTGCTCTCTCTCTCTCTCGCTCTCTCTTTCTCGCTCTCTCTCTCGCTCTCTCTCTCTCTCTCTCTCTCTCCCCGTCTGCTTCTTCCTGTCACTCTTCTCCCGACTTGCTTTTGAAGTGTAACCTCTGTGGAATGTGCTTCGTTAATCTCTCTTGACATTTCCCTGTCTTCCTCTGCTGCGTACGTCTCTGGCTTGTTCAGGCAGTTAAGCCAAAGGAGTCAGGCCAAGCCAAACATTTGAATCTTGAAATCTTTTTCTCTCATCACTGAGCAAAGTTAAAAAGGGCACAAATTCTTCATGTGCATTAGTCTGAAGTTGCGTCTTGACGGCAGAAGCTGAACAGCTGTAGTTTTAAACTGAGACTGATCCGTCTACCGCTGCTGGAGAAGAAGGCACCTCTTTCTTGGTTTGGTTTCTGCTGGAGCTTGATGTTGAAGGACTGCTGGATACATTAGGCCACTTAAGCATGTCTACAACCGTGAGCTATGACAACAACAGACGTGTTAACTAGACACTTTTGGCCAACACGGCCTCCTCCTTTGGCTGAGCGCAACAGCAATTGGTTGTAGCATATTCCCGCTGCTTGTGCATTGTTAATGCAGCCTACTGCCCCAGTGATGCCTTTCCACATTTGACAGGGGTGTCAGTCATGGTAATATGTGTGTTTCATTGCAGTGTAAATGCATACACAACATATCTGTTGTTATTAATGAGCTCTTAGAGTCAGACTTGCTCTAAATAAAAAACTATCCACAGAGCAACAAGATCTGTCGTGATATATTACGGTGCATCAGCAAAGTCTTAAAAAAAAAAGTTGTAAATTATTAATTTTTTGCGACATATTTGTGAAATTTTGGTGTAAATATGAAGGCGAGAAGTTTAGAGCAAATCAGCAACTTCTACAATATTTAAATAAACTTAGAAAAATCTGGTAACATACTGTTACTGTAGGTTCTTTTCTATTCATATTTAGCTTACAAGTGCACCTGAAGGCTTGTCTTTTTTCCATTTTTATGCGGGTTTGGATGTTTTACCCTTGAGATAAAAGGCGTGGTATTATTACATAAAATTGTGTCTCAGACATACTAGGATCACACAAGATTGTTGAGCAGCCAGTACTGGGCAGTACGTGCTATAAAATATCTCTACTTGCAAGGAAAGTAGCATCTTTCCAATTTCACAAACTGTATATCAAACCATCTTATATGCTCATATTTGATAGTGTTTATGGTCTGGAAGTCAAATAAGCACTGGTTTCAACCAAGGTATGCAGAATAGCATCTCTGAACACACAACTCGTCCAACCTTGAAGCAGATGGGCTACAGCAGCAACATGGATCCGTCCTGTCTTGTAGCAACTGTTCAGGGTGCCTATGGTATAATGGTGTGGGGGAAATATTCTTAACCTACTCTTGGTCCTTTTAGTACCAATTAAAGGTTTAACCACTTATCTGAATATGTCCATCCCTTTATGACCACAGTGCAGCATCTTCTGATGGCTACTTCCAGCAGGATAATGCACCGTCACAAAGCTCAAATGATTTTTAACTGGTTTCTTGAGCAAGACATGAGTTAACTGTACTTCATTGACCTCCACAGCCACCAGATCCCCAATATTGTGACCCAAAAGAAAAAAAAAAAGTGAGGAATTTTGTAACAACTGGTGATTGTCTCACTATAGAGCCCAACTTTGTAAATTTTGGGACTTTTCAGCTTCAGTAGAGCCTGTGATTGGTTAAGTCCCGGCATTAGAATGGCGTGGTTAGAGAGATCCATCAAACCATGTGTACAGAGAACAACAGTCACTATAAAACTGTAGACAAACATTGCCATGAGACTGTATGACAGTATGAAAATGAGAAAAAATGGCCAAATTTAGGGATATACAATGTTTCTGCCTGACAGCAACAAAATGGGATTCACTGGGTAATGTAAAATTCAGACTTTCACACTTAACCCAACTGGTCCGATTACTTGTACTTCTTCAGTTTATACACTAATTTTAGAGTTACTCAACAGCAGGCCCCTGAATTCCCTTAATCACTCTTTAAAAGCAGCTCACTCCATTATCACACATCTTGAGCACATGTGCTGCTGTCACACTCACTAGATGGTTGAACTGAACATTTATATGGTGGCAACAAAATATATTATCCACATTAAAAAGGCAAATATTGGTGGAAGAGTCTATTTATAAATCCGAGTGTTTGGATGAGTATCAATGGTATTCTGAGCACTTGGCTGGCATCAACTCTGGAGGCAGAGTGTGACTGATGGAGTTTCACCATTTTATGATCAGGATGGAGAACGATGCTGGCGGCAGAATCGGGGTACACTTAAGCCTCCGTCCTCTCTATCACTCTATCATCGGCCAAGTTAATGTGACTGCTTTGGTGATCTTACCTACATCCGTGCAGTGAACTGAATTAAGAGTCATTTCATGAGCTGATCAGCTGCTTGGCATGCAGTCAGTAATGGATGTTGTAAAACATCAAAAAATAAATATTTGTATAATTATAGTGTTAAAAATAATAATGACATGCTGCAGTGCAGATTTCCATGGCGTAACTTCATAATTAGGTCATCTTGAATTTTTTAGGTAGGGTGATTTGTTGTGCAGGCAGACTGGGTGAAAAACAAGTGGCAACTTAAAACCAAACGTTATACTATCACAAGATGGTGAATTTATCCCAAAGGACTTTTTTTTTTTTTTTTTTTTTTTGCATAAAGTACAGAAACCACTTCCAGTAGTTGTTGAAATAGAGTGCTAAAACACCACTTTAGAAAGCAGGTTATCCTGCATGATAAACAGGAGCTCACATGAGAGGTCTCTGCAAATTCAACTGACCTACTTTTAGTTTTTGGCTGCTGTGCCAAAAGATTATTCTAAATATTTTTAAGGGCCTTTTTTTTCTCTTGAACCTGTGTCAGATCTCGCAAAATTGCTTTAGGAAATAACTGCATAACATTTACCGCCCAATCCATCCCCTCTATCTCATGTGGATTAAACTTCTTAATTTTTGTTTATTTATAATTATAATTGCTTCATTAATAAGAAAGAGCTAGATCCATTACAGAGGACAGTAGCTCATTTAGGGAAGGTTTGGAGGTGTTTAGATGATAAATCATGAGGAAACAAGCTCTTTATGGAGGGATTCTGCAATCTGTGCAATAATAGTTGACAAATGTGGCTAAATAAATCTGCCAAAAGCCTCTTAGATCTTCATCTGGGTCGAGGATGTAGTCTTGAAACGGTCTTTTTTAGTAAACTTTGATTTACATTTTCATTTATTAGAAACCAGTTAAATTGTATATTTCCTTCTTATTGTTTATTCTATCTTAATATCAGAAGGCAAAATTTAGACCTCTAGCTACGCTTTACTAGTTAATAACTCTTTATAGGTGCAAAGATTCCTGTGTTATATAGTGTTTATGCATGTAAAGGTCATCCATTAAGCCTGTTGTGCGTGTAGATGGAGGGATTAGACACACCAGCATGTGGTAGGACTGTGAGAGATGAGATGGCTGTATATAACACTGGGTCATAGAGATGATGAAAAGAATTATGACTTGTTTGAATTCCTCTGGTGATGTCTTTCTCCCCCTTCCCTCTACTCTGTGGCACACATGAGGAAGAAGATTTATGGCTGATTGAGGGAGGGGAAAGAGGCAGGATTTGGTAATGGGGTTGAAAGGGGAATAAAGGAGGTGTGAAACTGAAGGTTACATTTTATAGCACTGCTGTAAACATTTTTTGACAATTTGAATAAATGGTCATTATGGAAATAAAGCTGGCTAAGAAAACAAGTGCTAAATGCACCTCGGCTTCAGGGAGGAGGAATGTGTAGTGTTCAGTAAACAAGGGCGGCTTTCAGATTCGTATTAAGCTGTCATGCTACTTCCGTTTGTCTTCCAGCTCGCATCAGCATCGCCTGTTCTCCAATTAGGCCAAGACCTCTTTCAGATCACAGACACAGCTTTAAGAAAAGGGGATCGATTCCGGGAGTGTATTCACTACACATCACACTGCTCAGGCTGTGTTTAAAGAGTCTTTGTTAATGATATATCAGTTAACTTTTCAGTCTCTTGTTGGATCTCATGGCACAGTTACTTGACTCTGCATCTGTCTGTAATCCATCATGCAGCGGGTGCATACCTGTGGGAACTTGATGATGGCCTTGGTATGAGGTAATGCTACACTGGACCAGTTGTGATATGGGCTTCCTTCTACCCTGCAGCCTATAGTTTAACCTTTCACTAAACAACTGCTACGCTGCAAAAACAAGAAGAAGGACTTTTAGATCCCCAAAAGTGTTGGAGCCATTGGTAGAAGTCTAAATTTATCCATTGCATCTATTTATGGCTGCTCTTGACTATATTAAGTAGAACATATTTGCATAGAATTTTGGCATTATGGGTAATAGTACAATATCATCCCCTATCACTGTTGCCTTTTGGAAAAGCTGTTACAATGATGTCTTCCATTAGGATAAAACATAACATTTCAGTCAGATGAGGTGCTCCTGCTAACTCCTCAAACGTGAAATGGAAAACCTAAAAGTTCACACACTTTATGTCCTCTTTTCTGTCTTTTGGTGATTCTACAGACTTTGCCCAGTCTAACACAGAGCCATATTTTCATGGTGGTGAGTAATGAGCGAGTAATGAGAGCACAGTTAGATGTTGAAAACGCACAGCAGGGAGGACGATTGTTTTCATTTGTCCTAGTAGTTTCTCTCATAATAGGAGAGATGAGCAGGAGTTGGGGGTTGGATGTTGTTACCCAGTCTGCCAGGTCTTTAAAGTATTGAGAATAACCATGAAAACAGAAAACAATTAAGCCTGTTGAGAAGCAGACAGCTTCATGTAACAGAAGCATTTGTGTGCAGTACATAGATGTGAATAAAACCCTTTAAAAAGTTAAATAATTCACATTAAATCAGCTGTCAGTGCATCAGCTCCAAGTTACACTGAAGGGTGTCTGCTCTTTATTGCACAGCTTTGCAGAAATATCTGGGAAGCTGTTCAGCCGTCCTTCAGCCACTCTTCCGCTGTTTTTGATGCTCTACTAAAGGGTCTAATGGTTTTACACTAAGTGCCAGTTTTTTGTCTTATTTTACAGGTGTGCTTTGAATAGTGCTGGACTTTTCCTTTTTCGCCAAATTTGTGGAAGCTGTGAGTCATCTTGTCAGCCAGCCTTTAAGTACATCCTTGGTCATTCATAAGGCCATCTATAAATGTCATCCACTCAACACATTTCGGACTCACACTTTGCAGCCCAACAGCGGTACACTGCCACCACTTTGCTCCACTGTAGGAGCTATTCATTACGTGATTGCATTACAACAGGATATCATTAAAGGCTCGAGTTATTGCATATTGGTTTTGTGTAGTATTCTGTACCATGCACATGACAGAAATTGTGCATGGAGCACTTGATGGTTTTTCAGAGCTAGATAATGCTGATAGTCCTCTTTCAGTGAATTCATTTAAGGAGTCTGACTGCTACAACACTAATTAATGGTAATATGGCTCATTCTACAAGCCCTACTCACTGCCCCAACTGTGTTTACTTTGATTTTTAGCTGGTTAACAATCTTCTTGTATCCTTTTTGGAAATTACAAATATGCAAATAAACAAATCCTGAAGGTCAAAAACAAAGAAAGATATGGTACGCATATGCAGTTTATGTTCACTTTTGTTTTAGTGATTACATTTAGCTTTTGTGTCAGTTCAGTCTTTTTAAAGGGTTTATTTTTGCTCTGCCTATTAACTTAGAAATAATGAAATCATTGTGATGTGATACTTCTCACTTCTCTTGTTTACTTTGTCTACCTGAGGGCTCCTCATTAGTCAAATCTAAGTCAAAGTCTGCCTGTATGAATGCGGCCCCTGTTCTGCCCCATACGAACAGAGGAGGGAGGGGTGTGTGAGTGGAGATGCTGACCTCTGGCAGTGTGACTGATAATTAAAAATTAGGTTGTTATTTCTGCAGCGCCAGCAAAGCACCACCCTGCAACTATCAGAATCGGCTCTTGTGCATAAGGTCTAATTATGCCGTGACTGGCTTGTTCTAGTACACCCATCATTTTGTCAGATAAAACATTTCATAGTTTTCAAGAGAAACAGTGATTCTAGCTGGGTTTTTTTTTTTGTCTGTTTGTTTGTTTTTTTTATGTGGACATTTTCTCTCCTTCTTTGGGTTAGCCAGGGTCAAATCAAGCACCCATACCCCCGTCCACATTCAGACGTCGCTCCCTTGGATTTGCAGGGCCACAGCCGTCACCCTTACACTTGAGAACTATTCTTGTGGCTGTTTATTAGGATGCATGCCTCATCCGGCTTCTAGCGTCCCGGACAGCTTTTTCTGTGCGGAGCAAGACGCCGCCGGGAAAGCCACATGAGCTGTAACCAGCTGATCGACAGGGGCAGAGGGGTTCAAGAGTATGATGAAGTTCAAGACAGGGGCAACGATTTGGGATGGGTGGATACACAAGAACAAGAAGAGCCTGAGAGAAGTTAGTAATGTGGTGTTAGGAATATAATATGTGTGATGTCAGGACACTGGACTGGCAACATGTTGGTAAGATATAATGAAATGCTGGGATGGAATTACTGCGTGATAGGAGCATAAATAGGGAAAGGCTGTAAGCTCTTCTGGAGGGGAGAGATATCTAATCAAATGCATTTTATCACTTATCACTGCTGACTTTCACCTCTAAATATGGACTATTTGTTTTCAGCAACATACCTTTTTTGGCTTCATCCATTTTACTTTGATGGAGCTCAGTATGTAAACCAAGATAAAAGATTAAAAAAGATTTCTGAGTTTTTATCAACTCAAGCTGGAGAATCTGAAATCCACAAAAATGGGTGTTCTGGCTTTCTCACACAATAACAATGATAGGGTGAACTGCATGCAGATTGGCAAGCAGAGATGGATGCCAGCTGGGGAGACTGTAACAGAAAGAGGGAGGCAATCAGGGTCAGATAGATTAGGTGTCTGAGGTGCAGAGATACGACGCAAGGTAGTTACACCTGACTTGGCAGAGGTCTCTCTAACAAATCATCCCGCTCATCTCTTCGCTTTTATCTGCCACCTCCTCCTTCCCTCCTGCCCTGCTTCCCACCTTTGCTCATGCTTGCTCTCATTCCTTGCGTTTCAAGCCACCAGATGATTTATGAGACTTTGAGGTTGCTGTTGACAAAGGCAGCAGAGCATATTTCAGACCCTATGACTGATAGAAACATTACAGCCAGTACAGTTTAATGTCACATACCACAGCACTGTGGTCAGTTAATGTTTCAGTGCAGAGGTTATTGAATGTTTAGGTGCATGTATTGCATTATTACACTACATTACTTGACTCACACAAATTGAGTTTATGGTGCAATGAAAGTTATTATAATTTCTGATGGAGCTTAATTTTATTTTTTATTTTTTATTTTAACATTTTTTTCCTACAATGTAGCCTGCATACTTTGTATTTGTGTAAAACATTAAATTATTGCAAAAAGCAATAAATATCGTCAGTTTTAACCTCACACCAGACATTACTGTAAGTGTTCTGACTTTTAACCAATCCCCATTCCCGCTTCCCTTCATATAATGAAGTTCAATTACTGGAAAAGATTCCCCTTCAAACAATACATTTCTCCTAATAAAAGCCTGCAAGATCCATTATAACTTCCATTTGTGACTCCCCTCTTAAACATTTCTTTTCACTTCTTATCATTTTGGCTCATTTTATTATTGATTACCTAAATTTAGGTGCATAGAAGCTGCAAACAATAACCAATACAATCAATCTTACTATGTTTCGCCCTGCAAATGTTTTAAATGTTTGCTGTTAAGACAGACGAGTTAAACTCATGAATATTAATGTGCTGCTTTCGCTGTGAAGTGTTACTCTTTTTTTGCTTATTTAAAAAAAAAATAGCAGTTTGCCTTCATAAAACTGTAGTTCAAGAACATTGTCAGGGAAAGAGAAAGAAGAAATGAGTTCCCCCGCCCCCAAAAAAAATCTTGATATTACCTTCTGGCTTGTTTGTGGACTTAATGAGAAAAAGTACCAGGGTGCAATTTCCTGCATTTTTTTCCCACATCTAAACATTTACACTGATCCAGAAACTTCCTGTTTCTGATCAGTGGAGTTTCCTATCATAATCCCACACAATTGACCACCTTACCTGGCTTCTGAGGCTCGGGCATGTCTGTGTCTGTTTATAGAGATTCCTATGAAAGCGTCCTCCTTTCTGCTTCTCAGTGGAACTGCCTGCATGTCTCTTCATCCCTTTTTATGACCTTCCTCGCCTCCCTCCCACCACCACCACCACTGTCGTCCTCCCCCCTACAAGAACAAGAAAGGAGGAAAGCGACAGAATGGCTGTCACCCGAAACCTTGGCAGGAGCCCCAAGGCTTTGAGGAAGAGGAGGAAGACACCATGAGTGGTAAAAGAGGTTCAGAGTCATTAAGAAAAGTCCAGCCCTGAGGAAAACCTGCCAGGTGATTAACTCATTAGGCCCTGAAGGCAGAACATTAACAGGCTGACTGATGCTTATCAACGCTTCGCAGTTTGACTGAGTGGTGCTACAGTGACCTGACAGCACAGACATGTTTCCTCTTATTAGTGGAGAATGTGCAAAAATAAAAGAGGAAGAGAGGAAGTCTTTTAATGTTTTTAACCCCAACGGCTATCATCCGTAAATCACTTTTTGGGAAGAAAATACTGAGCTGATGCAGCAAAGTAGAGTAAAAACATTCAGGTTGCATGAATCATAAATACTATTTAAAGTAGTGATTCTGTTTCAGGGTTTTTAGTTTCTCACAGGTCTAATATGTCCGTTTGGAGAAACAATAAATCTGGATCTAAATGTATCATGTCAAGTTAACTGAATGCCTCATGCATGTTCAGCACAAATACATGTTTGCTTGCTATCTGTTGGCTGAAAAACAAAGAGCGGCTTGGCAAGAGTTAATTCTGCTGCTAATGTGCGATTTGGGCACTGTAAATGTTCCAATAATGTATTTGAAATCTGGCTGGAGTTGAAAGATTGGTAGAAAAAGTGTGCCAATGTTTTTCTTTTTGGTGTCAGTGGAAGAGTCCAGTCAAAAATCATTAATCCTGGGAGGATGTTGTGACCCTGAAAAGTCAAACAAAGTTTAACCCTCCTTCCCAGCCTGGCAGACCTAATTTTTAAACAAGTAAAGACAGCTGAGAAGGTGGAAAAAGAGGGAAAATCAATGAGAGCAAAGCAGGGTAAGCCAAGCAAGCCTATAGAAGAACACTGTCAGCTATCAACAGGGTGCAGTTTATAAGACAGCCTGCCTTCGCTCAGAGATGTGAGAAACAAGGTCTTTGACATTAGAGGGACGTCACTGAAGTCATGAGATACCAGAGATGTATAAACTTCCTGAAGCATGGCTGTGTGCCTCCTCTGGGGTTTGTACCGTGAACCAGAGGGGTGTACCATGTAGCAAGCTCAGCACAGCCAGGCCTTCTCTGTGTCAGCTGTGTTAAAGCTCCAACCACTGCAGTTATGATCTTTTTTATTAGGGATGTTACTTCACACTGGATCATTCGAATGGAGAAATGTGAATAGCAATGCTATTAGTGAAGTCAAAACAAAAGAGAACTGGCGGAAGGAAGTTTTCAAAAATCCATCATACTACATCAAAATATTCCATGTTTATGTCTAACAAACATGTGCACATGTGGCTTTTATACTTCAAATATGATGCCGGAGGGGCGTTAAGTACTGTCTCTGTCCAGTCATGACCAGTAGTTTCCAAGCAAATCAAAAAGGATCTTGCTAATTGAATGTTATATTACAGCTAGTATCATCAGTGTAAAATACAACTACAAATACAAAAGATTAAAAAATAAAGTGGTGATGCTGCTATGAATAAAACAGAATGCAATGATTTCATCAACCCATATTTTAATCCCAGTCGATTCACACTAGACATCAGACGATCCTCTCTTCTTTTAATCATTGTCTGTAAATGTCTGGGAAGTGAGGAGACCAAATATTGGAGTTTTAGGACAGGAGTGTTGTCCCATTCTGATCTGATTCAGGATTCTAGCTGCCTGGGTTTTCATTGCTGAAGTGTATATTTCATGTTGCTCCGGACGTTTTCTATTGGTGAAAGGTCTGGACTGCAGGCACGCCAGTTCAACACCTGCACTTTTCTACTATGAAGCCATGCTGTTTGAATGGTTGCAATATGTGGTTTAGCATTGTCTTGCTGAAATCTGCAAGGCCTTCCCTGAAAGAGACATTGCCTGGATGGAACAAGATGGGACTTCCTTCATTTTTATACACAGTCTACTGCAGATTGGTGAATCTCTGCCCATCTTTACATCTGACAGAGACTCTGCCAGTGAATGCTCCTTTTACATCCAGTCATGCTACTGGCCTGTTGCCAGTTAACCTAATTTATTGTCAAATACGCCATTATTTGCTTTTGATTAGTGGCAATTATTTTTGTGTTTCTGCCATCAAATGCAAAATAAACTTTTTTTTTTTTAAGTTGCATGTACAGCATCAGTAACCATAGTGATTTATCCACGTTACAGAGAAAACTCAGATTTTAGGCTCATTAAGCTGTTATTTCTCACTGATTAGTCAACAAATGAAAATTAAACAGAAAAATGTTTCAGAAAAAAATATTTAAAATAATCATTTCTGAGCAAAAAATAAATAAATAGCAATAAAAGTCGAAAGTGGCCTTTATTGTCCTTCCACTGATTCTAAAAAGCAATGTCATCCAGATATGGAAATGATAAACATCAGTGTTAAATTATGCATTTAATAATGTTTTCACTTTCCATTTATTTCATCTGTACGTCCTTTTTTTGTATTCTACATTCATCTTGCTACCCAAATCGCCCAGGCAGCCATAACCTTGGCAATAACAATAAACATTCTTTGAGAGTTTAATTGTGGATGGAGAACTCAAGTCAGAAAGAGAGGAAGAGACTGAGGAACAGCTACTTAAGGCAAGTTCAACTTGCAATTCAGATGTCCAAGGAGAACAAAATACCCTCGAAGAAGATTATGGCGAGCCAATTGAATGGGGCATGATAAGTCCTTGAGTCTGTTACTCTTACTGTACATTATAAAATAACATTTCTAAGCTGAACTGCCATCAATAAATCCTCCTGATGCATGCACAGCTCATCTGTTTTGATTTATACTCTGACTAAAGTATTTGATTTGATAGACATTATTCATATAATATGGATTTAAAGTGGTTATAGGAGACCAACTGTATGTGTCCTACATGATCCATTGATCTGCTGTAGAGGATGACATCAACGTTATTTAATACTTTCATTAGCTAAGCCTCACTACAGTGCACAGTTAAGCCAACTGAAGCAGGTCCCCTCCAACCACAACGCAGCTTTGCAGCTCTCCCATGACACTTGCACCAGTTGGAAAATTAAAGCTGTCAATGCACAGAACTGAGCATCAATATTTAATGATGTGCATTTAATTTATGAATGTTACAAGTTTTAACATTTATTTTAACCATATTTAGGGAGTCAACAAAAGATGTTATGGACTGCATCACTGAAAGATAAAAACAATGCAACAGCAGGCACTTTTTTTGAATTTAAGTAAACAGCTGGGTCTGATTTGGGACATCAGCATGCAAAGCTGGGAATATTATGGAATATATGCTTCCCCAGGTGTAACCGAGCTAGTTTCACTAAACACAAATAAGATGGAATGGGGTGTTTTTCTTCTTCAGAGTGATGCACTACAGTACGGAGTTTATGTAGCACTTACAGGAAGGCTTTCAAACAGAAATTCACTGGTTTAGTCCCCAGCTTTCCCAGACCAAATGTCAGAGGTTGAACGCCACATTGCCTCTGATGCATCCGTCCGTATGTCATTTTGGGACTTAATGTTTTATTGAAAGGGTAAAAAAATCTACAAAACTGGTCTAAATTGGCGAAGAGCAATGATGATAAATAATGTATTCCAAAAAGTTTTAAAAAATCAAATCTAAATGGTGGTGAGTGCATGTGTGGTTCTACAAAGTCAGTGCTTCTTAGGGCCACCTTTGACTGTAATTCCAGCTGCACATATCTGAGGATATGTCTATAAGCCTGGCAACTATAATTTTTAAGTCATGCCACAGATTCCCAGTTTGATTGAGGTTTGGGTTCTGACTAAGCCATTCCAACACATTTAAATGTTTCCCGTTTAAACCAGTCAAGTGTTGCTTTAGTAGTATGTTTCAGTTCTTTGTACTGTACTACCATGTTTCATTGTACGGTGTTTATGGAAGTGACGAGAGGTGCAGATCTCTGTAACCTTGAGGTGAAGGTGAACTTTAAAATTTAAATGGTCTATGATCTCTTCAGGATGTAACCCATTTTTGCCCAGTAGAAGTTGGGACTGGTTCCAGCTCCCAATAGTATAAAGCACATATGGAAAATTAATCATTTCATTAAGCTGAAAGCCCCTTCCCCTCCCTCTCTGCTGTGCTTCAGCTCTGCTTCCAAACACCATCCTTGCTACAGATGTGTAAGAAGCACAAATGAGTAAGATTTATTTAAGCTAGGAGTCAGAGGAACCTTTTTTATTTTTTATTTTTTTAATTTATTTATTTATTTATTTATTTAGTTAGTTAGTTAGTTAGTTAGTTAGTTAGTTAGTTAGTTAGTTAGTTAGTTAGTTAGTTAGTTAGTTAGTTAGTTAGTTATGTGTTTATTCATTTAATTACTCATTTATTTATTTATTTTCTGCAGATTGACACATATTACTGCCAGGGCAGTTTTTAGAAAATACAAAAACATTGTTTTCATTCAAAAGACTCCTTGTCCTTAGTAGGTTTTTGGTTTGGATTAGTTTTAAGTTTTAAGTCTTGTATTGTAATTTTCTCAGTCTATTCTTTGGATTTTTAAGGTACAGGTTTCTTCTGTCGTGACTTTGTATTTTGTGCTGTTCCTCATGTTAGCTTGTAATCCTTTTAATTGAAGATTCCATGTTCTGATTTTGTTATATTCTAATTAGTCTGATTTCATGTTTTATTCCTATGGAGTCTATTCCCTTCTGTATTCTGTAGTATTTACTTCCTGCGCCTTTGTTACACCAGCTCTTTATTTAGTCGTTAGCTCCCGCTGTCTTTCCAAAACTATACATACATATATATATATATATATATATATATATTCATGCATGTTGCTTAACAGTCTTCCATGGGGTTGGTTCTACAAAACTAATCATTAATAAACAAAGACAGATGATAACTTTGTACCGGTTCAGAAGAACATCATTATTTAGTGATTATCCCCAAAACTATGGTAACAAAACTTTGGATTTTTTTTTTTTTTAATTTTCATTGATTTCTTCCACATTTTTCAAAATGCTCCTTTTTTAACAACTTATACAAAAACAGGATGTGAAAAAATCTTTCTTTAAGGTGAAGGTCCTGCACAGAAACACACCAGCTCTCATTTTTGACCAAAAATAAGGTGACACTGTTGTTTAGGGTGGTGACAGAGAGTAATGGGCTGTTCCAGAAAAGGGGGAGCAGATATTGTATAGGCCTGCATAGTTTTCAGAGGCAGAGCCCAAGGGAATCTCATGCCTCAGTCACCATATGCTCCATGCAAAGTTCTGCCACCTTTAAACAGAAGAAGAGCCCAGAGAAACACAGGCTAATTAACGGTATTATAATATTGTGCAAAATTAAGTCATTATTACCTTGTTATCCTCAGAAACACATCGTATACATGTATACTATTTGGTTATTATGGAAGATTTTTTTCAGAATTTGAAAAACTGATAAATAATGAATCTACATCTTTTCATTGATCTGTTTTTCAAGGGGTTTTTTTTTTCTTAATCACTGATGTTGCCAAAGTTAAATATTTATCAGTTACATTTTTACCAGCAGTCTTCATATATGAATTCAATTCATTTTCACAGCTGACAAATGAAACAGATGTGTGTTTTTAGTCTTCTGTACAGCACTTTGGTCCACTGTGGTTGTTTCAAAAATGCTTAAATAAATAAAGTTGGAATGGATTGTATTCAAAATTAAAGAATATAATGTTTGCTACCCTCAAAAAAGTTGTTTGTTCTTTTGATTTTTTTTTTTTTACAAAAGTTCTGTGAACAAATAACATGTTACAGTAGGTAGATGTCTAAAAATAGTCTTGATTTCTTGATATTTCATCCTTTAACAGATTATTACAGGATTCAAAACTGCTTTTCAGCAATTTGATGCAGAAATTTTGACGTTTGAAATGATGGATGCCTTTCACTTCAATCCACAGCGCATTTATTGCATGTCAGCAAAATTCTTCAGCAAAGAATAAGCATTGAGAAACAATTCATATCAATCACATTTGGCAGACAGCTGCAGAAGATTTTTTTTCTCTCTCTGGCTTTACATTTTTTAAGTTTTCTGCAATATTGGCAACAATCTCTTTCAATAAAATCCACAGCCAATCTGCCCTTTAGCTGATCTAAACTCTTCAACAGTATTTTGGCAACTTCAGACATCGTAAAATTAGCAACTGGGATCAGGATCCAATGTATGCAGGCCAGGAGAAAAACAACAACGATCCATGAATTCTGGCTTAGAGGTGCAACATATTGGGGTTGGTGCTCATTGAGCCTGTTAAGATGACAGAGTGCAGTAAACAAAGCAAGGTATGAAACTGTGGAGAGAAAACCAACACGTGCAACCCCAAATTAAGTCCTTGATATAAACTCATTTTATTGCATTCATCTAAGAAACAATATATTGCTTAGTTTGACATTAAACTGTCTTATTCAGGCTGCTCTAATTGGTGTGATTGAACCCAGAAACCAATAATAGAACCCAGAGACTGATGCGTAATTTAAAGCATTGAATGCGGTCTAACACATTTGATATGTATTACCTTTTTCATCACAGTACATAAATATTCAGCATTCTGGTGATAAAAATAGCACTTTTGAGGACTTTTAGAACAGTATAAGGGTGAGAGAAAGGTTGAGGCTTTTTCTGGTCTGTTGGCAGCCTCTGCTGGTCCTGAATGTATCAGCACATCCAGATGTGTCACATGCACATCCATTTTTGAACTGACAAACAATAATCCACTGATATTAAATTGTAACGGTATTCATACAGTAAATTATATCATAAATCCTATGCAACACTATGTTTACTATTTCATTTTGGAAAAACTTACTCAGAGACTCAATTTGTCATTTAGGTAAATAATTAATCCTGTTTCAACCTCCTGCAACCAAAATATGGAGCAACACTAAGCAAAAATTTTGAGAGCCCAAAATAGAAGTTAAGCACTGTTTATATTTGCCAGGACATTGAATTGCTGCTGACATGCCACAAGACAGCAGGACAAATACAGACCTAGTTTGTTAGTTGCATTCTGTCAACAGAAAAGGAAACTTGTGTAAATACCAAAATGCTAAAAATATTTAATTCAAAGGCTGAACCTGCTCCTGTGCATAAGCACTGACACAGCGGGTGACAACAGCACACACACAGAAGGGAAAAGTGAGGTGAATTAATCTATGCTGTATTGAAGTATGCTTCAAAATCATGCACACAAGTAGGTCACCACATGTTCAAATTCATTCAGTGTCTGGGTGCATCTGGGCACATTTATGGTAGTGTGTTGCTGACAGTTAATTTAAGAAACTGGACTGACAGATGGTAGAGACACCCATTGTGTTAAAACAAACAACCCTTGAATGATAAAAGTCTTTTTTTTTTTTTTTTTTTTTTTTTTTTTTTTTTTTTTTTTTTTACATTTTTTTGGGCTCCACAGTTAAAAACTAGACAGTTGGTGTTAAATAATAATCATATTCCGATTTGGCCAATCTAAATATCTGACTGAAAAAAATAATATTGTCATAAGTATGCAGTTTAATTCAAACCTTTTTTTATGGAAATTTAAAACCGGAAATGCTGTTGTTGTGGCGGTGCCTTCCGGTACTTACTGTCAAAATGGCTCGTCTGCTAATGTTCAAAATTGTCGTTTCGGCCGTTTTATTCTTTGTATGCACGAATTTTGTATGTTGTAATAACGGTCGAAGGGTAAGTGTGAAGTGTTCACTTAAATGTATTATTGCTAAAATGAGTGAAGCCTGAGCTATACCTGTTAGCTAAGTCGTTAGCTTTAGATTGCGTGACAAGCTAGAAGCTAACTGTAGAATTTGCTTTATTCCCAGGTTGGTGATGCTTTAGACACCGAGTTAAGTGGTTTTTCTGTGCCTCTTGAACACTCATTTGAAGTCGGTGAGTAAAATTTTGAATTAAAAATGAGCATTTTGTTGCTAATGCGCATTAGCCCATTTCGCATGCTCGTGACCATATCCGTATTTTAAAAACCTACAAGACAAACTCTATTGCAAATAAATGTCACTTCAATATTTTTGTGTTTTGAGCTAAATTTCTTTACTGCAGTACACATAGTTAGACTTCATTTTAGAGCTACCGTGGTGCTTGTATTATATCTGGCATTAATAGCCCTGATACAATTTGTTCTTATCTGTTGAAGTATAGTGATTTTTTTTTTCCTTTGCCTGAAAATGACACAAGTAAGCGAGAAATGGGTATTTTGTACCTGAGCAGTCAATGATCATTTTGAATTATTTCTCATTTTCTTTCTTTCTCCTCTTCAACAGTTAGTACCATATCCAAAATTATACTCTTAAACTGGGCCACTCAGAAATTAATTTTTTTGTTTTTTTGTTTTTTGTTTGTTTGTTTGTTTTGTTTTGTCTGTAGACTGTCCATTCCACAGTCTTACTCTAGATGATAAGACATCAAATGATAAACCTCACTTGATGTATTGTTCAGTTCATGCAAATGGCATTTACTGCCTGCATCCCATGGCTCCACCTGTCACTGACACAAGCATGTTGGTATAAAGTTGTGAAAATTTTCCATGCACTTTCTAAGAATGACTTCCCAGATTGTTCTGTGAAACCAACCATCAGGTGCATTAGGTGCAGGATCCCATAGTCATCATGAGAGAGAAAAGGAGCAATGTTAAGGTTCTTTATATAAGTAGTAGGTTAAAACAGTTTTTCCATTCTGGATCTGCCCAGACAGGCTCCAGACCTGAATTTTAAAGAGTTTATGAAGAACTGATGGCTAAGAATCTTCCAGCCTCAAATACATGGAGATTGTTGCAGAAAAGAAGTGGTCCTCAACCCAAAATGTGTGGCTTTACTTCTTTTTCATTTATTCATGTTTTTTTAATGCTGTCTTTCTATTGTTAGACGATGTAGCAAAATTTCAAGTTCGTGGAGCACTGGTGTTAAAAGCTGGGAGAGAGCCAGGTGTCTCACTAACTCAGAACCAGCTAACAGATGAAGACAGAACCAAACTTAAGGTAAACATAATAAAATGGTCAAAAAGATTACACATGGTGTTTACTCCTGCTTCAAATAAATGTTTGTCTTTGAGAATGCATTCTGTCAAGACCAGACAAAAACATTTGCAAAGACTTTTTCCACAAATGTTGAATTAAAATTGACATTTATAGTTAAGTAAGATTAAGTCATTGGTCTGGATTTAACAGAAGAACGTGGTTTGATTAGTTCAATGCAGCAGACACTTCATCTCTGAGATTTTTCTTTTGTTCAGGAAGTGGCTGCAGTCGACGGTCTCTACAGAATCAGAGTGCCGCGGATTTTTCTCCAAGCAGACAGACAGACAGAGTGGCAGATGGACGGATACCTCACGACATTTGTCAGAGCCGTATGTATTTCACTCCGTTTCATCAGAAATGGCTTATTTTTGCTGTTAAATTTAATGGTACCTACTTCGTTCACTTTGGTTTTGTAGTGAGTGTATAATTACTCATTATAAAACTAAATAGTTGTTTATAAATGAACTGTTTTAAATATAAAAGCTGTTTCTTTTATTTACATAAGTTAATGTTAAAAGATCGTAACTCAATAATATGAAATGTTCAGTATTAACACACCCATTTGCACTTAAATTTAAGATGAGAAAACTTGTATTCAGACTTCAGGAATCTGAGAGATTTTATTTTTTTTCATTTAGAGACGCAGGCTTTAATTTTTAGTGCAGTCAGCATTAAGTGTAAATTAACTAAACAATGAATGTTGTAATTCAGTGATCAGCGTTTAAATGTTATCATGAATCTGTTTTCTCCTTTAATCTTCAGTGCGCCATGGTTGAGTCCCACCTGAGTGACATAATCACGCTTCACACTGACGTCTCTGGATACCTCATCGGGGTCTCCATAGTAACATTACCTGGAGCCTGCAGGGGCGTTGAAGTTGAGGATGAAGTTGACCTTGAGGTTTTCAACACCACTCTCAGCATCATGGCTCCTGTCAGTGCACCTGGGTCAGTTCAGTTGATTGCTTTCTTCTTTTTTTGCTTTAATTTTTCACCTCTTTATCCTGATGACATGATTAATCTTCACTACTTGGAAGTAGTTAGTGGAAAAAAATCAGCTTTTTTTTTTTATATAACTCATCTTTTTTATAGCACTGTTTTCATGTTTTTCAAACTTCGAGTTTTTGCCAGATGGCAGCAACTGAAAACATGAATGAAGGGGCTGGGAGGAGTCATTATAGATGCGAGTCGTGTTCCTGTGCATGGATGGGTTACATAAATTCTGGAGAGAACTGGTTCGAGCTAATGGTGTTGCTGGCCTACTTAAACCTTTTTGTTTTGTTTATTTCAGTCTGTGACTTATAAACCATTTTAAAGCTGGTGCATAATTGTGTGTGCATTGTAGCTTCTCATTTCCCTGAAGTCAGTCATTTTCTCACCTTTTTAATAGATAAGAATTTGCATGAGATTGAAAGGTGAGTCTGTTATTGATAATTGCTCCCAGGTATTTACAAAAAAGCCATTCTGCTTATTAGTCTTTCATAATCAGTTATCTGAACATAGGCTCTGTGCAGCCTCGCATCATCCTCCCTTTAGTTTTACACACATTGAGGCCAAGAAAGCTGTAGCCAGGCCAAGAAGCAAACTGGTCAGCATACCGAGAGGAGGAGGAGGTTAACATGCTGCAGACAAGCAGCTACTGCTTCACAGTGTCGTCATTGTGCCTTATTGGAGAAAGGTCGTTTGTGTTACGATATACATATATATATGCATATATATATATAGCCTATGTTAATAAAAGAAAAAGTTTTTGTGTGGCCAATTCCAGTTCCTAGAAAGAAAACTGGAATCAGCTGTTAAAACAAAAAAAAAACCTTAAACGGGAAAACCTTAAGCAAGACTACAGTAGGTGGTTCTCTGCTGAGGAGATTTCTACGATATCTGTAGCTGCATGTGTGTTTGTCAAGTCGTCTTGTGTGCAATATGTAGTTTTTTTGTTGTTTTTTTTAAAAGCCTTTGATTTGGTGACACTTTCCAGGGTTTATCAGCTCTACATCATTTACCCACAGGTAGAACAAGCCTCTGTGCATCTTTGCTGCCTTTCACGTACATTTGCTGCTGTAGGGTTTGTTTGAATATTGATTTTTTTTTTTCTTTCTTTCTACTTTCATTTAGACCTGAGACGGCTTTTTTCCTTGAGCGAATGGAACAAGAATCTGAGAAGAAAGGGAAGAATCCACAAGAGCAGAAATCATTCTTCGCTAAATATGTAAGTGTTCTTACTGAAATCTACTGATAAGGCTTAGATGTTTTGTCTGAAGATTTATTCTACCTTAACCTGTTTAGTGAGCAATTAAAATGTCTATCCTCAGACTCACCCTGGCTGTTATGTGCAAGATGGAGTAGACGCATCACGGCATGATTACTAGTATTTGTGGCTAACAAGTAGTTCTATCCTCTAAAATTCTAAGTATTTTATCTTAGCTCTGTGAGTTGAACTCACCATAGCAGTCTTTTTTGTTTTAAGGGTTCTTTTATGCCTGCAGTTTGGTTCATTTGGCTCAGACTCGAGCAGGAAGACCTCCAGGCTGTCTTCTTTCACACCAGCTCAAAGCCAGAGTTCATTTTTAATCGAGCCAAACAGATTAGTTTCGAGTCCTTGTGACGGTTTTAGACTCAGCTCTGTGCTGCCATGCTTCCCTGTGTGACATTTCCTTCTCTATAATACTGGTCACGCAATATTAATCTTCTTACAAAGTTCACTTTTAAACTTGAATAACAAAAAAAAAGACTCATCTCTTGTGTCTACTTCTGAGATTCTGTTTGTCTTCTGGCATTTTAAGTTGTCATTTGGAGTAAAACTGCCTCCATTCGAGCCACGTTTTTTGTTTTTTTTTTTGGGGGGGGGTATTTCCGGCGACAACCCGGTCCCGTGTTGTAACGCTTGGCTCATCTGAGCTCTTTTATGATCTTTCTGTCTTGTTTTGCTCTGTGCTGTGTGTACCTTGCTGTGTTCAGTGACCTGTGCTGTGTCCAGTGATGTGGTGTTGACTTGGTGCTGTGCTGTGTTCCAGTGGTATTTGATTCTGGGAGGTGCAATCTTCCTCATGGTCACCAATTCAGCACAGCCCCCAGCAGGGGGAGGCAGAGAGCAGAGCTGATGCCCACTGAAGTACAGTTTTCTTACTTGTGGCTAATTCTGTCCCCCACCCTCCCTCCCCATCTCCTCTTGTCTGGTTGTATTTAACCTTTGAGCAATGTGACTAACTGAAACACACCCCTTAGTTTTCCACTTGTTCCTTTTCCACTTGGGTGCCTCTCTTTCAGGTCCAATGCCAAATACTTAGTAGGTTGATAAATCCAGAGATCAAATTTCATTAAATCAGAAGAACCTCTGATAGAAATCCTGCTTGTTAAGCTATCAGTGCAGCTCGAATCAGTTTGGATATGTTCTGCATGTGTTTGGTGTTTGACCCTGAGATCTTTTCTCTGTTTTTCACCTGTTTGAGTTCTTTACTTTTTCTTGTCTCCTCTTCAGAGAAACTGTAACCTAATCTGGAAGGAAAAAATCAGAATCTTTGATTGGATATGAATATCATGAAAAAGAAAGTACACCCTCTTTCAAGTCTGAGATTACATGATACAAATCATCTGGTTCTTATCAGGGCCAAAGGTTGGGTCAGTCCAGCTTCAGATGAGCATGTGATATATTACGTTGCCTCATAATTTCTTTAACAAAAACTAAAATGTAAAAGTAATGCAAGAGGAACTTTTAAAACAACATCTTCAGCAGCAGTAATATGGAGTAGTTTTCTGTATTACTTTATCAGTCTCTGACATTCTTGTGGAGGAAGTTTGACCCGCTCTTTACAATATTGTTTCAAGTCACTGAGGTCTGTGGGTTTTTCTGGGCCTGTGTCCATGTTGAAGAAAATTAGATTTTTTTTTTTAAAGAAAAGCCTTTTTTCCCCCCTTTGACTTGTGATATCTATTTGTTTAACATTTTTTCCACTATGAGCACCAAACAGAGGACGTTTTTCTTCAAATTAACACTTAAGGTTGTCACAACCCTTCCTGACAGCCCGAGTGCAGGGAGAGGTCAGTGTATGACCCGGCCTGTTGGACACAACAGTAGAATGAGTATCAGTGATACTATTAGGAGCACTTCCACACCTGTTTCAGGTTGAACAAGGAACAAAGGGGATCATCCCTGCAGAGCCCCTCTGTCATCTGCAGACTGACTAATTCAGCCGGTTACATTTGTCTGTTTTTATGTTCAGCAAGAACAACAGTTGCTGGCCGTTTTCCTGTTTTCCTAATGACCTTGTGGAAAAGTTGAGATATTTTCAGCTATGTGCAGTTGGGGCAGTGATCTAAAGAAAGGGTGCCCCGTTCTCCTTCAGAACCGTTACATTTACTTTTCTAATCATCGGAAACTGTTGTAAAAAGGTGCTAACATGTGGACGCCAGCCCATCTTTACATCCCTTCACAGTATTTCTGTCAGGTTGAGGTCTGGATTTTGGATGTGGATCTTTTTCTCTTTCATACATTCTTTTGTAGATTTGATGCGGTTTGAGGTCGTTGTTCTGTCACATGACCCAGTTATAAGTAAGATTTAGCTGTGGGACAGATGACTTCATTTTTTGGGTTTGTAGTTGACTCCGGGACCACAAGGTACCCAGGTCACTCGGGTGCAAAACAAACCCAAATCATGTCTCAGCCACTATGCTTGGAGTTAATAACTGTCTTTTTTGTTTATCTGCACATCGCACAGTCTGATCTTGGCTTGAACTTTTTGGGACCTCTACATTGGCAGCTGTTTTCACCTGTCAGCCTTTCTCACTGTGGAATGATGGACTACAGATAAATTTGAAAATGGCCTTATATTAATTTTCTAGATTAATGGAAAAGCATGTAATATGTCCTGTTGTTGCTAAGACCTTGCTAGAACTAGATAACTTGTTTTCTGTTTTTTGTCCTGATGCATCAAACCTTGGATCTGAATGAGGGTGTAATTTCTTTTTCACAGTGATTATACATATCAGTGATCACGTTTAATTTGTGTTCTTAAACAAACGTCCTGTTGGAATTACTCCCCTTGTTCTTCTTTTTCTCTTTCAGTGGATGTACATTGTGCCTCTTGTTCTCTTCTTGATGATGTCTGGTGCTCAGGACCAATCAGGAGGAGGAGCTGGTGGCGGAGCAGCCAATGGAGGTGGCCGATGATCAACAGTTTTGTTTATTATTAACTTAATTCTCTTAGACAGTTTTCAACTGCTGTACATAATGCTATTTAAGGAAAATAAATATCTGTGACAGCTTGAACCTGTACAGTGTAGAGGAGATTGTGACCTGCTGATGACTGCATTTTTAATACTAATGTGAAAAATAAAGTATTTATTACTTGGCCAGCTTTGTTTTTATTATATGATTAGTCTTATTTGCAGAAGAATTAAAGCATTTTTATTTTGTTAATGAGTTATTTTGATAATATTGCTAGAAAACTCAGATAACTGATAAATTCAAGCATTTTCTTTGATAGTCATTGATTATGATGGATTATTCAGTCTCAATTTAGCAGCAGAAATCTCAGCCAAACTTGTTTATTTCTTTGGTTTGGTTGGAAATATATAACCTGCGGTAAGAGAAAAAGAAGGCATAGTAACAAGAAACTCAAAATAATCACTTAGCATCTTTAAATTATGAGTAGAACTGTTACAAGTTAATGATATATATTCAATGCAATTTTACTTTTCACAGCTTTTAAAAATGTAAGAGCATTGCTGTAAAGACAAGTAGATATTTAATTTTTTACACCCTTGATAGTGCTGCAGCTGCCACATAAATGAGGATAAAGACACTATATCTTCCTATCAGTGAGATCCTTTTCTAATAAGATCACATACCAGCCAAACACAAACAATTGTCCCGGCACTGGCTGAACAACCAATACTTCTCAGTGGAAATGAATTAGTGGTTGTGTTCCAGATTGTGGGACTAACAACAGTATTGATCGGACAGAACTTTGCTTCAGCCAAACCTGTACTTCTACTTCTGAGACAGCGTTCATGGTGTGCAACATTTGGAAGTTATTGAAATGCTAAATGCCCGATTATAAATCTGATCACCTCTGCTGGAATGTATGTCTCGCTTACAGCCAGGCTCTGTTCTTCTGTGCCTCTAAGAGAGGCTCAACCAGTAATGCTGTATCTTTAAGCCATAATTATTGTCTCATTTGTAAGATAGTAAATCATAATATTTGTTCTATTATTTTTCATTATGGTTAAATATGAACTTCCTTATTCCTTTGTTTTTTTTTCTAAACTAGAGAAACAGAACTACCTCTGTGTCACTTTGCCACATTTGAACTGAAAAGCCAGCGTTCAGCACTTTAATCCATTTTAATTCAACCATGTGGGATTAGAGCAGCTGCTGTCGTACCCCAACATGTGTCAACTCTTGTGACAGTTTGTTCAGTAAATACTGTTTAAATCATCTGCACATATGGAGAAATTTCAGTAGTAATCTTCCAAATGTATCAGTGTTTCATGGCAAGGTTTGTTTCAAGAGGTTCCAGTTCTCTGTCATTTATCTCCTACATTTAGAAGAGGTCTAAATGACTAGGATTTGTATATTTAAAGTCAATAATGTTAAATTAAAAGGGTACACTACATCACATTTGTATGAAAAGCTTGCACATACAAAAGCTGAGGATTCACAAAATACATTAAAGTGTAACATTTTTAAAAAAAGCAAAGCAACAGCTGCAATTTACAATCCTTTATCGGAAACAGCTGGAAAACAAAAAAAGTACCGAAACTTATTTCATTAGATAGTATGAACCAGTCAGCTTGATATTAACCTTTCATTTAAACCAGTATTTGCATTTGGAAGGCTGGGACAAGGGCTGGCAGCAAGGTGACGAACAATGACATCCCTTCAGATAGGTTATGTCAACAGGTGTTTGCACTCAGAGAAAAATGTATCTATAAAAGTCTCTTTGGAACAAACATGGTTGGAGGGTTTGTCAAAGAAAGAAAGAGTTAAAGGCATTGGCATATTTATCGTTCTAGAGTGTATATTGTTAAATTTGTCCTGAAATCTGGAGGAAATTTAGTACATAAAGGGAAAGTTTCTATACAGGTGTAGCAGCTGTTGCTTTCCATCTGATGTATCTATCTTCTTTTTCTTTTCTTCACTCTCTTTCTCTCCTTTTATCACTCTGCCCCTTCCTTTGTCCAGCATTAACATGAACCTTAGCAATAGTCAAAATAAAGAGCAATATTCAAGCATCAAGGGGGACTTTAAATCCACCAAGATCCCCAAGGCATACAAATTTGTTTAGCACAATGCAACAGCTACACCATTATTCTGCTTGCTATGATGCTGGAAAGGAAAAGACTAAAATAAAAATAAGATCACAGTTGGACACCCAAGTTCTCCTGATTACTTAGGTGGCATCAAAATAATTAACAGCTAATATAAAGACATGGACAAGGGGTTAAGGTCCAGAGGCATCGGGATGGACCATCATACAGTATAAAACTGTATTGTGATTGTGATTCCAGACCCTTTTTCCTGGAGGAAATGGATCCCATGTACTCCATCCCAAAGATCATTCAGACCTCTCTCAGCAACAAGTCATACAGCCAGCCTATGTGGGGATGTTTCAGCGTCCCTGGTAAAGCTCATTTACTGTTGGGTGATAACATTGATGCACAGGTTAACTGAAATTTTAAAGAAAAGAATGCTGCCTTCAAGTATATGTTGCAAATAGGAGAAATGTGAACAGAAAAATGTGATGACAACCATGTACTGTTGTATAAATTAAGACATGGTTGCAGGAAAAATGGGGAGAGGAGAAGCCAGAACAGAAAGAGGTAAAAACTGTTCTTTGGAAAGTGTTGCAGGTCTGAAATGCAAAAATTGATGCATATTAAAGAATTAAATGAAATTGATGATACTACACATGAAATATGTTGGGTTTGTATTATCTGCTAAGAAATAATTATCTAAATAAGAGTAAGAACATCATTTTTGTGTCTGGATATGGAGGTTTCAACATACAGCTTATGATATAAAAGGCAAATTTAAGAAACAGGGTGACAACTAATCCCTACTCCATCCATTTTTGGAAAAGAGCTAATGTGAACTTCTTCCCCACACCTATCTATGTATTTTTAAATATGAGTCAGGGAGGAAGATCACAGCCTCACAGCAACATGCCCTTCAAAACAGAATGTCCCAGAATCCCTACATCAACATTGCTTCTCCACATCCTCAGACCAGTCAGTGGCTCCGGCTGTTTTTAGTCCATACCTCTGACAGTGAGGAATATCCTCTTATTTTAGGAGGCTCAGCATTGAGCCTGAGTGGTAAAGTGCCCCTCGTCCAGTCCAACACCCCCTGTTCTGCTCCATGACTGTTTTCACTCATCACTTCTGCAGCCTTGTTGAAACACATGGGGGATAAGATAATAGCTGAGAGAACATACAGACAGACTGAAATGAGCTACATGACTGAAGTCATCAATTTGAAAAGAGATCTGCCTCTGTCGGGTGGGGGGGCTGAGGGCTGAGGCCTGTGTATTCATGGAATATAATCAAAGTAACACATTTAGCTCCTCACATCCAGGTGTGCCTACAAGTTACAACCACAGCTAGTTTACCATGACATGTTCCCCAGTGAGTCATGGGAGGCCTAATCAGCATGGAGGGTGATGCATGTCCATCTACCAGGACACAGAAGGACACTGAGCCAAGTGACCGGTGATCTTTGGGAGACAGATTGCAGTTACACTGAAGCAACATACAACTGTAACTGCATAACATGTAGAAGAGGTTATATGCAAATAAATTGGATTACTAATTAATTTATACATTAAAATGATTGTTTTCAACAAATGTTTGAATTTAATTATTAAAATTTGAAATGCAAGCAGACACTCTGGCTGGTGTAGTGGAAATTAATGGAACATAACAAAACATAACATTGGAATTCTAAATAACATTTTCTAATTTGCATGAATTTAAGGCCACAAACACGAAGAAGTACAAAAAAGTCCCTGTATTGCTTACACAAACAACTATTTACTTTTAACCTGTTAAGGCCTGAAAAAATGGTAAGAAAAGTCCATTTTTTTTAAATATGGGGTCTTTATTTGAGGAGTGTGCCTGTAGCTGAGTAGCTTTTATCACACAATTAATTTTTAATTTCTAATGATCAAAACTCTGATTCCCATCAGCGTAGCCAGAGCAGACTCAGTGTCTCCTCTGACTCATCTGTGGCTTTCCTGCAGAGAGGAAACATTCACACTGTAAATCACTTAAAAATATTCATTGATGTTTATACTGCAGAGCTGTAACAGTTAATCGACAAATAAATTAAATTTAATGAGTAAATAAAAGGTAAACAATGTAATATAAGTATTGCTGCAGAAAACATGATGGCAAAGCTGCAGTTTCCATAGCAGCGTTTTAACTTACTCATAAATCTCTGTTGCTTGGAGACTGTACCAATGTCAGCGTGTCATTCAGGACACCCCCCTCTTCTTTGACATGTCATGATTTACAGGCTGTTGTAAGGTTTATGTTGCGCTGAAAGTGGTCTCGTGGGGGGTAATTTTCACACTGTAAATCTGCTCACTTTAACTATGCACACTTTATTATCCCTTTAGCTGTTAATCGTGACAATAATGTAAGCTTCGTTCACACTGTCAAAATTGTCCACTTGATGAAAGCTGCATCCCGTCGTGTCACTTCAGGCCAGTCAGAGGTAATTAAATACGTTTACTTCAAGTAGTGTCTTAATCTTGCTGTGCAGAGGCCTTTAACCTCACTTAACGGATGCAACATTGTTGTGTTTTATTTCAAATGAAGTAAAATGCTGTTATTAGATTTCTAGCTCAAGATTCATCAGTTTAACTTACAGTTGGACTCCTGTAACTTACTGTAAATGTTCCTGAGAGATTAAATATCTCTGAAACACAAAAAGTCCAGTTAATTTCATTCAAGCTCTTATAATTACCATTACTTTGATGACTGAGAGTCTACTGACATATAACTAAGTTTTCCTGACTCTTCAGTGCTTTGCTGTTATCTATTAGCTGTTAAGACTTTTAGGTAGGAGATTTTTCCACACAAATCACACTTTTTTACTTCCCTTCTGCTCATGGTTCTTTACTTTTCTACTATGCTCTCAGCCATGGGTTTTTAGGTTTAAAAGGTGAACGGTTGAGTCTACATGTCTACAAATCAAAAGTTTAAATGCTTATAAATTGAATTATATAAATAAACAAATAAAATACTTTTCTATCCAAACCTTTTACAATCTTGATGAGGTAATAGATCAGACCTTCTACCATCAACCGACTTGCAGGCTCTGAATGTACTGTCTACTTCCCTGGAATGAACAAACTCCTTAGACTACTTCCTGAAAGCTACAAACATGTGGACAAAAACGCTGAGAGATAAGTGGAAAGGAAGAAGCAGCTGTCCTGTCAGTCAAAGGAAAACTGAGGAAACTTCAAGGGTGCATCTTGACAGGTCCAGAAAAGCCTCCCAGTAGGCCTTTGCAGATTACAGCCTTGCACATATTGTATCCCTTGTGTCCAATCATGCTATATCTTTCACCATTGCCCCATTGAGTTAGCATGTAATGAAGTAACACGAGAGGGCATTTAACAGCCAAGCTGGGCAGCAATGCACTCTGGAGTGATCTTTGGGTGTATAATGTAGCGACCAAAAATGTGTCCAAAGGTCATGGTACAATACCATTTAAGCCCAGTCACTGACAGCAGTAAGCAGCAGGTGTTGAAATTTGTTTTCATGCCTCACGCCTAGTGTATGTGGTCGTATAGCGACCAGTCAGTGCTAAACGGGTAGTTACATTTCATTAAAATGCCTCCTCTATAACAGTGAGATAATTTCTCATGACAGGCAGCTATTTCTTATTAAGATCTAACAATCAAGATGAGTGGAGAGAAAATGTTTAGAGTCATACATGATTAGCCTAACACTATAATTAAATATTAAGTTATTATGTTACACAGTAATGTTCTGAAGGGTGATACATACATAAATGTAATTCTGCACTGTCTGAGTTCACTGCTACGTTATACATATATTCCCACATATTCTGATACATTTGCACATATTTCTGTGTTTGCATTTTTAAGGGTTCAATCTATTTATAATATCAACAAATGTTCATTTCATTGTTTGCATAGGTTTGCATAATGCAGCATTGAATGAAGTAGATGCAATAGCTGAGTGTTTTACAGGTTATAGGTAACATTTTCAAAATCCAAGGGTCTCTCTAGACAGGTCCACTACTTCAGCACAGAGTTACTGTATGCAAACCTTCATTAATAAAAGAAAATCAGAATGGGACAAATACAAAGAGGAAACAAGAATCATTTACAGCAATCAAGTTGTTGTAAATGACTTTGAATGCTTCATGTAAATCTTTCTTAAAGCAACACAGGAGATCTGGAGTTAGAGTGAAGCTTTATAAAGTTTTCTACTAAGATATTTGCATAAAATGTAATGTTTTTATAATCTAAGATATATTTTAATGTTTTTGCTAAAATTACCATACAGACCTTTGGCTAAAAAAAATCCACTAATCTCTAAGTGAAGGTAAAGACACCATTTTTACACCAAATTCAAAGCAGTAATAGTCAAGGTATTTTGTTGCCCCACAGAAAATGTTATAGACCAAAGAGGTTCACCAGTTCATAAGTCATTTAAAAAAAGAAACCTTCAAGTATACAAAAACTAGGTTTCACAATCCCAGAACAATGAGCAGAAATCTCTGCTCTGAAACACGGGGTGCACAAACAGCTAAATTTGTTTCAGTTTAAACTAACCCTTGCTGTCAATGCAATATTTTTGCCACTTCTCACCTGAGTATTTCAGTCATGTTCACCAGTAGCCGGAGTCTGTTGACCTCTGTTTTCAAAGTTTGTAAAACTTTAAGGTGTAAAGAAATGAATGCAAAACCAGCCAGTTGGTGGTGTCTGCTCTATAAGCTTTTTTTTTGTTTGTTTGTTTTGTTTTGTTTATCTTTTTTTTCTCTTTACTTCGTCATCAGGAACAATTTCAACGTGAACCCCAAGTTGCAACCCAATTTATTACTTATATTTTCTTACATTCGTTTGCATGCTAGGACACTGTTGTGTAGGTTTAATCACCATGTCTATAGTTATGTTTTTGTATACTTGCTGCGGATGTTGTAGCTCATGTTTTTCCCAGTTTATCTTCCTGTAGGTGCTCCTGATGATTGATTTCTTTTTACCATCATTCTGCTTGCTATGATACTGGACAGGACAAGTTAAAGTTAATGCCTTCATTATGCAGATGTGTTTGCTGCATAGTTAGACTCATGGCTCTCATATATGTAATATATAGTTTTGGGGCGGGATCATCTTAAATGGAGGCTCCACTGCTTCATAGAGTCCTGATGTCTGACACATCTGAACAATTTATAACAGAAAACAACAGGTATCAGTATTTTCACATTTTTTCTTTGGAATTTTTTTTTATTTGCTTGTCAAAGATACAAGAAAATCCCTTAAAGCCACTAAATACATAATTTTCTTTTATCAATGAAAAATTATATTATATCTTAATGGCATTTGGGAATTTCCACATGTCCACATTTCCTAAACCTTTAAAAATGTTAATAACTATACCTGCTTTTGGGGTCACACACTAATTTTCTAATTTAATTACATTTATTTTTTAATTTTAAACTGACCTAAAGCTATGCAGAATGGAGGGTGCAACCTGACTAGAGGAGGCTGGTCGTTTGGGAAAGATGGTAGCCTCCATAACATCTGTTTTTACATTAATTTTGGTAGCATGCAGAAGCAAACAGCACAAAATTTTCCATTTGAATGGAGACTTTAAAGTACTTACGAGATGGCACTCTCAAAAGAATGGGAAATACAGATGGAACCACATTGTCTGTGGCTACATAAAACATGCTTTCCAACAAGATTTATATTTAAGCTGGATTCATTTATATGTTGTTTATTGTCAATTTGCCAGAAAAGAGCTTCCTTATCACACAAACTTTAAAGCAGCTGTTTCTAAGTCCATGCCCAGTTAGTGGTATTTGCTTTACACAGCTGAACATTAATATTGGCAACATCTGATAACATCTTAGTAAGAAGCCTAAATCCCTGCACAAGCAGTTTGGTGCACTTTGCCCCCAGTCTCTTATACCATCAGCAGCTGGTGATGGATGGGACCTCAGATTGATGACAGCTCCGCTGTGAGAATCTGGCTGCTGTCTTACATACTGAAGGATCACACTGTCCTTACAGAAGATAATACCAATGATTTGTGTCAGGGTTTAAAAATTAGTGGCCATTCATTCAAAGTTCTTAGAACTTTAAAAAGCTGCTTGGTTATTTTTTTCTATTATTTATCCAAAAACAACCCCAGAAAACAAAACTCTCTTATGTCATTTCATGTCAACATCTTCTATGATCTGGGCTGTGTAACCCATGCACATGCTGAGTCCATGTGTATGCAAATACGCGTGCATACTTTGGATATACTGGGTACTGTCTCCATAAATCTAATCCTGAGAAGGGATCACAAGCTTCATATGACAGGACCATCCATTTGGGTAACGGTCCAACGCGACCCGACCAAAATTTGTATTCGTTCCCTCCTCCCCGCTCATTTCGCTTCCCTCCTCCTACTCATTTGGAAGTTAATAAAAGTGACCTTTCAGCGACTACAGAGCACAATCACAAAAGCATCCCGTCTGACGCCAAACAGCACCACAAGCACCAGGAGAATTATGCCAGAGCCCAAGAAAGCAGGTAAGAAAGCATCATCATCAGCATGTAACGGTACCTGTGAGGAACATTTGACCATGTTTTCAAGGTGTCAGTGGTATGAAAAACCCAATTAGAAACTGATGTGCTGTACTGAATGTAGGATTTAAACATTTCATTGCATCTTTTTGATGACTCAAAACTACATCGCCTCTAAAACTTGTAAACTTTTCAAAGCACTGTTCGAGTCCCTGAAGCATTTTTCAAACCATTAAAACAGTGTGGCGATTTTCTTTCCTTTTCTTTCTTATTGTGCGATGGCGATGTGCAACCGGCCCAATTTCTGATCATCAGATTACACCAGTAATCATTCATTCAACATTGATCTGAGAGATGTTTGTGTCACACTTGCTTTAAATTGTCAATGGCTAAAGCAAGTAAAAGTTGATTCACTGCTTGTCACAGTGTTTTATTACAAGTTTATTATGTGCTTCCAATGTTGTTTATTTGGTGTTATTAAGTGTTCTCATGCTAACCGTCCCTGTAAGTCAGCTCTGTGCCAAATAGTTTTACTCACCTTGGATTCTGCCAGTTTTCTCCAGCCTATTAATCATGTCACCGAAGTACATGAACGACAATCTCGCCGGCTGCTGACAGTCAAAGCCTCAGTTTCAGAGCTCATATTTCTGTCTGTCTTCAGTTTTTCTGTCCTTTTTGGACGGGATTTATGGCACCTGGCTTGGTATGCATTGCTTTTCTTACAGGTAGACATTTACTATAAAGATCTTTGCTGCTTCTTTAGGATATTTCTAATCCATGCAGGAAAGCTTACATAACCCAAGCCACCACCATCCTCACTTTCTACTAATCCCTCCTCTGGCTCCCACAGTAATGAAGTGTGAAATGCAGCACAGTAATTCAAGTACCACAATGCCAAGGCTTCTGTTGGTATTATTTATGGCTGTTTGATTGTGCATGATCTAACACAGAGCACCTTAGGCCTATGTATGTTGATGTCACTAATTTATGACATCAACAGTTTACTTTGTCATTCCTGCAAGCCCATTCGCTGAATTCCATGAATTAAATTATGTATGATAAATGTGGCAAATCTAATGAACTAATGTGATCAACTGATTGTCGGTGTATAAAGATACACTGACAAAGATTGAAAAATTAAATTTGGAAACTTGTCATGGAAGCCCACAGGAGTCCAAAAACCAGCCTGCTTTCTGCTTGCTATAACCCTTTAAAGGGCTCTTGAATTTTCCCAGAGTCCTTCATCTATCCTGCCGTTTTTACCATCCACATCTCTCATCATTTGCTGGGCTTCCAGCCAGGACGACTTGACACTTGACAGGAGTCAAGGATGAGCCTGGATCACCCTCCTCCCCCTCGTCTTCTGATCTTGCTGTCTCAGTGGGATATTTTGAACCTGATCTCCACAGATAATGTCACTCTGTTCCACTAAGAGGGGTAAATCTGGGAAAGGAAAAAGTCCGCTTCATGAGCTTCCAAAACAAACAGTTCTCATGAAGTATTCCGAGATCCACAGCTGACCTTTCAGCAGGACCTTGCTGAGCTGTCCGCTCCTTTAAAGTTGCATAATGTAATGATAAAGATCCAGGAGAAAAATTATTTTGTCATTACAATTTATGTTTCTTTCCAACCTGATTTATTACAGTAAATAGTTTATAATCATTTAGGCTGTGGGATCTCAGTGCACATAGAAGAATAGTTGTATTCAGAGGGCAATAAAACAGATAGCTGGTGGATGCTTTGTGAGACGTTTATTATTCATGATTATTATGTAATGAACCTGACCTTATCAAAGAAGCAAAAACATTCAAATTTAAGGCAAATTTGGGGCAAAAAAAACCAAGAATGAATTTATTAAGGTTATGAAGCACAAATCTAAGTTTGTAGTGAAAGTTGTTTCTTTTTTCCTCAAACTGATAATTTCATTAATTGAAAAAGATGGAATTAGTTGCCAAGTATTGTGTGAATGATGTTTTAGATGGATGCTACACATTGTTGCTTTGAAGCTCACGGTAACTTCCTTCCAAAAATCTGAAAGTTGTTCATCAATCCTGCTGAGGCTCAAACTCCTCCTGAGAAATAGCTTCATCCAGATTTTCATCCATTATTCCCGACTTGATTCATGAGCTGTCTTTTTTGTGGGCCTGCTGCCCTTAAATATTTTTATGCTTCACATCTCAATCTTTCACCCACTCCGCATCCTCCGTGTCTCTATTGCTTGCGATGTCAAGTCATCAGTCTTTTTGAGTATCTGTTTATCCATGCAGGGCTTACCAATTGAACCAGCTGAGCATGGACAGCCAAAGGTGGAACTTCCACACAGCAGCCAAAGAGATCTTGCATATTTTCAGTTGTGAAACTTACCATCGGTTTGATATCTCACTCTAATTTCACCTGAGTTGTTCACTGACTTACCCAAAGATATTTTACAGATCTGTGGATGGAATTAATTATAGCGGTTTTGTAAACTGTCATCTAATTGAAAGCCTCTATAAAGTTAAACCTTGTTGTCTTCCTTTGGAAAACAGAGAGAGGGGGAGGGAAAGTAAGACAGATGAAGTGATATGTCAACAGCAGCTGTCCACTCGCCCATTTTCCAATGGCGGTATCACAGATTTCATTCTATCCCTCCTCATCTGGCCAAATCTTCCCTCCACACCCCATCTGCTGTTTAACACTATGTACATGATGTGGTAATTTATGAATGCTTAATTTTTAAATTAGAAATGGTGATCAGTATAAACAACAACCAGGCTTATATCAAAACTGGATGTTCTGTCAATTAACAAACTATTGTCCTGCATCACACTTAAACAGTATATTTATTCATGAATTAATTAAATTAAATTAAAAATGCTTTCTTAATCGCAAAAGAAAATTGCAACTATAATATAATATAATATAATATAATATAATATAATATAATATAATATAATATAATATAATATAATATAATATAATATAATATAATATAATAAAAACTCCACTCAGTGACAAACTATTAACCCATAATCATATCTTATGTTTGCAGATGTTACACCCGAACTTCCGGTTGTCCTCCCGGGTGTCCTTCTGCTGGCCTCCTGTCCAGCTGGGGGTCATGCAGGCTGGAGAGGTTACGTTTCCTTGGCTCTGCCAGCAATGCTGGGATCAAAGAAGGAGGTCCTCTTTGAAGATGCATTTTATTAAAAATTCAGCTACAAACACATTGAAAAAAAACTTTATTAACATCCAAACATCATTAGTTTAAAAGTGATATAATTTTATAAGATATCCCAAACACCGCTTACATATGGATATTCACAATGAAAAGAAAAACAATAAACACTAAAATAAAGTTATAACAATAATGATATTTATGAAAGGTATTTGAATTAATAGCAGAATTACAGCACTTTGGGTGCTTTTTAAAAAATCTGTTAAATTATACTTTCAAACCATTCTGTTTATTAGTTATAGGTAAACTAAATATTACCAGCAGTCAGAAATGATAAATTAAATCTATAAATGTAATCTAAGTGGATTCAAGGACTTCATTGTCCCCAAGGGGTAATTTGTAATACATGCAGATTAATATAATCAAAGCAAACAACCAACGTATATAAAAACGTGACATAAAATGATGAAAAAAATTCATCGAAACAATTTAAGACAGCTGAAGAAGAATCTACTGAAGTAGCTGGCATGGACAAGAGTGCTTTTTGTTTAAAATGTCGCTTTAGATAAATATTCTAATGGTGAAAATGATAACTGACAGCACATCTGACAGGAAAATGATCTGACGGTGTTGCAGTGGAGAGCTATGAACTCAATTTTCTCTGTTAGATGAGGTTCATCAAAGCTTAAAGTAGTTTTCTTATTTTACACAGTACATATATACATTTTGACATGTATTCATGTTATATCTCATTTTCACTCAATTGTGTCGACACTGAGTTGAAAAAAATGGTTCATATGTGTATTTCAATAGGGTGAGACTGGACAAAAAAAATACAGTTTTAAGAGAAATCTGCAGGATTCATTGCTAAATTATTAAAAACACAGTTCAAGTCAGTGATACGTTTTTTAACTGCAACGTCATATCGATAAATAAATAATATTCTAGTTGTATAACTGTGCCAAAAACAATTTTTTTTAAACTTTTTGTCAATTTTAGTTTATTTTTAATGTTTTCTATTCACAGGTTTTACCTATGATCAAATTAAGACTGAAAACTGTTTGAGAGGATTATAATGAATATTTAGCTCTTTTATATATTTATTTAATGTACTTTAATGCTAACTTTTTTGGCTGGAATATTTCTGTGCTTTTAAACAAATTACGTAAACTGAAGAGTTTAGGTTTTTTATTTATTTCAGAATGAACAGCATAAATAACCTCCTAAAATCTGTAACTTCGAGACAAAGGTGATGCGAGAAACAGTAGGTATGTACAAACGACATTTCTGTTCTGTTCTGTTTAAAGTGACGGTACCAGCCTGCAGCGATGATTTTGATGGCCTAAGTTGGGAAATATTCTGTAAATAAGGGAAAATAAAGTTCTTTTAACACAAAAGTATAATTTGTAAAAATAACTATGAGTAATTATGTCTTAATTTAGAAGGAGGAGGCCTGTTCATATGCCCACTGATGCATTTACCCCACATCCATGAGCACAGTTTGAAGCCTCCTGTTATCGAGCAAGAGGAAAATCAAGTGATTGCAGTGATGCAGTGGTCTGATACGGCATGATCGCTGGTGTGAAATCGGAGAGACGGTAACTTGAGCACAGGTGACCAACGCAGACAGGAGACAGATGACGGCCTGTGTGGGATTACAGCTTTCTTTGAATATCAGAAGATGTTGTGACTCACGTCGGAGAAAGAACAAATGAGCAGATCTCACACTCCAGCCCACAACATGACAAACATGCCCTCGGCCATGTTAAGCAGCAGCATCATATAGAAAGTGTATTCCTGGAATGAGACCCCTGCTGTCAGTGCCACAGCGTATGTTCTTAACAAATGTGAGCTCAGGCCTTCGGATTTCTTGTGCTGAAACATGAAGCGTGGAAGGCGTTCCATGAATCAGGGCTGAGCTGACATTGCACACATGCACACTCCTGTGATCTACAGTATGTTGAGAGCAGCAGGTGATTTACTGCAGATGAGTGGCCCTGGCAACAGCTTTGATGAATGAGGAGCCTACAGAGAAAGATGAAAAGGTTTAAAGGAGCCAGCAGCGCCACCCTGAATGCTGTGCATTTCAGGGCTTTTTTTTGTTAAATAAGCTGATGTAAGAAGAGCCTGAGGAGAGGATGTCAATCTATGCACCGTGTCAGTGGTAGATGGCAATGAAAAGATGCTTTCTTCTTTGTCTTTTCCAAGAAGAAAAGGCAGCACTACTCAAGAAGGTAAAGACCAGCGTGAAGCCAAGCTGAGGAGAAGCTGCCAAAGGATGAGATCACATAGGCACTGCTGTCATTTAAAATAGTGATAATACACTCTTGATATAGTTTAATGCATTTCTTTCCATCTATTCTCAGAAAAGCTGCCACCATATGAGCCAAATATCCCCGAACCAACCACCAGGGCGGACTTCATGAAATGTAAGGCAGTTTAAGGTGTTTAGGTGCTTGTTAGCTACATTCGACATGCCCATCCAAGTGTGATTTTATAGATAATAAAATAAATAAATAAAAAACAATGTTTGAAAAATTTTTGGAGTAAAGAAAAGGCATGTAGACCAGGAATAGACCAGGAAACTCTGGTCTTTGAGGGTCACTAGGTGCAGGTTTTAGATGCTTCTTTGCTCCAAAACACTTGATTAAAATTAAATGGATCCTACAGCTTGTTGTCATGTTCTGCACAACGGCTCCTTAATTTAAGTCAGTTGTGTTGAAGCATGGAGTATCTATAACCTGCAGGATAGTGGTCCTGAATGACTGCAGACTACATCAACCCTGGTCTCATTCTAGAGCTCTGGATTCAAACAGAGGTGTTTGATTATTGGTAGTGAATTTGTGGAAAAATTCACTCAGCATCCTGAGTTTAGGTGTGATCAAATTTCTGCTAAAGACTCGTCTCTTCTCCTTAGCTTTCCATTTTTATAGAGTATAAGACTCAAATAGACTGGTTTGAACTCATATTCTGTTTTTATTGTTGCTCTAATCCTAATTATTCTAGATAAATGGAAAATATGATCCAAAAAGGGCATGGGTTAAATATTAATAACAACTTCATTATTAATGGAAATAATATAAATGTGTTAAATAAGCTACTACTAAATAAACTGATAAACACAATCAGAAAGTAAAACCAAATTTAACATAATACTGGGGGAGAAGTAAATGTAAGTAGAATACCAACTGTGAATATTAAAAAGATATTTACTTAAAAGCTTTACTACAAAAAGGTAGCGTTAACCTCTTAAAGCCTAAATTTGTTTACAATTTTATAAAACCAAAATCAATACGGGAACAAATTTGGAACAAAATAACAAAAATGAAACAAAATACGATTAAATATTAAATAAATGAGTAAAATTAATAAATAAATAACATGAAAATAAATCATAAATAGAGTGGAAAAAATAATAAATGACTAAAATAAACAAGTTAGATTAAACAAATAAAATAAAGTGCCAGAAGTAGTATGTTGCAAATCAAGGGGTTAAGCTTTTTATTTATTTAAATATCAGCACTGCAGCTGCCCTCGGCTCCTCTGGAAGGCTGTTCCACAGCCAAGGACCATAAAAACCATGACAACCAAAAGTTTAATCTCACTGTAAAGGGATTTATTTAACTCTGCAGATTCTAAATATGTTATGAAAATGAATTTGACCTTGATTCTTTTAAGGCATTTGGTTTGAGATTTCTGACAAAGCTGTCTCCTGCAACCCAAAGATTTTTACAAACAAAAACTGTCCACTAAAATATTTTACTTCTCAGCCTCTGAAGAAACTAGAGCCACGAAATTAAAGTGGAAAAATCAAGCATGCACACATGAATTTTTTAATCATGTTCAAAGGTTAGAACAGAGGGTTTTTATGTAAATGCATCACTAAAAAAAAAAAAGCTTTTATCACTCTAGGTCAAAATGGGTTAAGTGAGTGTCCCTGTTAGATGAACAGTCTGTCTCAAAGTCAGAAATCTAACAAAAAGGTGGCAGATTATCACTTTGATTCCTTTATTTTCTAGCATCCAAACTCCAAAGAAAATTCTTGTTTCAACGTGGAGATAGATCGCGAGTTATTTACAGGCCTTTTTCTTTAACTTTTGCTCCGTCCAGTCTCATTTATGTAACTCCTTTTTGTTTTTTTTTATTTATTTATTTATTTATTTTTAGCAGGAAGGTGTGTAATGTGATGTTTGCGGAAGGAGAAGTCACACTGTCTTTAATCTTATTTTAGCCTTACTTTAACCCAGAGAGGAACTGTTAGCATTAATTCATTTTCACATGACAAGGTGCTCCATTTAGAACATTTTCAGCTATTTGGATGGAGGATGTGAATGATGATGTGGTGATCTTTGTTGTTTATTCGAGCCAGTTTACAAAAATTAAGAGCTAGCAAATATTACGGAGAGGATGAAGATAAACTTAAACTCGCCTCTACAGAGTTCAGCATTTCTCTTGTGTCAGATTTCTTATGCTGTTTGACTGATCTCTGTGTTTGCATTCATTTGTAGGACAGCTTCAGCTCAATCTGCTGTTCTCTGCTTGTGTTTCCCTCATAATGTTCTCAGACTGGTTCCCCATCTCTCTGGATGATAAGACTGCGCAGAAGCTGCTGTGGATTTCTGAGGGGGGCTCTAAGGTGGCTCGTACATCCGATGCAGTTTGCCCATATCCCAACAGGCCTGAGCGATACGAAGACTCACCTCAGGTAGGCCTGCAGTTAAAGGAGTAAACACAGTGATGCTGAAGCTGAAAAATCACCTAAACTGACTTGATTAGTTTAATAATTGATGTCTCAGTTAGTTTGAAACTAACAGCCACCCACTAATTATACATATAAATGAATATAACAGCTGAATGTGACAGTTTGCTGTTATAGTTGCTTGATGTGGAAAATGGGTTTTCAGGTTCCCCAAATCCTCTTTATCCCAGGAGCGGCTAAATCTAAAGAGTTTAAAGCAATCAATGAAGAAGAAAAAACTCATTTAAATTACTGTCTGAATATTTTCTTTCATCTCCTTTTTGAAGTGTTAAAGATTTTTACCCAAAACTCATAAATCTGAAGCATAAAATTATTAATCCACAGCTTTAATCTTTGAAAAAAGAATAACATCACCCCAAAAACAATTTGTAAGCTTCTTATTACACTATTAAAAAAATAAAATCTCTTATAAAATCACTTTTTGTCTCTTCAAAATGTGGTGAGGTAAATGTTTTTGCATGCACTTTGTGAAACTGTCACAGGATAACGCTGCGATGAACCTGGTCTAGATTCTATCCACAGTTTTGATGTAAATATATACATATATAAACTCTACCTCGCCAACCCTCCCATATTGCTGTTCATCTCAAGCATCTCAAGCTATATATATATGTTGTGATTCTGAGAAATCTTTATATGTTTATGTATGTATATATATTCTAATCTGACACTATAAATTTAAAAATATTCTGTAAATTTCCACTCTTTTAGAAGCCAGAACAGAAAACATTGGCATTTTTGCATAAAAAACCTCATGAAGATGTAAGCTGTAGTGACATCAAGTGGCATAAATTGCACATTGCAACCAAATGCAAAAGAAAACTAATTTAAATATTATAAATGTAAATGCTTATAAGTAACCATTAATGTTACACACTAAAACTTTAACCTTCAGCAGCCTTCAGGGAACCTTCTGTGTTCACACTAGAAAGATCACCTCCACAAATAAAAAGAGCCACTTCTCTCCATCCAGGTGCTGTGTAAGGAGGGGCTGCTGGGCTGCCGAGGCTACTGGGAGGTGGACTACAATGGCTGGGTGGTGATCGGGGTTGTTTATGGGAGTGCTCCCCGGAAGGGCCAGGAGGGGTCCTGCGGGCTCGGGGAGAACACCAGCTCCTGGGGCGCTGGCTGGTCTGGCTCCTGCTACCAAGTCTGGCACAACAATGAAAACGTGGAGATCCAGCTCCCCGTTACCTCCACCATGGGTGTGTATGTCGACCAGCCTGCCGGCATCATTAAGTTCCTCCTGGTGGAGGGAGAAGCTGAGAAGGAGGTGCGACTGATTCACAAGTTCAAAGCCAGCTTGGAGGAAAAAGTTTTTCCCGGATTTTGGGTTGGCACAAATTCATTCTGTCTTATTCGGAAAAAGGAGCAGTGACTCAGTGAAGGGATTAGCATGTGTGGGGAGGAAGAGGAGGGTGTAGTAATGTAAATCTGGAAGTAAAAGGTGTGAGGAGATAAAAACAATTGTGAAGTTTGGGGAACAAGTGTAGGAGGTGTGAAATTTATTGACATCTTTGTCTCGATTCAGCTTTTTGAGGTCACATTATATCTAAAGATCTCTGTTTTACCTAATGAGTATCTTTAAATGTCTGTTTAGATAGAAAAACAGGCAGTTTAGTGTTTTTATTGCACATATGACTTTGAATTAGCTAGAGAGCTTGTATAACTTTAGTCTATCTTTTTTTTATGTGCTGAACGTAGTCAATAAATTATCATGTGCATAATTTAATGTGATGCCTCACTTATTCTTTCTTATACAGTACACTGGCACCCTCTAGAGGTCTGTAATAATACTGCATCCTTACACATCTCATAATAAGACACAAGCCTTTCCTCTTGGTGTTGCTCCTTTATTTAAAACATAAAAGTACTTAACGGAACATTTATTCTGTTTTTTTTATGTCAGAGATGGACATGTTGCCTTCACATCAACTCCATCTCTCTCTTTCTCAAACACAGATTCTTGCTCTCATTCAGTCATTTCAACAACAGAGGAAAAGGAGGGGAAAAAAGAAACAATACCATCCCCTAGAACTCATTGTTGATATACAATCATTCTATCAATCAGTCATTCATTGGCAAAAATTAAAAACAGGCATTTTATGAGGAGGTGCTGGTGTTCTCTGCTCACATTTCCAAAAGCCACAAGCTTTGAGTTAAATCTATTTCTCTGGTTTATTCCCCTCATAAAGAGGGATACAACTGGGGGTAACCAGTTGGTCATCTTACCCAGTACGTGATGGGAGTTAACAAATCAACCTCAAATGATCTATCCAAATGTCTTTTTTTCTTTCATCTGCTACTTGCAAAATCTGGACTCTCCTTGCTGCTTTTAGTCATTTAATGGACAGTTTCGAAGTAAATTTTCTCTCCAGCAGACACATGAAACATGGATGCCGCCTGCTATGGTAAGGGATTCACATTTATAGAACAGTCTTAACAACCAAGTATGAAAAGTAAAATTACAATAATACTTCTTTGGATGAGGAAATGCTCTCATATGTACCGAGTACTTGCTTCATGCAGGTGAATGCAGCACATTAGTATGTAAAACACTGCAGCTTGGCTTATATATACATACAAGCCTGTTGTGAATTTTGCATGAGCTTTGTAATCAATATGAGACCAATAATCAAATACATGTGCATTCAAGCCTAATCAAAATACAAAAACAAGTTGATATGAAATATATAAACTATTAGTGGTTAAACTACAACTGAGATTCCTAAGAAAGTATTTTTATGTGCTGGATATAAGCGCCCCATTGAGAACAATCTCAAGACTATTATATAAATTTGACCCCCCCCCCCGCTCAATGGACAGGATGTTTTAAGGATTTAAATTAATAGATCGTTGGGCTTTAATGGAATTTCATGGAAATATTAGATCAGGGGAAAATGCAATCCTTGTTCCCTTGTTCTAAAGGCTTGATAAAGCTCACTAATTCACAAGTCGTCTGCCATGTTTAATCCAACAGACAGTAATGTATAATCAAATGTTTCGAGGTAAATTTACAGCTGATGTGGAGCAGTAACATCCCAGGATTTGATGTTTACACCTCTGCCATGTTATTTACCGTAGCCTCCCATTTGTAATTCTGCACTTAGGGCAGAAATATCTGAACTTATCTCTCATCTTTCGCATAATCTTTCTCTTTTCTAATCACTTAAGTACAGAAAGCTGGATAGAAATAACAGAGAAATGTCATGTCTCTTACCATTTCCAGCATTTACAACCTGTTCTATTGCTACAGTTTAATGCTGCCACTGGTTTTATAATTTGCATTATTTATGTCAACTGTTTCACAACATCAATGTGGGAATATTTGGATATGGGAAGGAAAAGGAGACCAATTATCTAAGAGGAGAATATTTATCATTGCTGTTTTGTTTTTTTGTTAAAAAAAAAAAAAAAGAAGTTAAATACCCCTAATCTTAAATAGACATGCATGGACAGGATGTAGCTCCCTAAAATATATGTGCATAGACTCAACAATTGATTAGTGAGCTTTAAAAAGGTACTGATGTCTGTTTTAATTTAGAGTTTCTTTTTCTTTGGGGAAAGATCAATGGAGCAGCAGAGCCAGCAATGAAGCAGGTATGGATGCATTTTCCCAAAATGTCTCATCACCTTACTGGTTATGTGACCAAAAGGCAAACATCTTTTAAACTACTTTACACCCTGTTACAGAGTCAGTGTTCAGTGCAGTGGGTCACTGTGCACTTATATTTGGAGGCCTTATTCAAATGTAGTGTTGTGGTTTGTGTGGTAGCTAGTGATGCGAGATGTTTTGTGGCAAAGCCGGGGGTAGTAGTGTTGAAAATGTTAGTGTCGATAACATTTCTTTCCGACCGTTACTCCTGAAAGCATGTGCTGTTAATTTAGGTTAGTGAGAGATAAATGGAGGTGCTTGCTTTTGCACCGTTTCACATAGTGTGCGTCACATTTGCCAGACAATCCAGGTTTCGCTTCGTCACAACTTTCTATCCCTTTCTCTCCGCTCAACTCCCCCCCACCCACCCCTCTCAGTGCTTGAGGGAGAAGTCCCCTGTGTTGAGACGAGGTCGTGGCAGGGCCCCGAACATCTCCGTCCCATCAGTGGCTCCGGGGGCCAGCAGGGCCTTCATGCTGGCAGCGATATGCTCCAGGTCAGCACAACCCACCTGAGACAAAAACAAAAGAAGACTGGTCAGAAAACCTGAACATAAAGGTTTACTTTCTGTATTCTCCACCTCAGTATGTTTAAAAACAACAAACATGTCTGACATTCTGAAAAGTCGCTCACACCGCATGACCTCAGACACTTTCACGGTCACATGAACCAAAGGAGCCGTTGTGGCTGTTAGCCGGTGGATCAGTTGTGAGAAATGAATAGCGTCTTTGTGTTTGGCCAGAATGAAATATGTCGGGATCAACTGATGCCTAAAGACAACTAAAAACAACTAAAAACAACAGTGGCTTTAAATAAAAAAATTTTAAAAAAATTAGAAGACGTCTGTTTTTCAATTAAGTTAATGGAGACGCATTATTTTCATGTTCTAAAAAGAAGGTTTTTGTTTAGATTTATTCTTAAAGCATCTCTAACAATTTGACAAAGACATGCAGCCACTCTTGTCACAGCATCCTTTAGTTTAATTATTCATTAGACCAAATAAACAGCACTCCAACAGATCCCTCAATATTTAGACTTCCTGAAATGATTTCACAACAGGATAAATTTACTAAACGACAGAAAGCCTTGGGTTGTGCTCCTGTTTTTAACTGTTTAACTGCCTCTCTTTGGGTTTCCTGGCTTCACTGATGATTATATTGACAACTATAATTGATCCATCCAGCAATAAATAAGTGGATCATCAAGTGGAAATCAAGCATATGATCAACACAATTTAACTCTACCTGTTTAATCTTAAGAAGAAACTGCAGAATCACTGGTGGCAACATCTGAATTTCTAAAGTGAAGCTTGAGCAAGAGCTGAATGTATCGTCATATGAGATTTTTAAAAATATGTTGGAAATCTATGAAAACTAGCATCTGTCTGCTCATACTCACCCGCTCACCACTGTTACTGTCTCCCTGAGCTCTGTTGCCTTTGCAGCCCCACACAGGCACAGATACAGGCAGCGAGCGGGCCAGAGCCATCGGGTGGGCGTGACGGGCCGAGAACGCGGGCTGACCCATGGCCATGCTGCGCGTCGGGGGCGGGGCATCCTCGCTTAATGAGCCTGGTGCAGATAGAAAAAGAAATGCAGGTAATCCTCAAATATATATCTGTATATATAGCGTGTGAAAACACGACCATTACCATCTGTGCTCTCTTCCTCCCCATCAGATTCAAAGAACGGCTCACAGTCCCGAGAAAGAGAGTCCTCATCCATTGAGAAAACACCTGAAGCAAAATCATAAGCAAAACAAATAATATATCATGTTTTCTTCCAGCTGTCCACCGATAACATACTCAACAACCCTGTTTACAGTCTCCTTCCTCACCTGCACTTTCATTCCCATAAGGTCGTCTCTCATCCATGTCCTCCTCTTCTTCATCCTCACACTCTTCTTCCAAATCCACAATCCCAGACTTCTGTCTCCCCCTCTCTGCTTCTAGAGTACTCCTCTCCCGCTCCCTCTCCCCATTACCATTCTGCCCGCCACCCTGCCCGCTCACAGATCCTGAGCTGTAGATCGACGGGTAGCTTTGGGAGTACAGTCTGCCGTTAGGGCTGACTCCACCCACGCCACCATCGCCCGTAAAGTTCTGCAACGTCAGCAGAGAACCAAACACATTATGCATGTGAAATTTCTGTATGATTACCTCAACACGGCATCCAGAATAAACAGTCCACTCACCCCCCTGTGTCCAGGGTCAGAGGTCAAGTCAACCATAAGCTTGGTCCCTCCCTCTTCCCTGGATTGGCGCGTATGCTTCTGAGCTGTTAGCATGGTTGTGGAGTGCAGCACACCGATGTCATCCATGTAGCGGCGTGCCGACTCAGCCAGAAACCCCTGACCCCACACGTTATAAGAGAAATCCCCCTCTCTTGGAAAGGTGGCGCTACCTTCCCGTTTCTTCCCTCCTTCTCCATCTCCAGTTGATGACCGAAATTTCTTACAGGCTGTGAGTATGGCCAGGTCACAGCCAGATTTTTGACAATACACTTCTGCAGCAGAAAGTAGTGCCAACCAGCTCTCTTTGTGGTTGTCTGGGATCTCAGGCTGAGATGTCTGGGTTATGGAGGCCATTATGGAGCTGTTACAGAAACCTCAGCTGTACTGGCTTGATGAGATAACTGTGCAATGCTGATGACAGTTAGATTGTGAGGATTAAACTCCGAAAGTGTCAGAAATGGGGCACCAAACTTAATAAAGTGCTGACTTTGGTAAATGTGATGTATCTGACTTATTAATGTCTTGCTGGTGTAGTTTGCAGATAGTTTTTGTTCTGATGAAAATGCAGGGGTGAAATTAGAAACTTCTAATGTACAGAGGCACTAAGTGACTTTAAGGTATGATACTTGGGGCGGTGTCCTTACACACCGGAGAGCCAGGGGAGAGAAGAGATGTTGCCAAGTCGCTGGTGACACCTGGAAAAATAAAAATAAATAAACAAAAAAACCGTGCCAGTTATGAGGCTTAAAACAACTGTTCCTTTTAATGCATCCCTTTTTTGTTGTTTAAGTTATACTTTTGGACCGACAAACCAATTGCACACGCTAGATATGGGTAGGCAGACATATAAATCCTCATAGGCTCTGTTATGACGGACGCAGTCCCCCACCTCTTCTGCACACTAACTAATGCTAACAATTGAAGCTACTGCAACGTTAGCGCTTTGTAATTACTTTTTTCTGCTGCTGATCCTCTTCATTGATTCAAAAAATCACATCCACTTCATTTAAAACTGCATGGACTTATCAGCGCGGCTGCTACCGCTGCTGCAGCTGTTGTTGTTTATCTTGTTGTTTGCTCAGTGTTGTGTGCAACCTCCTCATGATGGAACCACATTTCACCTCCATTTTCAGGCTTAAACAAGAGCTAAAACTCGCCAGTATTGATCATAAAGCCGAAGGAAGAGCTTCACTTACCCGTTCAGTTTCTTTCTTTCACGTTGCCAGATGTTAATCGAGCTTAATCTTTTTTTAGTCATACGTATTCTGCCCTCTCCCACGGTTTCTCTCCCCTAGCTAGGCTTGACACCAGCAGCGGCAGCAAGCTAGCAAGCGCTAATCAAAGTGTTTCCGTTAAGTGATTTCAATATAAAAAAACATCGTGGCAAAATTTGAAACAACACGAACAACGTCTAATTAATTTCTTAATAATTTTCTATTTAACTACCAAAGCTCCTCCTAAAATGACATAATTAAATACTCGTGGCCAAGAATTTGCAATCGATTTATTCAATTTAAATTATTTGATAGTTTGCCAATACATATCCAAATACTTTTTAAACACGTAGAAAAGTTTCCATTACTTTATATATATATATAATATATATATATATATATATATATATATAAAGAAAACTATTTAATGTATTATTTATATATATTAAATAGTTTTCTTTTATATAAATATTTATAACTATATAATTATTTATTTCAAAGTAAACTTATTATTTCCGGTTTTATGTTTGACTTGACGCCGCTCTGACGTTGCCTGTTTATTGAACGCAGCAAAACGCACGTTGCGCAGGTGACCAAAGTCTGTGGGCGGGCACGTTCTCGCCCTGTCTATGTGCCAAGTGTGGCTTTTCATCCATACATAACCATTCAGTTGCACGTAAGTTAAATGGCTTTTTGTTTATCGAGTAAAGTTTAAGTGAAAACAGAGAAGCCTCTGCAGCCAAAAAAGTTTATATTTTGGAAGCTCTAACTGGTGTTTAGTATTTAATAATTATGTCCATGACACCCGCCCCCCCAATAAAATAGTTTTTAATATGTCTATGAGCAACATGAAGCCTTATTAGGGTACAATTGGGAAAATATTCTTTTCAAGACACATTATTAGCCTACTTCTGTTGTAATTTGGCGTTAAGCGTGCTACGTTTGACTGATCTGGATCGAGCTCCTGTTAGATTAATTCATTTTAAAGTTGCCAGTATGTTTAGTTTCGTTAGACTAAATATTCTAATCCAATTAACAACACCAAACGAGAGTCAATTCCAGAATAAGCTCTTTGGCATAGGCAAAGAAGATTTGGCAGCTTTCTCACAGCCGCAACCTACATACTCAACTCTGCTACTCATCCCACAAATGCATTCTTGACAAATGCAGCACCATTTAAAAGAGAAATAAACAAGTCAATAATATGTATTGCTAAGAAGCATAGTTTTCTCACGTCCATCCATCCATCCATCCATCCATTTTCTTCCGCTTATCCAGAGTCGGGTTGCAGGGGCAGCTGCCTAAGCAGGGAAACCCAGACTTCCCTCTCCCTGGCCACATTCACCAGCTCATCCGGAGGGATCCCAAGGCGTTCCCAGGCCAGCCAAGAGATGTAGTCCGTCCAGCGTGTCCTGGGTCTGCCCCGGGGCCTCTTTCTGGTGGGACGTGCCCGGAACACCTCACCAGGGAGGCGTCCAGGAGGCATCCTAACCAGATGCCCGAGCCACCTCATCTGGTTCCTCTCGATGTGGAGGAGCAGCGGCTCTACTCTGAGCCCCTCTCGGATCACTGAGCTTCTCACCCTATCTCTAAGGGAGAACCCGGCCACCCTGCGGAGAAAACTCACTTCGGCCACTTGTATTCGCGATCTCGTTCTTTCGCGCACTAATCACAGCTCATGACCATAGGTGAGGGTAGGAACGTAGATTGACCGGTAAATCGAGAGCTTTGACTTTTGGCTCAGCTCCTTCTTCACCACGACAGACCGATGCAGAGTCCGTATCACTGCAGAAGCCGCACCGATCCGCCTGTCGATCGCCCGCTCCATCCTTCCCTCACTCGTGAACAAGACCCCAAGATACGTAAACTCTTCCACTTGGGGCAGGACCCTATCGCAGACCTGGAGAGAGCACTCCACCCTTTTCCGGCTGAGGACCGTGGTCTCGGACTTGGAGGTGCTCATCCCAGCCGCTTCACACTCGGCTGTGAATCGCTCCAGTGAGAGCTGAAGATCACGGCCCGATGAAGCCAGCAGAACCACATCATCCGCAAAGAGCAGAGACGCAATCCTGAGGCCACCGAACCAGATCCCTTCGACACCTTGACTGCGCCTAGAAATTCTGTCCATAAAAGTTATGAACAGAATTGGTGACAGAGGACAGCCTTGGCGGAGTCCAACCCGCACTGGAAACGATTCTGATTTACTGCCGGCAATGCGGACCAAGCTCTGACACCGGTCGGACCAGACAGCTCGTACAAGCGAGTCTGGCACTCCATACTCCTGGAGTACCCCCCATAGAAGTCCCTGGGGAACACGGTCAAATGCCTTCTCCAAATCCACAAAACACATGTAGATTGGTTGGGCAAACTCCCATGCCCCCTCAAAGACCCCAAAGAGGGTGTAGAGCTGGTCCACTGTTCCACGACCAGGACGAAAACCACACTGCTCCTCCTCAATCCGAGGTTCGACTATCCGATGGACCCTCCTCTCAAGCACCCCTGAATAGTTTTCTCACGTTTTTATGGAAAGCGATTGTAACATTTAATCAAATCACACTCCTGTCTGTATCACCTCTAGACATAACCATAATGGCACTTGTCCAAATCTAAATTACATTCTTAATATTAATGAATGAAACAGTAACATTCTTCCTTGTAGGATATATATTTCAAGATATCTATGTGTTAACTATTCAGATAGTTTTAGTCTGAACTGAGATAGAAATGTCTGAAAACCATTGAAAAGTTAAACAGGTTGTTTAAAGAGTTAGATAAATCTGTGTGTTTGGACTGTGCTTTTAAAAAGTTATTCTTTAGAGACATCAGACCAACAAGAAAAAAGACCAAGTTCTAAACAATTTGACTGTTTATGCCTGAACTTACAGCTGTTCAACTATCCACTTTGGCTGGTCATTCGGGGCATCTGTTTATATTGGATGTAGAAAGGGCCTAAAGGTACCAAATTTATTTATCAGTTTTTAGATGTAGCACAACAACACAAGTTTTTAATACAACAGACATGTTATCATCACACTGAATAGATAGCAATGAATCTAGTCAAGTTTTAGCCAGCTGCTAAAGTTCCTATACATTAAGCTTTTCAAGGCAAATGTATGCGTGTTTTAACTGTTAACTGGTATTACATACAATCATATATTGTTTACAAGTCAAAATTTATTGTATTGTCAAAGATAACTTGAATAATATCACTTAAAAGTGTCCAGTTTAGATGGCTATTATTCATTATGTCTAATGTCAGCACTGACATACGTGCTTATCTTCTGTTCTGGTTGGATGGTTTTTGAGGACTGCATCAGAAATTTTACACTAGTAGCTTCATTTCAATGTAACAACACAACATGAATAATGTCTGCACGACAGTGAAATTCTTGGATGAATCAGAATAAAGATTTGGTCCCATCTGGTGGTTAATACATAGTAATTAAACACGGGCATACGTAAACAAACATACGCCACCAATCAAGAGCCTGGACACACATGACTGAGGTTTTCTGACTAAGGAGGATTTATGCCCTGCAGTCTGATTGGTTCTTTGGGACAAAACGTCTCCTGGTGGGCGGGACTTCTCGGGAACAGGAAGTATGACGTAACGATTGTTTTGGAAAAGCAAAGCATCGACACATCGACGGAAAAATGGGGGAGAACGGAGGTGATTATAAGGTATTGTGAAAAGTTTTCCTTTATCTTTTTCAGCTGTTACTGTTTAATTTATGAATTATAACAACTCGGTAGTGGAATGCTGAGTTAAACTACCAGAGCTTGCCAACAGTTAGCCAATGCTAAGACTAGCTTTCGCCTATCGATAATGTTTAATACAGAAACTGAGCTAACTGTCCGCTTTATGCTATGTGTTTGTTCATAAGAGGTCAAACTAACTTGCATTTAGCTGTAATATCATATGAACGTGATAGCTCGTTCACGAAGTAAATACATCAATATTAAACAGTCTACACAAGTTATCCTGATAGGTATGTTCGTTCTCACTCACTGACTTGACGAACTAGTCACCCCATAATCATGTGATATGACTGTGTCATTGTCTCTGTGCTGTGATTACACCTGATACAGTAAGGCAAGGCAAGTTTATTTGTATAGCACATTTCATGTACAAGACTATTCAAAGTGCTTTACACAAAACATTAAAAGCATTACAGCTGGGTGCAGGAAGCAATAACAAGCGCCTCAAAAACAAACTTTAAAAGAAATTAAAGAACTTAAATAAAAACAAAAAAGGAAAAAATCTAAAATAAAACAGATCAAATGAAAGAAATAGAGTTCCAGTGTGGGGAATTTAATAGTTGTTTTTATAATAGGCAGCAAATAGAAAAGTTTTCAACCCTGATTTAAAACTGCTGAGTTTCAGCAGACTGCAGTTTTCTGGGAGTTTGTTCCACATGTGAGGAGCATAAAAGCTGAACGCTGCCTCTCCACGTTTAGTTCTCACTGTGGGAACAGAAAGTAGATCTGACCCTGATGACCTGAGGAATCTGGTTGGTTCATAACAAACCAGAAGATCCTGAATGTATTTTGGTCCTACACTATTCAGAGCTTTATAAACTAACAGCAGGATTTTGAAGTCAGTTCTTTGAGAGACAGGAAGCCAGTGTAAAGATCTGAGGAGTTATATGATCTACATTCTTGGTCTTAGTGAGGACTCGAGCAGCAGCGTTATGAACTAACTGCAGCTGTCTGATGGACATTTGGGAGACTTACAGTATTACAGTTGTCCAGTCTACTAAAGATAAATGCATGGACAAATTTTTCTAAATCCTGCTGAGTCATCAGCCCTTTAATCCTTGATATGTTCTTTAAGTGATGATAAGCTAACTTCACAATTGTCCTAATATAACTGCTAAAATTCAGGTTTTTGTTTTGGATGTTAGTTTTGAACACAAGACATAAAGTAACACTGCAAATCCAGACCTGCCTTATTTTTTGTTCTAGTTTCAGCAGCAGTGTTTGCCGTCTGTATTTCAGTTTACAAAGTAACAAAACAGAGCCAGTCTGACCAGAAAACTAGTACAACTATGTTGTTTCCAGCTTTGCCACTTTTTTTTTCGGAAATGTAAAGTTCCAGATAAAGTTTATCATTGTGGGCTTTGTTTTTTTTTTTTTCTTTTTCTTTAAATGTACATGGCATTTTCACTACTTTCTAACATTTACTGAATAAAGTATGAAATGCTAAAGTAATCAATAATTGAAACCCTATTAAGTACAGTTACATTTGCCAGAGTCAATGACTTATCATTCTGGGTCCTGCGTGTGTTTTTGATGATTTTCTTCCCAGCTGATATTTGAGAAGGAGGGGGTGTATCTCCACACAAATGCCAAGAGGAGCAACCAGGACACCACCATCCCAGGTTTCATTCGTATTGTGGAGCGGGTAAGCAAAATCTGTGTTAGCCAAGTGTGCCTGTGCACAAATAAAAAATCATAAAATCTATCTAGCTATCAGACGAGTAAAGATGACTAAAGAGCATGACACAATGTTTATGCACAGAAACAATAACCAAACAAATATATATCAACGGAATAGCAAAAACATCAAAGAGAAATCAAATTAAACCTTACGTTACAAAGAAAATAAAAATATTTAGAATTGTATTATGTTAAAGGCAGCCAGTGAGAACAAATATGAATAGAGAGGGCTAATTTACTAAAGGCTGTTCTACTGTATTAGAACTACTGCCGCAAAGGCACAACGTCCCTTACTAATTAATCTTAACCAGGGAAAGTCTAAAAGTATGTTTTTTTTAACAGAAGCCAGTGGCAAGATGTTAGTACAGAAGAAATGCTGTCTGTTTTTCTGGTACCCGTTTGTAGTCTGGCTGCAGAATTCTGTACCAGCTGCAGATGTGACAACAGAGACTGGCTAATGCCCAAGGACAGAGAGTTGCAATAATCCAGTCCTGAGGTGATCAAAGCGGTCTTTAGATTATTACTGGAAAAGATGGATTTCAGCATAACATTGATAGTTAAAAGGAAAAAGAAAACCCTTTTTTAAAACTTTAGTTATCTGTTTGTTAAACTGTCCCTTTATTTATTAGGCTGGAGTGCCAGCTCTGGAGTGGAGCCCACTGGAGGATGAGGGGCGCAATGCTCCTGCTGTACTCTACACCAAAAAGGTCTGCAATTAATACCATGTGACATGCAAAAAGAAAAAAATATAGTATTTTGTATAAATTAAAATTAGCCTTCATCGATTGATTTCCTTCTTAGGATGGTGACGGAGGGGAAGAGGACACAAACTTTGACCCTGGGTATGAGCCAGATTGGGCGGTTATCAGCACTTTTAAGAAAGATTGCGAGCCAGTCCCAATCAAGGATTCAGGTAAAGTTCAGGCTTCAGCATGTTTTGGCAAATGACTCAGTAAAGAAAAGATGTAAAACGAAATATCCTGGTTTCTCTTGCAGGTCAGTGGGCGTTTTCTCTGCCTCTCTCCGAGCTTTACTCTCTCCGAAGGGCCCGTTTCTCTTTGGGTCGCAACTTTCTGGTACTGACAAGCAGAGGTGGGCACCCACTGCCTCCTCTGCACTTCCACAGAGGAGGAACCAGGGAACTCCTCAGGGCTCTGCACCGTTACATCATCCTGGACCAGTGAGTAGGACTCATTTTAACAGCAGTTTCTACCATGTTGTCAATGTCAGACAGCTGTTAATGTTACAGTAGATGGAAAGTCTGCATCTTTGTTGACATAAAACGAGGGAGGAGACATTACAGAGTTTCTCTTGTTATCGTCAGGTCGCCAGTTGACGGGCGGCTTTTCCTTGCATACCCGCATGATTCAGGTGCTCTCTCTCAGTCCTTCGACAAGCTGCAGCTCTTTGATGATGGAGGCGCTGATCTGGTCTCGGTAAGTTTAGAGAATGTAACATTTTTTTCATTTTTAACAGCATTAAATTATATCTGTCTGAGTTTTAGAGTTCTAGTCTTTAGTATAATGTTTTTTACTTTTTAGTAATGCAGCAAAGTGTTGCCCCACAATGTTGTTTGTTATTTTGCTTTTGTTTATCTCGAGCAGAGATTTATCCAGGACCCATATGCTACTACATTTGGTGGATTCTCCAAAGTCACAAATTTCTTCAGGGCAGCAGTCCGGCCTCCAGAGTCCCCCGTTCACTCGCGGTCTGGGCAGGATCCCAGTCTGCGCCCGCAACCTGATGATGAGCCTGGATTTGAACTCATTACCTGTGTAAGAAAAATTATGAAAACAGAATGGTTCAGAGCCACATTCGCCTCTAATATGAGATGAGACGGTACTTTATTCATCCCATAGATTAGGAAATTCAGGTGTTTCAGCAGCAAGTAGCAGAAAAAAATTCAAGTTGGAAAAATATTACAGAATAGAAAAAAATATTATAATAAAAATTTACAGTTAAACATTTGCTATACAAAATGTACAATAACAGAATAAGACATGAGAAACGCATCCTGTTGAGATTAAAGTAAATAGACTAATTTAGTCAAATGTAAAAGAAAGTGTGCATCACTGACTAACAGTCAAAGGACAAGGGTCTAAAGTACAGACTGATGTGGGTGTTTCCGTTAATGCTTGTGATTGTCTTCCCTCTCAGGGCTTGGAGCTTGGTCCCAGACCAGATGTAACCAGAGGACAACCTCTGAAGACATGGGCCGAGTTTCTGGACTCTGAGGGACGTGTGAAGAACCCAGAGAGGGTCAAAGAACTTGTGTTCAGAGGGGTAGGACCTTAGAAAGAGCAATAATCCAACCTCTATTTTTATCCCCCCTTTTCTTTTTTTTAAACCACATATACTTTCTTCGGTGCCCTTCGTGTGTCTTCCAGGGTATCACACCATCACTTAGGAAAGAAGTGTGGAAGTTTCTCCTAGGTTTTTATTCATGGAACAGCACTACAAAGGAAAGAGAAGACCTTCTTCGTGTCAAAACGTGAGTGAATTCGTTCCTGAACACTCACTCTCAGTCCTCTTTGATGATTTGGGTTACTCACTTCCTTGTTTGCTGACTTCCTCATCTAACTCTGCAAAGAAAAAATTTTCCCTAAAACCTAATGTCTGGAACTGACTCCCCAAACGCATCTGTGATTGCTCTGACCTGACGTTAAAAAAAACACCAAAACATATCTTTTCAGAGCTGCTTTTAATTATTTTAATGAGCTAAAATGAGTTTATATAAGGAGGTATCCTAAGAATTGTTAATGTTTTGGATTTTGTTGACATTTTTATTCTTTTTCCCCCACTGTAAAGCAACTTTGAGTGTCCTGAAAAGCACTCTATAAACAAAATGTATTATCATTATTATTATTAAGGTTGTCGCTTTAATTTTCCTCTTTGCAGAGATGAGTATTTCAGAATGAAGGTGCAGTGGAAGTCTGTTAGTGAAGAACAAGAGATGAGGAACTCCCTCCTCAGAGGATACAGGAGCCTGATAGGTCAGAACTGCAAATTGTCAAATGATTGAAGATCTAATCATCATTTCAGCCAGCTGCCTGTCAGATCTACAGATGCTGATCTGTCTTTATTCTGTTGTAGAGAGGGACGTCAACAGGACAGACAGAAACAACACATTCTTCTCTGGGAATGACAATCCAGGACTGACTCTGCTTCATGATGTCCTGATGACCTACTGCATGTACAACTTTGATCTCGGTGTGTATTCATGAGATGCAGGAAAACAACGTTGCACAAACTACCTTTTAATAATTCACTGTTTATGCCATCTTGCTCAGTTTCTTAAATAGAGTGTAAAAAGAGAAGAGTGAGACAGTAAAAAACAGGAATTTTGTGCCTCAGTTAATCTTCATAAAACTGTGGTTATTACTCCATTAATGGAGCTTAACGTTTCGGTAAAATTGTCGAGGTTTGTCCAAACAGGAGATTACAAAGTGCTTTTAAAGCACATACATTAATGTGATAAAGAAAGGACACCTTCTTTCTATTCGAAGGTTTTATGTATCAGGACATAATAGTGAAAAAAAGAAACAAAACTAGTTTATTTCTTACCAGTTCTTAAGGTTAGATGATAAAATGTCACACTAACAATAACACATGAGATAGTCCATTCTTACTGCTTACTGTATGGTTTAATAAGTATGGCTTATTTGGAAGGGTTAGTCATTTTGCAGCCACATGAGCTGAACACTTAGGAGCCACAGAGTCGAGCATGAAGTTGTCTAAATAACAAAACGCTTGGAGTCGTCGTCTTCTAGGCTAGGCTATCTGACTGACAGCTGAAGCCTAGCTGAAACCACTGCATGTCATGCTACAGGACTAAATCTACAGCTGAATGGTAGAAAAAGAAAAGAATCAAGGTGTTGAATCCTGGGAGTTACTTGCTTCGGTTTGACAAAGCAAAACGGTTAACCAAAAAGAAAAAGAAACCACATTTTATACAGCTGATGTGAAAGAAGACGATGAATCGTGTGATTCCTCTTCACTGAACCTATGAGTATGTTTTTACCTGTCTGTGTCAGCTTTCCCTGCAGGACACGCAGGCAGTGTCGCAACTTTTGATTCATTTTTCTTTTTCTTTTGGCAATGTTACTTTCTATTTCAGCAACAGTACCTGAATATATACCCCCCCCCCCCCCCCCCCCCCCCCCCCCCCCCCCCCCCCCCCCCCCCACCCCCACCCAACAATTCTTTTTCTTTTCCATCCATTCAGGTTACGTCCAGGGGATGAGTGACCTCCTTTCTCCTATCCTGTTTGTAACCCAGAACGAAGTGGAGTCCTTCTGGTGTCTGACAGGCTTCATGGAGCTGGTGGTTAGTAAAAATATATTTCTGGATTTTAACCCTAAATTAGGTTAGGGTTTGGATTTTGAGCATTTTCTCAAATGGGGATGCATGTGCCCCTTGGGGTACTTGAGACATTCCAGTTGGTACATGAGAAAATCATATAAAAAGAGGATAACTTGTTATATCTTTGCTACTTACTAGATCTGACTTCAGTGTTTATTATGGGGTGAGTCAAAACAGGTGGTTAGGATTACTACACATATGTGGAAATGTACACATACGTACATTTAAAGTAACTTCTAGCTCTTGAAAAGTTACTCTAATCATGATGGTACATACTGTATCTTTCCATGTCAGATATCTATGATTGAATGTTTGGGATTTTGTAGATTCATTGGGATTTGGAAGTTGTAATTAATGTGTAAATGAGTAAATATGTAAAATATGTAAAATAAGTCAAATATGTATATACAGTTCCAAATCAAATAAGAACTAGATAAGTTTTTAAAATGTATATAGATAGAAATGTAAGACATAAATATTATTTATAATACAATTAAAATATATGTATAATTTATTTTATAAACAAATATATTTTATTAAAATTATAAATATATATTTTAAATATGAAATATATATATATATAATAAAAATATAAATTAAAATATGTAAATAAACTAAATAAAAATATGTGAATGTGTGACTGAGGCAAAATATAGTTGAAACTGCATTTATTTTCCCCCAGAAATGTCAGGTTTATAAGGTTTCTAAAAGGATGGTTCAATAAATGTAAACATCTTGATAGTGTGTTTTGACTTTTCTGCACTAAAACAAAGGGAAAATGTAAAGTTTTCATTATGTATAGATCATTAGCATTTTGTTTGGGCCCACTAGAGATCATAGTGCGTTGTTTTTGGCCCCTGAACCAAAATAGTTTAGGGAGACCTGGCCTAAAAATGATTATACAGGGAGTAAGATGTTGAAAAGAAGGTTGAGAAACACAGATTTAGTGGATTCAGAGGTTTTGCAGCTGTGTTGGTGAGGATAGGAGGATTTCTGAATAAGTTGCAGCTCATTAGCCACTAAACAAATTTACCATCTCGCACTGATGGATCTATACAGTTTGTCATGCTTGTATTTTTCATGTCAGGACATCTGAGTCAATAAATTGAAAATAGTTGCTAACACACATCACTAACAGACCTTTTTTTCACTGTTTGTCTCTACAGCATCAGAACTTTGAAGAGTCTCAAGAGGCCATGAAGCAGCAGCTCCTTCAACTCAGCATCCTGCTGAAGACTCTGGACCCAGAGCTGTGTGACTTCCTGGGTTAGTCCGTTTCTAGGGGAAGTGCAGTGGAAGTAGAACAGAAACAACTAGCAAACCAGCTGAGGAGCTATGATTCAAAAACTTCAGAACAGTAATTCATTATATTCATAAGAACATGCAGATGGTGTGAGCACCTTGCAGATGAGCTTGGAGGTGTATAGAAAATGAGGAGATGTTCCTCATTTAAAGGATAAACATCTTCTACTTTTGTGTGTGCTGTGCAGACTCTCAGGACAGTGGCTCGCTCTGCTTCTGTTTCCGCTGGCTGCTCATCTGGTTCAAGAGAGAGTTTTCCTTTGAGGATATCCTCACCTTGTGGGAAGTGAGTGTGTTATTGTGCTATGTGATGCATTCTTGTATAACATGGACAAACAGCAGAAGCACATACAGTATGTATTATTTCCACTGTATCTAAAGAAATAACATTGATTGTTGTTTCTGGCTTTATGTTGACTTTCACATTTTCTAACCTTCCTTTTTTTTTTGTTTTTTTTTTTGCCTCAGGTTCTCTGGACTCGACTTCCCTGCGACAACTTCCATCTGCTGATCGCCTGTTCGATCCTGATGTCCCAGCGAGGCGAGCTGATTGGCTCAAACCACGACTTCAACACTATTTTGAAGGTGTGTGTACATTACATCATTACACATTACAGATTACATCGATATGTTTAGTCGGCAAAAGCAGTCTCATCTTCCTCGTCCTGATTGATCTGTAGCACATCAACGAGTTGACGATGAAGCTGGACTTGCAGAGGGTTATGCGCGAGGCAGAGGCCATCTACCTGCAGCTGGTTCAGTGCAAAGTAAGACCTGCTGCACACCTCATGATTCAGCATAGGGTCTGTGGGTTTGTTCAGTTTGGGTCCAGAAACAGCCTTGTGGGTTCGGTTCTAATAGTGTTTTTTTTATCCCTGATAGATACGGATTAGCTAATCAGGTAAAGTTCTAGATTTTGTGGAAGCACCAGATTTCTAATGTTGCTATATTGTTCTGCACACAAAAAGGAAAAGACAAGTACCTGAAAAGGGAAAGGTAGAAGTAAAGAAACTTATTTTTTCCTGCCCCTTTTTAACAGTTACATAACTACAACTATGATGTCAGATGTTCACAATTTTTATACCAACTGCTACCAAAACACTTCATGACCCCTCACCTCCTGGATTAGTAGATTAATACAGACCCCACTGCCACTCAGCCAATATTTACCACCAGAACAGCTTCTCCTCCATCATGTATTTCCTAATGTTTTAATTTGTTTTTAATTAATTTTTTTAAAGCAACATATGCTAAATCTGTTATCAGTTTGCACAGTTAGTTAGTAGCAAAATAACAAGGCAAGTTTATTTACATGGTGCATTTTGTACAAAAAGGTTATTCAATGTGTTTTACACAATAAATCAAATCAAACTGTATTTATAAAGCAGTTTTTATACAAAAAGTAGTGCATAGAGCTTTACATAATAAAAACAATTTTTGCATATTAATAACAAAAGTCTCCACACAGCCAAGTATATAGCCTAACAATTTTTAAAACACAGTTTGTTAGTAAGTGTAAACACACACCTTATCATAGTTTCTTGCTTCTGTACGCACTCATAAACACATCCATAACATGGAGAAATGACTTCCCTCTTGTTTATTTTTAATTAAAAAAAAACTCTTTGTTCTTAAATGTTCCCGTTACATCTCTAAATTTATAAAAGTTTTGATCTGAAACTTATTTGTCATAGTTAGTTATACAACTGTATTTCAAACACACAAAAATCTCCCAAATCTGGATTAAATTAAAATTTTCAGGTGGAAACACTTCATAAATCCCTCTTTCTGCTCCTCAAATGTCCAACGCAGGAGCTTCCTGTTAAAGTGCAGCAGGTTCTGGGCCTTTACGTCGCGTCCAGCTCAGAGGAAAACAGCCCAGACTCCCAGACCAGCGAGACGCAGCACCTCCTCAGCCAATCGCAGACAGGAGCTGCTGCTTCTAATTCAACACATGTTCCTACCTACCCTTAAATCTGTACGTCAGCTCCTGGACTAAGATAAATGGAAAATATTTAAACATGTCAAGGAAGGACTGTTGTTCCTTCTTGTCAGGGACAGGGGGCACTGTTGAGACTGTTTTCTTTTAACATGATGAATCCCGAGTGTTTCCATCCATGTGCAGTGCTGTTTTTCCTGTGTGTCCGCTCTCTTTTGACAGCTTGGCTTTTTATTTACATGTCCTGTGTCTCTGTCATTCTCCCTCTTGTCTATTCCTGCTGTTTTATTAATTATTCTGAAACTGTACTCCTCTGCACTGCCATGCTTTCAGTGATAAATTCTTTTTAATTTCATACCTCTTCAATGTATCTGAGAAGGGAAGAAGATGAAAGGTAAACTGACCGGCAGCACCATGTTAGTACTATATGATGCCATTCCTGCCCTATGCAAAGTTTTTGCATGCCTTGTAGTTTTCACATGCTGTGTGGTAATATATTTAAAGCCTTGTAATCATCTGTATAATGTAAAAGCATTTTACATCTGAAAAGTATTACCAAATAAATGTTTAAATCTTAACAAAACAGACTATTTAAGTGTTTACATCTCTAATATGTTTTTCAGTTTACCAAAGATCCATTTAGAACTTTATTTATTCATTTTCATTACTGTTTATTTTCAGTGATTGGAAGTCCTTTCATTCATACAAATGTGCAGTTTGGAAGCTTGAGAAAACCGGAGATTAATTTCTTTTTAATCTTTCCCCTCCTGCCATTTTTCTCTTTATTTAATGTTTTATTGAAGCGTCCCAGTCCTGAGGGTGGGAACCACTGCACTCATCTGCATCAAAACTCCTCCTATATCATTAAAATGCTTCTCACACATTTGAGCTTCAGTATTAAAAGTCTAATACTGTTGTCATTTGAAATCATTCATCACTCATTTGGACCATTTATTTATTTGGGGGGTTTTTTAAGTAAGTTTATCTTAGAGAAAGTAAGTAAAGTTTAAGGTAATGAATGTAGTCATTTCAAATGGTTGTATTCCACTTTTTAGTCAGGATTTTATATTTTATCAGATTATATTTATATTTACAGATCTTAACTTACAAAGTAACTTAAGCTGTAGACTTACAAACTAGAAATTCAGTGTGTAAAGAAGCTTTTCCTCTGAAAGAGAGAACTACCTTGAGAAAAGATTTTAATGTTTTGTTTAAGATTGTAAAGGATAGAAAGTTGTCTGGAGGCATGAAAGGAAAACTCATTCAGTTTAAAAATCCTTAAATACTTAACAATATGTCACAGAGCTGGCCCAAGCCATTACCGAGCAAAATTTCAACCATAAAACCATGCTATAGTTTTTAGAAACTGTATAGATCTAATATGCATGCCGCATTAGATTGTGTGGCAATCTTTACATTTTTATGGATGGCACACTACCATAATGAAAATACGTTCAAATTAGGTTTTTGTGTGTGTGTGTGTTACTATTTACCATTACCATTTATTTATATTATTCAATAACCACCATAAGCACAGCAGACTGTAGGAAATGTCAGGACTCTTCGTCCTCTGTGCCGATGCAGCGACATCCAGAGCTTTTGGAAAACAAGGTCACAGCTGTGAAAAGGAGATTGCTGCTACCTTCTTTTTAATCTTCTTTCTGAATATTTGTGCTGAGTGACACATTTGATCTGCTCATACAACAAAAAGAGTTTTTTCTGTTTCATGTGGAATTAAATTGTGGAACATTTTGAGTGTGGAATTAAACAAACATTTGAATTAGAAAGAAATTCAAAAGAAATAGAAAGAAATGGTTAATCAGAAGTATTAAAATAAGGCCTGTGTTTAATAATCTCTTGCTTTTTAATTGTTTTATTAATTTTCTTTATAGTTGACCAGCCAGGGATTGTTGCAGTTTCTTCAGTTATTTTAGATACTTTATTATTAATTAAATGTCATTTGGTTTATTATTCATTGTAATCACTATACCTAAAAAAATTGTTTTATGCATGTTACTCAAATGACAGTAAATAATCAGGGTATGTAAAATAAAAATATATCTTCAGCACAATGTTTTAACTAAACATATTTACTCTGAGTTAATGGGAATTTACATGTTAAGAGTAAAAAATTAAATACGATTAGGAGAGAAAAAAGTGGTACCACACCCTGACTAAGTGGCTTAACTTAACAGGTTAAACTTCGTCCTCTCCCCCCTCCACCACCAGCCAGCAGGTGTCTATTTGAGGTGAATGGTTGAGGGGAAAATAGGACCTCTGTTTTTCTGTCGTCCTGTGAAATGAGCTGGAAAATGAGGGGCGGGCCGCCACACCTCCTTCTCAGGACCTGCTGCACTCCTCTTTTGGCTGCATCACCGTCTCCAACCCTTTCGATCCATGTTGTTTGAATACAGCTGCGGTGTATGAATTTAGCAAGCTGCTTAAACAGGCCAACGATCTGTCACTGAGTTCCTCCTCCTCTTTCTGGGACCACCCCAACCTGACCTCACTTGACTGGCAGAGGCAAACTCACTCAGTCTTTCATTCAAACTCAATCTGCTTTCAGCTTCTCTCAAAGCCAGTTTTATGGCCAAAAGACTTGTCGACAGCTTTAAGCCCAATTTTCTCTCACTAATGCTACAGTTGACTAAATGTTGGAGGATTATGGTCTCTTCATGTGGTCATTATGCAGAGAAGCTGTTATCTGAGGTTAGAGATCTCTCTGTGCTCGAGATTTGAATCTGTCCTTTAAAAAAACATGAAAAAAGAAAGAAAAAAAAACATCTATCTAAGATGACTTATGGTAAAAAGAAAAAAAAAAGAAGTGTTTGCCTGATGAACGTCTGAGCACTCAGTTGTCACAAACGTATTTATGCAACATAGTGTGCAGGAGTTTGTTTTATTCCCTAGTGATGAGTAGGATCTTAATTTTTTGTTGCTGTTGTTGGTGTTTGTCTTAATTTGTTGCATCTTCACTATTTAAAAAGAAGTTGTGCAACACTGAAACTGACCTGCGTACAGATACTTGTGCAGAAACAGAATGCAAGGATTCCAAATTCTTCTAATTCTTATATGATTAAAAATAGAACAATAACAAAATACTAAATTTTGAATTTGAGAAAAGTTGTTTTTTTTTTTCTTTGTCCTCACTTTGAATTTGTGTATCATTTTCAGCTTCAGACAAGCTAACACTGTGAACTCACATCAACACAAAACTAGCTGAGAAAACTAACTGTGTGTGTTTTTCATGTGATTGGATGAGTTTTCTTCCACAGTCAAGACATGGAGGTTCAGCGTGTTAGGAAAATCAAAGCTGAATGACATGAATTTTGAGATAACATTAAGAACTGTTTCTATTGGTATCTAATCATTTTACTAAAATAATTGCTATGTTTTTATTCTGTTAGAATGAGCTGTTTATATCTACTTGTGCCACCAAATGGTATCACTGAAGGGACAAACAACTCTGTGTGTGAAGCCAGAACTCTCTGAGTTTTGTATGATAGGTGCAAGGCCACCGTTTGGGCTGAGTAACACCTTCAAAGGCACATAGAAAAAAGGCAGTACACATGTACACAATGCTGAAGTAGTTACCTGTAGTAGGCTACTGGATTTACTCATAGATTAAAAAATGTTTTTGTCTGGAAGAATTTTAATCATCGGTCGCCATCGTCCAGTCACATCTGTGCTTTAATGAGTGATTCATGTTGCAGATCACATGCATGTTATCCGTCTCTAATGTTAGGTTAGGTAGGATCTAAAGCAGGGTTGTCCAAATTCTTGAGATCCACCACTCTGCAAGTTTTTGATGTTTCTCTGCTCTTTCATCTGATTAAGATTAAATGGATCTCTTTAACAGCTTGCCCCCATAAGCCTGTTAGTGACCTCATAATTTGAGTCAGCTGGGTGTAATCATGGATGGATGGATGGATGGATGGATGGATGGATGGATTCAAGGAAATCTACAGAAGTCTCTGTATATCAGAGAGATTGAATAACAAATAACTAAGTAAGGGTGCTGAACTGACCAGCATGCAGTCCAGACCAGTCATTCTAGGCGAGGGCCTGCTGTTACTAACTAAAAAATTCAGTACTTTATGAAATAGAAAACATAACAGAGGAGCCTCTGAAGGGTTGAGCACCTGAGGTTCCATATCAATGAAGAACGGGAAAATAAAAGTATTTTTTAGGCCATTTTTTTTTTGTTTTCATTTTTTAAATTGAGCTTTTATTTACATTTTGCACACCTTCCTAACTTTTGGAGAACAGCTATTCTGTTTAAAATCATGTTCTGCTCAAACGTAATGTTCAGAAATTGGATTCATTTTCTTTGTATGTTATGTATGAAACTGAGTTTTAGTCATAACTGGTGAAACTGGGTTTCACTTCTTTGTTGGACAGATCATGAATAATTGATGCTTGGCTAAAATCAAGTCATGATGATCCCAACATGGTGTCAGTGCAGCCGTCCATTTAACTCCCATTTGGAACCCGACCTGCCATTGTAGCTTTAAATGTGTGAAAAGCCACCTGTAATGACTGTGTCAAATACAATCTGTATCTCTGCTGGTGAGTGCGACCCCATTGTGACCGTCAGAGGGGTCCCCGGGGAGTGTGTAAAAAGTGTGTCTACCTCATGAATGCATGAAGTGTGTGTTTGTGCAAGGAGCCAGCAGCAGGCAGAAGGCCAGGGCCTGTTGTCTGACACTGATTTGTAAAGGGAGACAATACGGCTCATTGACCTGCCCGGCTCCACTGTCTGTTGCACATACCTCACCCAGCCCTCCCCGGTGGCTTCGATGCTCTTTAAACACGAGCAGCAGATTGCCACAGGCACAGGGAGGGGAGGTCTACGGTGCACAGGTTGCTTTGACAATGAAAACATATAGAGAGCCAAAAACTTTGATGAACACATTCAAAGAAAACAACCTTGCTTTTTGCATTTAAGTAGAATTAAAACCTGATTGGTTTATTCTGACTAAATTTATCTTAGATGAGGATGAGCTGACGTTTCTAAAACTTATAAGTGAAAGTCACAAGAATCGCATGTTTGAGGATACTCCTAACCCTTCTTTTATTGATTAACCTGTTGATAAAGTGCTATGTTATTCAGAAACCAAATAATTTGTTGCTTGTTTGTTTGAATACTGCCTCATTTGAAAATGTCTGCTGTACTTTGAAAATTACAAATAGTACGAAATAACCCACATGATCTCACAAAGTCCTTTGTAATATCTGTAAATACCTTATTTTGGTTTAAAAACATATTCCCAGATCCAAAAACGTATGATTTACATGCAGAAATGAAAGAAACTCAGAAAATTTCCAGAGTCAAAACTTGTGAAGTTTGTGCATTTATGCCTTAAACTTTTCATATTTTTTAAAATTAATGATCAGTTAATTTGATTTTTCCAGCTCTGAATACTGAGATAGTTTATTCTTAGGATAAAATTATCCAGATTTCTCAACTTAGACATTTTAGGGCTAAATGTATCATAAATTAAAATTGGCATTATTTAATAAAAGTCCATTACAAGGCAATGAGAAACGAGAAAAAATTCTACTATTATAAAGATATTTAAAATAGAATCAATATAGGGGCTAAAATTGAATTTTGGGAAATTAGCAGATATAAAAGTTGAAGCTATTTTTAGTGGCAGTAAATCTGTCCAGAATTTGAAGTATTTCCTCCTGTTTTCACGTTGTAAACAAACACCCTCGTCCTTTTGTCATCCATGCCCATTGTCAGAGTCTGGAGATGACCTTTCCTCTCCTCTTTCCCCTCATTGCCTTTTCTTTTCCTCCCCTCTTTCTTTCACTGTCGGAGACAAGCTGTTGCTTGGTCCCTGCGGGCCACTCCCTCTCTTGTCTGCTCCTCTTCACTCCTCCCCTGCCTCCCTCTCTCCTCTTGCTCTCCATCTTTCTCCCTCTCCCCACCTGTTGAAGCAATTGTCGCACAGACTTTATTTGTCTTACTATTATTTTATGTCAGTCACGAGTGTCCCCACCTCCCTCTCTGGGGTGTCTTCCCTTCCCCTCGCGTTCACTCCCCTCTCTTTCTTTCCCTGCCGGGTATAAAACTCTGAAAGAAAAGTGAGGAGTGATATTCAGCTGAGCGCCTCATATAGACTTATTAAAACAAGACAAAGCACGGATCTGCAGGGATTATCCACATTTCACTTAGCTGCAAAACATAAAGACCCCCTCAAGTGACAGAGGGACAGAGATTCTTCTTATTCTTTCCCTTTTGGATTTATATAACCCAGGCTGTGCAAATGGACAGAGGAATGTCTGTGTCTCTCTGGTGCGAGGAGGTGGAGGTCGACCAGATTCAGGACCAAGAACAGAGTGAAGCACAAGTACAGGGACTCGTCAGGGGGTCTCGTCAGCTTCGAGCTGCCTGGGACCCCAGTGTGTCAGGGCATCGAGTGATCCAGAGGCTGCTTCACATGGAGGAGAGGTACATGCCCTCCATGCTCTATATCACCCTCATCCAGCGGGATCCAGAGCGCAGGGAGGAGCTCGCCAAATGGGCCCTGGAGGTGTGAAACTCCCTCCTTCTTGAGATTTTTCTTACAGCATTAAGGGAGTTATGTCATTCCAACCACTAAGGTACTGATGTTGTCTGTGTTTCTTTTCTTTCAGGTGTGTTGTGACTGTGGTTGTGATGAGGCGGTCTTCCCCCTGTCTGTCTCTCTGATGGACAGGTTCCTGTCTGTGTCTCTGTCTGTACCTGTTTCACTGTACTGCCTGGCTGCTGGCTGCATCCTGATTGCCTCAAAACTCTCAGAGTGTGACACAGTTACTGCCGACACCCTCTGTGCAGCAGCTGAATACAGCTTCCAGCCTTCAAACCTGAGGGTGGGTTCTTTTTACTACGTTTTCACAGCATCTACACAGGTTGAGTTAAAGGTCCAGACACTGTCAAAGCTAATCCCATCGGTCATTTACAGCTGTAGGGGTCCCTATTCTTAGTGCTAACTTTAATGTCTCTCACACTGATGTAACTTGAAAGCCCATTAACTACATTAGATCTTGACTAAAATGATTAATATCTACTTGTACCAAAATAACTTTAGTTTTGTCTGTACTTCTAAGTGAGAAACTATGCACTAATGTAAATCCACGTTTCTGTTCCCTTTACCAGGAAATGGAGCGTGTCATTCTTGCCACCCTTCAATGGGACACGGCAGGAGTGACTCCCCAGGATTTCCTCCCACATTTTCTTGCCACTCTGGATGAGAGAAAAGACTCGGAGCAGGGGCTACTGTCCACACTGAGGCGGCACAGTGACACGCTGGCAGCCATGTGCATCTGTGACATTCGTTTTTTGGGAGCTCCACCTTCACTTGTTGCTGCAGCATCACTGAACTGTGCCCTACAAGGGTTGGGCAACAAGGCGCCCTCTCAGCTTGCTCTCATGACCGAAGTACTTGCACAGCTGTGCCAAACAGATGTGGTTAGTCTAAATTAAGATTAGGTTCATTGTTTGAAATGTATGAGTTTTATTATTGAAGGGCACATTTTACTGGATGTTGACACCAAATACAAGGCAATGCTTGCAAAACGTATTAATTTTGTCTGTTTTAATTCCCAGGCAGTGCTGCAGTGCTACAGTGAGATGGTTGAATATGCCCTCAGACAGCGTCTGAGGAGTGGGCTGCAGCAAGGGCCCACAGAGAAGGAGGAAGAAGTGGAGAACGAAAGGCCTGGAACACCAACTGACATGAGAGAAATTGATTTCTAAACACTGAATCAGCTGCACTGAAAGAATAAATCAATCAAAACTCTTTAAGTTCATCAGTCAAACTGATATAAATTGATTATGACCTCAGCAAGCTAATGACATGTTCTTATTTAACTTTGAAATACTTTATCATGTGACTGTTAATTTATTTTTTGCTTTATTTATTTGTGAACTTTGTGTGCTACATGTGCCATATTTGATTATTTTTGTTCATTTTGTTGTGGACCTAGATGTTATTTTTGATGGATAATATTTATACCTTTATTTATGACCACGTGCAATTATTGGCTCTTTTTATGTTAATTTATTTATATTAGTTTAAAACGTAACTTTGTTTGGAGTGCTGAATTAAACATTTAACAAATATATATTTTCTAAACTATTAAAAAAATATTTGTTCAGATTTGTGTCCTTGATTTATTTAGGAAGGATGATGCTTTCACGTGCTGATTATATTCACGTACTTCCAAAATGCTATGTTCGGCTAAATGTTTAACAGTTTTCCTGCTAAATTTGAAAATATTAAAGAGCGACATTTAGACATCCAGGAAACTTACATGTTATTTATTCTATATTCTTCATTATTATTATTATTATTATTATTATTATTATCATTATTATTATTATTATTATGTTATTATATAACTTCAGAGTAATTGCGGCTGCATTATTTATTTCCGACTGTCTTTTAAAGCAGCGTACTGGAAAAGCGTTGACGTCACTTTTATCCGACGCAGTAGCGATTCGTTCTTGGCGCACTGGACTAGATTTTACAGCATACATGCGGTAAGACACGAGCTATTTTATATTTGCCCAATGTTCTAAAATCCTGTGATCCCGAATTTAACATAAGCTAACACGTAATGTTGAATTAGTTGGAAAATGCGGGTTAAATGGATGCAACGTAGACAGAACTGTTCTAGACTATTCTATCACCCTTATATCACCTGTAAATTAAATTCAGGGATCAATAATCAAAACGTTAAGTACACATCTAATATTTGCTCTGTTATCCGTGCCATTAAAGGCTGTTCTTACAAGCGAGACATTCATTTCTTGTCTTGAATCCTGTTAACGCCTCTTTCCACATCCGTGTTGTCCCTGCCCAGCTATTAGCTCATTAGCTAGCTATACACAAGGGGGGGGCAGATGCAAGATTTTTGTTATTATGCAAGAACAACGACATGTTGAGGAGTCTCTCGGCTTAAGCACACACACAAAAAAAGTGACACAACCATACTGACTGACCTTCAATACCTCCTGACTGAGAAATGGGATGCCATCCCACAGCTAAATGTGACCAGGCTGGTGATCAGTATGAGGAAAAGAAGTCTTTATTTAGAGATGATGGTTCTTACAAGTTATACCTTGTTGTGAAGGTGACTAATCAGGCTTTCCAACTATCTATAATACAACATTGTATTATTAAAGTGGAGAAATGGTCGATCAAACACGTTATATATAAAAAATGCTTAAACCCGCATTTAGTTTGTTGGGTTACAGACATTTAATCTGTGTTTTGTTTTTGTTTTGTTTTTTCTTTTAGAAAAAGGAAGTGCAGTTTGTTGAGTGAAATAGTTCAAATAGATTTCCCTTGGGTCCTGATTGGCTGCGTGTTCTGTATTTAAGGCTGAGCATGATGTGGTAGAAGTGATATATAAAAGAAGTTCATGTCACTGATGTTCGTATTGCAGAAGGATGAACCTGACAACCGGCTGGCTGCTGCTCCTCTCCATCTTTGCTGTGGTGTGGTCAGTGCCCATCGATCGCAATGGCGGCAACCAGGAGCCTAAAGAGGAGGTGCAGGAAGAAAACATGGTAAGCATATGAGGTTTTGGCTTGATAATTATTATGTCGTTGTGGTATGCAGTTCAGCTGAGAGTCTGTTTCATGTTGCAGGACACTGGCCTGTACTATGACAGGTATCTCAGAGAGGTGATCGAGGTTTTGGAGACTGATCCTCACTTCAGAGAGAAACTACAGACGGCAAACACAGAGGACATCAAGGTTAGTGTCCTGCTCTGCTGGTGTTTGTTTCCTCTATTCTCGGGCTGTTGTTGGTAAAGTTTTCTTGTGTTTTCCACCAGAACGGGCGTCTCAGTAAAGAGCTGGATCTGGTAGGTCATCATGTCAGGACCCGGCTGGATGAGCTGAAGCGTCAGGAGGTTTCTCGGCTCAGGATGCTTCTGAAGGCCAAACTGGACAGCACCAACACACAAAGTGAGTGGGCACAGTTTTTTAAATTGTAGATTAAGCACAAAGAAGCAAAATTTTAGTTTAAGTAGTATATTAATAAGTAGCTTAATCATTTACTATACAGCAATACTTTTCTTTCTATATGTTGTGTTAGAGGTTTACTACAGAGTATAAATATAGTAAAGTACTGCAAATAAAATATTTGTATAAATCATAAATGCTAGAAACTGATAGGTTCAGAAGATTATATTTTAAAAACTTGCACTTTTTTTCAAACAAGCATATGTTTACTGTTTGGAGTCCACATTTCTAACCGAAATGTGATATTAAGGTATCATATGCACAAAATACATGCAATGTGAGCAATTATTTAGTATAATCACTTAAATGATCATTACTGACTGAAAAAAAGTGTTAGGTTTTCTTTTTGCTCCTGTCTTTCTGTCCCTTTCATTCTTGTGACTGCATCATCTTTAGCACAAACGTTTGTGTCTTCAACCGAGATTGAACCGATTAAATTCGGTTGATCAGAGATCAAAAAGAGTGTCACCTTCAGAATGTGCATTTTTGTCTCTAGCTTCAAAATTCATCAATAAACTAAAAATATTCACATAAATAACTTAAAGGATAAAATGAAGAAGTATTTATGTTTTGTAATTTGAGGTGCATGACGCCATAATGAGTTTAGTCTTATTCTACACCAAGGCTGCAACTAATGACTATTCTGATGGTCGATTAGTCACCGACTATTAAAACGACTAGTGGACTAATGGGATTATGTATCATAATTATTAAATGGATCTTAGTTCACTTTCAGCTTTGAAATCTTGCATGAGGTTGTTATGTAAGTCCGATGTTCCTCTTTAAATGTTCGAGCATTGCAGACATACTTCCGTAGTACGCAAGGTCCGCTTTACAAATTTCACACGTATTTAGTTTATTTCACAAGTTTACCTCCTCTGCCGCCATTTTGTTTCCTGATTGGTCCCCATCTATTTTCATTGTCGACTGTTGTTGACAACGTTGACTAATCGTTGCAGCCCTATTCTACACTTCACAATGAAAAACTCAAAGTTTTCTGACGGCTTATTATTTTGAATTAAGTTTAAACTCCTAGAATAACCAAAACAATCTGGTAGCTTTTTCTTTTTCTTTTTTTTTTTAAACAGAATTCCCTCCTACTTATCGGTGCCCAGTTCAAACTAAATAATTTACTCTTAGACTATAGATGGATACATCTGTTGTTCAAGTTTTACTTGTTAAACTGGCATTAAAATGCAGGACAAAGTAAATAAAACAGATGGAACTTTACAGCTAAATGGTCTCTCCCTTTGATCATGATTCTTTGTTATCTCTCAGTGACAGATATTTCCAAAAGCTGTGTCGGGTCAGCAAAGAAAATTTTCATTTAAAACTTCTTTAGTTGTTCATATTAACTGGATAATGCCGGTAGCTTTGCTGTCCGATTTGAAATAGTTGTTTATCATACACATCGTGTAACACACACATAGATTCTGGCATCGGCTCTCCCTCCATACAGCTGACTTTCTTCAGTTGAAGACACCATCATTCCGTTCACTCAACATAATTTTTATATTTTCAAAGCCATCACTGTCGTTAACAAAGGAAATTATGACTATTTCATATGTGATCAGGTACAAATCTTTAATATCTAATCTTGGGTACCCAACTGCTAAATTCCTTCAAAGCTTTCCACATATTTGAGTTTAAAAAGACATAAATACAAACTGGAACTGAATGTGTTGGCAGAGCTACAACCAGGAGGCAATGTACATGTAATGTAATGTACATGGTAGTAAATCTGGCATTGTGCATGTGTGGTTTGGTAATGTGTGCAGCATAAAATAATTGTGTTTGTAATTGATACATCTCACATGCAGGCCTTCAGATGGACCACGCCTCACTGCTGAAGCAGTTTGAACATCTGGATCCACACAATCAAAACACTTTTGAAGCAAAAGACCTGGAGCTGCTGATCTCCACGGTAAGACGCTGCAGCTGTAAACAGATGGTCTTCGTCTGAAGTTTTGCTTTTTGCTGCACGCCACCTCGTCTTTTTAAAAAATTTTGAAGGTGATGGCTTCTCTGTTGCCGGCTCTTCATCTAGGCCACTAAGGACCTGGAGAACTACGACGCCGAGAGACATGAGGAGTTCAAGCGCTATGAGATGCTGAAGGAGCACGAGAGGCGAGAGTACCTGAGGGGTCTGGACCAGGAGAAGAGAGAGAAAGAGGAGAAAAGGATGCAGGAGCTGAAGGAGAAACACAGACAGCACCCTAAAGTCAATTCTCCAGTAGGAGACAGATGCATTCATGTTAACTTTTATCTTATCTAATTAGAACAAATATACATTTTTTTAAGTCTTTATTTTGCATTTTCTAACACTCAGGGCAGCGTTGCTCAGCTGAGGGAAGTTTGGGAGGAGACGGACGGATTGGATCCTCAGGAATTCAACCCTAAAACCTTCTTCAAACTGCATGGTGGATAAAAGCTCTTCTCTTTTAACTGCTGCTCAGTCATTTTATTGTGTTTTATATGGAAAATGTTTCTTTTTTCACCTTTGCTTTACTTAGATACAAATGAAGACGGTGTTTTAGATGAACAAGAATTGGAAGCACTCTTCACAAAGGAGGTATGCTAGCCTTGATCTACCTAAAACTGAGGCTTTTAAAAATCCTAATAAGACCAGTTAGCCATATGGGTGGATGGTCTGTCTCAAGATACAGCTGTTTTTTTCTGTATTGGTCACAGTAACAATTAACATCTGCTTGTGTCTCTTTTCCAGCTAGAGAAGGTCTATGATCCAAAGAATGAGGAAGATGACATGATGGAGATGGAGGAAGAAAGGTTGAGGATGAGGGAGCACGTCATGAATAATGTAATTCTTATTAATCTGCTTTTCTCTTGCATATTTTCCATGGCTTTGCTTTGACTGATGCAGATTCCCTCTTTGTATTAAAAAAGGTGGATACAAACAAAGACCGGCTCGTAAGCCTGGATGAGTTCCTCAAATCCACAGAGAAAAAGGAGTTCAGTAACCCTAAGGAATGGGAGGTAAATAGCTCAGAGGTGGTTTGAGTGTTTAGGAAAGTAGGTGATTGTTGTCCCAGTACAACCACGGTGAAGTGGAGAGATTAATGCTTGCAACTTGCACATATGGCAGCCGTGAATAATGTTTATGTTGCCTGAGTAAATGTGTGTGTGAAAATCAAGAAAGGCATCTCAGGTGAGGTCAAACTGCCTATGTGCATCCATATAAAATATTGATCTGACTGACCTGACTACTTTTTGAGTGTGAGAAACCAATGAAACAAGAATTTTGCACAAGCTGTGCAGAGAAAACTGCAGAAGCAAGGCTGAGCCAGTGGCCAATAGCTGCGGAAGCTGGCCAACTGGATTGTTGTAGCAAGTGAGTCTTTCTCAAGACTCATTAATGGCTGAGCGACCCTAGTATCAAAGGGGGCCAAACTGAGAATAGCATTGAAATAGTCAAAGAAAAAGAGATGTGGGTGGGCTAACATCTAGATTTAGTAAATAATAAAAAGATGTAATCATACCTCCAGACTATTAAACACTTCCAAATGTACAACCCTGAGTTACACAGGCTGTATTTAATGGATTCCTTACAGCTGGACTTGGACTTTTGTAGTCACAGACTGCATGCCTTTGCCGTTGCTTAATGTGGGCAAATAAATAACTAGAACCAGATGCAGATTTGGACTGAAATCAAAGTTAATCACTTGCAGTTCATGCTACGTCCTAGAAATTTTCCAGTCACTCCCCCCCATTTTTTTTGGCAAATTATGCCACCAAATGTACAAAATGAAATGCTCACTCATTTCTCTTAATGAGTGAACATTATCAATCCATGATTGTTTATCATCCAAAATATAACTTATCTGACATGGTGACAATCACCAGCCATGAGTAAAAACTTAATGTTAGGTTTGCAATGCTCATGTGAACCCATGTCTTTTACAGTAATAGAAATGATAACGTTGTGTGTTTCATACATGCCTTTCTTTCCTAGACTCTGGATGCCAAGCCAGTGTACACAGAAGAAGAGCTCCAGCGATTTGAAGCAGAGCTCCGGGACAAAGAGGAGGAGCTGAAGAGGAAAGCAGAGACTCTTCGTCAGGAGCAGGAACTGCTGAAGGAGAGAGGCAAAGCCCTGGAGGCCCAGAGGAGAGAGTACCAACAGGTAACTGCTGCACCATGGACAAAAAAAGGAAGTGGATTCCTGCAGAGTCATGTCTGTATGAGGACAGAGCCTGAGTAATTTGAATGAAATGTTTGTGATTCCAGGCAGTGCTAGAAATGTCTCAGAGGCAGAAGGAACAGCCGGCAGCAGGTGGACAGCCTCCTGTAGGTCCTAATGGAGAGCTACACTTTCAACCACAAACACACAAACCTGAAGGTAAAATGCAGATCCTCTAAGCAGGACCTCTGTACCGCCTTTGCTGTTAGGTTTGCATCAAGTGAATCTTCCTGTGTTTCTCCAACAGAGGCCGAAGCTCCAGCTGAAGCCCAGAACAATCTACCTGCAGAGCCTCCACAGAATCTGCCCATACACACTTAACGCAGCATCTGTGACACACACACACATACACAAACATACAGGTTCACATTTTGACTTGCACCGACACAGGAATCCAGAACAGTTCTGCAAACTGAACGCAGCGAGCTGTGTTTAAATTCAGGCAGAGCGACTTGTTTACCATGACATATTGTGCTGTGTGTTCATCTCTGTGGTCTATATTAGATTCAAGATTTCATAACACCAGCTGTGAGTACATGCATGTTAAAGTGTCTTCAGTTTCAGTGAAGCTTTTCATTCATGCAGAATCTTCATTGTTAAATCACAAATAAAGTCTATTTAAATCTCCAAACCAAACTTATTTCAGGAAAATGTGTTTTCTTTACCTCCTATTGCTTGTCAGATTACACATTTATATAGTTTAAAGTTTGACTTTAGGCTACGGTTATATACATGATCAGGAGTGGAAACCCTGAGAAAAACATTCATTTAAAACCTGACTTATGAAATTACCAGCCGATCTCAGGCAGTGTTTCTCTGATTGCTTCGGACTGTTGTCACTAACAGTTTATATTGCATTATAAAATGGTTTAAATCCCAGTTGTAATTTGATCATGAGCTGCAGATAACACACCACACAATCATTTGCACTCATTATCCCAGGCTTAGTCTTGGTTTAGCCATTTTTGCAGCCTTTGTAGCACAGTTTACTTCAGTTGTCTAAAAATTCTTGTGTTAGCACATATATTTACATATAGTTTAATATCAAACTATGTCAAACTTTTTTTTATTTTTTAATTTTCTTTTTTTTTTTAACTTTTCAACACAGAAAATGACAGAAATTGTATATAATATAAGCATGTTAAAAAGGTAGATAGGTATAATTCACTCCAATTTTTAAGAGTACATATTTCTAGGTGTTCAATTGGTGTGCTGGGGAGACAATAAACTTGTCAAACTGCAAGACTGAGCATTCACTTACTACAACATACTGTGGCTGTTTGACATTATTTAAAAATAGCTGGAATCTCAAGGTATATAAAACTATATGATAATAGCATTTTTTTCAACTCTTTCACCATTTACATGTGCCTTACAGTATGGTTACATCATTATATTTGGGTTTGGGACACACGTGGCCCATTCAACCCAATCTTTAGGTTCAGACTTTTGATCCATGTGTGCTTTACACAACTCTCATAACTGAATCTTAACTAGAAGTGCCCAAAGTAGCCTGGATCAGTCCCTTTACTGCATAGGTACAGCATTGAAGTGGATCAGTATAAAATATTAATACCAGTTTATTGTTCATCACTGACGATTAAATAAAGATAAAAATATTTATTTTCCACAATCTGAATTTTAACTGTAAGGCTAAACAAAATAAAAGATAAAAATTGCTTGCAAGTTTTGGAGTAAGAGACAAAATAATATCAAAAGTGTATTATTAAAATTTACTGGTTAAAATTTCAGATAACCAAAGTAGGGCATCGGACATGTTTTACAAATATTGAGTATTGTCAACGCTCTTAACTAAATAAAAATGAAAGAAGAAATCCAGAATGTTGTATTGAAGATAATAAATAAAAAGAAAACAAAAATAATGCTTGTTTATTAATTCCCCCCTAAATTGGAAAAGCACATGAAGAATGTTGAACAAATGTTAGCAGTAAAAAAGGTGTGATTTACAATTTTACACCATGTTTGCGTTTTATATTGCGTTTTCCCCCCCCTTTTTAGATATTATACTATTTCTATCAAGGAAAACAGGTCAAATCAACTTAATAATACAGCTTTTCTGATTTATTAAGGAAACATTCAGCTGATAAGTGTGAACCAAATTCAGCTTCAGAAGATAAAAAAATTAAATCCGACTTAAAAAAAAATTCAAACCATACTGTTAAATCTGAAATTAAAACTATATTAATAGTAGGTTTACCGTTTTCTATGTTAAAGATTTCTTTAGATTAATATTCCTAAATGTTATGTTAAACGGATTTCAATAAAGATTTTATATTTAAAAAAAAAGTTCAAAAATAACAATCTTTAGGATAATAATTGCAGGTTTATCGTTTTCTTTCTTAAAGTTTTTCTGTAGATTGATATTCCTAAATGTACATGTTAAGAGATTTCAATAAAGTTTGTATATAAAAAAAAAAGTTAAAAACCGGGGTAGACCGGAAGTAAAAGGAACGGAGGCGGAGCGTTTCCTTGTTGCTAAAGTAACAAACCACAGACCCCCAATCCCAAACCGAAAACTTGAGCACTCGCCCTGAGCCCCTGATGACTAAATGACATCACCTGCATGAGGAGTCGAGGGTGACAGGCCACAAGGGCTCGAAATGCTTTAAATAGGATTGGGACAGCACTTTGAGACCTGCACTGCAAGGAGAGAGACGCCAAAACGAGAGGATTACAATTCTTTAAAAAAAAAAAAAAAAATGACAGAAGAGAAGTTGCTGCAGCGACGATTTGTCTGTAAGTATAAAACACTGCAGCCATGATTTATTGTCATGAATGTCTGAAAGAATGTGGCTAATAACAACGTAATATCTCCATCAACAGGGTCTGAAGACCAAACCAAAAAATTAATTTGTCTCAGGATAAAACATGAAGCGCTATTTACGGGCTTCCGCAACGCGTCCTTACAAGGATTTGAGTAAGTGTTGAGTTCTTGTAATCCATATAAAAGTAAATGGGCTGAAAACAAAAGAAAACCAGTGTTGATGAGCAGCATTTGTGTCTGTGTGCGTATGTGTATAGTGTTATCATTGCAGAAATGGGTCTGCAGAAGGTTGTGACCCCCAGCCAGGCTGCAAAGAAATGGGAAAACTTAAAGAAGAAATATAGGGTTAACCTGTTTAATGTTTATGCACATGGGTTGCTGGGTAACGACCCAGCGCCACAATACTGAAGAACATGTTTCACACGTCGGCTTCTCTCGGTAAACTCCGTGTTTCACGTGACATCGCAGTGATTTATGGGTAATTCCTTAGCGAAAGTTGGCATCGATGCTGACTTATGGAAAGGGGGCAGAAAGGGCTCAAAAATGTCCGCCATCATCCCTTGATCACTCACACAATTCCAATTGGAATACCACTGAACCCTCGAGCCCCTCGCGGGAGCGCGCCCGTGAGTGCAGGAGTGCTCAAGTGTTCCATTTGGGATTCGACCATAGTCATAATGCCTCGCAGAAGCGAGATACCAGAAGGTATACGATCGAGAGTTGTTGACCTGCACAGGGCTGGAAAAGGCTACAAAATTATATCGAAGAGTTTAGACATTCATCTCTCCACAGTTAGACAAATTATATATAAATGGAAGCGGTTTAAAACTGTAGCTACGCTGCCTCGAAGTGGGCGTCCTTCTAAGAAAACTCCAAAGACACAACGAGAAAAAATAAACGAGGTGAGAAACAACAGAAGGCTTTGTGAAAATACATATTTTGAACGTTTCTGTCAGTCCAACAGAGCACAACAATGAGCACCAAAAGTGGTCCATAGACAAGGCAATTGATGTTATATGTTCAGATTTTGTTTTAATAGTATTTTTACTAAGTAAATTATTACTATTAAGATTAAAAGTATGTTAGGATGTATAACCTGTGTTATTTCAAGGGAATTTATTTATGGTATATTCCATAAACATTTGTCATTTGTTGTCACTAAAATTGTCAGTGCATTTATTTTTCAGTGTAATCACTCTAAATATTTCCTTCACTGTCAGATATTCTTATTACCCCAACACCATTAGTTGTATTTTATCATTATTCAAGACATTTCTTTGTAAATTTAAACCTTCTATTGAAACGCCTGACCTATGGTTGGTATCCAAAAAGCGAGATCACACAGATATTTTAGGTGAATAGTATGTTTGACTTTGTGTTACTCAGTAAAAAGTATGTAAAGTAAAGAAAGGACTATTTAAGATAGGTGAGTGAATTTTACTGTAGTAAATGATGCAATTCATTTAAATACATTGAGGTTGAATGAGATCATATGTAAATAAATAGTAACTAATACTCCGTTAATGCTGGGATAAGCTCCAGCTTACCTGTGACCCGTAATGGCCCAAGCGGTACAGAGAATGAATGGATGAATAAAACTCTGGAGAGGTTTTTAAAATGTCATAACAACAAATAAATTCCCATACTCGAGCTTCCCTGTGTGTGGATACATTTATTCTTTTTCTTTGTTTGTCATTAATAAGGCATTCCGTCCAGTGGATTTTTGGATATATGTGTGTTTTCTTTTTTTTTTTTAGTTTTCTGGTGCAAACAAAACAGGAAGCACCTGAGGCAACCTTCTCATTACCATCCATTAACCATCATCCAGCCTCCAAAATCCATCTTCCAAGTTTGAAGCAGTTTTTTTTTTTAAACATCTGTCAATATAAATGGAGAAATAGTGTATAAGCAAAGGCACTTTGTACAGTTTTAAAGTCAATATTCAGTGTGACCACCTTTATTCTTTATCACAATCTCAACCCTCTTACACAAACTTTATTGCAATTTTTTTAAATAGTCTTCAGGAATAGTTCTCCAGGCCTCTCGAATGGTTTTCTCGAGCTCTTCTTTGGATGTTGGCTTCCTTTTGTTCCATTCTCTGTCCAGATAATCCCACACTGCTTCAGTAACGTTGAGATCTGCCCTCTTGGGAGGATTCATCCCTCCATCAGACCTGTTGCTACTGATTTTCAGTCCATGGAGACCTTTTCTGATGAGGCTTCAGCCATTAGTAGATGGATTTTTTTTTAAAAAAAAAAGGTCCAGAAGGTCTTTGCTGGATTTTAACTAATTTCTTTATGTAGATTTTTTTTTTCTCCGACAGTCTTTTTATCTTTCACTTATCTAGTTTACTAGACAAGTTCTTTTTAGTATTTGTGGCATCTAAAGGGCTCTTAGCACATTACTGATGCATTGCAAATTGAATTAAAAGTAAATGTTTACTGTGTATAGCAACAAATAGTGATGATGTTTATCTGACTAAAAAGCAGCAGCCTGTCACATCTAATGGACTTAATAAATTTAAAAGAACAGCTCAAGAGCAGGGCTGCACGGTGGTGTGGTGGTTAGCACCACAGCAAAAAGGTCGCCGGTTCGAATCTCGGCTGGGGGGAGGTTCGAACCTTGGTGGCCTTTCTGTGTGGAGTTTGCATGTTCTCCCCGTGTATGCATGGGTTCTCTCCGGGTACTTCGGCTTCCTCCCGCCGTCCAAAGACATGTATGTTAGGTTACTTGATGACTCTAAATTCTCCCTAGGAGTGTGTGTGTGAATGGTTGTTTGTCCCCTATGTGTTGGCCCTGCGATGGATTGGTGACCTGTTCAGGGTGTACCCTGCCTCTCAGCTGTTAATGCTGGGATAGGCTCCAGCTTACCCTCTAAGCGGTTCAGAAAATGAATGTCTTATTTATCTTAAATAACCTGTTTTATTTTCCTTCTTTTAGACCACTGATGTCTCAGCTGGGCCCCCAGATGACAGAGACGGGGATTTGGGCCATGAAATGGTAAAATGTATTCACGCATGGATTTGTATTTAAAAAAAAAAAAACCCAAAAACCTACAATTTAGTTTTCCTCCCAAAATGCAGCCAAACTTCAACACTGTTCCTGATGCTGCTAAGAAACCCGTTTCCTCCTCATCTGACAGCGAAGCCTCCGATGAAGATCACATGGTGTGTGAGCTAACCACATTTTAAAGTCATCACCAACACTTTAATGACCAGAACAAGATCCAAACTACTGATAATCTTTCTGCCCCTCAGGTCGACCCTCTTTCCGCTGGTCCAGCTACCATTAAAGAAGAACCAGACCTGGAGGTAGTAAAATATTCTCATCAGAAATTGTTTAGTTTAAGACAGAAAAAAATCTCTCACTTTATTTTTCTGTTAAAATCCAGACAGACTATAACATTGTCTACATTGGAGAGAACGCAGATTCCTCATCATCTGATACGGGTGAAGTAGATCCTGTGGTGTGTGAGCTTTGAGTATAATAAAACATTTTTCAGATAATAAAACTATAAAATCATGATTCTTATAATATTTCTTTTTTCTGACTCAAACGTTGGTTATCTGTCTGGCAAGCCAACAAACAAAGCAAGAGGAGATCCAGAGCATGAAACGGTAAAAAGCTCTTTAAAAATTTTACTAATTAAACTCTAGACTCTATTTGAAAACAGATAAAACTTCATAAATCTATTTAGTAACTACGAGGTGTCAAAATTAATCAACAAATACATTTGTAGATTCATTTTAGCCGGACAAGAGATTTTAAAACATCATTTAAAAATTGTTTCTCCACTAGAGCTAAAACCTGAGGAAGGGGGGTGGACTTCCTCAGGTTTGAGCCAATATGAGAGTCTGAGGCAAAGATTGAGATTATTTTGTCTAGAATGCTGTTTGCAAGAAGATAAAATGTTTTTACTCGTTTACTCAGGAGGGCTGGAAATCCTTAGAAAATGCTTGAATTTATTTAGCTGTTTTAAAGTGTTTTTGGTAGTATAGTGTATATATACAGTTTAAGTACATTTATTTTATAATAATGAAAATCTTAAAAATGTCATTTGAAAAATGTTGCTTGAGTTTGGGAAAAGGTGTAAATACACTGATACAATCTTTTTTTCCTATCTGTTTCTTTTCATATTAACCTCCAACAATATAATAGAAGATATCTAAAGACATTTATAACAAGAGCCAAAAAGAAGTGAGGTTATAAATCACCCATCAGCCATATTTCACCTGTCTCTTGCCGTCCTACCCCCCCACCCATCTACCCACCCCATCAAGTCCAGCAGTTCAGCTCAGAAAAAAACACTAAAAAGTAAATAATTTTGTTCTTAACTTGTGTTAGGCATATTAGTTACAGATGGGGGATAGAAATATGATTTGATTAAATTAAAAAATGGGTCAAATAAAGGAATTACATATACAATATATGTACATATATATACACAAATAAAAACACGTATAAAAGCGTATGCACACAAACCCCACCCTGACATAAACTTTGATGATATTCAAAGAAAGCAAAAGTTATTTCCAGATGCCACTCCTCACCTTTCTCTGGCTGCTTTTTCTGTTGCAGCGCAGAGGAAAAAGCAGCTTTACTCCGTCTGATGATGAGACCGCAGAAGATCCATTGGTTTGTGTTTTATTTTCATTAGGACTTAGTTTACTTTGTCCTGATTTGCTTGTAAGGTGTATTTCTGCTCTTTTGCAGTTTTTGGACTCCAACTTTGATGGACAAAAGAAGATTTATGCTGGCTCTTCAGTCACCGTGGGCGCTCTCCACCTCCTCCTCCTGACCTTCATCCTGAAACACGGCTTGTCAAAAGCAGCAACCGAAGACCTCCTGGACCTCCTCAACTTCGTGGTACCTGGATGTGTCCCAAAGTCTCTGCGGTTTTTAAAGAAACACCTCACCGATTACAGCAACCAGGCAGAGATCCATTTTTACTGTCCCAAGTGTGCGAACTACCTTAGCGTTGAGCCTGGTAATGAGTGTGGAGTGTGTCAGCAGCGCTTGAGCAAGAAGGGTCTTCTTGAGAAGGCTTATTACTTCCTTGTACTGCCGCTCGAAATCCAGCTCAGAAACATTCTCACACACGTCCACGCAAAACTAGGGAAGCATCCCACAAAGAACGCTTCCGTTTCTGACATAAACACTGGCAGCGCATACAAGCAGGATAGACAAGACGGCGGTATTACGCTCACCTTCAAATGCGACGGCTCCCCTCTGCTCAACACAACCAAGTTTTCAGTTTGGCCCATCCTGTGCACGATCAACGAACTTCCCTATGTGGAGCGATGTAAAAACGTTTTGCTGCAGACGTTGTGGCTCGGCAGAGGAAAGCCACAAGTTCAGAGTTTCCTGACGCCTTTTATTAATGAACTTCATAAACTGTCTGACGAGGGTTTTACTTGGACAGATGAGACCGGCTCAGAACATCAAACCAAAGTAAAAGCTAAAATATGTGTGTGCAATTCCTTAGCAAGGTCCATGATGCAGAACTTTCATCCGTTCAGCAGGGAGTTTGGATGTGGGTTCTGCTACCACAAGGGCGAGATGGTCCACAAGGGCCGGGGTCACATCAGAGTTTATCCGATCCAGACTGAAGGCTGTGACCTGCGACATATGACAGAAACGGAGCAGCTGGCTGAGCTAGTGATAGGAAATAACTACGATCAAGGTCAGATGGGCGTTAGAGGTCCGAGTCCTCTGCTTCTGTTGCCATCATTTGACATCATCAAAGGGTTTATTCCAGACTACATGCATTGTTTCTGCCTCGGTGTTGTCCCTGAACTCGTCAATCTTTGGTTTAACCCTCTTTATGCCAGCAAGCCCTTCCATTTGACGCCTCAGCATTTGAATGAACTGGATGAAGCTCTGTGTGCCATCCAGCCTCCAAATGAAATTAGACAAAGCCCGAGGCGCTTCAGTGAGAGGATGCACTGGAAAGCCTCTGAGTGGAGAGCTTTTGCTCTTCTCTATTCTCCTGTAATATTAAAGAATGTCCTGCCAGTGCTGTACTACAAACACTGGATGCTTCTTATTTGTGCGTTTCATATCCTCCTCTCCCGGTTTGCTTCTCACGATGAGCTCAGCTGTGCAGAGTTATGTCTGGTTGAGTTCGTAGCGCAGGTGCCTCTTCTGTATGGGCTTGAGCATTGCTCATTTAACTTTCACTTGTTGACACACCTCACTGAGAGCTCCCGCGACTGGGGTATGCTGTGGGCGAATTCATCGTTTGTGTTTGAGGACATTAACAGCAGAATCTTGCAGATGTATTCCTGCACAGAGTCCGTTTCCTCACACGTCTTTACACAACTCCTCTCATACGAGGAGATGATCCAGAAAGGAAGTGCTTTATTTCAGAATGCAAGCTCAGAAATAAAATCCTTCTTTTGCTCTTTGACAGGTTGCGATATTATTACCAAGCCATCCAATCACACAGGAGAGCATGTCATTTTGGGATGTGGATCTCAAAGATCACTAACTGAGAGGGAAATAGCTGCATTGCAGAGCAGAGACGCGCAGTACCTGCGAAGTCAGGACAGTGTGACTGAACACAAATGTTTTGTTTATAATGACATGTTCATCACCACGTTGGATTATAGCATCGCCTGCGAAAGGAACAACTCTGCTATAGAAACAAGCAGTGGCTTCGCTATCGTGGAGTCTCTGGTGGTCGTACCAAAGCCCTGCAGCTGCCGGGTGGCTTCCGGCTGCTCCTGCAGAGAAGTCGTCGTTTTCTGCAAGAAGCTGCTGCGAGCAAACAGCCAGGTATCGATTCACGACTCGCAGACCAACATGAACGTCGCAAATTTCCTCGTCCGAGTGAGAAGCTCAGCTGAACTGTGTGCAATGACGTGTGCGGACATTGTTGCTAAATGTTTTGTGATTGAGCAAGAAGGTCGGCTGTATGTGATGAGGATGCCTGTCTTTTAGACACCAAGTGTCTGTCTTTTTTTTACATATGTATGATGTGTGTCCACATTCACACAGCAGGATTGTGTGTGTGTGTGTGTGTGTGTGTGTGTGTGTGTGTGTGTGTGTGTGTGTGTGTGTGTGTGTGTGTGTGATTCACTGTGTAAACTTTTGTAAATTTAATTATCTTGTTCATGTTCATTGGGTTCTATAATTATTGTAACATGGGCTCTAAAAGTTTGAGAACACAAGTGAAGATTCTTTGTTTTATTACATAAATATTAAAAGATAAATTGTGGAAGATGTTCCATAAATTCCATGATATTTTTTGGATTTATTTGCCTGCCTCTTCCTGCAATGACGGCGTTATTTGAGCTGCATAGATTTAATTCATTTAATTAGATGTAATAAACCGTCATCCCAATCTGATCAGTCTTCCAAAAGGGCTTCATGTGATGTCCTGCAGCGCTCCTTATATGTATAGTTAGGTTGAAGCTGGGTGGGTCTGTGACAGCTCGCACTACTTGGTTGTAAGCCTGTTAATTTTTGTCCTCTCTTTTGTTTTTATGAGAAATTTGCCTTTTCTTTTGGAATTTGGTCTGATGATAGTCACATTTCACATCATGCAAAAATAAATAAATAAAACTAATAATAAAAAAAATAATAAATATATATATATATATATATATATATATATATATATATATATATATATATATATATATAAACCAAACTCATGGCGCCCTCAAGTGCTAATAAACCTCTGTTCTAGTCTGTTCTGCAGTTTTTGTCTCACTATTATACAAAATAGCTTTCAATATAACTGAGGCACATTTGTAGCTATCATCTGCATCAATATATGTATATATAACTAAAATATTTTATGTTAATATGAATAAAATATTACAAAAATTAAATCTGGTATGAGGTAAAATGAGGATGGTTCTTATGTTAGTTAAAGCTCTGTTTAAGTCAGCTGCAGCATCACAATAACTAAATATGAAATTGCTTCCACAAGAGTCTGAAGAGCGGCAGCATCTCTTTTAGATGGATGTACAGCAACAGAGAAAAGATTGTGGCTGCAGAAGGAGGTTCAATCAGGTGTTAAATCCAAGGATTTCTTTACATTTTCTGTTAGTACTCGTATTATTTAAAGGGGGAAATATGACCTAGAAAACTACAGGGTGCTACACTTGACAAGTCAGACTTAAACAAACAGCCAAAGGCTAAATGAAAAACTGGATGATGTTGGCTTTCATATGCTCATAGAGCTACCAAACACCACGCATGCACCTCTGTGCTGGGTCTCAAGAGTTTAGAGCTGATGGAGATGCCATCTTGTAAGGAATGCAGTCAAGTGTTCATCGTAACATGATCTGCCATAACATGAGCATATGCCTTGTTTATTGTTATATTGTCTAGAAATAGTTAATGGTCCCTTATTAATTCAACACAAACAGTGAACTAAGGTTTTTCTATGTATATTTAATAGTATAATAGCGGTATTATATAAGGATAACAAAGATTTTAAAAAAAAGCCCAGAACTCATGATTTGAATAAAGCAAAATTTCTGTGATTAGCTTCAAGCTGAGCAATCATCCAAGTCGTCCTCAGATGGCAGTGTTGAGGTCCCCTTCCTAACAGCAAAGTTACTTAGCTTTAAATTTGTTAGTATTCTTCTGCTCTAGGTGGGCATGGGGCCACTCTTGTTTAGCTTCACTCTATGCCGTTGCTGCATCCCTTTACTCTCATTTAAAGCGCCACAAACTGTGAGCCACTTCCTTCTAAAACATTCAAGTGAAGGCAGAGTGCTCTACAAGTCATCACCTTAATAGTCTAGATGGCCAAACAGCATGAAAGGTCAAAAACTGTGCATTTCATTTATAATTTGAGGTTGCAGTGTTTTTCTTTTTATGTGCACTTTTGTCTGTATTTGTGACTAAGATAAAGAGATGAGCACAGCTTAGGACTAATTTCAGTAATAAATCAGGTCAATCAGATATTTTATCACAATAAAAAATTTAAATAAAAACCCTAACAATAGAATAAATCTAACATGCATTTAAATGCCTAAATGTTCCAGTCTGTGGCTTAAAATGAACACACATGGTGTTCTGACTTAGTCTAGCTGGGTTTTTTTGAGCCTAGTCTCCCCCTCCTCTCCTCCTATGCAGACACTGGCTCTGTTGTCCACTTTCATGGCTCTCTGGGGACCCACTCATCCTCGTTGTTACCCTGCCGATGAGTTGCATCCCTGAACGCCACATTCCTATCAGCATTCCTCCAACCCACTGACCTGTCATGACCCTCTAGGTCCCCTCCCCTTCTGGTGTCCATGCAGCTGCCGTATGTCAGACACTGTCATCACTTCATCCAAATGCAGATGGTTCCATAAATTTTTGATGTTGCTAATTGTACACAAAAATATTGCATTTCCATGTCAGTCAAATATCTTTCATGTGCTTTAGAAAACCTCATTTTTACCTCTTTTTTTCAAGTTAACTTTTAAGATTGCTTTTACCTAAAATTTATTGAGCTGAAGCAGCTTAAAAATGCTTGTAATGATGGTTTGCCTCAAGAAATACACCCAAGAATAATCAGAAAATGTCAATTAAAGTAGAAATAATAGTCTCTGAAGATGCATTTAGTTGTGTACATGAGCCAAAATATTCACAGGTCTCGTCCTGGCAGAACCTGTTGTTATGGGACTGCCACTGCAGAAAATAATTTTGCACCACTCAGTTACGTGAATTATTTTACAAGATGCTGTTTTTGTAGTTTGTAATAGTCATTCTAGAAATATCACACCTGAATTTTACAAGAATTATAATTTATTTTTAACAGTGGAATGGAGTGCATTTGCAAAAAATGAAATAAATAAAGAAATAAAATAGAGAGAGGGGTATCATTTTAAGGGAACTTTTGCACATGTATGCAAAATTGCTATTTTTTCATACAATTGTAAGATATATTCAAATATAAATATAACATATGTGTGAAGCTAACACACTTGATTCTACAGATAGAAATCTGAAATAGAAATAGAAATAATAGATATAGAGACCTAAAAATAGATCAAAACAACACAAATTCAATTTCTAGAAAAGTTTAGACATTTACTGAAAGTATTTGTTTGACCTTTATTTATGAGACAAAAGTCCTGATAAATTATTTATGGTGTCATCAATAGCCAACTTTATAGTGTTTAGCATATGTAAAGAAATCTAGAGGTAGATGGAGCAAGACACTCAAAAAGAGCCCAGAGGGAGGAAAAAAAAGGAATAAAAAATGAAGAGCATTTTGGAAGCGTCTCTAATCAGCACATTAACTGGTGACAAGTGAGGGTGTCAGGATTGGGTATAAAATAGGAATCCACCAAAGGCCTTGTCTTTCCAAGTAATGACAGGTTATGTTTCACCAGTTCACAGTAAACTCTGTCAGAGAAAATATTTATTAATTACTGTAAGTTTAGGTTGATTAAGTTAAGTTAGGTTGTGTCTGTTTTACTCAAAACATGTTTGTTTGGAACATATAAATGTGGAGCTTGTAAAATACAGTATTAGTACTTGATCTGAAACTTCTGTTACACTGGCCTGTCAGCAGTTTCAGCAGCTCTGGAAAGCTGTGGAGACTTGCGGCAGGTTGTGGCAGCTGCAGGAAGTGCTGCTGTAAGTTGCCTCTGCTACAATTTGAACTGCTGCCTGGCACCAGATAAGGATCATCAGATCAAGAATAAAGTCCGGTGTTACTTTTACACCCCTCAGAAGCACAAATCCATCCCATTGCAGGAACATTTCATCAGAAACTCTGTGAAAGAATAAAAGTCTGAAACTAGCAAATCTACACCATATAAGCTCACATCCCTTCATATGCATTGGTGAGCGTGGTTTTCTATGCCTGCAGGGCGAGGAGCCGTCTATCTGCATCTGGAGGGAGGGGCTGTGGGTTTTTAAAATTTTCTCATCACATAGATAAATGCTCTCTGTCACGAAAAACACAACCTGGTTTTACCCTGTATGAGACATTTTTACCCACAAAATCCTGTTTTTAAAATAAACTTTAAAAAAAAATACAAATTTTACCAACAGTATATGTGATTTTCATCACAATTAAGTCATTCTGTGTTGTTTACAGCTCAAAAAACACATTTTTGGGTGCACTACCCCTTTAAGTCAATTTTAGAATCTGCATTGATAGTTGCAAAGAGGACCTGAGTACTTCTGCCCCCACTCATCATCATGGCTATAAGTGCAATCCCCTAAAGAGGAACAGACACTATAATTCTGTAAATGGAGCCTCCTCCTCCTGCTGCTGTTGTGCTGAGCTTTTAGTAACAGATCTTATTGAGGCAGCGCAAATCACAGTCTGCCTCGTTCTTCTTCTTTAGATTTACAGACAAAGCCCAAAATTATCTTTATAGGTAAATTTAAAATGACCGTAAATACGGACTGAAAACAGATTTTTTTTTTTTGAGTGGTTTTAAATGTGGTTTATGTTAAAGTTGGGTATCCTGTCAGCTCCATAACATGCAACATGCAACATCTAATTAATAATCATAAATACGTTTTAATAAATGTCAACTCGAATAATTTTCCTTCTTAATATTTAATTATTTCTACTTTTTTCCTTCTCTGTTTACTGCCCTCACACCTTTCCCCATCCCCCATCCACCCATCTTTCTTTTTTTTTTTTTTTTGCTAGGTTTATATATTTTTTGTATTTATTTTTACTTGAATTGAAGCTTTCTGTAGAGGCCATCACCTCCAGCACCTCCTCCAGCCTCACTGGCTGGATATTTAAAACCTGCTTTCACACAGCTCTGAATGAGAAAGTATGGGGAAATATATACCATACAATGCCATTTTTTTTTATAAAGTACTTTAAACATAACAGCTGTCTAATGTGTTGTACAATACAATACAATAAAATAGAATAACTGCCACATTGTGGATTTATTGTAATTGATCATTTAATTATCCACGATTAGCCTTGTATACCCCATAAATGACACTATAATTTTAAACATTATAAGACTGGTAATTTCTTTCTTTCTGTCTACTGCTACCCTTTAAAAGACCCTTATTTTACAAAATTGGTCATAATTATCTAAAACTTGGTCCTCAATTCCTCAACGAACACAGCGCTGCAGTACTCCATTTTAGCCGCTAGAGGGAGCGCTCATTCAGTTATATTGACAAGTTTTAATATCACATAAAGAATAAACTGAGACTAAAATATGTAACGTTCCGGCTCTGTTGATGTGGTTAAATTAGCAGAAGTAGACAAAAAAAAAAAAAAAAAACAGCAGGAGGCTGGATGGGAGTCTAAGGATGGGAGTTAAAAGCCGGTTAAAGCGTGTTTCTTTAAGATCCAGCATCTCCAAGAGGAAGAGCGAAAACGACCTGAGACTGTAAAGTTACACATGAACACCAGAAACAAAACCGGAAACAATCATTTAAACACGCAAAATACAATTTTGGCTTGATTGCACTGGCTTAATCTTTTTTGCTTTTCTTTGTTTATTATTATTATTATTATTAATAATAATAATAATAATGTATTGTTCCATGACATTTGAGTTCCTATGTGTCTTCTTTTGGTGAGTTTCTTTCATTTTGTTGTCTTCTTATGGATTTTCGTGGTCATTTAACATATCTTTTGCCCTATTTTGCTTATTTTGTTTTCTTTACATATGTCTCATGAAATACAGGGTGGTCTACTCGATTATTAATTTAGTATTAATGCAAATCATCATCTGACAGGACTTGATGGGATTTGTTTAGGTACTCCAAAATTGTACTATTTAAGCAGATCAACCCCCCTCCCCCCTTAAAAAAACTTTATTGAATGTTTGTACAAGCAAAACAAAGGCACGCGTTGTTTACTAAATTGGGTGTCAGAGCAGTGAAACACCCCCAGATTAAACAGATTAACCAAATGTTATTTTAGAATTTGTACCAAGCAAATAATTTGATTTCCTATATGAAAATACATATAAACAAATAAAAATTTTAAAAATTATATAAAAGCATGAGAAACTTTAAGAAGCAAAGTGAACAAATTACAGGCTGACGTACTCTCCACTAAATTCAAAGAATTTACAAACAGGTTTAACCCTTTTCCCAAAAATCTAGATTTGTTTTAGTTTTAAAACTCTACGTTTGTGAATAAAGAAATCATAATTTGAACCAAATCAATATCTTTCAGAATAAAATACATTCTCTTTTGATTGGGAATGAATTCTTTTGTTAACATAAATCACTTAAATTTATTTGTAACTTTTCCACTGAAAATTGTATAATTTTATGGGGCGCTTTAAGTTCTGGGAAAATATTCGTGTAATACTGTAAATCCTCTTTCACCACTGAGTTTACAATAAGTTAAGCAGCTGTTTAACACGTGTTTTATGAGCAATATCCTGACCGGAAGTGGCCCGTGCTCAGTGCGTGTATCTTGACGCAGCAGCTGATCCATACCGTCGCTCCCACAGCAGAGGGAGGGAGGGGACGGGGCAGGCTGGTAACCGGGCTGTAACGGGGATAACCTGCAGCCTCCGTCTCTCAGACGCCCAGATGGAGTGAACCGGGCAACAATGCGCTTTTATTTCCTTCCTCTGTCGATCATGGAAAGGGTAAGACGCACAAATTGTTCGGATCTGTGGTTGTGGGGTACGCACGGATGTGGCCGTGCGTTAGACCGTCCAGCTGTTTGTATGGGTGGGAGGGGGGTAGGTTGGGTGGCGGGTGCGGATGGGGTTGGGAGAGGTGGGGGGCAGCGGGATGTTGATAGGAAATAGACGCCTTTCTGTCGGAATAAAACCTTAGCAGCGCACCGTTTTGCGCCATTTAGGATAATCATAGCACATAAATTAATAGAAGAGTGTAACATCTTATGGTGTAATCTTGTTAATTGGGCCTGCATCATTTACAGAATGATTGGCACCTCCCACCATGATGTGATAGCGGTATATGGCTATCCTGTACAGCCTTCGGCTCTCTCAAATAGGCTGTATTTTCCACGTTTGGGCAGACAGTAAGACTAAGACAGTATTTAATTCTCTGTCCCAGCACACTAAAGATAATAAACCTTTAGAATATTTTTACAGATGGGCCCCGGAGACATTGAAAAGAAGCATGTATCCTCCCGGAACAGCTTGTGATAACAGTTCATGATGACACCCTTTTTTCCATCTCCACAATAATGTAAGAAACAGCGCCGCATCTTTCTCTAACATGCAGGCCTGACACTTCTGGATTTGCGTAACGGCGTTCTGTTGGCAAAAGCTGATCTCATTTCTGTACATCATGCACATCCATCGTTACCATTACAAGCATGGACGCCCGGGTACATAAAGCAGTGACATGCATTGATGGACGAATTACTCCGACGAGTATCGCGATGCAAGTTGGTGTTGTAATTCTTCCTTTTAGGTTTTGAAAAAACGAGACAAGAGCGGGTTGTGTGTGTGTGTGTGTGTGTGTGTGTGTGTGTGTGTGTGTGTGTGTGTTTTACGGCAGTTCAGACCTTGTGTAGCCTTTCAAACTCCCACAGAAGATCTTCTCAACATGTCTGGTTGGCTTTAACAGAAATCACCTCTTTTCTTCTTCTTCTCCTCTCTCCAGGTTCATCTGGCAGCTCTGTGAAGCTTGGACCCAGGGATCAAAGGTCATCCACCAAACCTGTACCTCTCCCTTTTATCCCTGCACCCCATTTTCACCCCCTTCCCCTAACCACTGGAACTGCCATCTTATATTTCCCCTCACAAATCCACACCTCCCCTTTTGCCTCTGAGTCTCAGCAAGCCATCTTAAGAGGAACCCCCCCCCCCCCTCACTCTCAAACAAACAAAATACCTGTTGTGCTTTTCATGACGAGAGATCAGCTGCTTAGCCGGGCCTACTAGTCATCTCCTCAGATAACGGCTCTCACACCCAGGCCTCAAGATGATGTGCGAGGTGATGCCCACCATCTCAGAGGACGGACGTGGCGGAGGAGGAGGTGGTTCGTCTTCCCCTGCGAGTGGTGGAGGAGGGATGGGCAGCGGGATGGGAGGCATGGGGGGCTACGGCAGCCGGGATCCCCGCAGTTCCGGGGGCGGAGGAGGCGACGAAGGGGGGAGCACGGGCAACCTGGAGTCGCTGATGGTGAACATGTTGACGGAAAGAGAGAGGCTGCTGGAGAGCTTGAGAGAGACACAGGACAGTCTGGGGACGGCGCACCTTCGCCTGCGAGAGCTGGGACATGAGAAGGAGTCTCTGCAGAGGCAGCTGTCCATTGCCCTGCCACAGGTACACACTGAGGGAGGGGGAGAGGGCATGCTCATTTTAACTTGCATCTCAAATGATAGTTTCTCTCTGCATTGCTTGTTAGACTAAAAGAAAGGCTCACTCAGACATGCAGACTCAGCCTGAAGCTGTTTGCAGCTTGTCTGCTTTGTTTTGTAGCCAAATGCTTCGTGAAACTAGAAATGTAACTGTTGTTTTATTCAGTCACAAAGTTGTTGACACAGTTCAGACAGTACAGGCAGTACAGGCACAGTTTTCCCCCAACATGGAACATATGGGAGACAATTAGGTGAATGTTTGACATTGGGACTTTTCTATTTACATGTTCTCTACATTCTCATTAGAGCAAAAAAGGTCAAACATTATTAACTTTAGCTTTAATAGTCATAGAGACTGTTAAGATACACATGTTGTGTCTCTGGATGTTATAGCCTGACAAGGCCATTTAATCAAATTTCTGTTGTCCCAGTATACATGAACAGGAAGGGAATTACGTGTCTGGCGGTGTGCTTGTTTTCAGCTTGTTAGTGTTCGCTTTTAAGCTTCATCTATAACATCAACTGAGATACAGTTAATGCTGCACACTTTACAATTAAGGCTGCACACTTTACAATTAATGCTGCACACTTTACAATTAATGCTGCACACTTTACAAATGAGATGCATGCAATTTCTTGTGGTTATGTGCAAGCACCATGGAGTAATGAAGATCTAAAACCCATATACTGGTTACACATTGTTGTTAAATTTGTTTACAATGAGTTTAAAGTAAACAGTGGTGAATTAGCCTGTAGATAGACTATTAAGTAACCAGGCGGTGCAGAACTGTACACATCTGGAGGAACTCAGAGAGGCTGAAATACTAAATGACTGCTGCTAAAAGAGCTGCACAGTGGAGGCCATACAATTAACATTATATGAGGTTTCCCACATTTATAACAAACATGAGAATGAATATGAAGTAAAGTGGGTTAAAGTTGATGAGCAAAGAAATATCTAGGCTGTACAGGAGAGAATTTTTCTACATTTTTGTAGAAATTGTTTTAGAGGTATTCATACAAACGTCTAATGCATATATATATATACATATATATATATATATATATATATATACATATTATAAATATGGATTTTTACCTTTTTATTGAACAAATCAAGGTATCTGTTGACATTACAGACCACAATATTAATAAGTCAAGAAAATACATAGATTTTTGGTGGAAATGTAACATTTTGATGTTTAAAAGTGACATTTTACACACTCATCACATCTTGGATTTTAAAATTTGTTCTTATAATTTGTTAGAAATTGTTAGAAATTCTTATACATATACACACGCCTAAAAATTCTATATCTAAACTAAGAGATTTTGACTATTGTACAAATAATTTTCTATCCGTCTCCCAAGCTGTTAGTGATAGGAAGGTAGCAGGAAATAACATTTTCCTAGTTTGTGTTAAAAGCAAAGTAATAATATAATTAGATTTAACCTTTTAAATCCAGGACCCCCAATTAGGGAACTTTGAGAACAGATGGTGGCAACCTGTGCCAAAATGCCTATTTTGGAAACCTCACCTGAATTGTCTGTACTAAATACTCTAATTTGGTTCTGTTTCACTCTATCAGAATCATCCTTTGCAGAGATAATGCTCATATATTTTATTATGATCTGATAGATTTAGAGGTACAGCTGCATAATTCCAAAGAAATATTCATATCCATCCTAAAAGCAAGCCTGAATCATTTTCATTAGTACTATGTGCCATCTTCATTTAATCAAGTGTTCCCTTCACTATGATTCCAAAAGTATTTAAACAGACCTTATGGTTGCAGAGATATACTCATTTCATTATGGGTTTGCTATTTTTGAGCAGAAGCCCAAGAAAACCCACAAGGCTCAAAGGGTTAAAGTGTAATTTGCATCTCTGTATTAGGAACTGCAACTTGTGCAATTATAAAAATATTTTTTTAACTGAGAAACAGATGGAATATTTTATCATCCAGAAGAATAAAAAGAAATCTTTCAGGATTTTGCTGATTTGCCAATAAGGGCCAAACTGCAGCTATTTGCCCAACCGATATTATCCCACATTCCAGCGACCAAGAGCTAATCGTGTTGTAATTCCACTCAACATAGAAGGACTCCTTCTATATTTTCAGGCAGGAGTCATCGTCGGATTGTTTGTACCTATTTTTCACCTGAAATATCAAAACCAAATAACCGGTGTAGCGGCGCTGCGCGTTCTAGCAGAGAGTGACCGGACATTAGAGGGCCGTATTACCTCAGCGAGGGGAGATCAATACACCGCACACTTCTAATAAAACACACACACACAGCGATGGAGGAGCACATGGATTGCTGTAATACACACATGAGTTCACTGAGTTTTCTGTGTGCCGACGCTACCAAGAGAGGAAAACAGGAGAGGGATGGAGAGGGTGACAGCATGGCACAGAGAAGAAAAAAAAACCTGGTGATATAAAACAAACACACAGACTTAGGAATGGACTCCATTTGCATATTGCTGTGTATTGAGTGAGGTGGTTTCTAGAGTCTGTTCCAGGTGTTTGTCAAGAGATTGAAATTGATTTAGATGTAGACAAGGAAAGGTGTGCTGAGAGAAAAGTGTCTGATCTCTGTGGTGTCTTTTTCATGAATTAATCCCAGTATTATGATGTTCCTTAGGCCCAGAACATGGCATCTGTACACAGCAACTTTATCTCTCAAACAAGCTCCTTCTTTCCCCTTCCCTTCACATCAGCTCGGAGGCTCGACACAGACAGTACATGCTGTACTTTTACATGCATTTTGGCTGGAAGAGGGTGTGAGCTCAGGCGCCTGTTTGCTGCCATGTGGGGTAAACTGATCACTGTTAACACAGAGCAAAGATAGTAGCAGCAGCAGCAGTGCTGCGCATGCATCAGTGCGCTTTAGTGGCTCGTTTGCATAAGCGCTTTTGAAAACACGCATGATTCGGTGCACACGTGTTCGAGGATGTGCTCTGTGTCATATGTGCATCACGCCATGATCACATGCGAGTCCGCTGCACTTTGTGTGCATAATTTGATTACAGGAAGGAAAAAACATAACCTCAGCAAAGCAGACGTCACAGCTGAAAATTAAACTCAGTTCAAGCTAGTTGATAATGTTGATTTGTTGCCATAGATACTGTTTAATTAAAGGCAACATATTTAAACTGTGACAATCATGCAGCTAACTTCACAATTACACATAATTGGGGTAAATGACACAAAATCACAACATTTCTGCTGGACATCCATCAGGTGGAATTAGGAGACATCACACTGCAGTGATCTGACTTTCACTACTCTCGTGCTTGTTTAACCTCCACTGTGCAATTAAGCCAATTTGAGGTGCAGCACATGCACTGAGATTTTCTATGGAGGCCTTTAAGACTCCAGGACTGTGTGACCTGTGAGTGCTGCTGTGGGTATGGTGGAGTTTGTACTCTAAGTGCTGGCAGGCTGCTTTTTTAATGCCTGAAATCAAGTATGTCTTGTGTAAGTCTGCAAATGCAATCAAAATGTGTGAGGTTGTTTTCTGTAGTTAGATGCACTGCAGGTTCAGGGGAAAGGTGCATTTAGTTTAAAGCTCTGATTTTAAAATCATCTAACTAACAAACAAACATTGTGCATGTCCCCCACTTGCAGCCAGGGCAGCTCAGACATGTTGCTGTGTTGGCATGTGACTTCCACTACTTTGGGCCTAAACTGCAGGGACCAGAGACTCTAGTGACCGATCTTTTGGGCCCTGCAGGGTGGGGCCTTTGTGGATCGGGATCAGTTGGATGCAACCCAGAGATACTCAGGGATCTAGGAAGTCTGGATCACTTCCTGCCAGTCATTCCTGAGCAGTTCTTGTGGTTTTTAAAAGATTTGTATAATTGTTGTAATTGACTCTATCTGAAAAAACCTTCCTTTAAAAGTGATAATTCAATATTTGTTGCAAGGGTTGCAGCCCAAAATACGCTGCCCGTCCCAAAAAGGAATCACACACACACACACACACACACACACACACACACACACACACACACACACATTTTGTGGGACGGCCTTTAGCTTTGATTATGGCACATGTTTGCGATGTAACATTTATTTCTTTCCAGTCAGTGCATTCAGATTGTCAGCTGACGAGGTCTGAACAATTAAAAAAAAAATCTAATTGCAATTTGTAGGACAATTATTGCAATAAGAAGCATAACTTAAATAAATTTTAAAAATTATTTAAGAAGAAGAAGCATAATTAAAAAATTTTAAAAAAAGGAGAAAGGAAAAAACATTAGATTAAAAAAAATTATCAAGTTTAAAAATTCAAGCTTAAAAGAAATGGATGTAGATTTGGACTTTTAATTAAAAACTATTGAAATGATTAAAATGATATTGAATGCAGCAGAGAGCAGGTGGGTCTTTAATATGATTGAAATGTTTTAGCTGATCTGAGACTTTCTGGGAGTTTGCTCCAAACATGTGGATCACCTCGAACAGATTTTTACTTTCCTCTTGTATTAAAGACGCACAGCGTATTTTTGGCAGGTGTTCTCAGTGATGCGCCCGCCATCGAGGGCTAATACACCATTTACCATCCTACCTGCACTCTGAGCTCTTTGCAGACAATAAAAAGTCAGTCTTGTGTCAACTCTTGTATTATCTTTTACTTTGTCCCTTTCTTTTTTTCTTTTTCTCTCTTTATTGTCATCTTGTGTTTTTTTTTGCTGAATCAGCCACACACACTCAAAACACCTGGTGTGTTTTTTGCAAGGGCACATACATTTGCAAATTACCGTAAGGCCCTTTTTTCCAATTAACCTCACTATTATAGTTTTCTTATGGCTACACAGCTGTTCAGTCTCAATCCTTTGAGTTCACGTCACACTGTGTGTGTGGAAATGTTCTTACTTTCACTATCAAACATAGTCATGAGTTGTGTTGTTGTCTGTGGTTGCTTTTCCAGCATTGAGTATATTTCTGTGTTAAGTAATCATAGAGAAAATAAACGTAGTGCTTGACTTAGAAAAAAAGTAGAAAAAAAAAGTAGAAAATGATTATGAAAACCTGGCCTGCAGCTGCACTATGTAACAGCAATGTAATGATCACAGCCTTTAATATAAGACAGACAAACCTACTCTCTATCATCAGCTTCTATAATTCTCATCTTTCTGAATAACCAGCCAGGTAAATTATAGCTCTCTCATAGCTTTCTGGTAGATAAAAGAGTTCAGAAATGGAAGATAAAGCAGCAAGGGGTGTTAGGGGAATCATACAGAGCTTCATCGCTGCAGCGGTGGATGCAGTCACCATTACAGTTTGATAAGTATGTGTGATCAGTGTGGGTAAACAGCACTCATGACCTTATGCAAGAGAAGCACCCAGTCAATAACAGCACCCCCTTGTGACCCTTGCAGGAGTTTGCAGTGCTGACCAAAGAGCTGAACCTCTGCCGGGAACAGCTGCTGGAGAGGGAGGAGGAGATAGCAGAGCTGAAGGCCGAGCGGAACAACACACGAGTCAGTATCCTCCCTTCTCCGTTCAGCTTTGTGTTCTGCTCTGGTTTTTGGTGTGCATGTTCTTTAAAGACCTCACATGTGGAAGTGTAATCATCTGAGTCAGTTCCCCCTAGTGGAGGCGTTTTACCACATGTGAACCACGTGTGTTTCCAGCTGCTGCTCGAACATCTAGAGTGTCTGGTGTCCCGCCACGAGCGCAGCCTGAGGATGACGGTGGTGAAGAGGCAGGCCCAGTCTCCGGCCGGGGTCTCCAGCGAGGTGGAGGTACTGAAAGCCCTAAAATCCTTGTTTGAGCACCACAAAGCTCTGGATGAGAAAGTGCGGGAGAGGCTACGGGTGGCTTTGGAGCGAGTGGCGGTCCTGGAGGAAGAGCTGCAGTCTTCCTCTCAAGAGGTAAGACCCTGATTCTGCTTATTTTTCTACAGGAATGATGAAAGTTACAGTTAAAGCCTCTGTAATGATTCATATTTGCATTTATTCAGGTTGTATCTTTAAGGGAACAAATCAAACGACGGCAGCAAGGACTGGAGAATGGCAAAGAGGTAACGGCACCATTTGTATCACCACAAACAGTCCAGGACCCTGTTCTAAAAACCGTACGTAGAAACGGCTCTAAATTCCAACCCACAAATTCAATTAACAATGTTCGTAAGTACAAAAAAAAACTGTATTTATTAAACGTGCACAAGCTACTTGTGTGCACGTTAGTAATCTCCCACATGTTGTAAGTCACCTGCTTGTTCATTTAAAATCTGAAATATCCTCTGTTAACATATATGGTGACGGCACACTTCTTCAGGAATAAAAAAAAATTAAAAATTACAGTAATTTAATAAGATCTTTTTTCATGGAGTTAAAACATATCTTTTGATAACACCAGATCACTGTCACAGGTGTCTTTCGTAAGAAAGAACACATTTTTGTATTTGTGTGTGTGTGTGTGTTTTTAATCCACCCAGAATTTGTTGAAAGAGATTATCACTGAAATAATTTCCCCCTATGGCAACATATTTGTGAAAACCGTATGCCTGTTTATCCAAGAGTTGTTTCCACGTTAGCTATAGTGTTTTCTGTGTAGTCAGGACCAAATTTTGGGACACATCAACTGAAAGCACGGTTTGTTTCTATGGATTAAGGATGGTTTCCATTGGCCAGAACAATTTATAAACTCCAAAATGCTGCATAGTTCTGTCTTCACTCTGCAGCTGGACCGCTGATCTGAGGCCACTGATTGCCAGGAGCAATTGCAGCTTTTGCAACAGTCTGCTGTACATTCTTGGATCAGTTTTGTTGCCATATGGCTTCCAGCCATAAGTGTCATTCAGTGAGGAGAAAGTTATGCACAATCTTCCTTTTTTATGAGCTGTGTTGACTTAGATGAAAATTTCAAACTGCGATCAGTGAGAGTGCATTGTGTTTGTTATTTTTCATCCACTTGACTATTTTTTTCTGTTAAAGGCAAAATAAGTAACATTGACACCTAGTGTTTCAAATCAGAACTGCAGTCAAAAGAGAAAAATACGGAGAGCGTTCGGTTTGTGAGAGGATGGTTCTTTTATACAGTCTATAGAGGACGGTGAACATAGCGCCAGCAAACATCATGATGAGGAGCGAAGATGATTCACACACACAGTAAGTTGCTATGCTTTGCAATGCTAGCGCTAATTTCACATGCTAATTTACGTTAGCATAAAATAGAGTATAAACAAAGGCTACATTAATCAACAAATGCCACGCAGCGGCAGTTTCCCCGTAGTCTCACTTAATGAAATAATTTGATAGTAATTTCATATGTTTATAAGGACAAACACACTATTCACTTGGCCCAAACATCATTACATTTGTTGTTGTAAACTAACAGGCCACCAGTTTACTCCACTAATACTTGCTTACCTGTCGAGGAGAAACTTTGCCAGCTCAGACTTCTCCACCTTGCAAAAGATTCTCCAATACTGAATTAAAATACCAAACGCTGGCTGTTGTTAGGCAACCATGGGGAGTCGCATATGATTTGATAAGGAACCAGGAAGTTGGAAAGAGCAACACAGTGCACCGATGTTATTCCGGCACGGAACTCTTATTTTGAAGGAGAAAAAGTTGTTGTTGATGTGACAGATTTTTTTTAGGGAAGCTTCCTTTTATCCCTCACAACAAATGAGAATATTTTAAATTATTTTTACAGAAAAAATCCTAATTAGTCAGCCTTTAATTGCCTAGTTTTAGGTCTGTTTTTTGTATTTAGAGTTTTGTTATGAGACAAAAAAGCACTAAAATGTGCACGTTTGCTTAACAAAATATACAATATTTAACAGTTAAAACCATTTGATATGAAAAGATGTAGCAGCGTAAAGATGCTTCTCTAAGAATGTAGGTACTTTCCTTGTTTGTGTGTGTGTGTGTGTGTGTGTGTGTGTGTGTGTGTGTGTGTGTGTGTGTGTGTGCTGTAAGCCGAGCTGTTGTGTTCCATGTAATGAATGCCTATCCAGCCGAGTGAGCATGGTGTTGCATGTGGATCCCTGCAGTACACAGCAGGAAAACACCCAAGCTATTAATCAAACCTTGAATAATTTTCATTTGTGTGTATTGTTCTAAATAGCCTAGCATGTGATGCTGCAGTAGCCTTGTCATGTAGAAACCAACGATGTAATAACGACCAATATTGTGTGTGAAAGAGCCTAGAATTCAGGTGTGTTTTTAAATTGCTTTATACTGGTGTGTGAAGGCTTGTTTTATCATTATTATATTTTAATATGGATAAATTGTTTTAGTATGTAAAGCACTTGGTCCATTTTAAATTTAATATAGCTAACATTGTAATAACATTTTGACAATAATATAATACGATATTATGCTAGTGGTTGTTTTTTGGCCTAGCATGAAAAAAATCCTTTGAAAATGTAAAAACTGCAGCTGATAATGTAATAACACATATATTTCTGCCAACAATAAGATATTTTAGCAGTTTTTGTACAGTTTGCACTTCAAAAATAGGGATGATTACATTGTTGGCAGGTATGACGTCATTGGCCATTATTAAATTATTGGTTGCTAAAAGGCACAAATGTGCAGTGTTGCCAGGTTGCTGGCAATTTAAATCATTAGCTATATAAATTAATTTTAGTGTCAGCCTAGTTCCTTGTATGAAACAACTGCATGCTTCAGCTGAACTACACTGTACTAATTTCTTTAGAAATTACCAGAAAGGCTGGAAATTGGTGCATCGTCGTATCCATTTATACTTGCTTTTTCCCAGCTGCTATCAGGCGAGAGGCAGGGTGCACCCTGGACAGGTTGCCAGTCCATCAAAGAGCCAACACAGAGAGATACACAACTGCTGAGAGTCACTTCTTGGGAGAATTTAGAAACACCAGTTATCCTAACACGCATGTTCTTCTGGAATAGTTCTCCATACTTCTTGAAGGACTTTCTTTGGACGTTGGCTTGCTTTTTGTTGTGTTCTCTGTCTACATTATACCACACTGTTGGGTACTGTTGAGGTCTGGAATCTGGGGGGGATTGATCCCTCCACAAGACCTGTTGTCACTGATTTCTTTCCTCTGAAAATGCTCAAGTACAAGGACTAGACTTAAAATGAGAGACAGAACAGCCAATGTCCAAAGAAAAACTAAAAAACCTTTAAAAAGCCTGGAGAAATGTCGCTCAAGACCACTTTAAAAGATTATAGGAACTCTAAAAGAAAAAAGAAGAGGCTGAAAATTGTTGCACAGCACTGTATGGCTTAAACAAATCTTCTCCAGTCACATCACCTTATCCCACACAAGCTTTCTGTTAACTCAACTGTCCAAAAGCACATTTATTGTTGTTTCTCTTGTTAAAACCAACAAAACAACGTTTGCGGAGTCCATAACGGTTCCTTTTTTTTTTTTATCTGCAGTGCCATCTTGTGTATGGACATTGTAGCAGTTTTTTTTATGACTTATATGTATTGGCAGGATTTTTATATAATCATTAGCTTCCTCGTGAGCCATAAATTAGGAACAGTGTGAGATTTGCCAGCTGTGCAATAAGTAAAACTGTCCCAGTGAGACTCCCCATGGTTTACTGAAGTTGGATATTAAACCTTTCAGGCAAGTAAAATCTACACTAAAAGGTTTAATGTAAAAAAAAGAAAAAAGAATATTTAAATCTATTACTCAATTAAAAATAGCAATTCTAAGCTGTGCTAAATTGACAGTAACTGAACATTTTAATGACATGAAGCTAAATTTACTTTAAGTTCTCCTTGTGCACAATAAGCCTCCCTAAGAACTATATATATCAATTGTAGATTTTTGTCCCATAATTTGATTTACTGATATTTCTCAGCTCATTTAAGCCAATGGCTGAAATGAAATTCCACTATATGCACATATTTTTTACACCTAACTGCATCAGGTCTCCTTTAGTCAAATGAACATACTGTTATTCCCACTCTTTCCATGATGATCCACTGGCAGATGTACACATAAAACAGTCAACTTGTACACATGGTAAATATTTTATATTAATGTTTTTTCATCCTAAATTAATGGAATCTTGTTGTCAGTGTGTACACAGCTTTAGTATTGTTTCATTCTGTGTAAAGTGAGTGTCTGCAAAGGAACTAATGGCTCCTTCTTTGGTGTCTGCAAACACATGCTGCAGAGGAAAATGTGAAGCACCTTTAAATTGTTTGAAGATAAAGAATAAGGAAACATTAAGGCTCAGTCAGATCATTTTGATTCTTTATTGAGCTGAAAAAACAATCCTCCAAAGCAAAGTGTAAAGAATCGATCATCAGAAACCCTCAGGGTTTGTCTTTTGCTCTATTAATCGGTGTAAATATTTTCACTTAGCGGCTTCCGAACGGGCCGTCCTCCATCTTGGATGACGGCGACATCGACCGGCAGAGAGAAGGCGAGATCGAGCGACAGAGGTCAGAGCTGGGGCAACTGAAAGAGAGACTGGCCCTAATGTGCAGACAGGTACTTTATCCAGAGGTGCTCTTATAGACTGATGCCTTCACCACACCGAATAATAATCGTGCTTCTCTTAACCTTGTGTCCCCCATGTTCATCTCCCTTCAGGTGGGGGAGATTGAGGAGCAGCTGACATCCGCCAGGAGGGAACTGGCTCGATCCGAAGAGACCAATCAGAAGTTACAGAGGGATTTGAAAGAGGTGATACTTATTGAGTTGCTAACAGTAAAACCAACTCAGAGGCACAGCGAGCCAGGAATATTAGAGATATTTTTACTGATTTGTTTTGGTAACCAAGTGTTTGCTCCCATGGCAGTTTCAGCTGCTACTGAACGTTGCAGGAGCTTTTGCCCTGTAGTCATGGTGATAGTCATCAGTGCTGCAGGAGTTTCTTGCATGGATGGGGCTCTGTTAATCAGTCAGTGTGTTGGCAGCTGGTTGAAAGGGGCCTGGAGCACATCTGGACAAGATGCAGCAGAGGCAGTTTTCTTAGAAAACTTCCCCTTCTTGTGCATCTTTGCCATTCCTTAGATATTCTCCTCACTCCCTGCTCTTTTATCTTCCCTTTTGCCCCTAACAGCTGCATAAGTCTGTTCTGAAATCTGTCAACAACATGATCAACCAGTTATTATCATTCTTCAGCTGACAGCAGTTGAAGCCTTGAGAATTCCCATAAAGTGAAAATTAACATTTAGCCTTTCCTGCTTTCTGTGTCCTCTCCTTCCTGTTTTGGCCTCACAGTCTTTAAATGCTGCTTTTTCCCTTTTAATTCCCCCAGGCCCTCTGTCAAAGGGAAGACATGGAGGAGAGGATCACCACATTAGAGCGCAGGTTTGTGTCTTTTCTTTGCAAGCTTTGTCCTCTTTCTAAATGCTGTCCACTCACATCTCCACCTTTTCTGGTTTGCAGGTACCTGAGTGCCCAGAGGGAGGCGACGTCTCTCCATGACATAAAAGATAAACTGGAAAATGAACTGGCCAGCAAGGAATCTTTGCACAGACAGGTGAGAAGTCTCCTCCTCCCCATCTTTCTACTGCTGATGAACAACTTGGCTAGGTTTGCACAGAGAGTCCCCATCAATGCATTATTTTCCCCTCAGTGGCTTTATTAATCTCTGCTGCCTCGGGCAATCTTTGCTCTGAGTTTCAACTCCACCTCCTGTCATCTCATCTTCCTGCAGAGCGAAGAGAAGAACCGGCAGCTTCAGGAGCGTCTGGATGATGCCAAACAGAAGCTGCAGCAAACCCTGCAGAGGGCCGAGACGCTGCCTGAGATTGAAGCCCAGCTTGCACAGAGAGTGGCAGCACTCAACAAGGTGTGTGTGTGTGTGTGTGTGTGTGTGTGTCATTATCGCCAGTCATACCACTGCTGATGTTACATTTTTGAGTTGGAAAAGTGCCAGACACCGCTCCTCTCCATTTTCAGTTTTATATAATGAAGCAAAAATGAAAATGCTGTTGCACTTTGACTGAACTCCTATGCAGACACATAATTGCTTACGTGTAAGGCACATAGGCAGGTGGAAGCATGAACATATGCGCAGGTGTGTGTGAGTTAGTGTGATTTCATGCATGAGTGACACAAATCACAAGATGTTAAATGACAGATGAATCCTAAATGCCAGCAGTTCATCCACACACAAGCTGAAATGAAGCCATCTGAGGACACACAGTTAGCGTGTTAAGAACTGCACTATATTCAAATTGAATGTTAACCTTTCCTGTAAACACCCCCCCCCCCACCCCCACTGTGCCAAAATATGTATGAGATTCAATCTCCTCCCATTAGTCAAACCTCTCAAATGGCCATAGTTTCTTCCTACATGTTCAGGCAGGATGGTTTCCGTGGCAGGATCACATTAATGTCCTGTAAGAGGCTGACAAACAAACTTTCCTGTTTCACTGTGATCTGTGCAGGCATGTTACTAATTAGTTGACTCAGTCAACAAGCTTCCTTTGTGTTAATTTGTATTAGTGTTGCAACATGGCTCCCATTTTCTAACCCTGCTTCTTCTTCAATCATTCAGGCTGAGGAGCGTCATGGCAACTTTGAGGAGCGGCTGCGACAGATGGAGGCGCAACTGGAGGAGAAGAACCAGGAGCTACAGAGAGTGAGTCATGCTCTCCTTTTTTTTCTTTCTCTGTTTTCATCCACCCCCACTTTTATGTCGTTCCTTTTGTCAAGATTTCCCCGGCACAAAGGCACACTAATTTTCTGAAAAAAACCCTCTTTTTTTCTGACCGTTCGCATTCAGATTGAAATCTTTGTCTCGCACTCGCAGTCAAGCAGAATGCTTGTTATTAACTCTCCTCCCACTCTCCCTTCTTTGCTTCCCTGTGTTGATTTATTATTTTTTTAAATCTTTCTTTCTCACTCGTCTCGCTGTCTCCCCCTCAGGCGAGGCAGAGGGAGAGGATGAATGATGAACACAACAAGCGGCTCTCTGACACTGTGGACAAACTGCTGTCTGAGTCCAACGAGAGGCTGCAGCTCCATCTGAAGGAGAGGATGGCCGCCCTGGAGGAAAAGGTGACCTGCTCAGACTAAAGCAAGATTTCCCAACCTCCCCTTTTTTGTAACCTAAAATTGGTAAACTGTAGTACATAAAACCAGTTTTAAAAAAATCAGGTAAACCCACAAGCACTTACTTGATCCTTAGTTATGCAGAAATTCTTGTTTTTTTTTCCTTTTTCATCATCACCGACTGAAAGCAAAGCAGTTCAAAGTTAATTTACTCTTTCATTCATAGTTTCTCAGGTCCCCCTCATGATATATTCTTTATGTGCAGAATGCCCTGTCTGAGGAGCTGTCCAACATGAAGAAGCTCCAGGATGATCTGTTGGCAAACAAGGTGACGCCACCTCCAGGCTTCATTCTTAGCTGAAGCCAGCAGACTCAATTTATCTTCTGTTTGCCACCATCTCTGTCTCTTCTTTGCTTTCAGGACCAGCTGATAGCAGAGCTGGAGCGGATTCAGCTGGAGTTAGATCAGCTGAGAGCGAGGCCTGGAGGCTCTTACTCCAGGTTGGTACCATTGAGACATCAGCACCACAAGAGGTTTCCTGCTCAGTCCAGTTATTGTGAGACTCCATCATGGTCTTACTTGACTCTAAGATGTCAGCATTGTGTGTAAACAGAAATACTGAATAACATTAACCAGTTTATTATGACGGAAGTGTCTGAACCAAAATATTTGTTACTGTGTCAGTGTAAATTCACCTGGAACACATAGTAGGTTACCTCCTACTAAAAGGAAAATGCATTACTTTAAGTAAAAACCAGAGGATAGCAAACCAATTAATCTAGGAGTTAGTAAAAAAAAATGAGGAGCTGTGCAAAACTAGAAGCTAAAATAGTTAACCCAAGCAGTGTTACAGATGTTTTAATAATGTTGATAATCAACTCATCTATTAATTGTCAGTGTCTGGAAAGGATCCTGTAAGGAGTGAAACCAAGATAGTATATCATAGGAACAGTGAATACTTGCTGCACCATAAAACCCCCTACCCTACTACCCCCTTTATCCTCATGTAAACTACCAGGACCTTTATGATTAGTCTCAAACAAAGGCAGAGTCATAGGGAAAACATTAGCATTTTTTTCAGGTGCAATATATTTTTTGACCACAAATCAAGCAAAGGTAATACATGCTTTGCAACTCTTTGGCTCCAAGCCTGCAGAGTTTTGACATGGTAATGAGACAGATATCTTTGTAATCAACAGTTTCTGCTTTCATAGAAACTGTATTTAAAACTGTGTAGTTTGCTTGAAGTGGAGAAACTAGCAGAAGCTGTAAAATAGATGGGGCTGTTCTCATGTTGTTGCTACATTCCAGTACAATTTGAACTGTGTTTTGTTTAGTAGTATTTTAGCTGAGTCTCTCCACATGTTGGTATGCTACAAGTTAGGATTGGCACTTCCCAGCATTTGCAGTGGTCATCAGCATCTTCTGTATTGCACATATATCACGCACCTCTGGGGTCATGTCAAGATGACAGTATATGTTCATTTCTAGTTTTTGTTATATCTTTTACTCCTTTAGTTAATATTTTATTTCAAATTTCAGCCCGACATATTTCAGCTTTCTTTGGTGCCGTAATTCAGCATGCAGTAATTTCTGCAAAAACCTCAGTCCCTACGGGAATAATTACCATTTCTACTTATCTGAGACTATCTTTTCTTTTATCTCTGCAGTCGCTCTCTACCCGGTAGCGCCCTGGAGTTGAGGTATTCTCATGGAGGCGGGTCTCTCCCAGCAGGCTCCACCACCCACCTGGATGCCTTTGGTAATGCCTCTGCCGGTGGTGTGGTTATGCGAGGCCATCGGACCCGCTGGAGCTCTGCGCGTGAGGACTCCAGCAAGGTAAACCCCACCACCACTCCACAAAACAAATTCATGTGAACCTCCTTCAGATGTTCAGAAACTGAGATTTTATTCAAGTGTTTTTAAATAGAGCAATGTCCATGTCCATGTTTTGTTTTTTTTTTTTTTTTATTTTGTTTTTGTAGTAATGAATCATCTTCATTGTATATGAACTTTAGCAGTGCATTTTTTATTGTTTTAAACAACAGTGTATTTATACAGCACAAAGGAAGGAGCTAGACTTCAATTAAAAAAAAAGACTAATTCACTTAATCCCCAGGTTATTTGCATGGGAATCAAGGTGCTCCTTTACCAGACCCGAGATCTGTACAATAGAATGAATGTGGCCTCCAAAGCTATAAACATCTAACAAGCTGCAGCAGAGTTAGATTAAGGGTCTTTATGCTCTGCTGTAAAAATATAAGAGTATCTTACAACCCCCTTTTAGTTTATTACAGTTGGGTGCACGATATGTTCCTGGAATGCCATATAGGAGCATTAAACTTACATTAAAGTGAGGGAAAGCATTTTTCATTTTAAATACATTCTGCTAATATAACTGTGATTTTTCTTTATCCAAAAATGTGTTTTAAATTATAGTAATCCCTCTGCATTTTCCCTTTTGTGTGAAGTATCCAGACTGGGAGAGCGGGCCTCTGCTGAGGACCGGGTACGAGTCTGGCTTGGAAGTGGGCTGCTCAGACGATGAAGATGACGGAGAGCATCGATTTGGCTCAGAGCTTCTGTCCCCCAGCGGACAGACAGACGTGCAGACCCTGGCCATCATGCTGCAGGAACAGCTGGAGGCTATCAATAAGGAAATCAAGTAAGAAAGAGACAGGGAGGAGTTTCAGAGGAGGCGAGAATGTAAGAAATACACCATTACTTACTACAGCCTCAGAAAACAAATACAACATCCTGCAAAGTGGTTAGTTTTTGTGACCTTTTAGGTTGTGAAAACTGATGTAAAAACCAGATGGTAATATTACCGTTGCAGCTGCTTGAGATGGAGTTTTAACCATTTAACAGGGGTCAACCTTTTCCAAAAGTTCATAAGATAAACTTGAGAGGTCATGAGAGGATTAAGAGGAGAGGTATCTAATCTTTATTCATTTAAATTTCAGTAACCTTTCATCTACTTGTGAAACACTGGATGATTTTTATCTCTCTTTGAACCTTATCTGGTTATTTTAATAACTTTCTGAAGGGGAATCTCTGGTGCAACAGCTTATAATCTGAAACATAAACCGGGGCTCACATTTTATGAAGGGTAGTAGGTCAAAGAGTTTTCAAACTCAGATGGACTGAAGCGAAGTTGAAATCTCTCCTGCTAACTGACCAGTTAAGATCTATTCTCTCTGGAAAAATCATGCACCCTCTGCTTTAAAAAGAAGAGGGACATTCCAGCTTGTTAGCACACACAAAGCCAGCATTAATAAATGTCCAGGTTATGTGAAGGCACCACTTCAAATTATTTATTGGAACAACAACAAATTAGGTTATCCACCTCTCTTGTCAGTATAGTAAATATGCCATGACAATATACCCAAATAGCAACAAATATTTGGCCCAAATACCTCCCACATTTGGACAGTATTTGGTCTTGACTTACGACGTTGACTCCATATAAATGTGGTCAAAACTCAGACAAGGAAATCTAGGACGTAATCTATGTCCTGGCTGGCTTCCCATATTTGGACCACTTCTGGCCCACACAACACTTGCCAGTGCCGTAACTGAACCACAAGTGCCAAAAGTAGCCCAGATTAGGCCCAAACTTGTCTGCTATTTGGGTGCCAGACACTACTTAGCATAGCTTACCATAATCAAGATAGCAAGATAGCATAATCTGATTAAAGGCAACAAAATTATTATTTCTGTTTTGAACAAAACAAAAAAATATATTATTGGCACGTTAGTAAAATTATACGTGATCAAATCGTAGTTTATTTCCTTTCAGTGGAGTTAGGTGATCTGTTTCTGTTTTATGCTAAGCTAACTTGCTTCTAACTGTAGCTAGCATTTTGAGCATGAAAATGGTAAATATTTTCTCACCAAGAGCACATAAACATTTCCAAAATTGTCAAGCTAAACTACACAAGTGAAACGTCTCCTCTTTCCTCATTACATCTAAATGTCTCCTTTTCCTCTTCTGCTTTTGAAAAAAAAAAAAAAACAAACAAAAAAACAGGCTGATCCAAGAGGAGAAGGAGAACACGGAGCTGCGTGCTGAGGAGATCGAGAGCCGTGTCAGTGTGGCGTTGGACAGTCCGCCCGTTCCTCCCTCCTCACTGGGAAGAGACAGTACAGGACGGGGTTTCATCCCATCATCCATCACGTCCTCCACTTTGGCCTCCCCGTCTCCCCCCAGCTCTGGGACCTCCACCCCTCGTCTGCCTCACTCTCCGGCCCGTGAGACTGATAGACAGGTACTGCCTGGAATATAGAAAAGTTCATGTTTAACCTTTTTACCTCGCCATGTTATCAGCCTCAATGTTTATACAGATATCTTCTCCAGAAAGTGAGTCATGCAAGTAAAGTCCAAGTCCAACAAGGACAGAAAAGTTTTGTTTATCTCAAACAACATGTTAGACTGGGAAAGATTGCATAAAATAACTTGTGGAGAGGAAAGAAGTTCAAGTGTTTCAGAAATTTCCTGATGTGTTTCAAGAAATAATGTAACATAAAAAAAAACTTGAGTCTAAGCCAAAGAAATCAGCTAAGAAAAAGGAAACCGTGAAGAAGGAAGTATTGGAAATAAAAACAAAACCAGTAGCAGTAAGCTTAACAAAAAGGTAAAGTGATAGTCTAAGATTCATGCACATTTATTTAGTTTTTATACCTCCTAAGCATATCATTATCAAGAGCCGCTGAAAAATGAACGTCTTACGTCTACTAAAATGCTTCACATTTCAGAACAACAAAGAAGATGATCGATCCCTCGCTCTTCTTGACTCAACGCCTCCTCCCACTCCTCGTGCGCTTCGATTGGACAGAATGACCCTCACCCATCCGGGGGCGATGCTTGACGACCCTCGGGAGTTTCGCAGGTACAGACACCCACACATCGGATATACTATATCACATGTAATGCTTCTGTGTATATTTTGCCTTCTGTGCTCTGATTTCTTTGTCTTCTGCAGTCTTTCTGCAGATGGCAGCAGCTCCAACAGCAGCCAAGACTCTCTCCACAAGTCCAGTAAGAAGAAAAGCATCAAGTCTTCCATTGGTCGTCTTTTTGGAAAAAAGGAGAAAGGAAGGATGGGCCAACCTGGACGTGATGGATCTGCTTCTCTTGGTAAGGAGATGAAGGGAAGGGGAAGGATAATACTTTGTCTGCATCCACCTCATCAGAAGTTGCATTTAAACATGTCTGAGCTGTGATATGTGACCTTTCTTTGTCTCTCCCAGCATCTACACCCTCTGAAGACCTGGCCTCTGGAGATGCAATTGGAATAAACAAGACAGGAACTCTTGGTCCAGCAGATAAAGACCGTCGCAGCAAGAAGAAGTTAGTGAATTATGTACCATATTTTGTACTATTTATTTCCCTCTTGAATTTCACTAAATTACGTGTTTGTATGTAGTGAAAATTGTTTCACAATGGTTACAAATGGGAATTACATGATTTACAAATGTGTAAAAATGTGTGTATGAATCCACACACAAGTATCAAGCATTATTAACACACTAATATGCACACATGGCCTGATGTGCATGGATCAGCTTTTGTGTTTATGATTTGTTTTAAGACTATATTTATTCATTGCATTTATGTCTGTATCAACCTTTTTAAAATGTAGAAAAGTGAATTTACATATACATGTTACAATCAAGGGGTGATGAACTATTCTGTTTTTCCACTATGAAATAATCGTAAAGGGAAATAACACCTTGATCCCGTTAAAATCCAGATAACCCAGCTTTCCATCAGCACTTAAACGCAGCATGTATTTATGGAACTGTGAGTAGCTGTGAGGGTGCTGGTCTCAAAATTTCTCAAACACACACGTCACCTTTCTGTACACGCCAGGCCATACATGCACACGGCTTCTAACAATTTGTATGCACAGGGAGCTTTTTTCAGTACAGAAATGATCACATCTGTGAGGCTCAAAGGTAAAAATATGTATGCACAATATTAATGTTTGTGCAGTTTGCAGTGTGAGCATGCCTAAAAACATTTTTAGGTGTTCAATTTGCTTGATACTTGTGTGTGGTTTCAAACATACATTTTTACACTTTTTTTTAATCATGTAAATCACATTTGAAACCATTACAAATCTATTTTACTCCATACAAACATGTAATTTAGTCAAATTCAAGAGGGAAATAAAAACATAATCAGTTTAAAGTAATTTTATATGTCCAAATTGATTGAAATTTGTGTGTGGATTGAAACACACATTTTAAATGACCTTAGTTACTGTTTTACACATTTGTAAATTATGCAGCCACATTTGTAACATTTATAAAACAATTTTCACCCCATATGTTAAATCATTCCTCCTGTTCTCAGGCATGAGTTACTTGAAGAAGCCTGTCGCCAAGGACTCCCTTTTGCATCCTGGGATGGACCTACTGTTGTGTCTTGGTTGGAGGTAAACAGTGCTGACTTTAAAAACAAATCATGCATCAAAATAGCGTTTTAATGCTGTTTATTTTATCTTGCTTCTTTCCAGCTGTGGGTGGGAATGCCTGCCTGGTATGTTGCAGCATGCCGTGCCAACGTGAAAAGCGGCGCAATCATGGCCAACCTGTCTGACACAGAGATCCAAAGGGAGATCGGCATCAGTAACCCGCTGCACCGCCTCAAACTGCGGCTTGCCATCCAGGAGATGGTGTCTCTCACCAGCCCGTCTGCCCCGGCTAGCACTCGATCTGTGAGAGTCTCCTGTTAACAAACTCATTTACCATAAAAAATGAATATGAGCTCATGCTGTATAAAGAGGCCCAGTTAGACAGCTTAAACACCTTCATATGTAGAATTATGCTGTCAGTGAAAGTGACAGCTCTCATTTTAAACCATAGACTTGCTTATACTGCCTCTGGTTTTCCAGGTGTGCACATAAAAGCGTAGATAACTGCCATTCTGACTAATTTGAGACTGCTCTTTACTGCATGTTTTTGATTCCAAGGTAGGTTAAGGCACAAATAGTTTAAAAATACTTTGTCTGTCTGTTGTGAAGTTTGGAACAAAAAGCAGATTACGGTTTGTTTTGGCATCCGTCTGGAGCATCCTGCACCTGGCTTCATCTTTATTTACAGTAGAAATCATATTAATGACATGATTGTAGATGGAGAAGTATTAATCTAGAAAGTTTCCCGAGCAGCTAAGATGGATGTTTGTTTTCAGCTTTCAGAAACTGGTTGAACCTCTTGTTAACGGAAATCACCATGGCAGTGAGAAAGCAGTTTGTGTTTCTGGCTGGCTTACAGCTCCCACAGATCTTGATGTGGCTTTTCTGGCACAAGGAAAATAGTGCCTGAAGAAGGAAAGGCAGTATATGTGTTATCTATTTTTCTTTTCAATCTTACAGCCTTATTTCTTGTGTTCACATCATTGCAGTCCACGAGTAACGTGTGGATGACCCACGCAGAGATGGAGTCCCTGAACGCCGCCACCAAACCTCCGGTTAGTGGTGCAGTTGTCCTGTCTTCTGTCTGACAAATCCCCCTTTATTATTATTTCACTCAGTTTTGAATAATGTTGAGCGTCTTGTCTGGTCTGAATCTTGTTGACGAGTCTCTCCCCTTCCTCCCTTTCTCTCTCTGTATTTTCTTTTTTTATGTCTCTACCTTTTTATATGTCTGTCACTCTGTGGGCCCAGGCCATAGTGTTGAGCATCTTCTTCTCTCCCTGTGGTTGCTGTTTCAGTGTGAACTGCTTCCAACTAATTACCCGTTCACTAACACACTGTTCCTCACTTTTGTCCTCTTTTCCTGCTGCTACTGTTGCCTCTCCCTCCTTTGCTTCTCCCTCCATCATCTCTCCATCCCTCCACCTGGCTCTGGAACCCTGCTTCCCTTTCCCTCACCACGTCCACTTCACTCTTTCCGGCTCCCTCTTTTTCTGCCTCTTCCTTTTCTCTCGGCATTCCAGGAGCTGAAAGAATTTAGCTGGGATCAGGTAAGGACTACACCTTTTGTAAATCAACACAACGTGATGCATATTTGTCAGTAATTTCCTCTACTTGCACTGAGTCATGGGTGCTTAGAAGTCAGAAGCGTGAATCAGTGTGAATCATCTGTGCTTGTCCCCTTTAGATACTGGCCTATGGTGATATGAATCATGAGTGGGTGGGCAACGACTGGCTGCCTAGCCTGGGTCTGCCCCAGTATCGCAGCTATTTCATGGAGTCCCTGGTGGATGCCCGCATGCTGGACCACCTGACCAAGAAGGAGCTGAGAGGACAGCTAAAAATGGTGGACAGCTTCCACAGGTTGAGCTCACACTTCTTTTAGAACTCACTTTCTTTATCTCTTTGTCATGAAGTATTCACAATACATTGTTAGACACTTCTAAGTCGTGTGTCTTCAGGCCCTCTCTAGGCTCGCTTTAAAGACAGTGTTTCTGTGACACATGAGAAAGGGAAAACACTGCCTCGGTTATCCTGCTTGAACCTGTTGACCCTCTGGCTCTTTAACCTCTTGCAGGGTCAGTTTGCATTATGGCATCATGTGCCTGAAGCGCCTGAATTACGATCGCAAGGAGCTGGAAAGAAGGAGAGAGGAGAGCGCTCACCAGAACAAAGGTGACCTCTTTGTTTTCAGCCAGTTTCTCCACCACTTCTGCTCTGAAAGTGGAACAATATGGTGCTATTGTTCGACTTAAAGCATGCTTTAATAATTAGTAGCTGTATAAATATGTATGCCCTTGCATCTGTATCCAGATTATTTATTTACACGAGTCTTATAATTGTTCGTTTTATGTAGAAGGGTTCATGTTGGTTAAAAGAAACTCAGGTCGCCTCAGATTAACCCACCCACCCCCTAAAAAAAACAAACAAACTTAAAAAGTCTTATTAAAATGAAGAGCTGACTTCTATGCACATGATCCAGACATGAAAAGACAAAGTGAAATTATTTCCAAACTCCATTAAAAAAGGAAAAATAAGTCCTCTGTTTGCCCCTTTTTTCCACATTTGTGGAAGATGTTTGGACCACACATTAGCTATTGTTTCCCCTGCTTCTTACTTAAGAGAGATTATAAGCCACAGCTCTGTATGTTGGTTAGAGACAAATTACACAAATGTCCTCATGCTGTTATTAAACAAAAATCCCTCCCTCTCCTGCTGCTGGGCCTCGGGAAACACATGTTGTGCATTTACAGTCGTTCCATCTTGGCTTTCTCCTCAGAAGAATTAAACAGATTTGACTGTCCTGGTGTGTCCAAAATTCCACTATTTCTCTTGATCACTCATCAGTATTTCACAGCATGTTTAAACTTTTCTTAGACGGAAAGGTACAGCTACAAACAGGCCTTCATGTCCATCCAGCTTGAGCTAAAGAAGTTGACTGAGAAAACTTCTGAAACCAGTGAGGTGATAGATGCTTTTTCTCTCTCCCTTCACCTTCTTCTCTCATCCTCCCAGATGTGATGGTGTGGTCCAATGAGCGTGTGATGTGCTGGGTGCAGACCATTGGTCTAAAGGACTACGCCGACAACCTCCGTGAGAGTGGCGTCCACGGTGCGCTCTTGGCTCTAGACGACACATTTGACTACACTGACCTGGCCCTGCTGCTACAGATCCCCAATCAGAATACACAGGTAACGGACCACCTGTCACTGTTGAAATTAGTGACTGTAGGAGTGTTTCCCATACCATCATATTACATGCACAATTTAAGCACTGTCCAATGTTTAGCTTGTACCAAGCAGTGTGCAAAAAAGTTTAGTTTTTCATCATTTTTTAAAAATGTAAACAATAGTCACTGGTTTGAATGAATGAGAGCTTGTGCCTTGCCATATATATACCACAATGCAGTGTGCTTCTAGAAGAAAGAAATTTCAGAAGAACCATTTCAGGCTCACAAAACCTGATTCCTTATAGTCAGATTGTTGTTAACAATATCTTACTAACAAACATTTACATTTTTAGCTTCCTGTTATCACCTAAGCTTGTCATAACATTCTGTAAAAGTAATCAAAATGAGTCAATGAAGAACTCAGGTCCCATTTTCCTTTGTATTTGAGTAAAAATATATTGTTTGGCAGAGCCCCTCAATCTAATTTGTAAGCTCTGATTGGCTGTTCAGTAAGCAAATGAATTGTATACAATAGTATTATTTATGTTTTTTATTTACATGAAGCTAAAATGCATAGATGTGTAAAACAGTCCAGATGATGTGTTAGCTTAAACTGATACACAGATTTTTTTGAGAGGTCCAATTAAAACTAGCCTAACTGAGCTTTAACGATGCTTGATAATGAGAACTTTTGCAAACTTTGCTTCAGGTATCCCTGATCAAACCATGTATAGAGTGCTACTGTCTTTGGTTCATTTTTATGTCCTATTGTGCAAGTATAATAATCTAAAAGTAGGAGGTCCAATGTTTGCTTTGCAATATGTTTATGCACAGTTTTTTTTCAGACACTTGTGGAAAGACAACAGCAGACTTTTTCTCACCTGTTTTTTAACCCCAAAATACAACGCATGTTCATTTTTTAAGGTTTCCAAGTATTGCATTATACTGATGATGCAGCAGAATACACGATTAGTAAGATTCAGATTTTCAGTCTCTCTGTGACCAGATAATAGACTAGAGAAAAAGACTCGTATATCAGTTTTTTTTGTATAATATGGGCCTGTAGAACCCAGAACTGTTCACATTAGTCATACAGTTGTTTAGCTGTTACCGACTGAATGTAATGATAATATTTTAGATGGAAGTTTAAAAAAGAAATTAGCCTAAATAAATTCAGATTTCCTATGATTTTATGGGTCTCAACTCAGGCCAGGCCCTGCGATGGACTGGTGACGTGTCCAGGGTGTACCCTGGCTAGACTTCAGCTTCCCCGCGTCCCTTGAAGGATGAAGTGGTATAGATCATGCATGCATGCATGGATGGATAGATAGATGGATGGATGGATGGATCACCTTAGGCCAAATGTGTCAATTGTCCTAAAATGTAAAAAGTAAAAAGTTGGGCTTTAAGAACATGAACTACCACAGCATTATTTACTGTTCCTTTCTGTTCTCTGTGATCAAAGTTTAAAACTTCTAGTATGTTGATGAAAACCAGTAAGTACAGCACCCTTCCTAAACAAGTGATCTCACAGCTGTGCATCACCTTTCTTCTGCAGGCCAGACAGCTCCTAGAGCAAGAGTACAACTCCCTCATCTCCATGGGAACTGAGAGGCGACCCGATGAGGTTAGAATGATTGTCTTTTAAAAAAAATTGTATGGGTTTGACAGAGTGGTGGTTTGCATGAGCAGTTTATTTTGTGTCTGTCAGGATGGAAGTAAGACGTTCACCCGCTCACCCTCCTGGAGGAAGATGTTTAGGGAGAAAGACCTTCGGGGCGTGACCTCTGACTCCGCCGAGACCCTGCCCGCTAACTTCCGTGCCTCAGCCATCTCCACACCCTCCGTTACCCTGAGAAAGGTCCAGAGTGACGGTGAGTGCTTCCCATGACCTAATCACACTTTTGCTCTCATGTACATATATTCATCTTTTTTGATCCTTTGTGGCTAACATGAAAAGTTGCAAAGCATGACAGGAATCTGAAGAAAGGTTTACCAGCATTGAGTGTGTGCTATGGAGAATTCCTCAAATGCAAAACAGGAATCACGAACACCAGGTGGCTGGTTATTTTCATGCCACTCTTCTATTAGTATGGAACTTTGTTGCTTCCCTCAGCAGAAGACCTGGTAATAACAAGGTGCAGACTTCTTTAAAGTGCAGAAAAACACTATTACCCCTCATTCCACTTCTTAATACCTCCAGAAAGGTCAACACTGTTACGATATTAACCGTCTGTGTCTATCTTCCGGTCTCCAACGCAGCCAGCTCTGGTGCCCGGGGTGAATCTGCCTCAGTGAGGACATACTCCTGTTGAGGGGCTGAGGTGAGAACGCACCAATTAAACTGTCTAGTTGCATTTTACCCATGTGTGGGGTTTTGCTTCTGTGCTAATAGCTTCCACATGTGTACTTGTTTTTTAACCTTTAATGTATGTGTTTGTTGCTGTGAGTTTGGAGTTTTAGTAGTTTGTCTGAGGTTTTAAAAGTGGTTGGTGGGAAATTAAGCAGGGGTAAAATAAGGCCACGGGCTCAGTGATGTGGCAGTAATGCTGTTTCTCTCCTCAGGGCGCTGACTGGGATTGAACTAGAGGACCCTCTCGCTCATCCACGGAGAAAGAAGCAATTAATATAACCATTTATCTTTAAAATAAACCTATCCGTCTGAACATTCTGCAATAACAGAAGCAAAGGAATAAAGGGGGAAAATGACATGAAGAATGTATGAATGTACTGTCAGACTTGGAGGGTTGAATGGGATCAGCTGTTTTCTCTCTCGGTCTTTTTCTTCCTGTCCTTCTGTCTCTTCTCTAACTCTGTAAGTGTAACTGTGTTGTGGGGTGAATAAAAGGCAACGGCTGTGTTGGTTAGGTCGGCGTGCAGGATTCCTGTCGGTGTTTGCACACAGTCAGCAGAGTTTGCAATATCAGGGCTCATTTTCCTACCTTCAGAGGAAACCTCTCGCTGCCATTTATCGTCTTAAAAAACAACAAAACGTGTCGCCTTACAACTTCTGCTCAACAATATGTGTTATTTCATGAGGGTCTGGGCAGAAGTTAAACCTCGCTCTCAAAAGGGTGGGAGGGGACTGAAGGGGTGTTAACATTTTAAAGTGATTTAGAGTGATGGATAAAGCTGTCAAAAACAACATTGGTGTTCCTCTTGATGCTCAGAGAGTCAGTTGGTGTCCAGTGTCATCTATTGTGACTGTATTGTTGGCTTCTACAGTCCTGTCATAGGTGCTCAGTGTCTTCAGTCGGCGGGGGCGGTGTAGTAAAACATGTCCGAATTCAGACCACCATTTAACCCAACCACATTAGAGGGACCCTCCTCATGCTTTGTCTATTGGCACATGGAAAGCTGATAGGCTGAGTAATCTCTTTTGAAAGGAGATCGTTACAGAGATCAAAGGCACCGAACGGGATGGGACGGGGTGGAGCAAGGCCACCGAGGCTTTGTGGTCAGAGACTTCATGATGTCAGGGGCAGGAAATCAGTTACTGAGGGTGTAAAAAAAGAATCCCTCAACAGGTTCTTTGTAAGTTTTGGTTTTATAAAAGTCAAAGAGGCACCTAAGTGATATCTCATTATAATGATCATGATGGGTACCATTCAGGACATGAAACAGTTCTGCAACAGCTCTTTGCTTTTGATTGGAGCATTTCAAAGCTGCAAAAAGAGCCAGATTATGATGCTGTAGTATAGTGATCTGGCTCAAGATTTCTGAGTTAGCATTTTTTATACTACACCCACACTACAGACTCAAAGTTAGTTTATTTTTGGCCTTTAATTGTGCCATTTTGACCCTTAAATGGCACTAAATAATTGAATTGACTATTTAAATTTATATTATACATGCTCTATTGATAAATTATTAAAAAAGCTTTGGGATGCGTCATTGTAAAAAAAAAGCTATTTTTGACAGTATTGACAGATCAAAGAATTTTTATTGAAAAATACTGAATTGGTATATAAGTAAAAGATGCTTAGAGTTTAAAAAATAATAATAATGTGGCCTAATTAAATAAAGTATTGTAGTAGTGTTTTGAACTCTCCTAGCACTGTGTGAACAAATAGAAACTGCCTTTTTTGCCGAGTTAAAAATGATTAAAAGTTATTCAGGAAGAGAATATAAAATATAAATGATGATTTTTACAACACTGCATCTCAAAGCTTCACCTGAAAAGATAGTTGATCATCACTGGCTTATATATTAGTAAGGAATAATAAGGAAATAAGGAAATGAATAGCAAATTATATGTTTGATGTATGTCTATGATACTCAGTATGATGTTTGTCTAACCAGCAAGTTTTATTCTTGTTAAGTAGGAGGACATGTCAGTGAAGCCAGACAAAACTCCTCATGAGACCTCCACATAGTCATCACTTCTGACTGGTAGTCATCAGCTCAGGGTCTTTGTTAATCCTGATCAGGACAGAGCCGACAGAGAGACGAAACAGCAGCTCCGAGGCAGGAAAGAAAAAAACAGAAACCGGTCATTTTACTGCACACACAAGCCATAACCGAAACTAAGAGCTCTCTGGGGGGGTTAGATTACTGAGAGGCAGCAAAGAAGAGGGCAGCCGAGGAAGCCCAGGAAACAAAACCTTTAGCCTCTGTGTTTACGATGCATGTCACATAAACGACAATGACCTAAAAAAATTTTTTGGTAGTGAAGATGATATGAGGTGTCGTTAAAAAATAAATAAATAAAAAAGAAAAAAAAACTATATCTGTATGATAAATCTGCGGGGAGGGTGGAGAGGGGGAGACAGGGGATCAATTTGTAAAATGTGTGTATTTTTTTCAGTTGTATTTTTTATTTTTTACAATAACTATTTATTTTCTTCAGGTATGTATTGGATAAATGTATGTAAATGTTCTGTTCCTTCTTTACTTCATTTGAACTCGTTTTAAAGTAAATATGAAACATTTTAAAAAAAAGGTCATTCCAATACGCTAATGTATGTGTACATTTTGAGAACAAATTGTGCAATGATTTAACAGATTTCCATGATTCAAGTGATAGTAATATAAATTGAAAATATCATCTGGAAAATAAAAAGGAAAATAATGATGATGGAAATGGTGATGTAAAATAAAAATAATAAAGCAATCCACATGGATCTGCTAGTCATCGTACATTTTTTGTTTTTTGTTATTTTTTTCCTTTAAACATTTTTAAAAAAATACTTGCATAAAGCATTGCAAAATACAGCATTTCACTGCAATATTAATGTATATTTAATTTCCTTTCAGAGGCGATATAATTTTTTTTAAAGCTCTATTGTATTAATTTTACAAATACAATCACTCACACACACACACATATACTCTCTTTCTCTCTCTCTCTATATATATGTGTGTGTGTGTGTATAAACATATATATAAACATATATATATGTCCTAAAATCTAGATGTTCTGTCTTAGAAGGTGTCATTTATATACATTTATATATGTTACCCTTTTCTCCGTATGTGCCCTAGCCTGGCCTTCCCATAAAAATTTTTTTTACATTCGCCCCTGATATGTAACTTTACTTGTATGGCTATTTTTATGAAAAGTTCTGAATATTTCCTTGGCTGTTGATGTAAAATGTTTCCCCATACATAATTTTACCAGCAGATTACTAGCGTACAATACTGACGTTTCCCTGTTGTGCTTTGAGAATTAACCCTGCATGTTCATACATGAAAACAACTAATACAAAGATCCTTTATTATCATGTTTGGCAGGTCAACTGAACAAACAAGCAGATTGTAGCTTCTTTAGATCATTTATAATTTACAAATCACATGGTTTTAGATTTATGAGCCACAATTATCAAAGTATCCTGCCAAAAATCGTTCGCCTGACTGACACTGTGTTAAAACGTGCCAATGCTGTAATCACATGGAATACATTTCCATTGCTGCAGCATTCATCCACACTGTAGAGTAGTCGGAGCAGTGAAAAGAAACCTCAGTAGGTGGCGCTCCTTGCTTTTACAACTCGAGAGGAGAAAAGGCTGGAATTATCATCAGACACTGAAGATACTGACTACTGCATGAACACGTCTTCTATAAATACACACTGATATACATAGCTTCATATATAAAGGTATACTGGTGTCATATTATACACACATATAAAGGAATATATTAATATGAAAGACATACACATGCTTACATACTAATCAAAAATAACTTAGATAATGAAAGATAGATTATAGACAAAAACAGTACTTATTGTAAAATCTCTGTGTAACAATTTCCCTAAGATCTAGTATTGAGGTCTTCTTGTTTTTTTTTTTTTTTATTCTATTTGCAATAGTCATCTGAAGCTGTGGTGGAGGGAGGGATAGACCGAGAGGCATGTGGACAAAGAGTGGACGAGCTTTCAACATGTCTCTGGAAACCCACGCCAGCAAGGGAAAGTGCTCTGATGTCACAGCTGATCTGCTCTGTGTCACTTTCTACATCCTGCAATCTATCGCTGTCCTCCTCCCTCCCATCCGTCTTAGCCTCTTCCCTTCTTCGGCATGACCCTCCTCCCCTGATTTGTTCTGGACAGCAGCACGCATACGCAGGACGAGTCTATTCGGATCCACCTCCATCCGGTTTTGTTGTTTGCATCTTTGGTGAGTGCTCGGACGAATGACTTCTTGGGTTTACACTCGCTCACCCACTGTTTTTTATCTACGCCTAAGCATCCGGCCCCGGCTAAGCCGGTGGCCACGGGTCTCACCACCGCCCCCTTTGTCCTATTGCTATCACTGTGCTGCTGCTCCGCCTGGACGCAGCGGGTCTCAAAAAAGAACTGTTTGATAGGTCCTGCCTGCGTCTGGATTTCCTTTAAGACAGTGACATTCTTTCCTTCTGAGTCGGTGGCGGTCTCTTTGTCAGTAACCCAAACACTTACTGACTCACATACAGACTTCTCCCCTCGCCTTCTGTCCATCAAGTGTGAGCGTTTGTCTCTTTTAACATGATGGACAGCCTCCTTACTGTTTACTTTGGAGTAACTCCTGTCAATTGCGTGGTCGCCATGACCCTCGATGTGTCCGTAAGTGTCTTCCTGTTCTTCTCTATTCCCATCTTCCTCCAGCAGGCCACTCTCCAACATGAGCAGTAAGGGTGGGTCTTCTGGGGGCAAAGAGGAAGGTGAGAACAGAACTCGAGGATGTGCGTTCAGAAACAGCTCGTTTCCTTCCAGGAGGCTGTCCATTCTCACCCTTTGTCCTGCCCCCATGTTCAGACTCTCTTCAGTTGGACCAGTTCTGGTCCCCAGTGTCCCCTGGCTCTTTGTCATGATTGTCGGTGCATGTCTCAGATCCTCTGAAGATTGTGATGGTTCTGGTTTTCCTTGACCCTTTAATATAGTAGCAGGACTAACAAAATCATGGTTTTGTACTGTGGAGTCTTGAGAAGTGTCCTTAGAAAAGTCTACATATTTAGAGTAATCTTGCCTGCTTCTGCTGTTAGCTTTATAGTCATTTGGTAGGAAATTATCCTCAGAAATGTCCTCAGTCCTGAAAGCTCCTTCTTCAGCAGGAATGACACCAGTTTTGTCATCTCTGTCTGAGTTGAGTTGTGATTGGTAGGTTATTTGATTCTCCAGTTTGAATGTGGAAGTCTGTGCATAATCCTTTTGGTTGTGGAGGTTCTGTCTGTTGTGGTCCGTTTGTGAGGCATTTCCTCTGAGGTTGTAGTCCACAGGAGGGGTTGCGAGGCCAACTGCTGGGTCCCGACGTTGCTCTCTGTGGTGGTCAGAGTCAGGCTGTGTGATCGTTACAGCAGCGCTGGACACTGGGTTGTGAGGGAAGGGCAGGGCCGAGGCAATCACCATGGCAACCAGGGGAAGCCAGTGCATCACTCCCAAGACGTATCAGCTGGTGGTTAAAAGACAGCAGGAACAGAGGAGAAAATGTTATTCTTTTTATAGAACGCAAATTGTGGCTTTTATAGTCAAAGTGCCCCAATTAAAATATAAAAAGAAGCGGTTTTACTGGTGGCCCACAGCTTTATGACCGGGGCGCTCTAATTGCTGAGGTATGACTTTGTAATCTTGGCAGAACTCATGGAAAATTAGAACCAAGCACAGAGAAGTTTGCTTTGTTTCTTCATGTAAAGTTAAACAACGAATGTTGCAGATTCTGCCGTCTGAGGAGTTGACCTTCGAATGGAGACACTGCCAACCTGGTACGTATGTAAGCAAGTCAGAAACTTTAACAACTGAAGTAAATGAAAGAAAAATCATTTATCTTGTTTTGATTCTTAAAGCTTCTCTAAGCTTTAGGAATCTGAGAGTCTTAATAAATCTCCAGCAATTTGCAATATATCGAGTAAAGACACAGTTCCTACAGTAAGGCATGCAATTCTTGCAGAGATAAACCTCAGGTATTCTTTCTAATCTAATATGGGGGTGAATTTGTTTTCCCTGGAAAAGTGAAAAAGCTGGTGCATTAGACTGTCTAGAGTTACAGCTATGGAGCGATCACTACTGTAAACACCCTACTTGCCATAACTTGCATCATCCAAACGGTGAGCTGCTTCTAATTACAAAAGGATTAGGTTTACTTTTTGTGTAACAAAATGATGAAACAAATACTGTAGATAATCCTCAAAGAAATGAAACAGAAAAAAATAGATGACATTTAGATTTTCAGGGACATTAAACTTTGTTACTAAAATGTGTCAAGAATGTTCGTAAGAGGCCATTAAAAGTGATTCTGATTAATTTGCCTCCCCATTTCTTCAATTTCACTTATTTTTAAGCAAAAACTAAATATTATTTGCATCTAAATAAATTAAAATGATAAGTTTAGACTTATTAGAATGAATTGGAAAATGATGCAAGTTGTACTTTTCTGCTATTCAGTGTAATGACTAGTGTAAAGGTTATAATAACAGTTACACACATGTACAAAAATGTAAACATGTCCTGCCATAGAGAAATCTTTTCACATTTATCATTTTTATCATCTCTGACGTTGCGTGGATGAAACTAAAAGCAGAGATGATTCATCTGTGTTCGCCCTCTGACTAACAAGACAAATATTCCAGTCACCCATCCTTGTGGCAGGTACATTGTGCTAGCGTTTAACTAGCTTATAGGCGGCTTCACAGCAGACATAAGATTTTGTTATTTGTTTCAAAGAAGAAAGAAGGTTACTTGGAAAGAGTTAAAATAGGCGGAATGATCAGAATGTCAGAGATGCAGAGTTACTGGCAAGGCTTATTCGTAGTTTCCTCAAGCAGTGAGAGGTAAAACAAAAAAGATTACACAGAGCAGATTTAAGATGAGTGTGAAAAAGTAGTCGTCATGGATGTGTGGGTTTCTTTGAGGTGTCATGTTTGTGTTTGCCTTCATGGGTGCGTTACAGTGACTGAGCAGATGTGTCATCGGTGGGTATCGTTGAGTGTGCATGAACAAAAAAAAAAAAAAAAAAAATGAAATCCCCTCTGTGACAGGAGCTGCACTCAGTGGGGGCCACACCCCTGGACACAATGCAGCTGGAGAGGAGCAGCAAGGTTTGGTTAACACATCAGTCATGAATCCACCTCAGGTACTTTGAGTGCCTTTTCATGCACATGATAAATCACATCAACGTGTGCAGCATCCTGTTTGTTCAAGCTATCGATTCATGTTCAGAGCAGGCCAAATTTTTTCTATGAAGCTACAAACAATTCCACAAATTAAAGCCCAGGAGATTAGCCAAAACTGAACAACTGCAGATGCTTTCCTACCCCACGCAACACAGGCAGGCAGACTGTCTACAGTAAGTGGTGTTTTTGTAAGACAGCAGCTCTTCGTCGCCATGCTCCATTTGCTACAATGACACGCATCATTTGCTTGCAAGGCTAGACGAGGACCACGACGTTCTTCCACCCTCTGGACCAAACCCAAGCACTCTCAATAAACTCACATTTACCTCCCTATCTGTCTGAAAAGGAAAACTCCACCCAAGTCTGCACTTGTATTAATCCCAATCTTCGTAGCTAGAAATTCTTTCAAATGAGAAGAGGAAGAATACCCTGAAACCACATTACATGGGCTAAATAAACAGGAGGAAACCAGCCACATTATGCAAAAATCCATGAATAAACAGGCTGAATAAACCATGACATTAACCCAATGGCCGTCATCAGCTACAGCGATCTGTGCCTTAACACTGATGATGACTGCTTATCAATTAGATAACTCCAAAGAAAAACCAATTAACTGTAGAGGTGCAACTTTCTTCTAAAAGATCTTCTGTTAGGAGCACGAGCATTTTAAGTGGCAGCTTGAAGCAGGTCCATTTTGCATTGAAATATGTTTTTAATCTTCTATGATACACTATCTAATACTGAATACCTTTTATTTCTTTTATTTTACTTGATTACTTGGGAAAAAAAAAAAAAACAAAAACCCATTGTAATTCATTTTGGAGCTGAGTCTTTTTCGTTTGCTTTGTGTCAACCGATTTAACATTAGGTTTTATGCCTTTTATAGATCAAGGAAATATAATAAAAATCTTTTTTTTGTTATACCAATGTTCAAAAACTAAGGCTTTTTACAGTTATCATGAGCTTGAAGTGAAGATATTCAACTTTTAATCCCCAGAAATTATAATAAATGAACCTGTTTTTGATAATAATAATATTTTTTTAAAAAAGCAAATAACAATTATTTTCATATTATAAGTCTCATTCAACACCTGGCAGACTGGTCTAATTGCTGTCTTGAGTGCTGTCACTGACCTACAAGGATGTAGTCCTGATGAACAGGAGGAATGGGAGGGATTAGGGTACGGAGTGCCTTTTGCTGCAAGTTGTGCCCCCAGGAAACAGATGTAATAATGCAAATCCACACCTTGCAGTGGCTACTGTGTTATTAGGCAGTTTACAACGTAATCCCTCTCATGCATGGCTAATGTCAGGCACATCAACCTGACAGAGACGTAATTCATTCTGTTAATGTTGGGACTGCGCCCCGTCCCGGCTTAATCCTGCCTCTTTGAAGTTGTGTAACCCACAAAGTGACAGGAGTGGAATATGTCTGAAGGTGGCTGACATGAGGAAGTTTCCCTGAAAACTGTTTCCACCACCAGTTGCATCTTTGTACAGCCAGTTTTGATCAGGCTGAAAGGCTGTGACATGGTAAAAATGTGCAGGCACATGTTTATTCTCTCTATTGCCATCTCTGTAGGTAATGTTAAAGCAGAGGCTTCGTGTGTGCTCATTTACAGCAGCCTTGCTGCCCCACTGTGCAAACAGCTAATTAATTCCAGCTCTATGATTGTTTCATACCATGCTAGGCCTACAGGATTCAGCCCCCTCCCCTCTAATTTAGGCTCCATGTATCCACTTATATAATTTGATTTCCTTTCTGATGAAGAAGAAACTTTGAATAAAACAGTCCAAGAAAGCTGTGAGTAATGCATTTTTATATTCTTTGGGATGTGTTTGCTTGCATTTTTGCCAAATTACCACCCACTGTGTCTATTTAGTCCCTTTATCTGTTTACAACATGGCATTAAGAGATCAGCTGCGGGCATGTTTCATAGGGCAACTTGTGTGATCTACCTGTGTGTTTGGTGTGGTGATCAGTAGCGCTCACCTCACCTGAGTGACTGCCAAGGTAAACAAAGTATGAAATTGCCTACAACTGAAGGACTGCCAAGATAAATAAAGAATAAGTGTGTGGTAAGTGCCTGAAACTTTTGCAGAAAAGAAAAGAGTCAAACCTACGTAAAACTTCCAATAAAATTAGAAATATATATTTATAAATATATAACAAAAGTATGCAACTTTGCATGTATGAAACAAGCTTAAACCATTAAAAATAGTTTGTAAACCCAAAATGTTTAATAAACGTGCTAACTAAAACGGCTTTTTAGTTATTCTTATGAAGTTACATCATTTCTTCTCTCAAGAGAAAACATTAAGGGCAATAAATATTGGCTTATATCAAATCTGACATACTTAATACGTATTTAGTGAGCAGAGTTTACGGCCTGTATATGATTTAAAGCCATACCTTTTAGGTGAGATCCGGACCCCTCGTCCTTCCAGCTGACACCACATTGATTATAGAGTCCTTTCGCCAGTTACTCAACTGGTTTTAAAAGTAATAAGTTTGCACTGTAATACGCCTACAACCAAACTAATCAGAAACATTTCTTTCTCTTTTTGATAGTCCGTGACATTGCATGCACCCCTATAATAAGACGAGGGGTTAAAAAAAGGAAACTAAAGTAGCTTCAAACCAGAAGTCTCTCCTGTCCCGGGAGCGCTTTCACTGGGAGAAAAAAATGCTGCGTATAATAAGCCCACAAAACGTTCAAAATGTAAGAGCGCCTCAAAACATAGATATCCCATCCAGTTGGTACTCATCCAAGGCGGGGCACAGAAAGACTATATTCCTATCTCCGTTCACATATATGAACGAGTGGAGCGGTGGAGAAGCTGAACAAATGTTTTATGTTCTGAACTCCGCCTGGCTGGAACGCGAAAAGTCGCGCTAAACTGTTAAGCTAACACGAGTTAGAAATAATCTTCCGGTTGTTATTTTCAAAATAAATTCTCCATAAGGACTCTTAATACTAATTAACTGTTGGAGACTCGACCGCACTTTTATTTTCAACATAAAAATGTTCATTTCCGGTAAAAAAAAAAAAACTAACGTTAACTTGTGCTAAATTCACAGAGCAAACAACTCCGGTTTCTCAAAAGAAGCGCAGAAACAAGGTGAGGTTAGCAAGCTAAGACGAAATGTACATTAAACATATACTATTTATAGAAGCAGACCCCATTTTTAAACTGAAGCACAATATATAAAACAAGTACGTAAATCTAATTTAGCAAAGGTAACTAATTTACTTCCAATCAAGAATTCAAATATTTACGTGGATGTGCGTGACTGAGACATTTGTAAAGCCCCCCTTACTTTCCCACTTTCCCATCCAGTGCTAATATACTAAAGCAGAGCTGGCATGGATCCACGTACTTATTATGGTCACGTAACACTGCAAATTAATACAAACACGCTGTAACTAAGCTGTATGACGTGATTATTCAAAGTTTTCGTCTTCATGTTCAACGAGGTGTAACATGATTTGGCACAGTCAAACCCGAGGATGTAATCTTGTTTTAATGCCAAATCCGAATCCGAATCAGAATGCGTCCTGATTGCTCGTGCCAGATTTTCTTTTGGTATGTAGAGTTTTGCAGATTAGGTTTGTGACTTATTGATTTTTACAGACATGTATAAGAACAGTTATGGGAAGTGTAAAATGAGATAGAAGAAAAGTACATACTCTGTCAGACTTGTTGGAAAAATGTAAGTATACACTCGGTCTATAATTTAATGCGTTCATTTCAGCAGGGGTGGACTCAGGCGTTTCAAGTCCCTGAGTGGAAAAAGAAAATTGTGCCTGTTTGAATTTGTGCCATAACAAGTGCTGTAATGCAGTTGCACTTTTTGGCCCAAGACAAATTTCCTTTGGGGCAATAAAGTTGATCTTATATTATCTAATGCATCATGGTGGGCATATACAGTATATACATACTGCTCGAAAAACAAAGAGAACACTAAAATAACACACCCTAGATTTGAATAAATTAAATGTTCTTATTAAACACTTTGTTCTTTACATAGTTGAATGTGCTGACAACAAAATCACACAAGAATTATCAAAGAAAATCAAATTTATTAACCCATGGAGGTCTGATTTTGGAGTCACACTCAAAATTAAAGTAGAAAAATGCACTACAGGCTGATCCAACTTTGATGTAATGTCCTTAAAATAAGTCAAAATGAGGCTCAGTAGTGTGTGTGGCCTCTACGTGCCTGTATGACCTCCCTACAACACCTGGGCATACTCCTGATGAGGTGGTGGATGGTTTCCTGAGGGATCTCCTCCCAGACCTGGACTAAAGAATCCGCCAACTCCTGGACAGTCTGTGGTGCAACGTGGTGTTGGTGGATGGAGCGAGACATGATGTCCCAGATGTGCTCAATTGGATTCAGGTCTGTGGAACGGGCGGGCTGGTCCATAGCATCAATGCCTTCGTCTTGCAGGAACTGCTGACACATTCCAGCCACATGTGGTCTAGCACCATCATGTTGTCTCACAAGGGGTCTGAGGATCTCATCTCGGTACCTAATGGCAGTCAGGCTACCTCTGGCGAGCACATGAAGGGCTGTGTGGCTCCCCAAAGAAATGTTACCCCACACCACTACTGACCCACTGCCAAACCGGTTTTGCTGGAGGATGTTGCAGGCAGCAGAACGTTCTTTACGGCGTCACATGTGCTCAGTGTGAACCTGCTTTCATCTGTGAAGAGCACAGGGCCCTCATATCACGCACATGGAGTCTGTTTCTGACTGTTTGAGCAGACACATGCACATTTGTGGCCTGCTGGAGGTCATGTTGCAGGGCTCTGCCAGTGCTCCTCCTGTTCCTTCTTGCACAAAGGCTGAGGTAGCGGTCCTGCTGCTGGGTTGTTGCCCTCCTATGGCCTCCTCCACGTCTCCTGACATACTGGCCTGTCTCCTGGTAGCGCCTCCATGCTCTGGACACAACGCTGACAGACACAGCAAACCTTCTTGCCACAGCTCGTATTGATGTGCCGTCCTGGATGAGCTGCACTACCTGAGCCACTTGTGTGGGTTGTGGACTCCGTCTCATGCTACCACTAGAGTGAAAGCACCGCCAGCATTAAAAAGTGACCAAAACATCAGCCAGAAAGCAGGAACTGAGAAGTGGTCTGTGGTCACCTGTGGTTCAGCAGTGAAATTGATTGTCAATCAGTGTTTCTTCCTAAGTGGACAGTTTGATTTCACAGAAGTGTGATTGACTTGGAGTTGTATTGTAATAAAAAGCACGGTCAGCATCTTATTGAAAACATTTAATGAAAACATTAAACAAAACATTTGCTTATCTTAAACATTCCTGTTTCTGATTTAGCTTTACTCAGACTGGGAAGTAGCTTTTGACACAGAATTTAAAATGTGAACTAGCCTGTAATCTGTCCAAAATGGAACTGGATTGAGTTGTATAGATCTATGGCCAATCAGAACAACAGATTATTTTACATATGCTGAACCATATGCCTTAAAAGCTCTGCAGTCATATCTACCCTAGACCAAATTAGATAAATGGTTGCTGGGGCGAGTTTGTTTGGAAAACTGTTTGAAAGGGAGGAGCTCCAGATGCATTCTGCCGGATCAAATGAAAAATGAGCTCTTAGAATCTTCTGGTTTCCAGGTTACGAAATATTACTCCACCAGAAATGTTTTATATGGATATTTTAAGAATATATATTAACTTATGTGTCTCAGGTCTCATCCCAGATGTCAGCAGCAGGGATTTTAATATATTCCATGAAGTCAGTTGAGGCTGAATGTGAAAAATAAAAAAGCTATTTATTGTTACTCCAGGCAAAGTTGCACATTTTTATCATACTGTGCTTCTGCACTTGTTGCCTTTTTTATAATCTGATAATTATGCATGTTTTTATACACGTCTAAATCTGTAATAAATAACAATGTTGCAACTTTATGCAATTTGATTAAAAGTCAGTGCATAAATAGGCATGCATGTGTTGGTAGGATTGTTACAAACAGGTCAGTGCTGCTTTAAAGTTAAAAGGTTGAAGCCGTTAACTGGCTGCTCTGTGCACCCACATGTCTTTGGGGGAAAAGTCAGGTCTATGGAGGACACATAGTCGAGCAGACAGTTCAACGGGTCCTCAATGCTGCACAAACCAGACGAGGGTTCACTGTTATTGAGCCGCAAGAATAGCGCGTCCACTAAGCCTCCCCACCTTGAATGGCCTTGTTGAAAAGGAGAGCTATAAACTGGTGGATGAGCAGAGAAGGGGAAAAAACTTTGCTCCCCCCCCCTCCTGCCTCCTCCTTTTCTCTCTCACTCTCTCACATGCTATCTTTTTCTTTCCTTTACCAAGTAGTGGTTTCCATCTCACCAAACCTCTTTCCCTCTGAATGTTTAAAAAGATGAAAGGATAAGGAAAAGAATGGAGACAAAAGAGTGTGGGCTTGTGTTACAACCCTGCCCCTGAGAGACTGCTCATGAAAGAGTTTGGGGATGGGAGAGATAGGGACCAGAGAGGAGACGCAGAAAGAGACGGGGAATCATGAAAAGAGGGTTTTCAAGCCGCTAAAACGGGTCACTTCTGTATAGAGGGACAGACTAAAGTGCAGTCTTCACTAAGGAATGGAGACATTTAACACTGTCAATACCCTCAGATGGAAGGAAGCGTTGATATACCTGCACTCATTGACTGATTGCACAAACACACACACAGTCATATACACTCTGTCTTTCTCAACTCTGTTGATCTCATCCATACTCATGCAGTGGAAGCAGCCAAATTTCAAAGAATCTTTTACCATGATTATCTTTACCGCCAACAAAAAAAAAACATACGTGCACACAAATACACACTCGTTGATGGTATTCCTCCCTTTTGGCATTTACCATCAGTCACTTAAAATCCTTACAAGCCTCCAGCCATTCTCTCTATCTCCGTCTTTGTCTGAACTTGCCCTGCATGCACTTAAATATTTTCACTTCAGGGAGATTCAGTGGAAGTTTTGAGTGAAAGAGAGCAGGAGAAAGTTTTTGGTTGTGAACAGGAATGACGGTTAATCAGAGGTGACATTTGAATGGGCAGGGACGAGTTTTCTTACATTTTTTTTACCCTTTTGCTCCCCTCTCGCTGTGTGAATGCATCTTAAACCTACAAAAGCAACCGCAACTATTTCACCTTCAACAAGATGAAGTGTTTTATTTAAGACAGTTATTCACAGAACAAGTTTTACTTCATACTGTTACAGCAACATGTCATTTAAAGATTTCCTAAATCCTACAGTAATCAAAATCACAATGCTTGACTGTCAATACAAAGCAGCACCTTTCTAATTTTATGATTTAAACAGATTTGTGGACTCATAAAAGAGTTATTTTTTAAAAATTTAAACCAAGCATTAAGGGTGGCATTACAAAGGCATTAAGATGATGGCATGTAAATTGTCCCGCAGGTTTGAGAAAACATGCAAAAATACATCAAAGCAGTGGCTAAACTCAGAATGGTCTGCTAAGACATTTTCTAGAGATTCTTTGAAGCATATTTATGAACTTTGCAAAAAAATAAAAAATAAAATCAGCCAAAGCCTCCAAGATTACAATGAGATTTGGATTTTAAAAAAGGGAAAAGCCTCACCTTCTTCGAAGCCCATCATTAACATTACAGCAGAACCATTATTTAGTCTTGAACCTGCCACACCACACCATTGTCCTTGAGCAGAGGTTTTAAAGTTTAAGTTATGTAGTGCATCTTTATTATGTAAATTTAGCAAAGAAATATAACTAACTTAAGATAGAAAAATAATACTTAAGTATCAAGACAAGCCTTATATCCATGAAGCTCCTCTTAGCAAAGAAAATTTGTTTGACACAACACGGCAGCCAAATCATTATTCTGCTTACTGGACAAGTTAAAAAATAAAAAATAAAGCAAATTTCCATTCAGCAGGAGTCAAGATTAAAGGCAGCTCATATTTTTCACATACATATCACAGCATAGGGTGTGAGAAGAATGTAAGAATCATATTTAATCATATTTAAAATAAGAACTGTAGATAAATAATACATATAAATATTATACATGTGTGTACAAGTATATACACATACAAGTAGTTTTTTATTTATCATGTTCAGAAATTAAATTCTTCTTTTCGACGACTCAGGGCAGCATTGTGTTTGAATGTAATCACATATTATTTAATATACTTGTGCTCAAAACCAGCTGTACATGAAACATTTTAATTCTACTGAGTTTTGCTTCTTTTAACACACTTTGACAGAAAAATGGGTGGAAGACTGTTCGATGGGGGGACAGAGCAGGATCAGCTCTGAGAATGTGAAGACAAAAAGCACTTACCGGTATATGCATTCAGATCCCAAACTGCACAAAGTCTGTACAAATTTTAAAAAGAAAGCAAGAATAGAGCTGGAACTAGAGGTGTTATTTTCTAAAAAGTATGAGGATAAAAGGAAGATTCTGGGATCCACTGTTCCCTTTCCAAAATCCTGATGTCCCCTTGGTCATTACACCACACTGGCTAATAATCTGTGATAAAACAGGAAGATTCAGTAACACCAAAGGTGGTGTGTAAAAAGTGAACAAATAAACTTTTCTGTGAAGTTTCACACAGAAAAGCCTGGATTATACAAACCTGAGCCATGAATGGAAATATGGTTCAGGAGATTTCTAGTTCTTTGTTTTGTAATTTGTTCACATATTTGGAAGATTTTCTGATGTTTTTATTGCTCTCTTATAGTTGTTTTATGATCTCTGAATTAATAATTTTCTGTATTGTTTTGTACCATTGTTGCACAACTTTGCCCCAAGGCAACAAAACATATTTTGAACTAAGGGAGGGTGTTTCCACCATCTGCAGTGGTCTGGTTAGTGTTTTGGTACTAAAACGAGCTAAAATAAATCATGAAATGATGAATGATTTGTGCAGTAGACGGTTAAACAGGAGATGGAAAGGACAGTTGATGGATACAGTATTGTTTTTATTTTCTTTTATTGTTTCTACATGAATGAAGTAAAAGTTTTTTTTACAGAATGTTCAGGTACAAATTTAGAGGTGAGGGGTCTCTAATCAACAACAACAACAATAAAAATAATAATAATGGTAATAATAATACTAATAATGGCTATTAAAAAAAACTAACAAAAAATCTTGCGTATCCAACACAAGTTTTTGTCTTTTTTTCAATATGAGAAATTTTTCACAGCCACTGTTTTTTAAAGCCTCTGTTTATAGTCTGACTTTGTCTTCCTCTGTCTGCACAACAGAATAGTGCTGCTTTCTTCCCTTCAACTACTCACAACAAAGGTGGAAATCACCATAGCAACCAGAAACTCATCAGGACCTGGCTGGTCCAATAGGTGCAGTGTGATCTCTGATATTATGTAATATCTGATGAAAACTTGTGAATAAGGATATAGTAGTTTAGGATTAAATGCCCAAAATTATTTAATCAGTTAAATGTGAGACTTTCAAAGTTTATAGCACAACGTTGCCTTGTACACAAGGAGCTGCAGCCTAACTGGAAAAACCTCACCGATCCACCTTTTGGATCCTTTTCAAATGACTCTCATTTTGTCAACAAGAGCAAATACATGAAAACATTCTGAAATTTCCAGATGTCACTTTTATTCCCATCGGCCCACTCTGATGAAATCTTTCCCACACGGAGCACCATCAGCTGTCAGCTTGTTGCTTTTTGCGCGTGGAGATCCTCCTTCATTTGAAACCGGGATCTGAGTGTAATTGGAAGGTAGCGATTATGGCAATTATTGCAAATAGCCGAACTGTCGGGTTGAGGCTAACACTGTGTCCACAACAGAGCTGCAAAATCAGACCTCTATTACAGATCCTCATCTCCAAGGTATGTACTGTCAGAGTTTCATCACCTCCTCTTCCATCTTTTTTTTACTGTTTCCACTTGAGTTGCTTTTATTTTCAACCTTTTCTATTGTTTCCAATATCACATTCCTCACTCACAAAGCTGTCCCTTCCACCTCATCACAACTAGAAGCAGTTTCACCAGTGAAATCTGCACAGCCACCATGACTACATGCAAACTGAGGTATAGCTGCATATGTTTCCAATTTCAGGCGTAATGCACCCATCCGCACAATCTGACCCAATTAGCCAGAGCCTCCTGGAAATGCCCCAGTCACCAGCCTTGGTGGTAAAAAGTTAAAGGGTCAAAGGTGATGCTGTTCATTGAAGGGGAGAGTCAGACTTACTGATGAAGGCATCACTTCCTGTCTGTCTGTCTGGCTGGCTGGCTTTCAGTCTGTCTGGTTGCCATGCTTAAGTTGTGGTTTAACTTGCCCATAGACATGTTTGGCACAGGTGTAGGACCGTGCAAAAAGAAGGAACCCAAGCCTGAAATTAAATTTCACAGCTTACTAAATGTGAACAACGATGAGTGGAGGGACGGGAGCTGGAGCCAGACCGCACGTAAACTCACACATGCACACTGAAGAAAGAATGCACACACGTGCACATACTCATGCAAACACACCGCTGCTCTGACAAACAACACATGCGTCTACAAGTTTTCCCTGCATGGAACTGAAATTAGCATGTGGAATGTTCACCTTTGGGGAAACGGCTCAGGAGGCAGAGAGGAACATGAGCATCAGAGCTGCAAAGCCTCATTAGTGGAAGGGAGGATATGGTTAGATAATTCTGCTAATGCCTAAACAGAAACAGATTGGAATAGGTGTAATTCTGCCGCACTCCATGTGATTTTCACACAGAAGCTGTTCCACTGTCAGTCTACGAAACGGCTTCAGCATACACACACTTTGCACGTCTTGTTTACATCGTCTGCACCGCTGTTCCATCTCCTCTTACAGCACCCTCACTTTTTCTCTCCCCAGATTACCTCTCAATCACTCCCCCTCGTCTCCTTATCTGTCGCTCCTTAGTTTCCTGTTACAGGGCTCGGTCCACCTACAGTGGCTACACTTTCATTCACTCGCTGGTAATTTGTTGCAGTCCACACACACACCTCCCACATTAGACATGGAGCCTAAAAAGTGAATGATCTATTTACAGTTACGTCTTCCATGTCCACAGTTTCCTGTGTTTCTCTGCATTTTTGCACCCCTCTGTCCCCTCACCTCCGCTTCCACGGGCCACGTTTTGCCTTTTTTCTTGCCAAGGGGGGGAAAATGTTACACATTGTAAACTTTACTCACTGTACAACACCCGCAGGATTGGATTTCAGAGGCAGACTTTGTGTTTGAACTGCTCTGGCAATTAGTAGAGGATAGACTTACAGTTCACCTACTGCACAATGGAGGCACCAGCCCGGTTGTACGAGCCCCTGTTCCCGTTTTTGCCCCCTCTCCATCTGTCATTTCTGTGGGACTGTGTGTGAGGCAGTGTGCGCATGTTTAAACTCTTGTTTGCATATGTTTGTGTGGAAATGTGTGTGTTGTGTTGTAATTAACCAAATTAATGTCATTCTGTTTAGTTTAATAATAGCCATTTAGTAGCATTTATCATTTTTAATTGATTAATAAGACAAGGTATTTATGACATAATTTTAAATATATTCCTATTTCAAAGGCTTTTAATCCAACTTTAGTTTCATGTATCTTTCATATCAGCAAGGAAAACTCACTTTTCAGATGTAATTTGCTTATTAAATCAGCAGTCACAAACATCTTGTCTGACAGTTGAGACGCTTGTAAATCAATCCTCGCTCTGTCATAAACCTCATAAAACCAGAATTTGGCACACTAGATGATGTAGTGCCTACCTGAAATTCCTTCTTCACTGGTTTATTTCTAACTGAGTCACAGTTACAATAAAATGTGAGAACCTTCTATGCGCAGTATGCAGCAGCTCCGCCTTGGAGCCTCCAAGCACTTTGAGGCCTCATGACTGACACTGATATCTGACAGAGTACGGCTTCTATGCAAATATTTCCTTTTGGTACAGAGTCATAGCACCCTCCGGTGGAACAGAGGGTACTTATGACCCTTCTCTATTAAACACACTTACCAAATACACACATAATTGGTAAGTTTTTGCATAAAGTTAGTCTCTTTAATCATCTGTTACCTTTCCTGGATCAGATATGGTCCCTAAAACATGTCAGTAAAGCACTGAAAAAGTGACCTGGTTGGTGAATGGGAGAGAAAGAAAAGGAGGGAGGGGAGGATAGTGAGATGCAGCGGGGTGAGGTGGAGGGTGGAGGCGCTCAGAACACCAAGCTGTTGTATTAATCTGCAAATTTTCTCAGATGACGCAAGGACTGTGACTTTGCCTCCCGTCCCCTCTCCCCTTTTCATCTCCACATCCCTCGTCTCCGGGTCTCTCCCGATGCCTTGGTCTTGTTGGATGGGAGACAGCGACACACAGCAGGTAAGCCTTGCCTCCTTTCTGATTTTTTTTTTGTTTTTTTTACTTCTCTGTGCTCCCTTTAATGCATTGCTGATACATGCTGTGACTTTACACCATTTATCCCCTTTGACAGGTTGACTTGATTTGTTTCATGTCTTTTATTAGTTTTGTCATGCCTCAGTCGTGAGATCATAAGCTTATTGTGTGTTATCTTTCAAGAGGGAAAAGACTTATTGATGCCTTAGAGACATTATTTGTAGCTGATCTGTAGTGACTTTGAGTGAGCGTCAAAGAAGACTGTTTTGCAAACATATGCAACCTCCAATCTCTTATCAATTTTGGGCAAATTTTTTTAGGAAAGAGGATCATGGAGGTTTAAAGCAGGAAATAAAAGGTTTGTAGAACAACTGCTGGCTAAATGGAAAAATGGATTTACTATACGGAGAGAATAAGCTGTGTGAAATTCAGTCCTGCTGGACCAAATAGCAATGGAGAAATTGCAGTAGATCAAAAAAGAGAAAACAGGAGAAAGAGGGAGTTTATAAATAGCAGGGCTTTACAAGGGTGAAGAGAGCAGATGTGATAGACAGTCTGTGCTTAAGGAGTTCAAACAACAGATTAATACACTGAGATTATCATCTGAGAGAGAGAAGGGGAGGGGTGTGTGTCTGTTTGACATGTGTTCACATTCACACACATGCAGACTAAATCATACATACACAAACCGAATTGTTTCCTCACTCTCTCAATGCGTGCCCATCCAATCAGAAATCTTAACACACACAGATTTATTTGAAAAAAGATATTGAGATTAATCTCACAGTTTATATTCCTGAAGGTTTTTTCTTCATCCTCCTCTCTGATACTTGTCAATTTCATTTAATCCTACAAGTAAAGCCAGTTAATCAATTTAGTAATCAATGTTGATTGTTTTGTTAATTTTTTACAGTTTCTCAAGCACAAATACAAAATTCTTGTTTCCGAAAGTTGGACTTAAACATTAAAATGTGTTAGTGAGCTTGGGTAAATGAGTTTTTTTCATATGTGAAATAAAAATAAATGAGAAAAAAAGAAATATTAAGAGGTTGAAATTGGACAAGTTTCAGTTTGTCAGCTGTCTGGATTTTCTTGAAACTGATCTTCTTATCTAGACAGTTAATCTACTTTACTGCGGCATTTTAAGATGTCAAACAGAGCTACCAAATGTTGAATTGTGTATTTTTAATCCTAAGTAAATACTTGACAATATAATAAAAAGAAACACAATAATTATAGTCTTATATTTCCTGTATAAGCTAGTTTAGTTTGATAAAAGATAGCTGTGGTTTGAAAGGTAGAGCAGAAATCAATAGTTTCTCCAGTCCAGATGTCAAAGTATTATTGGGTCATTTAAACCCCACATTTACCTGAGATGTACTCATTAGCTTTTACATTCGTAAACATAAAAAATGCTTTATGCATAGAAGAAGAAATGGAGAGTGAATAACTGAAGGTTGTAATTTTCCTTGTTTGGTCAGCGTTTCTGAGCTGTAATCTGCAGCCTGGCTACAATGAGTCCTTGAGTGCCTATGTGTTGTTAAAGTAGCCAGTTAGTGAGTTCTTTCCATGCCAAATGGGTTTTGGATCCATTAACAGCTTAACCTGCAGAGACTTGCAGGAGACTGGAGTCATTCCCAGCTGAGATTTGGTGACAGGCAGTGTACGTGTATGCCCCGGGCAGGTCAGCAGTCCATTACAGGGAAAACAAGAAGAAGCCGGCAGCCATGCATGCTCACTCTTTCAGTCTATGCAAAGTAGCTAATTAACCTGGTATGTATGCCTTTAGACCAGAAAATCCAGCCAACACTGGGAGAACGTGTGCATTTTTACAGCGATAATGTCCCTTAACTGTAATCTATAAAATTATTAAAGTAATCCCTGTCAAACCAGGACAAGCTCTCCAGGGAGAGTTACATCCCATTTATCCAACAAGGGGTTAAAAAGAGTTAAAAGCGCTGAAGTATTGCGACCTATGAGTGGTCACAACTGATCTCTGCAGCTCTCGTCTGATTGGCAGTGGCAGTCACTGACAAAGTTAATATACACCGTTTAACCCACCGTCTGCAGTGGTCTGGTAAAGCCATATGCCGGACACGTGTTTGAAGCCAGTTGTGCATATGTTGAAGGAATTAGTTGCTGCTGTTTTGAAGTGCAGATGTGTGTGTGCGTGTGTGTGCGTGTGTCACAGACATTGTCCATGCCAGAATGGTGAGGGTTTGACAGTAACAAATAAATCTGAATTTCTGTCAAATTTAGCTGATTTTTAAAATTTAACTAGCACAATCCTTGAAAAAATATTAATATTTAAAAAGTATAGCTGATGTTTAGCTCGATGATACATGGTTAATATTTAAATATATTTAATGAAATTAAAGGTGAGCCAGTTTGCATAGTTAGGAAGTAATCACTGTTTACCAGCTCAACAGCTTAATTAATTGTGCTGTGGAAAATAATAATGTTTAAATTTGCAATATTTTTCGTAGAAATCTAAATATATTCTTTTTTTTATCTGTTATCTGGAAAATGCATTTAACATGGCAGATAGTTTCACAAATTGTTCAAAAATGTCAGTGTTTATATATTCATATATATATATGTATATTTAATGATTAACTGACTAATAATAAAAAAAAGACAAGTTCAGGACAAATGACTATATCTTACCACTGCATGATTTATCACTAATATTAAATATCAATACTAAAAATTGCTGCCATGTCTTTTCACTCCTAAGTAGTTGTGTGTAGAGTTGCAGTGCAGCATTACTGCAGTGACCATCCTCCTCTCCCTCTGTTAAACGAGGTTGGTGGAGGGGCGGGGTGAGGATTATATCTCGATCCCAAAGCTCACACCGAACAATCAACCTCTGGAAATAATCCTCTGAGACACACAGACACCCATACACACCATACTTACAACCACACACGCATACAGATGTCCCTGAAACAATATATAACAACTTACCATATATTAATAGAACACACACAGACACATTCAGAGGAAATCTGCACACTGGGACAACGTTTGGGTTGTTCACTGTGCACTTTGGTGCTCTGTGATCATAAAGAAAGGTTCATTTTGGTCATCTTGATGATAACATTTACGTAGATCAATGTTCTGTAATACTAGCTATATTTAACCATTAGTTCAGTATAAAACCAAACAAACATGTGAAAGCCTGCCTTAACTGAATGTAACACCAGACTTAAACAGTGTACATGGCTGGTAAGTGACTGGAAAGGATTGAAATGCAACATTGTTTGGACAAGTTCCCATAATCTTTATTTATTATGTTGATTTTTTTTAGGCACAAACAAGTTGTATTGAGACTTTGCCAGAGAGCTGGTTGGATCTATAATGTTGAAGATAAGACCCAGGAAGTGGACTTTGATGAGTCTGTGAAGGGGAGTCCTGCTCTGACGCTCCATGCAGCCTGGGCTTATTTACAGTAATCAGCGTCTGCTCTTATGGGAGATTAGGTCACTCTGTGACTGTAGCCCATCGTCCCGGAAACCACTGATGATTAAGAAGATGTACCTTAAGAACATGGTCGTGTGTGGGCTGATTGTGAGAGCTGTCCTTTATCACACATCTGATGGACTGCCGCAGTATTTACACTGAGGATCCTCATGTTTATCCAGTTGCCATTACTTTAAGGTTCATATGGGGGACTGTGTGTCTAGTAGAGCACCCTGCCAATGGCGGCTGCCATCACAAAAATACATTTCCAAAACTCTTGCAAAAAATCAAAGGTATTACCCCGTTCAAATGAAAAAAAAGAACCTACTTGGCAGAGTAGTATTACCAGTGTCATGTTTGGAAAAAATCCAGGATTTAAGGTACGCTGCCCGACCAATCTAAACCTGCTTCAAGTCATAGTGATAGCGAAATACAATACAACAGGCTTGTTGTCCCAATGCTGGATCTTTTTCCTCTTTTCAGGCCAGACATTAGAAACTTCAGAGGTCAAATAGTTTCCTTCAGCTGAGCAGAGGCATCAGGACAGCAGAGAAAGAAGGGATTCCTCGAGGCCAGATATGTTATGTCTTGAGGCAGCTCTGACATTTCCTGGCGCAGCAAAATAATCTGCCTCTTGGAAGAGGAGGACGGATTTGCAGCTTCAGGTCCTTCAGCTTGTCCTTGGAGCTCACATTGCTTGACTTTGCTCTCTTTGCAGGATGTTTGCTGCTGCTTCATTATTTCAGGGCCTCTATCTGCCCTACTCAGAGTTTAACATGCCGCTTTTAGTGTTGGGAAAAATGTCACACATCTTAATTCTGAATGTACCTTTAAAAACTCAGCAATCCTCTGTGTATTTTGGATTTTTGTGATTTTTTATTTTCATATTCTGAGGAAAGTGTCACAGTGGAATATTCCATTTTACCCCAAACTAAGCAGCTTTATCACCTTTCTATTTTTGTTTTTTTTATCTGCCAAATGTGACAACCCACAGAAACAAGCAGAATCCATCATCTGACCACCTTAAATGAGTTTCCCTTCAGATTTGTGTAAACATAACCATGTGGCCAACTGACATTATCAACAGCGTTCATGCTAAGAATGATGCAAAGATTGGAAAGAGGATTTGTGAAGACTAGAACAGTGGAAACCCTCCCCCTCCTCCCCTCGGCACTCCATTCACTGAGGATTATATCTCTGCGATTGAAACTTGGCAGGGCATTCTCTGCCCTTAAAATATAGCATTTCTGATCACACTGGCAGTCTGACTTCACGTGCCTGGACTGACGACTGCATGGCTGCAGGCAGCAGGAGATGAGAAAGTGGAGATGAGTCCGTGAAAGCGAATAAACCAGTAGGTGACATTTTTTCATGCTCTCCTCTCCTCCTTTACTTTTTAAATGAATGTGCATGTCTGTACAGTACGGCTGTGCTGCTTCAGACAACGCTGTTTGCTAAACTGATGGATTATAATCACTTCTGATTGCGAGTTCAACTGTTTTTGAACAGATTTGGCATGACTGCTCTGCTCCCCAGTTGTGTTTATATATGACTGATGTTGGTTGTGGGGTCTCTGAAATTTCCCAGCTGAGAAGACCTCCATAGTGTTATTAAACAGCAGCACATTCTTGTTTACCTTTCTCTGAGTTGACAGGTATAATTCTTCCTTGGAGGTACATTTGAGGGTTTCCATAACAATCCCCTGTTGATGCTCAGGAGGTAAAAATTATTGTTCAACAGGTGTTACATGGAGAGTTTGCTCAGTCAAAGTAGTGATGTGGCTTTGGGGCAGGTGTTGCATGTGGACTTTGTGTATCATTTTCACATTTAGCTGATTTTTCAAACCATTTGTTTGCATTTAGAAAGAAATTATTATGGGACTTCATCATTATCAGGTCATCCTTTTGTAGCACTGTCAGTTTTGTCATCAATCTGTCATTTTTGGATGGATTATCATGACTAATGGTGCAAAAAGTGAGGCCATTTTGTACAAGCAATTCTCCAACTTTTCATTTAGAACTTTTATGATAATCGTTATCTATAAAACGTACAATAACATGTCACTTGAGGATTGGCTTTAAATTAAACTCAAGAGCAGCTTACACTTTAACTTATTCAACAAAATATCTCAATTCAGTTTGCACAGTGATCATTGTGCATTTTACATTTATGCTTTTTAATTGAATACTGTTTATAAATGAAAATACTAATAAAATTGTGCATGTTGGCATAGAATTGTCCTGCTTAAGACTCCCTGTTCAATTTTTCATGTGATTTAATCAACATTTTTGGTCATTAGCTCATATTTGCAAGACAAATGGTATTCTTGCAAACCCAGCTGTGTTTAGTCTTGATTTAAAAAGAAAATGTGAACATGGGCTTGGGAGGCAGTGAAACCAGACAGCTCACAGATTCACAGCCCGATCAGTCATCCCACTCCAGAGTTAACACCATATGAATCACATGTATGTGTGAACAATTCTCTGTGGAAAGTATATATTTCTCTTCTTATATGCTTTTTTTAAATTGTTTTGTTTTTGTTTAGATTTAATTGAATACAGTTCTTCATTTTAAGGTGCTTTGGATGCAGTTGTCACCTGTTTGACTAAATGTTAATCATATTATATTTACTTTAAAATCAGAATTAAGAATAACTTAAACATTTTTTCCTCAACAGAGGGTGATCAACGTCTTGTTAAAAAAGAAATTAGATGGGCTGCATTGTTCTTAAAAAGCCCAGTTTGTCCTGCTGAAACTACAAAATATGCTACAAAATGCCATGCCAATGTATGCATTACATGTCTCAGTTTTCTGTTGTATTCAACTATTTTTCTTTTGAAAAGTACACTGCTGTGTACTTTTCAATGGCACAGATAGTAGCAACTCAAATCAAACATTTAAATGATGTAAATATTTGACCACCGTCCGTCAACTCATGATAGTAGTATTATAAACTGTTGATTAAAACCGATAAACACAATGATGGTTTCTTCTTTATTTTAGTGCTGTGGTACTTAGGAGTGATGAGAATATGCTGTCTTTGTCTGTTGCTATGGTAATACATCACCAAAAGTGTAAAACTCTGAGTTCTTACTTACATATATTTTTTACTTAAAAATAAAAAAGCACTCCATTATAATTCATTATTCATCAACATAGATCATTATGTTATGTTTTTTTATTATTGAAGAACATTTATTATTAGTAGATCCAGCCTCTACAACAATGTTACATTGCAAGGCTCATATGACCTCATGGCAAGTTCCTTTAAAGATGCGGAAAAGTCAAACATCTTGGTACAATTTTTATTTATTTATTTTTTTGGTCATTACTTGATTATTTGCAAAGATAACCCACAAAAGTTGAGTCCCAGATAACACAAATCCACAAGTTTTTCTAACAAACAGAGGTTTAAAACTGAAGACTTGAATCCCCTCAGATAATGTTTAAGACACTTGTAGTGTGATTTGAAAATCGATTTGTATATCTCATGTTGAAGTACTGAGGTGTCATTGCTTCAACTACAACAGCTGTGGACTCGTTGCCTAATATGCAAATTTGGAAATAGTTTGATAGTCCTAAGTTTCAATGATGGAGACCATTAAGGTAAATATAAAATAAATTTTGAGTGATTTCAACCATTCCTAGCACCAGTGTCAGTATAAATGGATCAATGCATATACAAATGCAAATGTGTCTTTTCATTACATATTTAGCATCACCTGCTCAAATCTTTGTCTAGACTTGAAACAGTCTGAGCATGTCACACAGCCAAATATTTTGTTTCCGACTCATCTTAACGACATTCTTTTCCTAACAGATTTCCTGTTTTGCCTCTCAGCAAATCCATATCACGTTGTATTTAGCTTCTAGCTCTTGCTTCCATTTAAACGGATAATGCACAGATTACATCTCTTGAGTTGTTTCTTCATGTCCTGTTTAGCCATCGCCTGCTGTGTTTGGGTTGCCTGTAGTCATGCATCTTTACCACCCTCAGGAAGTTAAACCAAATACACAAAACACACTCATGCTGTGTGAGCCACAGTTGCTTTCGGTTGCTCTAATCCCACTTCAAAAACAAAGTCAGCTAACTGAAAACACAACAAACCAAGGAACTGGTGCGCCATAAAAAATAAAAGGTTTACTGTTTTAGTATATAGTACAAGCTAATTGCACATACCACAACATTAGTAAGTTGTACAGCTGTTGAGTTGTTATGCATGTCTTCATCTAGGAATAAATTCGTCTTTTTCTCCTTGTTCACAGGCAGGATGACAAACAAGCCGACAGCCAACCAATCCAACACAAAAAAGGAGCAGGAGAAAGAAGAAATTCCACAAGATGACAACACAGAAATTGCATATAAAGATGCTGGCCACTGCAGCCGCAATACCCACAACCTGCTGCTGGGCCTCACTGTTCTCGGTATGCGGGAACTGTACCCTGAATTTAATATGTACTCAAGACAAGTCTTAACTTTTGTATCCCACCTCCCCAATATCTCTGCTAGTTGGTTAGAGTTAGATATGAAATTAAGTTGATTGTTTTAAATAGGAAAAAAAGTAGCAAATGTTATCACACTCAAACACAGATGTACACACTCCATGATCGTATTGCCAGGAAACATCGTAGGCTTGTTGTTGTCTTTAGTCTGCTTTTATAAACACTTTATGTTTCATCATAGCTAAGTTCTTTTTTAAAAAAAAAAAAAAAAAAAAAAAAAGCTCTGCAAAATTGAGAAGCGGGTTATTCTGTCTATAATTTGTCACTTAGATTTAAACTTAGAAATGAAGCCGTTTACTTTACAGTAAATGGCCCTCATTAGTCATAGACCCCTTGCATGTCAGATGTAAATCAACAGGCCAGTGAGTCCACTCCAAGACTGTAAACTTAGTACAAAAATTATGAACCAATTTTCTGTTTTCTTTTTCCTTTTCTCTCCTGTCAAACAAGTGTAGAAATTTATTTGTAACTTGTTTGGTATTAAAAACAATATCAACATAATTTGCTTAAGGATAGCTGTACAAAAACCAAAACTTTAACCTTAAATTAACCATAACTTCATTCACTTTATGCTACTGCTACTGAGTATGTGATAAATTACATTTTTCCCATCCTCAGGTGTAGTTATGGGAACAGTATTTGGGATGATGCTGCGGTACATGAAGGTAACAGACAGCTCCATCCTCACTATGGTTTCCTTTCCTGGAGACATCCTCATGAGGATGCTGAAGATGCTTATCCTGCCTCTAATCATCTCCAGCCTTATCACAGGTGGGTCATATTTACTCTAGCCCTGCAGTGAGGTATATTATGTTATATCACACAGTGCATTCATCAATATTCTGTTGATGTCACTAATGGCAGATTATCTGTGAGAATTATACAGTTTGTATAAATATCTCAAGCGGTATTTCCTGTGTTGTGTTCTGGTTTTTACTGAAAGGCTCACATAAGAGATCATCGTAATGCCTAAATCTGTTTCTATGGGGAAAAAATGTGAATTTGATTTGGATCATTTCCTTCAGCAAGTCTGTGATTTTTTCACAAGCTGCATATTTTATGGATGTTCTGACATTAGATAGTGAAATAATGAGAAATTATTTGTTCTCAGTGGCTACGTTGAATAAGATTTAGCAATCTTGTGTCTATAAAGTCGTAACACAAATACAATAATTCAAATGCACTTTTATCCATCCACAGAATGCTTTCAGTCCTACTTTTCAGACAGGAAGTGTGTAACTTTTCATACCATCTGTTCAGACTCTGTTAACATAGAGATTTTCTGGTGTTACATGTTAGGATACAGTCGTGCTAGATAACATTAACCCCATATTTAATGCTTACCCACTTTTATCATTTTTCCTACCATTGCATATTTAATGCAGTCTTAGTTTTTAATTCAGTTTATCTCAGTTTCATTCATCTCAGGGGCACTTTGCATAGAAAGGAAACAAGTTAATACAAGTTTACTCCTTGAAAGTTCTCCCTATAATCTAGAACACAAATCCTGATTTTGATCCTGATTCCCAGTTTGATTCAGTTTCCTGAAACCTCTGGCAGAACTGGATACAAGGAGAGCAGCCATCTGCCTCGACCACAGTAATGCAAAGCTAGAAAAAGTAAAAAGAGAAAAGTTAGTGATTAATGACAATTGATGTGGAAAGGCTCAAGATTAGTTGTAAATTAATCTTTATTTACTTTTACTTTTTGCTTTGTACATAACTAATAATGTGTGGATAATGTGTGAAGCTCAATTAAAACTTTAAGTTTCAGTTTAGTCCTGACTTGATAAACAGTGTGCCGGTGTTTTCTCTTCACGCTGCTTTGTTAATAATTCTTACTGCTCTTTCCTGTAAAATAAACAAAGCTTTATGTTATTAATATATGTATGCCCCCACCCTCCCAAACAATAACTTAATTATGGCAGAATGAATGCACAATATAAAAACTCTCTATTAATCTCCCAGAGGGGAATTTTTTTGCCACCAAACAGCACATACAAACAACAATAAATGACAATTTTTAAAAAAGAAAATCTACAGCTGACTAAAAGTATTTCTTAAAAAAAGAGAAAACCTGTGACAGCAGATGTAATAAAAGACCTTCTAAAACATCCATTTGAACACTGAGGCACAACAGGACATTCACTAAAGGTAAAAGCTAATGCTGAGAATGCTAAAAATATACATTTTATTTTCAGAATAAATTTAGATACAGAATAAAATATGCACAAATAAATAACAAAATATGGTTAAAATGCAGCTAAGCAGGTCAGGTGTGGTCAATGTTCTATTAGTAATGGCTATTTCCTTGTTGTAAAAGCCATCCGTGAGTCTGTTAGTCTGTGACCTCAGCGCTCTTAATCTCCTTCCAGAGGGCAGCAGCTCAAACACTGGGGGCCTCATGTACAAAGACTTGCGTGGATTTCCCGCTGAAACATGACATATACTCAAATCCAGAAGATGTCATACGCAGAAAAAATCCAGATGTATGAATATGTGCGCATGCATGAATCCAAGCACATTTCCTCTGTACATCCCAATCAACGTGGAATTGAGCCCACGTTTTGGAGTGTCCGACTCCTCCCTGTTCACGGCTCCATTTAAATCCAGAAATCATATTCAACTGAGCCCGCACCTGAGACTCCCCTATCTGCACGAACAGAAAATTACAAGAGAATGAATGTGCGCCATGGAAAAAGTGAGGCTGCTCAAGACTTTATGCATGGGGTTATTAACAAGAGTATTTTGCACATAGCGACAATCAGGGGCTTGTTAGAAAGATCTTAGGCTGTAGTTTAACTGACAAAAATAAACAGCAATTTTGCCGTAAAGACAGGATAGGTCGCATGTTCAAATAGCATCACAGGGATTAATTTTAGGACAATTACACAAATATGTTTACTCACCAAATTGCACTTTAATGTTGACCTGTTCAGCTTCATTGTATGGGAATTTGATCTACCTGGCTGACATGTGAATAATTCTGTCCCACATGGCTGGCGTGGTTCAGCTCAGGGTTTACTAACACGGCCCCGATCGGTCTGCCAGCTCTATCTGGAATTCCCCAGTTGCACTGGAACCCCAGTGTAGTCAGCACCTGTATGGGCACAGGCAGCGTATGGTTCCTCGCTGTGACCAAGACTGACCTCAGCTCTGCCAAGTTCCAGGAGGATTGCCCTTGGGAACCTAAAGCAGCTGATGAGCCAGTTGTCATCATGTGCCAGTAAATCCTCTGTCTCTGAACGCATGCTCTCTTTGTATTGCACCATTTACAATGTCTTCTAATATGGCTAAAGCAGCCACTGGTTTTAATGGTAATTTTTGCACCACGTTGTGCAGGCTTTTATAGACACTCATGTAATTGCAGACATGTAGCTGTGTTAATTGCTCATCAGTGTTAATTGTTCATGTTTCTCCAATGTGCACATCACTCAGTATGTGGACTAAATTATAGCAGTTTCCCAGCATCACCTCTAAGTGTAGAAACATGTGTACGTCAGCCTTGAAGATGGCGTGAGGCACCGCAGGTTTACACGGTCATTTCACTCTAAATACATCTGAAATTTGCCATGATAAAGAGTGTATGTCACATGTTTGTACAAACGCAGCCTGGTGTTTGAGCTCCAATAGGGGTCTGCATCCACGTGCATGCCCAAGAACTTGAGGCTGGGCTCCACCTCCTCCCTGTTAATATAGATAGGCTGCAGGTCAGAGTTTCTCCTCATTAAGTCAAAGATCAATTCTTTGGTCTGTGAGGAGTTGAGGACCAAGTTGTTAACTTTACACCCCCTCACCACCTTCTGGATCTCATCATCACCGGAGATGAACCCCACCACTGTGGAGTTGTCAGTATATTTAATGATGGCATTATCTGGGTGGGTGCTGATGCAGTCAAGAGGGCTCAACACACAACCCTGTGGAAATCTCATGTGTTCAAACTGAGGGCTGTGTAAAGAAGGGGACCCACTCTGACTCTCTGTATGTGGTCAGAGAGGAAGTCTTAGACTGAAGAAAATGGGAGATGATGGTGTCGAGTGCTATGACAGTGGCATCCTCTGTCGAAGGTCTTTTGGGGCAGCGGGGATGATAGTGGCCAACTTCAGACATGGTGGGACGTTGGACTGGGCTCCAGCTCATAGAGTGTCTGCACACTCTGTGAGGGCTCTTCCAGTCACTCTGTCTGGTCCGACTGCCTTACTGGAGTTCATTATCCTCAGTGTGCCCCTGTCTATGTGCTGCTGCACAGTGAAGCCAGGGCTACAGCAGTCCAGTGTTTGAGCAATGGCTATCCCACATCCTTTCACCTTGACGTCCAGGTGAAGTGGTTCAGCTATTCAGCAAGCACAACACCTGCCTCAGTTATCGGGATGTTGTAGGACTTGTAGTGAATGAGATGCTGGACTCCCTGCTACACCTGCCATGTCTTATCACAGAAGTGGTCCTCAGCCTTCCTATAAGCTCTCTGGGCCTCTCTGATGTCCCTCTTCAGATAAGCTCTAGCTGCACTGTACTGTGCTCCATCACCAGATCTGAAAGCAATATCATGTTGCCTCAACAGGACCTTGACTTCTTTAGTCATTTAGGTTTTCCAGTTGGAATGAGCCAAATCATAACAAAACAATGTCGTAGAAAAGGAAACAAACATATTTTTATTTAATTTTTTTTCAATTCATTCTCATATCCTGAGCATGCACTGAGTGGCGGATGACAGTGTTCAGTAGTGGAAAAACTCCCTTTTAACAGGAAGGAAAAACCTCCAGCAAAACCAGACTCAAGAAGGGTGGTCATCTACCTCGAGTGGTTGGGGGTGGGGAGGACAGGAAAGAGGGGTCGACAAGCACCACAATTCTAAGCCAGGGATACCTATTGAGAAAGAAAAAGAGAAGCACAGAATAATGGCAGCAACAATGTTGTATATTTACACATAGAGAATCAAGTGTTCAGGAAGGTGCTCGTGGGACATTTCTTCAGCCTATAACAACATCATTAAAGGGATGGCTAAGGGTCACCAAGCCAAACCTAACAATAAACATTAGTAAAAGAAAGAAAAAAATTATAATATTTTGAAGCCTACCCTTAAAGGAAGACAGGGAATATGCTTCTGAACCCAAACGGGGAGCTGGTTCTACAAAAAAAGACCTGACAACTAAAGGCTCTGCTTCCCATTCTACTTTCAGAAAACTAATGTACCAAAAGTAAACCTGCAGCATGAGAGCAAAGTACTCTATTAAAATATATAGAACATACTGTGACTAAGATGGAGCTTCGTTCATGAAGAACTTTATATGTGAGGTGAATTTTAAATTATATTCTAGATTTAACAAGGAGCTTAAAAAGACGTTTTGATCAGCTGGAGGCTTGTCTGAGGATTTCTAGGACAGAACAATAATGAGGAATTCCAGTAGTTCAATCTTAAAGTAACAAAAAAAGTTTCTATAGTATATGAAATGATCTTATCCATGAACAAGTCTAGACTCACTTTTCCTGCTCTAGGAGATTTGTCATTTGGGACATGTGCATACAAGCCTGAAATTTGCTATTTAAATATATAAGATCAATTAAAAGAATGAGAAATTATTCAACATACACACTTTGTTTTTAATAAAAAAAAAAAAAAACAAAGAGTTGTATTGTATGAACGATCTGCCAAATTAGAGAGACATAATATTAACCCTACTAAGGGCAGGCATTATAAAAAGGAAGTCTGAAAAGCAAATACTATAATCTAAGTTGATTTTAGTTGCATTGGATTTAGGACAACATGGATTTCTCTGACTCTGGAAACATGTGATGTTTATAATTGTGGTACTTTTTACAAAAGCCACTCTTATCTCATTGTGTAAGCGTGTCCAGGCATTATTTCAAAGCTGCTGCTTTTTTCTCTCAGGGCTCGCCGGTCTTGATGCCCGCTCCAGTGGCAGGATGGGTAGTAGAGCTATGGTGTACTACATGACCACCACTGTAATCGCTGCCATCCTGGGGGTCATCCTGGTGCTGGGAATCCACCCAGGAAACCCCAAACTGAGGGGAAGCACAGTGTCCACGGCCCCAAAAAACCAGGAGGTCAGCAGCCTGGACGCCTTCCTCGACCTGATCAGGAATCTCTTCCCTGAGAACCTGGTGCAGGCATGCTTCCAACAGGTACCCACCACATCTGAACTCCATCTACTGAGCTGTTGTTATTGGTTCGGCTTTTCATTGATAGCGGTTAGCAGGATGAGGTCCCTGTATGTTGATTTACAATGGAAACAAAAGGTTTATCACCACAGATCTGAATCTCTGAATGCACCTTGAGGTTGGACTGTGTGTCACTATAAAACAATTACAAACTGTTTGAGTTCTCGGTCTTTGTTGAATTGATGAATATGTCCCTGTAAGGTATCGCTGAGCAGTTTGACAACTGGTAAGCAACAACTGGCGTCCTCAAACCTACACACTGCTCTGTGATAGCCTGGTTTGATTTATAGGCTCTTGGACAGTTTAAATTAACTTAGGTTTTAATACCAATGCAGTTTTTAGATAATATTTTTCAATAGTCCAAAGCTCAGTTGCTTGTTCTCTGTCCACATCTTGTTTTTTCCCTCCTTTTCTTTCCATGTGTGTGTCTGAATAATCAAAAGTAGTTGCTTGTGTTTAACTGGATGAGGGTCAACCTTTCTGCTACTGCTAATCTCTTTACATCTGTACTGCTACATCTGTATTTACCTCACTAAGGGATCTGCTGGTGAACAGGGAACGCTGCTAAACCTGACCTTATAATACCCCTTCACTTTCTTCCCCTCCCTGTGGTTTTCCCTTGGTGGTTTTTTTCCTTTTCTGTTGATTCTTTTCTCTGTTTTACTGCTTTTTTTTGTTGGTATCCATCAGGAATTAATTGAAGTCTTAAAAATAATGTTTTAACAGGAAGGAGTCGTACTTCCCCTTTCAACCATTTTGTTTCTTTTCTATCTCTTTGTTGTTTTTTGTGAGAATATCTTGTTCTCTGAGTTGGTCTGTTTCCTTTTTAGGTTCAGACAGTGATGAAAAAGGTGCCAGTGGCAGGGCCGAACCAAACCGAGCCTATCATAGTGAACAGAAAAAAACTGGAACACAAATGGGGCATGAATGTCCTCGGTGAGTTAAATGAGTTTTGTGTCTTTGTTTTTTTTTTTTGACTCGACTGCATGCTGGAGTGTCCGCTGACATCCTGCTTTGTGTCCTCGTCCAGGCTTGATTGGCTTCTTCATCACCTTTGGAATCTGCATGAGCAGGATGGGCGAACGGGGAAAGGTCATGTGTGACTTTTTCAACATCCTGAATGAAATCATCATGACGATGGTTTCCATGATCATGTGGTCAGTGTCTTGTATTTTGTGCATGTATTTGTGTGTGTGTTTGACAGCATGGACAACATGTGTCTCTGTTTTTGCTCTCAGTGGCCAGCGGCCGCATTGCTTAGACATTCTGGAGATACCTCACACAGAGGTCAGTGACAGTGATGGATACGGCGCAGCCTGTGTACATGAAACTAATTGTGGGAAGGGGCGACAGGGTTCAGCAGCAACCTGAAAAGGAAACTGAAATGGACAGAAAGGAGGAGGAAGAGGGAGAAAGTGCGAGTGAAGGACACAGACAGATGGGAAGAGAGAGGGTTTCCTTGGGACATGCTGGAGTCTGTGGTATGCTGGGGAGTAGCGGGAGCTGGGGCCCACAACAACGTTGCAGGCTCCCAGGGGAGCTTGAGTGGAAGATTTCCAAAGTGTAATGGATCCGCTGATGGCAGAGGAGCCGCTTGGCAGCAGCAGAAAGCAGATGCACACAGAAGCAATGTGGAAAGATCCATGTGAGAGCATGCCTTCAGATAGCAGAGCATGCCTTGGGGTTTCACAGAATAAGTGAGCAGAGAAAGAGGGTGTTGTGGCGCATAGAGGAGGGATGGGAAGCGGGGTGCAGGGTAGGCGGTTGTTAGAGAAACAGCAAGATGCTTGTCTCATTGCTCTTCTAGGTCATTTACATGTGCAGCTGGACACCAAAGGATATGTCCTGTTCAGATCACTCACTAAATGTAAACATAATTTTCCAAGGCCTATGGAGTTAGCCAAACACACAGTCCTGTGTAAACAGACACACATACAAGGAGCACATCCTTCTAATCATATACACTGCACATTCCGCCAAACAACTGTCAGTACATGCCAACCTCTGAGTGCAGCAGACAGCTGACCTGAGAGAGCAGTGACCTGAAAGAGAGAGGAGTTTAGAGGAATGTCTTTCCTTAATTCAGCTGTCTGTAGTCAAAAATGGAAAAAGCCACTCCAAAGCTGGAAACCAGATCTGAGAACGCCTCATTCAATAGTCCAATAAAAATGGTCAAATTAAGTTAACCTGTTAAGGTTCAGGAGCAAGGCCACACCTCAGCTACCCCTCTCATCACCTGCTTCACCCATTCAGGACTGTTCATCTTGTTCTTTCCACACCACCCTCCCTATCCCTGTCCTCATTCATTATAACAGTACCCCTCCCTCACCCATCCATCCTTCCCTCCCTCATTGTTTATACATCCTTCATCCATTCATCCTTTCATCCTCAGTCTCCCCCACCCACCGATCCTTTCCTCTTTCATCCACCATCCCCAGTTCCTCATTCATTCATCTGTTCTACGAATTCCGTTCCATTCTCTCACCTATCTACAGTATGTATCCATCCTTCATCCGCCTCATCCCTTACTCCATCTTCATTGTGATTCTCCTCCACCCACTGTTGAGCCATTCAGAGAACTTTCTCCCGATCACTTCATCCATACTCTCATTGAAGCACTAAACTCACATTGTTGAGGCATGCTCCTTGCTAGTGAAATATTAATTAGGCTCTCACATCATACTGTTATGCAAAATCATTTTTACTATAAATTACTATTTTCTAAAGGCTAATGCACTGATGTTCATCAGTTATAAGAAGTTTTTGTTATCTAACATAGAAAATTTGAAGAAGCAGAGACGTGCCACACATGGGGTTTTAGGATAAGATCATTTGATCATCGACTCTTAACTCTGTGTGCAGGTACTCTCCAGTTGGAATTGCCTCTCTGATTGCAGGGAAGATTGCAGCTATCGGCGACCTGGAGGTAATGGCCAGGCAGCTGGGCATGTACATGGTGACCGTCATAGTGGGTCTGGTGATCCACGGTGGCCTGATCCTACCTGCTATATTCTTCGCTATGACCAGAAAAAGTCCCTTTGCTTTCTATTCTGGAATTTTTCAGGCATGGATTACAGCTTTGGGCACCGCCAGCAGGTATGACATCATGAAGTGTGTACATGCATGTGTGTGTGCAAGTTACTGCGAGTGTCACTTTTTACAGCATTTATTCCTCAAGCAGCTGCTTATTACAATAATTGACTGGTGAAGTCTGTTGCTCGCTGTCAGCTATTTGGGCTAAATCTGAAAACCCCGATGGCAAAATTCTGTTTTTATGCAGCCTTGGTGACAAATCGGGACAGCAGAGCCAAATGTGTGTAAGTTCAGGCTATCATGGACTAGTCTATGTCAGACAGATCCTGAGTTGTAAATGTCTAAGCCTTTGGATTAATCGCCACCAGCCAAACTGTATCCTGCCTGGCTTGGCTTGGCTTGGGTTGGCCTGTCTGCTGAAACCAACTGTCATTTTGGCACATCACTGAGGCTTTAGTGAAAATGGGTAATTCTATCAACATTTTCTCTAATTATATTATGACCCGAGCTTAACAGGGCTGGGAATCAAATTCCTTTAATTCACATATTGGCAGATTGAAACAGTGGCCTCCACAAGCTGTTGGAAGGAGGCTGTTGGTTGACTCAAATTTCTGCTGCCTTTTATTTGCATCTGCACCTCCTTTACCCCTTCACCTTCCTCCCCACCTCTGCACGTATGTCTCTCACCACCTGTCTGCCTATTTTATATCCTCAAACAGACCCTTTGTCCTTTTTTTTTTTGGACATCTGCATGTTTTTCTCTAACGTGCATCTTGTGTGGTCTTCTTATTTTGATTTTTTTCCAGTGCAGGGACATTGCCGGTCACCTTCCGCTGTCTGGAAGAAAACCTGAAGATTGATAAACGAGTGACTCGTTTTGTGCTGCCAATAGGTGCTACCATCAACATGGATGGCACTGCCCTGTATGAGGCGGTGGCAGCCATCTTTATCGCCCAGATGAATGACATCACCCTGGATAGTGGACAGATTTTAACTGTCAGGTATGTATACAAACCACTAATCCTGTTTTATCTCCATCTGGTGCTCTTCTTGTGGAGCATTAGCAAGCTTCCTGTGTCCAGATATTAAGGCGCCAGTGTGCTCCTTCCCTTCACATCTTTCCAAGAATTGATTTGTTTGGACTCTAACAGTTTCTGTAGCTTTGAGAATACAACAATCTAGCGTTTACACCCACTTAACACCATGTTTAGCCAGCTGTGCTGAAGCAAAAAAGGAGCCAGAGCTTTTTTTCAACCTTTACTCAGCTGTTTCATTTACTTTTGGGCATCTACAGTGAGTTCAACAAGGTCAAATGAAGGAATGACCTTCAAACAGTGTGCACAATTATTTCCTAATTTAAACATCACACTGTAATTCAGTCCAGATTATTCTAATCATCTGCAGTAACACTGGTAATTAATTGTATTAAATTTGGCTCTTGCATGTAGATTGCCTGAAGCAGAGAGCAGCACCATTCTGTTCTGAAGAGGGTAAAGTGTCCATTTTCTTTTGGAGAAAAAGCAGTAGTGATAATTTAAGCATCCAGCCCTTCAGCACCCTGGCTGAAGGGCTGGATGGGACACCTTACCTTTGCAAAACAGAAAGTAAGGCCAATGAAAGAACTTTGGATTAAGTTAGATACAGTCTACAAGGAGTACAGGAGTAGAGTTAGGTTCTAAGGTGGCTTGCAGAGTAGGCATCTAAAGCTAGATCGGTTTTAACTTATTGCCATGTTTGAGGTTTACTATTTGATTGCAATGCTGAGTGCTAGGCATTGAGATCTGCTGATGTGATTAAATGTGGGCTTTGTTTCTATTGTTTCTGTCCATTTCCTGAGTGTGCACCAACTCAAAGCTTTGCATATGCAAAGGTTTCTGTTTACTGTTAGCTAACATGTTTTGATTTAACAAACTTCTTAATATAAAAACAAAATTTAAGATTTTAAATAAATACTTAAATCTAATTAAGCTGGATAAGGTTTTTTTTGGGGGGGGGGGGTCAATGCGACAAGCTATTTATTGTCAGTTCTTGTTTACACCATCCTTTAACTGTATGCAGGGGTCTTATCATTGAGTCAGATCAAAACTTGCCTGATGAAATTTACTTGCATGCTATGACCATACGCTGTGTGGGTAGGGGTTGTAAACACAAACAGCTGGAGCTAGCATGACTTGCAGATAACAAAAACAATGCCCAGGTTGTTAATTATACAAATTACTCAATTTTATCAAACATTTTACTCACCGTCCTTATCCTCTCTGCAGCATGCCTTCATTTGGGGGTCAGTCCAAATTCTCTCAGACTGGCCAGATGTTGATGAGTCTCTTTATGTTATGTCAAAGATCATTCAGATGAGAAAATTAATATTGGCACATGGCATAATATGTTGTAGAACTAGTACAGGCAATGTTTATGTGCTCATATTGCTTATTTTTTTGGGTTGTCAGTTATATTAAAATAGTACAGAAAAACCTCTGGCTTTTTAATACAGCTTTACCTGTTTAAACAGAATTTTATAAGAAGCTTGTGTGTGTTCAGGGGGATGTTTTTGGTGGTAAAGAGAATGATCATTCGCTAGCTCTGTTGTGGATATAAAAGTTCATCTGCACTGATGCTAGAGCGCTCGTTAATCTGTAATTGTCCTGCAGACTGTAAAGTGTTGCCACCTTCAGTAAAGGAAGATAAACATCCTTGTCCGGAGTGATCTTGCATGCTGCACAGTCTTCCAAATATCTCCTGTTAGCCAAAGCTAACAATATACATTATAAATATGTTGGATTTGTAGCTCTTTTAACTGCTCAAATTCACTAAAATGGTGTTGTTTTCACATATAAAACAATCCACATGTAACATTACCCTGACAAGAAACAACACAAACACAAATTCATTGCATTCTGTAAGACTTGCATGACTAAAGCAGCTTGTAATGATATATATCGAAATGAACGACAGAAAGAAACTCTAAAATGAATGCAGTAAAGAGGTAATCAGATGTTTTTTCCCCATGTCTGCGGTTTCAGCAAACCATTTAAATCTAATTGGAACCAGTCTACATGGATCAGATTCAGCTTGTTATGGCTACGGGTTACAAATGATACTCAGCACTCTGAAATTGTTTATTGTGTGTCTTTCACAATCCTGTGAATCTAATTTTTAAAACGTGCTGTAAGACCATTGTATCTTCTGTGGTCAATGTTTCCTGAAATACAATCCACATGCAGTGTGTAAATCTCTTGACTTTCCCATTTAATCTCAGTCGTAAAGTTGGTGATAATTAAAACTGCAGACTGTCAGAGACAATTGAGAGATGTGTGTATGTTCCTCATGGAGTTCTGAGCTCACATGGATAACATAATGGGGAAAATATCAGTTTTGAACAGTGTCCAAAGTGGCCAGCACTGTCATGTGGGACCGACATGAACTGATAATTTGTTTAATTGCAGACAAGTCTTGGCAAGAAGCATTCCTACATGTTTTGTTGTGGGTAGAACAACCACATTGTCTCTGTTGCATGTATGAAGAAGGAGAACACATAAAAATATCATCCTGTGTCTTATTACTGAACATTAAGGAAACAAACCATTTTTTCACAAAATGATGTAATTTCCTGAGGTCTTAATGAAATGTCTATGGCATGCTTACCACAGGGAGGTAGTACAACAGCTCCCTACTCAGCCATGTCTTTGTGACTGTTTATAGCTGCCTGTTTTAGGACGTAGACTGAATCATGATGCACATTTACATAAGGCTAGAAAAAATATATATGTCACCAGGAGATCGAGGCCCCATACAGGCTCTTGGTAAATGCATTGAGGAGATTAATGACTGGATGTGTCTAAACGCTCTTCAGTTAAACAAAAACAAAACTGAGGCGATTGTCTTTGGAGCAAAAGAGAAACGATTAAAGGTCACCACAGAGCTTCAGTCTCTACACCTAAAAACCACCAACCAGGCCAGAAATCTGGCTGTATTGATGGACTCAGACCTTAACTTTGAGAAACACATTAAGGGAATTACAAAGTCAGCCTACTATCACCTTAAGAATATATCAAGGGTAAAAGATCTGATGTCTCAGCAGGACCTGGAAAAACTAGTCCATGTTTTCATCTTTAGTCAGCTTGATTATTGTAACAGTATTTTTACAGGTTCTACCTAAAAAAATCAATTACACACCTGCAGCTTATCCAGAACTCAGCTGCTCGAGTCCTCACTAAGACCAAGAAAGTGGACCACATCAGTCCAGCTTTGAGGTCTTTTCACTGGCTGCCTCTTCATCAGAGAATAGACTTCAAAGTTAAGACCTCTTGACCCTCTATGAACCTGCCAGAAACCTCAGATCATCTGGTTCCAGTTTCTTATCAGTTCCTAGAGTCAGAAACAGACATGGAGAAGCTGCATTCAGCTTCTATGCTCCACATGTCTGGAACAAACTCCCAGAAAGCCTCAGATCAGCTGAAATACTCAGTTTATTTAAATTAAGGTTAAAGACCCACCTGTTCTAGTTTTTATTTAGAAGTCAAAATCTACATCTGGTTCTTTTAAGCTGGAATCATGTTTTAATATTGTCTTTAACTTTATTTCTTGCATTTTACCTATTTTATTTTAACATCTTCCTTCTGCTTTTATTTCATTAATTGCATATCTTTTAATCTTTATTTTTTAAATGCACTTGTATTGCTTTCTGCACCCTGCTGTAATGTTTTATGTAAAGCACTTTGAATTGTCTTGTACATGAAATGCGCTATACAAATAAATTTCCCTTGCCTTGCCTAACATGCTTTCATTATTACAAGTGTTCATCTTTATGATGCAGAAATACTTATTATGTAACAGTAGTCTCTATACAAAACTGATTTTAAGCCTCCTCTCATTCTAAAGTGTTTTTACGGCTCTTATTCTTTGAGTTAACTCATCTTTTTTTGCAGCCACTTGACTGAATAAGCATGATGAATTAACTATGAAAGCTCTCACTTTCTCAGATTTTGAATCCAACATTTGGTTTCACCTCTACCTTCCCTGGTGATGCTTCGTTTGCTTTTATGTCAATAAGACATATTAAACAACTTTTGCTTTTACACATTTTTTGTTTTTAAAAACCTAGATTCAAAAGCAAAAATTCCATCAGCGAAGGCACATTTTTAATCGATATAAAGAGAGGAAATTTGTTAACTTTAACTTTTAATTTAAAGTAATTTTGGGTGATGATGCTACACTACATTGCCTTTGTGACAGTGAGTTCAACCACAAAACACAATGTCACTGAAGTAATTATAAAATGTAATTTTATTTCTACCTAGTATGACTGCCACTCTAGCCAGTGTTGGAGCTGCCAGTATTCCCAGTGCTGGACTGGTGACCATGCTGCTGATTCTTACGGCTGTCGGCCTGCCAACCCAGGACATCAGTTTGCTGATTGCTGTCGACTGGTTGCTGTAAGTCAGGTGTCTGATAAGCAGAGCATAAGAAGCCACTGCTCTGTGGTTTGTGTTTGGGTATGTTATCTGTAACAGTACTGGTGTTGGGGCTCATTATTTTACTTCCTTTCACTCATTCTGTTTGTCCGCTCAGTGACAGAATGCGTACCTCCATCAATGTGGTAGGCGACTCTTTCGGTGCTGGGATCGTGGATCACTTGTCAAAGGACGAGCTTGCAGAACTTGATGCAGCAGAAATGCTCCAACCAGAGGAGGAGCTGGATTTCATTCCTCCACCTCCAATCCTCACAGAGATGGACCTGGTGGATCCATTCAAACCCCCTGAGCTGCCACCTCGTTCCCCACGCCCACCAAAACTAAACCACCACAGCCACATTTCCTCCCACTCTATCACTCACTCGCCGTCCCGTTCAGTTCGATCTCCATCACCACGCTCCATCCAGTCTCCCTCTCCGCGCTCTGTGTGCTCCCATTCTCCTCGACCTTTCCGTACTCATTCGCCATGCATTCTCCACAGGACAGAGCCGGGCTACTGCGTCCTGCCCAGCCATGATAATCAGGTAACCAACACTTAGCTTTATCTTACATTGTAATACACTGTTTCCCATTTGAGAAAGTTGAGTTGATATGTTTTTCTCTTTTTAAACAATAACTTTCAAACTTTATTTTAGTATAAAGTAATAAAATATGAAGATCATAAATAAGTGTACAATTTTTACACAATGTGAGCTAAATTTAGAGTAATAGGAATAAATTCTGTTCTAAAAAGTGAGCATTTAGAATATGAGAATGAAAAAGATGTGATACTATGATTGTAAGTTACCTTGAATACAAGTTGGACTTTGTTATTATGCGGTAAGATAGCCTGCATACTCTGCACTATGAACCCTGATTTTATCCTTTGATATGTGAAGATGTTGCCATGTGATTTAGTGAATTTTGGCTGGAGGGGCTGATATCCTTCTCCTTGTTGTCAGATTTCCACACTGCCACGCACCTACAGAGAGCGGGACAGAGAGAGGGACAGAGAGCGAGAGCGACTGAGACGAGAAAGTGAAACAGAGGAAGAGGATGAGAGAGAGAGAGTTCTGGGTGAAGTGAGCGATGGCGAGGAGAGTGATGATACTGCTTACGATCGGAGGCATGCCATCCCTCCCTGTGACCTGCCGTAACTACACTGCACCAGCTTAAAGCTTTAATGTTTTTATTTCCGTTTCCGTTTCATGACAGATCCTCACACTTTCAGCTTCACTGTTTACCAGGATTCCAGAAGAGGTCCAGAGGAGATTTCTAGCTGATTGCACTGCTAAAATCTGACTGACCCGTAAGCTTGCACGGAGCTCAGTATGCATAGATGTTAAATATTGTGATGACGACATCTTGAAACACCTCTGAGAGGGACCCTTTAAAGCCAGGCATGAGACTTGCTCTGTGCCAGAAAACTGCATTTGGTCTGTTGTTGATAACAGAAACTGTTCAGTAAGTTTGTCTGTGTTATTATGTGTCTTTTAACCAGTTTTTTTCCTAAACTCATTTTGTTCTTTTTTACTTTATAAGGGAATCAAATTATTTACCTCTAAAAGAAAAGTTTTACTTTCGAAAAATGTTCTCTTACAGAGAGAATCTTGCTGATTCAATTTGTCTTTAAATTACATTTTGCTGGAACCAGCTGTTGGTTAACTTAACTTAGCACAAAGCTAGGTTGTTTTTGTCCAAAGGTAACAAAATCTACTTTCCAGCTATTCAAAAACTCAAAGGATTAAGTCCCATGAAATAAAATGTTACGTTTTTAGTAGTATTTCTTGCACTAAAAATTATTTAAATGTCAGTTTCTGACAAAAAATAAAATAAGATAAAATAAAAATAAAACACTTCAGTTGGTATATTCTTAATGTAATTTTGAAGGTTTAGATTTCCTCAAAGACAGTATAAAATGCTGATGACTCATTCTGTACACAAGGATGTTTACTAGCTGGTGCTTTCTCAGGATAATCAGAGAAGAGAGGAATTTTCTGGAAGGAGTGCCCCAAGTGATTGGTGACTTTGGCACTAGTTAAATCTATTTTTTAGACCCGTTCAACAACTCCTTATCAAATCAGAAATTTCCCCAGTACTGCTCTGTATAAACAAGATTTTTCCAGATGCGGGAACACCTCTTGTCTGCTTTCACTCTGCTCACTTATTGCTTGATAGGAGTGAAAGCAGCACCTTTGAGCTGTTTATGCATCTGCCGTGTTGTTGTTGTGATACATTAGGAGGCTTGGGACTGTACATAAAGCATTTGAGACACTCTGTTGCTACTTTCTCTCTTGGTGATCATCATACATGTAAATATACTAGCTAAAGTCACTACACAGTTGTTGTCTTTCACCTACATGGATTGTTTTGTTAGATATATTATTTTATCAGGGATGAGCAACAGATGGTCTGATGGTCCCTGTGAGCTTACACAGTTTTAATATGAGGCTTTTCAGTCACAATGTAACAGCAGACAGAGAAATATGAAGAGCAGCTTTATTGGGTAATTTTGACTGTGTTTACTGTATATGTGACCACGAAGAATAAGGGAGATGTTAACAGATTTACAGGACTTTCACAAAGCAGCATGTAATGTTATACATTCTGTAATGTGTCAAAATTTGTATCATCATTTAGCAAAATGTTTAGCTACTGTAAAAGCAAATGGCACATTGCTAGTTGCAATTTGTCCCTTTAGTAGATGTTTGGTGCTTGGCTTGGCTTTGCTACAATCTTTGGTGGCATAGCTGTTGGTCCCAGTTAAGACATATGGTCAGATATTTTTCTGTAGTCAATGTTTCATATTAATGAGTCAGACTAGCTGTTTTCTTTTTGTTAGCATCTGTGCTAAGCTTAGCTAACTAGCTTGTTGTTGCTAGCAGAGTCTCATAACTCTGAAAAATACAGAGATTACACATTGTTTAAAGCATCAAACTAGTCTTTTAAATGAGCTTAAGAATACCAACACAGTGAAAATGTAAATGAAAGAAATGTGACATTGGTGCCCTTCCAAAGTTCACCCTGACAGCAGTCACTGTTGATGTTAATATTGTCTATACCACCCATGGTTTGTATTTTCTTGTTGTGGTCTGGTGTGTGAAATGATGAATACTCAACAACATGCTGTTTTAATTTTGTTGTATGTTTTAAAATTATTAGCTATGTTACTTTAATTTGCTATTTTAACTTATTAATTACTGTAAAATTATTTTATTGGCCTCCTCTGTCCCACTGAATTGCCTGTCATTTCAAACAGAAGTTTATCAAATGCCTCCCCACATCCTCAAGTCTTAATTCAAATTCACAGGTCCAGGTTGTGTGTATATTGTATGTAATAAAATCTTAAAGATTTACTTAAAGTTACTTCAATTTGTCTGTTTTCTCTGCTGATTAAGTAACTTGTGCAATCTCTGCAAGGATTTGCTGTCAAAAGGGGTCATGCATCAGTATTTGGTGACTAAAGACAGCTGAAAAATCCTGCAGATATTACTGGATAGAGAATCTGCAACAGACACTGACACAATACACGCATTACACACTAGGCTGTACTTTGATGAGACAAAGAAACACAGAGATGCCAACGCTCTTAATCCTCTCAAAGAAGAGTCAGAGATGGGCGAGGCAGGGGAGAGTGATGGATGGGAGAGGAATCGTAGGGCAGCAAATGGCCAGAAGAACGTCAATCCTTTTCATTCTTCCCAGACAGCATAAGGGCACTGTGGGTAATTGCAAGCATGATTGACGTTAGCTTCAGGTCCTGCATGAGTGTGAAGTAAAAGCTGAAAGACTGCAGGTGGATGTGTGAATCTAAAGTTGTGTTGATGTTTCTGAAATTCCAGATTCTCTGTCATGAAACACAATGAAGCTCTAATCTGCTCTGTAGCATGAGCTAGAGCTGCTCCTCCAACACATGACGCGGGGATATCTGAGTAAGCAGGGGGGTCAGGAATTTAATCATTGCAGGCATCATCACTGAGAGAAGCATGTGTGTGCGTGAGCATCATCTGTTCCATAACCCTTCATTCCAGCTTATATTCCCAAGTTTTCAGTTGTTTTTATCACAAAAGTGAAATACGAAGTAACAATAGCTACATTTAAATAACTGGATAGTTAGTTTCCATCAGCTTCTTGGAGAGAGTCCAAAGAAAAACAACAAAACAAAAAACCTTCATTCTGGCCATCGGTTCTCTAAATTTCAGTGTGCCAGAATAATCCTGGCAGCAGTGATCTACCCAACTTTCATATGAGAAAACGCTTTTTTTCAAAGATTTTATTGTTACTCAAGGAGATTGAAAGAATTAGTTTAATTCATTTGAATTTTTAGAAAATTTTAAATTTTTGTATATTCTTACAGTGTGTTAACTCTCCTGCTTACACTTATTTTATACAGTTTGCCAGAATGTTCAACTCTCAGTTAATAGCTGGTTTCTCTGCAATAACAATTTTCCAAATTAAAAACTCCATATAACTAGAATAACTTGATTAATTGATAAAATGATGACAATATGTGGCTTTTCTAAATCCTATTCATGGAGTCCAACACAGCTCAGACACGTAATAAGGCAGAGAAACTGTGACGGCAACGTTCTACTTTCAGCGTTATTTTGTATGACTGTAGGCCGTCAGACCTTTTTCCATGTATTTATAAAAATCCAAGCCCAGCAATGATTTTTTTTTACCCAAACCCTAATAATAGCAACTGACACCATTTTCCATACCTGTTACTTGAGAAGGTAACAAGTATAGAAAATAGTGTTTCCATGTGTTTTTAAACATGTTATAGTTGTGGAAAACAGGTCTCATTCCACTTTTTATATTTTTAATTGAGCATGTATTTAGGCCCGTGACAGTTAACAATAATCGTATCATCACAATTACTTGATAGAATTGGCATCCCGATTGAACAATTTTACAATTATATTTATCAATCTTTATTAAATAAGCCAGGTAAAACCTAACTGAAATATTTTTCCATACAGTTTTGTACTTGATTGTGTTTAAATGATATCATTTGAATAACATCTTGTTGAACTCCTGTCCTCTGCCATATCTGCCATAACGGCTGTAAATGACAAGTTTGATTACAATACAATATTATATTGATTTAGTTAATAACAATTAATTGTTTGCCAATATCTCAAATTCTGCCATGATACAATTTTTATTCAATTCGATTCAGGAGTCAGCGATCAATATGAGATAATATCACATGTTAATTTAACCCAATCACTAAAATGTTAAAACATAATTTTATTTATGAGCTCAATCAGGCATTTAAATGGAAAAATATCTTCATATAAAAGAAAGCTGAAGAAATACATTTCTATTTTTTTACCTTAAAGCAAGATGTGGTGTAAACTCTACTATTTAGAGTCTAAAACAGAATATATTTAGAACTTAGTTATAGAAACCAAAGTAGTACAGCCTGACATTATTATAGTAACACACCACACCCTTTTCCTAATCAAATAAGAAGATTTTTGATTGTTCAAGCAAAGCAAACAAGCTATGTTTTGCACTGTTTAGACCAATATTGGTCAAACAAAAATAAAATGTATATCTTTTTTTTTTTTTTTTTTGCTAGGTGGTGAATCTTCTGTTGTGAGACGAAAATGTCCAAAATGTAATTCTGATTTTTAATGTTGCACATGTTCAGCTTTTAGAGATTTTAAGATAATAAATTGAGATTAAAACAACTTAACTCTAAATTAATCATCTCAATTAAACCCATGTGATTGATTGTTTTATCTTATTTTAGAGTTTCAGCAAGGACAAGCAAAACTTCTGGAAAACCTCAACTTCTAAACAAATGTAATGACTTCACAAATGATGAATGTGTTCCTTTATAAACTAAACATTTCTTTGCACAATAAAAAGCATAAATCGTACTAGTCATATGGTATGAATGAGCAGGATCATTTCAAGATGACGGCTGTTACATTTAGATGCTCTGAAGTCTTTTATGTCATATTATAGTAAATCAAACCCACAGGCAGGAGGGAGAGGGCGTCCAGGTTTGTGCCGTGCCACTGTTTCATAACTCAGTCTGACATCTAGAGGCAGGATTGCTCATTGCATGCAGCAGAGAGCAGTGGAGCTAGATGCTACCTCAGAAAAATCCCTGAGATTTATCAGCAGATGGCCGTCATCACATTCCAGAGTTGCAGTACAGAGTGTCATGTGGCAGGAATTCAGAAATTTATGACAGGAGTGATAAAACATGATCTTTATTAAGAAAGACGTATACATATACATTGCCCTCAGTATGCAGGCAACACTACATCCTCACAAACATATATATCTTTCAAGGTATCTCACTGACACTACTTCATAAGGTTCTCTTCTATTTTAAGGCTAAACATTCACTTCCTTAAGGCTGAAAATAGTCTCTTAATGGCTGCAGTCGTCTTAAATTTAAAGACATGGTGACAAATATAAGAGTCATAATAAAAAAAAACATGAGGTGAAATAAACAACTTCTTTGCTTAAATACATAATCTTCATATCTTCCTAAACTGGATATTTCCCACCTCATGCAACTGTTCTCCTTAAAGCTCTGACTGTGTTTCCAGATAAAATCAAATAGAAATAGAAATTTATCATATTAATTTGTGCCATAATACAGAAAAAAGAGTTTAAATAAATAGGATTTTCTCTGTATTGTCCTTGTTCAAAGCATAACAAGCATCCGGATGAACAACACTGAAGCGGATTACGTTGCAGGGCTGGTCTCAGAATAACTCTTCTGTGAAATCATGTCACAGGAACTCCTTGTGACAGACATTTTAATCAGAGACATACACTGTAAAACCCTTGGAAACTCTGAAATAAGAATAATAATTCAGCCGTAGGATCGTCACTTTGCATCATACCGTAAACAACAATGTCACATAAGAGACTGTCATTGTTCAGACTGTAAACAGCTCGACATTGAGGGAAAGTAAAGAAACATGTTCTTGAAAATATTTTGCAGCTTGAATTGTATTTGGTTGATTTTATTTTTTCAGCATGGTGGTGCTGAAATGAAAGTAGCACATGCACATATGGATGTCTTATTCTTAGCTATTCTAACAGTATTATTAGAAATAATTATAGTTATAGCGCCATTCTTTAAAAATCTACACTGTACCCTGTAGGTTCAAGCATAGATAAATATTGTAGACCCTATAATTTACTAACAAAACTGATATAAGGTGCTATGAATTTAAATAAAATGCAGTAATGACCTGTAATTTATTTATTGATAAATATTTTTTTACATGTGCTAAGTAATAATAATAAAAAATTGTTTTACAGTGTACAGCAACGTATTTTGAAAGATTTCCAGGCCTGAATAAACACCTATATGAGGAGTAAGTTGAATTAAAATTGAATAAGTAAATAATTATTTTATTATTTCTATGATTTTAAAATTTTTTATGTTTGTGTTTTGTTTTTTTTAAGAAATACAGTTAAGCTGAGCCACATTGTGTCTCTTCCTGAGTTGAAAATGATCCTGGATGATTTTGTTTTATGATGTCTAGATTTCTGCAATTCATTGTAAGAAGTGAGTAAATTGAAATAAACTTTATTTATATTGCACCTCTCAAGATATAAAATCACAATGTGTTTCACAACAGCCAACAATGTAAAAACAAACAAAAAATGAATTAAAAGCAGATTTTAAAAAGATGCGTTTGTAACTGACTTTTAAAAGTGACCACAGAGTCCGCCGACTTTCCAAAGTTTAAAGGAAGAGAATAAGCACGAAATCTCAGGATCATCTACAAATTATTCAGAATGTTTCTGCAAGGCTCCTAACAAAATCATCGTGTCACCCCATCGTTCATTCAGCTGCACTGGCTCTCCATCCACCACAGAGTTAATGTCAGAGTTTTGGCTTTAAACGGTAAAGCTTTACATGATCAAGCACCAACATTTACCGTAGAACTTCTGCAGCCATATGTCCCCAGCAGGTCCCTGAGGTCACGTGATCAGGGTCTGCTGGTCGTGCGGCAAACAGGATTAAAGGCTAAAGGGGACGGAGCCTTAGCACCTCTGTGATCTCTTTTAAAAAGGAGAAGAAAACCATCTTTTTAAACTTGCTTTTGGTTAGTTTTGTTGTTGCATTTTATATTCTTTCTTGTATTTCTTTGTGAAGCAGTGATTTTTATTTAGGTTATTTCACTTTTCTTGTCTGGCTGTTAGTTTTTGGTTACAGCATCTACAGTTTGGGTTTTTGATAAATTCAAAAAACAAATCCTTGGTAAGAGAGAAGATTATTAAAAGTGATAAACAGCTTGTTTCAATTTCACTGTATGACAGATCCAGAGCTTTTGTTTAGTTAAGTTTAATCCTAAAGACATTGAGTGTTTAAGACTGAGAAAACAGATTTGGCTTCTCTTTAGTTGCACACTTGGAAGGTGATAAAGGCAGAAGATTTTCAGTGATGATGCTCATTCCCACTAAAACTACTGTGAGCAGTTTCAGTAGTAACTAGGTGAGCCTCAGATTCAGTTTGAGGTAGTTTTGTCCTCACCTCTGTGACAGAAATGTCAACCAGCACAGAGCTGAGATCAACGTTTGCCATCCACCTCTCTGAGCTGTATCGTTTACACCGTATAAGTGTGTCACACACAAACTGGCTGTGGACCAAACACATCGGCTGAATCTGCAGCACCGCCAGCCGATGAGCGATCTCTTTATTGTCCTCGTCAGCCTGAGATTACGGCTCCACATTTCTGCCATAACTGGGACAAGTGCAACATTAACACCCGCTGCAAATGTAGCTGCCGTACAAGCAGGGGGGCGAACATTGGATTGATCTAGTTGGATACCAAACATCCACAGACAAATACGCAGCTCTTTCATTGCAGTGTTTTCACCAGTGTGTCATGTAAACTTCATTTTTATATATATGAGACTTTGCTTTCAATAAGTAAGTTAAATAAATATAAAAGTTTGTCAAACTTTTGCAGAAAGAGGCTAATCAGTTTTCCCACAATGACAGAATTCAAACAGAAATCTCACAGATTAAATTCATTTTCAGAAACCTCAGACCTTTTCCTGTTCAGCTGGAAAGAAATTTGTCCCACTTTCTGTTTTAACACAACTTCTTCATTAGCAAAAAAAAAGAAAAAAAAAAGATGGTCAAAATTAAAAACCTGTGAGCAGTTTTGTCAACCTCTATGTGCAAACAACTGTCAAACTTATAATAGCTATTAAAGAACTATTTGAAATGTTTAAAAAATATATATATATATATATATATGTATATATATATATATATATATATATATATATATATATATATATATTGTCCTTTAAAGCAACAACAGAAGAAGCTTTGAGGGATCTGAAAACATAAAAATTTCTGTTAATTTTGTGGTTTATGTCAGTGCAAGTCATGGTGGTGTTTTCTTCTGACCCATCTCAGCAGCATCTTCTTTCCTGATGTGTGACAGTGTTTGAGTGTAAATCAGTTTCCTGTCCATCAGACCTGAGTGACCAAAGGTTCTTTTAGATTAAACTGTATCCCTCTCTGATCGCCCGGTACCTGTCCTGCACATAGCCCTGACAGAAGAGCCCCATTGAACTGAGGGCATGTGAGCCTGTTCTGCTCGTAAAGTGGTGCGTAATCCTCCATATGGTCAGGATCCTCATCCATTCCATCCTCCTCATCATCCCCTTCATCATCCTCTTTGTCCTTTTCCCACAGGGATGTGGAGACATGGTGGTATTCCCTGGTGTCCTCACACTCCATCTCTCGGTGGTAGAAGTAGCTGAAGTTTGACACGATGACGGGCACCGGCAAAGAGATAGTGAGCACACCGGCAATGGCACACATGGAGCCCACCAATTTCCCTCCAACTGTCCCAGGACACATGTCCCCATAACCGACAGTCGTCATGGACACCACTGCCCACCAGAAAGCCTCAGGTATGCTGGTGAAGAGTGTGCCAGGACTGTCCACCTCAGCAAAGTATACAGCACTAGAAAAGAGTATAACCCCAATGAAGAGGAAGAAGATAAGCAGGGCGAGCTCTCGCAGGCTGGCCTTCAGCGTTTGGCCCAGGATCTGGAGACCTTTGGAGTGACGAGAAAGCTTGAAGATCCTGAAGACTCTCACCAACCTGATGACCCTGATCAGGGCTAGGGACACGGAGGGCTGCGTGCCTTTGTCCTTTGCGAGCTCTGTGCCCAGCGTGACGAAATAAGGCATAATGGCCAAGAAGTCGATGATGTTCATGATGTCTTTGAAGAAGTGCATCTTGTTCGGAGCACTGATGAAGCGCATGACGAGTTCAAAGGAGAACCAGCAGATGCAAATAGTCTCTACAATGAAGAAAGGATCCTGAAAGGGAGTGAATGTGGGTGGGACAGAGATGGTTTCGTTGGGGATGGTGGGGTGAGGTGTGGTGGTGAATTGCTGAAAGACAAATAATGAAGCACAGGTGGTCACACGGATGCACTCATTTCACTCCATTTTCTGCTTGTCAAACATGAGTTAGAAAGAGAAATGTGAGAATAACAAGAAGAGGTGGAGTGATAGTAAATAGTATCATGGAGACGATGTTTACAGGGGTGTAAACAGAGAAAAGAAGGAGGGGGACAAGTGAGATTGTAATCAAAGTTTGTCCTCTGCACATTTGAGGTATGACATCTGTCATCAGGATCCTGTGATATCTGTGATACTGTGCTAACGTTTCTCTCCTCTCCTTTTTCACTCTCCCTGCTTTAATTTTTTCCACAGACTTTTATATAAATCACTTTCTCTATATTTAAACACAAATAAACATTACGTCCATGTGATGCCGGCTTGTGTTACAGACATCTGACACTTCGTTTAAACCAGCTGTTTGCTGTTTTTCTGGGCCGAAGCTGCAGGTTTGAAATAACTGGGCATTAATGTCTTTTAACAAGTTAGATAAAGTTACTATAAGCATTTGATGGCTTTGCAGCACATATTGTCCTCAACACTTATTGGTACACTCAGTCTCACGTTCATAGGTAGAGGCTGTTAAAAATAATTTAGTCTAATATAACTGGTGATGATGTACGTGTTAAAAGGTGCTGATTCATCAATTTGACCATCTTAAAATTTGTATTTTTGTAGATAATGAGAACTATATGTTCTGAAAAAATCCCCCTTTTTTCAGCTCACTCTGAACATTACAACCTTCATGAAAGGAGGATTTATAGCAGTACTTGTGGATGAGTTTCCGCTGGATGGACCTAATAAACTGGAAACTGAGCGCTTGCTTTTAGTGTCAGTTTTCTGTCCTCGTGTCTGTTACTTTATGTATAATCTGGAGGTTTTTACTTGTGCAAAGACAGGAAATACTCACATGGATTTGATTTCTAAGATATCCAAATTTTGGCTATCCAACTTTCAGTTCCAGACTGAAAAGGTCACATAAAACCATTCACACACACCCCTTAAGATCTAACTAATCAAATGCAGTTTGTAAGATTTTCCACCCAGTGAATAGCTGATTATGCTCTGGATACAGTTTTGTGGTGGTTCATGTAGTGTGCACTGATCACCTACAGTCTGATGGTATCAGAGTACGAGAATGTTGCTGCATAAATCCCTCGAGTGTTTGCTGGGATCTTTTCTGCTCCTCGAATTGCCAGAATATGTCTCGTCTCCAGGCTTCATGAGGCTAATTTCATTCTGCGGCAGTCATCAGAAAAGTTGATCTGCCGCCGTTTTCCATGCCGTTCTCAGTGCCTCTGACTCACAGCGTTTATTAATATGGACTTAGGTTTATGTGTTGATGCACTCTAAGGGTTGTCCTTCATCTATATATAGCCCACTAGCTCTTCAAGGGGTAATGTGAAACTAGCTCTCTTTGCTTGCCTTCACACTTGCTTCTCCACTTCTAAGCCCCTTCACTCCGTCTCTTTTCTCACTAATTTTAAAAGTATCACTTCATCTAAACACACCCGTTGGTCTTGCAGGTGTCTTATGATTGGTCTAAGAGGCATAGCATCTCTGCACCGTCTCCCTCCATCCAAACTGTTGTGACTGCTCTCCTCATTTTTGTTTTTTCTGCTTGTGGTTTAACTGCTCTCCTCATCCTCTCCATTCCTTCCCCTCAGCCTGAGTGGATCAGATTTAATGACAAGTCCAAAATAATCTCAGGAAACACGCTTTAGCTGTCTCTCCCTGCTGCCCTTGATTCCTCCTCCTTCAGTCTTGATTCTTAGCTTTTCTCTGACATCTTTTTTTTAAGGTTAGTGTTGATAGAGCAGATAAAGATGTTGTCCTGTAGGAGCTGGTTGATGTTGGGCAAGGCGACACCTGTCAGCACTTATTGTCCTCCTGTGCTCACCTCATCACTTTACAGTGTTAACCTCTGTTGTCATTGCCCCCTGTCAGTGGCCTGCCTGCGTCTTCCCTTGTCTGACTGTCTTCCTCCTTTACACAAGCTAGCATAATCACATAAGTATTATGTGTCACCCTGCAACCCATCCTCACCTCCCTCCGCTCCTTCTCATTTCTGAACTCAGGCAGAGTCTCCAGGCAGAAGATGAGGATGGAGAGGATGATGACCATGACGCTGATGATGGCAATGATCCTGGCTCCGCTAGAGGACTCTGGATACTCAAACAGCATCCAGATTTGCTGCTGCCATTTTTTGGGGGGCAAAGGTCTCTCCTCCTCTTTGGGAAAACCCTCGTCTTCTTTGAAGCGGTCGATGATCTCCTCCCCGAGCTCATAAAAGTGCAGCTCCTCCAGGAACATGTCGAGGGGGATGTTGGCAGGCCTCCGCAACCTCCCACCTGACTGGTAGAAGTAGAGAATGGCATCAAAGCAGATGCGGTTTCTGTCCAGGAAGAGTTCATTACGCAGGGGGTCAAAGTAGCGGAGGCGTCGACGGGGGTCGCCGAGCAGGGAGTCGGGGAACTGAGCGAGGGTTCGGAGCTGGGTCTCGTAACGCATCCCTGACACATTGATGGCCAGGCGTTCAGTCAGAGCCCAGCCACTCTTCCAGTGACAGGGGCGACGGTTCTCCTTCCTGGCCACGCTTCTCGGCTCCTTCTCTCCACTCTCCCTCTCCAGCTTGTTGAGCTTGTCTTTGCTCTGCTTCTGTTCATCACTGACATCTTCTGCTTTTTGTTTTTCATTTGAGTCCCCTCCTTCATCCAGTCTTCCCCCTTTGTCTTGATTTTGCATATCTTAGTTTTGGATTTATGACTTTTTTGCTACTTTTATTGTGTTTTTGTTCTAAAGGGGAGGAAACAAAACAAGGTTACCCCAGCAGTGAAGATATGGATGGAAAAGTTAAGAAATCACCTCAAAGCTGAAGAATAGTGCTGATATTTAGCCAGTTTCTGACAAGTTACACATCATCAGAAAGATACATGAATTTATATTTATCATAACATAATAAAAATACTCCAAAGAAGCCGGACTGATAGGAGAAACAGAACAGTAAAATGAAAATTGAACATCATGTCTATAACAAAGACTTAGTGCAGGAATATTATATTATTTGGATAAGTTAAGTTAGTGCACCTTATAAACAAAAGGCAACACCATTTAACAAAAGCAAAACCTTCTATTTTCCCACCTTTCTTCACATATCTTGTATAACTTCCATCAAATGAACCATGCAAAACTCTCATTACATACAGTGAGTAAAAGCCCACCTTACACCAGTCTTCTCACCTGTCTGCCTGCCTGCTCCACTGGTTCCCACTAATCAAACCTCCAGAGAGAAACCATAACTCTCCGGCTGTACCTCCACCTCCAGGTGTTTCTTCTGCTTCCTTCCTTCTGCAACAGCTTCTGTACCAGGTCCCTCATTGCGATGTCCAGGAAAGCCCTCCCAATTGTCCCTCCTTCATGAGCAGCAGGGAGGAGGCAGAGAGCTTCTTCAGGGGCTGCTGTGGTGTTAATCTGCAGCCCTGGGTGAAGTTAAGCTTGTTTGTAGGTCACTCACTGTCTTGACTTGCACCCTTGCACGCTCTCTCACGCTCAGTGCGCCACTCAGGGAATGCTTGAGGGAAGAAATTCAATCTTTGACCCCTCTCCAGCTCCAAGAAGGCCACTGCCTCTGCTCCCTGCACTTTCTTTTTTTTTTTTTTCTGTCCCAACAACCCTTCCTGCACTAAAATGTTGACCTCTTAAGTTCCTCGCTCTTTCTTAAACATACTGTACATGTTTGCATGCATATGTGCACATCGACTTGCCCTTTCATGTAGCAAAATCAGGAGACCTAAAAAAAAAATATATGACAGAAAATAAATAGAGAGCAGGCTGATGTGTCTAATGCTGATATACACTCAATAACTTGTGGCTTGTTGTTATTTTTGGCTCGTAGCCTCTTTCATAACTCAGCAATAAATCAAAGCTGAAATCTTTGTGTTGGCTTTTGCAGACATTTAAACAAAATTAAAACCCATAAATTGTTATGTACTGAATATGAAAATATAGACGTTTGTGGTTATTCTAGTCACACAATCAAACTTCATTATGTGCATTAAAACTCTTGTGGCATTTTATAAATGTTGGTTTTATTTTCTTTTATGTATGTTGCAGATTGTGATTATATACACTGTGTGCAGAATTATTAGGCAAATGAGTATTTTGACCACATCATCCTCTTTATGCATGTTGTTCTACTCCAACCGGTACAGGCTTAAAAGCCTACTACCAATTAAGCATATCAGGTGATGTGCATCTCTGTAATGAGAAGGGGTGTGGTCTAATGACATCAACACCCTATATCAGGTGTGCATAATTATTAGGCAACTTCCATTCCTTTGGCAAAATGGGTCAGAAGAGAGATTTGACAGACTCTGAAAAGTCAAAAATAGTGAGATGTCTCGCAGAGGGATGCAGCACTCTTAAAATTGCCAAGCTTTTGAGGCGTGATCATCGAACAATCAAGCGTTTCATTCAAAATAGTCAACAAGAAGCGTGTTGAAAAAACAAGGCGCAAAATAACTGCCCATGAACTGAGGAAAATCAAGCGTGAAGCTGCCAAGATGCCATTTGCCACCAGTTTTGCCATATTTCAGAGCTACAACATCACTGGAGTGCCAAGAAGCACAAGGTGTGCAATACTCAGGGACATGGCCAAGGTAAGGAAGGCTGAAAACCGACCACCACTGAACAAGACACACAAGATAAAACATCAAGACTGGGCCAAGAAATATCATAAAACTGATTTTCCTAAGGTTTTATGGACTGATGAAATGAGAGTGAGTCTTGATGGGCCAGATGGATGGGCCCGTGGCTGGATCAGTACAGGGCAAAGAGCTCCACTCAGACGCCAGCAAGGTGGAGGTGGGGTACTGGTATGGGCTGGTATCATCAAAGATGAGCTTGTGGGACCTTTTCGGGTTGAGGATGGAGTCAAGCACAACTCCCAGTCCTACTGCCAGTTTCTGGAAGACACCTTCTTCAAGCAGTGGTACAGGAAGAAGTCAGCATCTTCAAGAAAAACATGATTTTCATGCAGGACAATGCTCCATCACACGCATCCAAGTACTCCACTGCGTGGCTGGCCAGAAAAGGTCTAAAAGAAGAAAAAATAATGACATGGCCTCCTTGTTCACCTGATCTTAACCCCATAGAGAACCCGTGGTCCTTCATCAAATGTGAGATCTACAGGGAGGGATAACAGTACACCTCTCTGAACAGTGTCTGGGAGGCTGTGGTTGCTGCTGCACACAATGTTGATCGTGAACAGATCAAGTCACTGACAGAATCTATGGATGGCAGGCTTTTGAGTGTCCTCGCAAAGAAAGGTGGTTATATTGGTCACTGATTTGTTTTTGAATGCCAGAAATGTATATTTGTAAATTTTGAGTTGTTATATTGGTTTCCCTGGTGAAAATAAGTGAAATGGGTATATATTTGGTTTTTGTTAAGTTGCCTAATAATTATGCACAGTAATAGTCACCTGCACACACAGAAATATCCTCCTAAGATACTAAAAAGAGCCCCACTCCAACTTCCAAAAATATTCAGCTTTGATATTTATGAGTCTTTTGTGTTCATTGCGAACATAGTAGTTGTTCATTAATAAAATTAATCCTCAAAAATACAACTTGCCTAATAATTCTGCACACCCTGTATGTATAATCTGCTGTAATTGTCTTGATTGTTTCCACCTCTGTCCTATGGGGCCTCTTCCATCTGGATGTTAGTCTTGTCTCTTGAGCTCTCTCTGGTTTTTCCTGTATTTATTTATTTATTTATTTTTGTCTTATTCCCTGGGATTCTGTCCCATCTTCTCTTTATCTTTAGTTTTGTTCAGACTTGTCAGTTATCTGATCTCCAGCTGCTTTATTGTTTCTTTGATAAAATCAGTTAAAGTAAGTTCTGTGATGTTATAGCCTTCTGTCTTGTGCCTGCATGATTTGGACTGTGAACTCCCTCTTGGAAAATGTATTTATTATTTTAAATATATGGTAGCTGTCATTCAAAGGTGAGAAATTATCTTGTATTTTTTATATCTTATTTTTTATATTATTTCTATGCCCTACTTTATTGTGATACCAGCAAGTGAAACATTTAAAGAGGGCAAATTTTTAGAAAACGCTGCAACCAGGATTTTAACTTGGACTACTACCAATTTTTGATATCCTTTCCTGGACAGCTGTAAGTTTCATCACAAGATTTCACAGCTTTGCCTCCTGTTTACACCTGTACTGAAATTTTTGTCAAATTAAAATCGTAATTCTGATAAAGTTTTAATAAACACTTTTGGGCATGAAAAATAATCCCTTAGTTGCAGTTAATTGTTAAAGGTACTTGCAACTAAGCAGTAATGTCTGACCCTGTAAAGTTTTAGTCTACAAAATCTGGCTAAAATCTGTTTTGGAGAGTGAAGCTGCTGGGACATGGAAGTCTCCCCCCCTTTTTTTTTTTTTTTCTTTTTTTTTTTGAGTTGTGAACGAACTTGTGATTTCCAAACACGCCAGAGGAGCTTGAACGCAACTGAACTTTGAACCCAAAAAGAGAAGAGGAAGAAACTCAGTTGACAAAGAGGAGGAGACTCTGAGCTTTGCACGGTGAATAAATGATCGCTCCTGATTTTCTGCAATCAGGTCGCGCTGTTTGACAGCAACTCAGCCTTTTGCGGGGTTTTCCCGGAAAGATCCGCAGCGTGCACGCAAAATGTCTCTCCGTTATCAAAACAAAGTTGTTATTGTCACTGGAGGATCCAAGGGGATTGGTAGAGGAATTGTCAAAGCGTTTGGTAGGATAATTGTCCATGTTTACGCAGTGGGTTTGAATGTAGTTGTTTTAGGAAGTGGCGCACTAAATGTTTTTGCGTGCTTTTCGTTTTAGTGGAAAATGGTGCCAAAGTGGTGTTTTGTGCAAGAGGTCAGTGATATGACTGAAAAAGCTGCAGCACATTCAGTTAACTGACTGAAAATTGTAGATCGTGTCAGAGGATTTGTTTACATACAGAAAAAGTAACTTCAAAGACATGTTATATTTCACTGTGCATGTCTTTTAGGTGCAGCAGGTGAAGCTCTGGAAGCAGAGCTGAACATAACGGGACCAGGTTCATGCAGATTTGTCATGTGTGATGTCTCTAAAGAAGAAGACCTCAAGGTAGAGTCCACATCTAGACCTCATGCTGGTTAGACACTACACTTGTGGTATATCTGTAGCCACATTAGCACTAACCAGACCTCATGGGTTTAAGTTGGAGTAGATTTTGTATTAAATTTGTGCATTTATGTCTCACCTGTGGCTCTGATTGTCTCACCAGAGATTGATCACAGTCACAGTGGAACATTATGGACACATTGACTGTCTGGTCAACAATGCAGGCTGGCGTGAGTCTTGCATTTCTTCTCTCCTTGCTGCAGACACACGTTGATGCAACTGCTGCTTAATTTGTGCATGTTTTTGATTTCTTCCTCTTCAGACCCTCCTCATAAATCCACAGCTGACACCACAGCAGAGGAGTTCAGAGATCTGCTGAATCTCAACCTCGTCAGCTACTTCTTGGCATCTAAAGTAACATTTTTACACTTGTGTATAAATGATTAGAAAATAAACTTGTAAAATTTTATAGATTAATTCAAATCTAATTAATTCAGATTATTTCCTTCAAAGTGCACTTTACAACAGTTGTGCATTAACACTAATTTGGATGCATGCATTCTAATAACTGTGTGATGTTATAAACAAACTGTCTTCAGATAAATGTTGAAAAAAATACTGCAGTAAAAATACAAGCCTCAAAGTTGAGACTAAATTCAGCAGAATTGTTTGTACATGTGAGATTTCCATTTAACCAGAACTATCTGAAAAGTTCATAACAAAAATGACCTGTGAACTCCATAAATACTCAGCTTGGATTTATTAGAAGTAGAAACAGGGTAAAGAACAAATAAAAGAGCTGTGAAGAGATAGTTTAAAAATCAAGTTGTGGGATGATTTGGGGTAAAAAATAAGAATTAAAAACCAGGCAGGACAAAACCTGTACAGTTTCATTAACTTTGAAAATGGCCATCCTCTTAAAATGATGTAACTAAATATTTGCACAGTCTGCTCCTAAATAAAATCAGCACAAAACTGTAGCTGGACCAGAAAGTGTGTGTCTATTGTAAATCACAACCACAGCAGAAACCTGACAGTGAAACACAAATGTGACCTCTTTCTGTCAGGAATGCATTTAGAGGAAGTGCAGCTCTTAATCAAGTGATACTGTACTAACTTTTATTGTGAGCGCGTATCTAGTCACGCCACTAAAGCTTGTTAATCTGTGAATTGTCTCTCTGCAGTTTGCGCTACCGTATCTACGGCAGCGTCAAGGAAACATCATAAATGTTTCCAGTCTTGTGGGCACGATTGGTCAAAAAGATGCTGCACCATATGTTGCCACTAAAGTGAGGAAATGTCACTGCAGCATGTTTTTATCTTTTATACAGTCTATGGTTACATCATTTCTAAAATCTTAGAACTGTGGGTCCTGCAATGTGATGTTTTCTCCACCAGGGGGCGATAATTTCCATGACAAAGGCGATGGCTGTGGATGAGAGTCGGTACAACGTGAGAGTGAACTGGTAAGTAGAATTCATATTATTGACAGAAAGAAACCATACATACAACTCTCTGCTGACTAATTTAACTTTCACCACATGTACAGGTTATTTTTTTAGCATAAATACATTCAGATATTTCAGATTTCAGATTTCTCAAACTAGGGTCTGGGCACTTTCACAGAGTGGTCCTTAGATGCCTGACTGTACAGCAGACGATAGAGGTGACTGAGGACAAATCCAGAACTTTGCAAAAGTCTTGATCTATGCCTCATTTTTAGAATATTTTGAGTCAAACACTTTAGTGTAATGATTTATTCAAGCAGTTGTTCTCCATTCTTTCTGAAGGTCTGAGTCAGCTGCTATTCTTTTCCTCATTTTCAGTCCAGTCCTTGTACCTGACCGTTTCAGAAGGATGCTTTTGTTCAACCCATTTAACACGGACACGTGAATGATTCAGCTTTTTATTAAAGGCACCAAAATCTGGGCCCGGACCACTGTTGACTACACATTATAATTTAGTAAAGATGCTCTCCATGAAAGGGTAGCGTTCAGAAAGCCAAATGACACAAGAACTGGACTGAAAATCTGTCCAGTTGATGGACGGGTGAATCCTCCCCAGAACCTGGACTTGGTATATTAGTGAAGCAGTGTGGGATAGTGATGGGATGTTGGGCTCTTTTCAGAGAGCCGGCTCTTTCGTGCACGGTACATCACTAGTGTGGGATGATCTGGATGAGAACAGAACAAAAGGCAGCCAACATTCAAACAAGAGCTTTGGAAAGTTCTTCAAGAAACCTGGAGTACTGGTACTTTATGAATAAATGAGGTCTGGATCAAGACTTTTACATCCTATTTTTTATTGTTACTGTTCTGTTTTTATTTACTCGTTATTCTTTTACCTGCTATAGACTTGTGTAGTTTTGTGTTTTTATGGACCCATTGTGGGCCTTTCAAACATCAGATTCAATTTTGATTTACATGCATGGGACAGTGATATTTAAAAAAAAATATCCTAAGATACAATGAGATGTAACAACTAAACAGACAAGAGGCAGACTTGAGTTTAGCCAACAGGCTATTTCTCATCCGCAGTCAGTGAACAAGGAAATAAAATAAGAAAATAGCCCTTGTGTATATATGCAATTGAGTTAACTGTCAATATGAACAGCCAGTAAATAAATGGGATACAAAGTGAAGCAGAACAAATGCAGAACAGTTAAGTTCCTCATCTGAGTCCTTATCTAGCCAAAGCTGTCCGTTATAACACTGCAAATGGAAATTAGTTGCTTGTGTTTATTTTTTTAGTCAAGCATTTAAAAGGTTTGATATTCTTGTAAAGTGGGGATCAGTTAGCTGGCATTTAATTAGCTGATTAAATAGTCCTTCAGTTATCTAGTTGTGTAAATACATCTCAATCACGCTTTAGTGAAGCGATTATTTTTCATTGAAGTTTTCGCAGCTGCTGCTGATGTAGACAAATAAGTTGCAATGAGAAGGAAAAAAATAAGCGTTTTAACAAACTTTTGAAACCATATATACAGAATATTAAACTAAAACAGAAAAACTAAACATTAGGTCGCCTACAGTAGGATGATGATGTCATTAGAAATTATTACTCATCTCTAATCATTAAAAAACATTCACATTTAAATCACAAGTCCCAAATAACACTACCTAAATAGTATGAAAAATCTGCAAATGTTAAACTGTTTCCATCCTCTGTCCGACATCTGTTGCAGCATCTCTCCAGGTAACGTGATGACCCCTCTGTGGGAAGAATTGGCAAAGCAGACACCAGATGCTGCAGACGCCATCAGAAAGGGAGAAAATTCTCAGGTGAGCTAGTGGAAAGTTGGCAAATGGTATATAAGAAAGATTTAGAAACTGTTGAATTAAGTCAAGTTTTTTGTAACACATCTTGGTTGATCCCAGAAAGACTGGAGTGTTGGGACAGATTAAATGTGGATGGCTTGGTTTCTGCTCAGCAGGTGCAGCTAAACTAAAGTGCTAGAAGAAACTCGCTAATGACTGGTCATTCTCTGGATACAGTTCTTGCAGTGTTGTTGTGTTAATGAGGCAAACAGCCCATTGTCAACCTTCTGTTGAGTTGTAAAAATGAACACTTTCTTTGGTCTCAGTAGAAAGTTTCTTCAAAAGGTCTTTATTTGGCCAGCAGATGATCCCAGTTAGAAAACCATTTGGAGCTGCTGGAGTGAATAAGAGGAGAAACTCTCTAGTCTTTGTTTACACTGCATTATTTATAGTGGAAGGATTGAGGCCAGTTAGACGTGTCTAAGCTCTCGTAGCTTAAAGGGTTGTTTCTTTTTTTAAGGCTCCGAGACGGCTTTTACTTTTTTGATGGAATGTAAAGAATCAGATGTTTTTAAGTGGGTGGGGACTTTCTTTTATACCAACACTGAACAAGTTTGTAGTCAAGTTTATTTTTATTTTTTTTACAGCTCAGCAGCAGCTGTGGAAATAGCTGCTGGAGTATAAACACACACACAAACACAACCACAAGGAAGTTACCCAGTGCAACTTCTCACATGTGCTGCTTTCTCCTCAAAACCAGCTGATAGGTCGAATGGGGACAGAGGCTGAGTGTGGACTGGCTGCCCTGTATCTGGCTGCTGATGCCACTTTCTGCACTGGCATCGACCTGCTGCTCAGTGGAGGTGCCGAACTCAACTACGGCTTCAAGAGCCAAATCCCAACCTGACTACCTTGCCCTTCAGAGATTTCTTGGCTGTGGAGCAGCTGCTTTAACACATTAACATATCAAGAACGGATATAAGTGCTGGTTATATGACTAAATCAAACACTGAATGTCTTTAAAAACCAAGGAGGTTTGTCATAATGTAGAATAAAGTGGAATTTCAATACTTTAGTTACCTATGTTGCCTGGTTGGGGTCAAACATTGGCATTCAATGCCAACGTAACAGGACCTGCACCCCTCCCCACTGATCGACCAATCAGCATCAGCCTCTTTGACCTACGGTACCCTCTCTTTCTCTTGGCCAGTCAGATGCAAGACTTTTGACACGCCTCTAACGACTTCCAGAGTAACGTTTCTACTGTTTAATAAAACTGGTCTGTTTTATTCTGGTTTATTTTGTGGCTCTTCTTAACCATTAAACATCTTGTCTATCCACCGAACAGTTAGTGAATTTTTAATAAATAACCCAGAAACTATTAAAAACTATTAAAAAGATAAGTCACAAACAGTTTTTCATAAATAAACAGTCAAATATTTATATTATCGGTCCTGAAGGACATTTTCTGTCCTTGTGGTTTGTGGTTTGACTGCAGGTGAGCGGAACTGAAGTTTACTTTAGTGTGTGTTTCCACACGAACGTGTATTCTCGGTTTATCGGCGGTACGCAGAGGAGATGGCAGCCCTCCGGACGGTGAGTTCATTGAGACTGTCTTATCTGTTTACTCTGATTGTCTGGGTTAATGATTGACATAAATCGCCGATAAATCAGATGCTAATGAGAGAGAGAAAAAAGATAACGTTTCCTGTAAGTGTGCTGGTTCACGCGCCCGAGATCAGTCCCGCCTTCACTGACGGAGAAAAAAACAGCATGGGAAGGACAGTGAACCTAACCCATTTAAGAATTATGAAATGTATAATTTATTATCTGTACAGGAGAATTTTGACTTACCCTGAAAGATATTTAAAGGCATAATACAAGTCCGCAAAAGCTTTCATGATTTTCGCCAGGCATGTCGTGTAAATATTTACAGTTTGTACACAATTTATTGAATTGTAATTATTTATATATATATTTACACTCAATGAAAAGACCTTTCTAACTTCCCTAATTAGTATTGTTGAACATATCCATGAAGTAACTAATGCTAATGCGTCCCTCTGATAGGGGTCAGTTATGACCGTTTCTATGGCTACGCTGAAAACGGTTGCCCTTTACAACGTCTTTCGGTGTGCTGAATATGTCGACTATACATGTATAGGTGTATTATTACCATGTTTGCAACTTTGTTTTTACACGTGTACAAAGTGTAAATAACGAGGCCAGCGCCGTCCTTCCTGGATTAGATGTTAGCCACGACTACTAGTGTTTGCTGATGCAATTCTGCTCCAATCCCACGTTGTTAATCCAAAGCTGGGAAAAAAACACATCAGGTTAGTCATCCGATTTATAAACGCTTTATTACAGAGGCTACAGTTAACGTGTGTGTAACTACTTCCAGCCATGGTGGCAATCAAGGCATATCTTGCATCATCCACAATTTGGAAATGCAGACATTGCCCCTGAAGTGGCTCCTCCTCTGTGCTGCTCTTTGAAGGCATTAATTACACTGTTCTACTGGCCACAAACATCCCATTTGTCCTGATAGTCATTTGTCACACTGGGAGCTATTAATGTATTTAACCTGTTCAGAAATTGAAGACCCCAAAAAACTCTTTTCACCTGTTTTAACCCTTTATAAACACAGAGTTTAGAAAGAAAAAACTGTCATGAACTGCTGGAAGGCAATGCAACTAGTGGCATGAATAAGCATATTCTTGACTACTTTTCTCAAAACAAGCTATGAGCGCTGGTTTATCTGCTGTTCATGTCTACTTTCGAAGCCCTTTCTCTACCAGTCTCTCACCTTGCAGACCTCATTTTACAGAATAGCACCCTTGATTCTATTTACAGTGCACCACTTATCACCAGATGCCTCCTACACAGTCTTGGTCAGCAATGCATGTCACAATGTAAAGACAAAATGACTGGCACTGAGTCATACACATCCACAGAGTCATTGTTTAACATATATTTCTTGATATATTGTCATGGAAAAGAAGGTAGAGCTGCAAGCTGCCTGGTAAAACTTTGACCCTGATGTCTAAAACTGCTTTTGCAAAGGTCTTTGTTGTGATTCATTTGCAGGCACTGCATGCACGACTTGTTCAGGCCCTCCCTTTTTCCTTTGGCTCACTGCGGTTTGCTAGCTCCTTTAAGGTAATGGGGAAAATATTCAATTTTATTTGCCTCTCATGTAAATTTAATTTAATTTACACTCTGGTGTAACTGTACCTTTTTTCTAGTGCACAAGATGTATATAAAGCATCATAGAAAGAAGGAAGTAACATTTGGACATAATACCTTGTATTTTAAAGTTTTTCTCCTCCTCTGGCTTCCTCTTGCTATCTTCCTGTTGTAATTATGTAATTCTGTTTTAATTGATCCTGATTAATTGACCAGACAAGTCAGCATCTTAACTGTCTGTGCATAACACTCCGCCGAATGTGCTAAAGCATGCTATGTCATTAACTATGATTTAAAACCAATCACTGTATTCGTGGCCCGCTGTTCTCTCGTTTCCGTCCACTTCTGCCGCTCCGGTTCGCTTGTTCGTCTCCACCTCAGGCAGCAGATCTCACCATTGAGCGCAATCCGGCATGCAAGCCAAAGCCCAACCCCTCCACCTTGCTGTTTGGCAAACAGTTCTCCGACCACATGCTGACCATCAGCTGGTCGGAGAAGGATGGCTGGGAAGCTCCACAAATCAAACCTTTCCAGAACCTGTCGCTACATCCGGCCTGCTCTGCCCTGCACTACTCCATAGAGGTAAAGGAGGGGCATTGTGCCAACACACAGATTTAATGTTGCCTGTCTGATGTTTTCAGCAGATGCAGCAGGTCTTTTCTTTGCAGACTGACATTTTCCCTTGCTTTAAAGTTTAAATTAAAGTGTATGTTCCCATTTCTACAGCTGTTTGAAGGGATGAAGGCTTTCCGTGGAGCTGACAACCACATCCGTCTGTTCAGACCCATGCTGAACATGGAGAGGATGCATCGAAGCGCAGACAGAAGCTGCCTTCCTGTGAGTTTGAACCCCCATGCTGCTATGTTATGTTGAATGCAGCATTTTGTCAGTTCTTAAAACAGGATTTCATTGTGATCAGAGTGGTGACGCCTCTGAAAGGAGCTTTTAGTTACAGACAGTGAGGCCTTGTTCAGCATGAGAAAATGCAACCACCTCATTCTCTCTGAAACCCATCACTCCAGCGGTGCTGCCAAGGATGCCCAGAGCTCAGACAAAAATTGCACAATCATTTGGCAACATCTCGAGTCAGCTTTCACTGCAGATGGACCTGCCAGCAGAGAAAGTCACTGCTAGCAGTCAAATACGTGCATGTGCATGTTTTATTAATTTTTTCATATCACAACCCTATTTACAACCTCTTACCTGAAATAAATTTGTCACTAAAACTGGACTTTTTGGATTGCGTCTCGCTCTGAGCACCAAGCAACAGATCCTCACCAAACAAGGAACAGCTAGTAATACTGACAGTGAAGTTACTACATAATTGTGTAGCTACATTTATTTTAGATAACTACATCTACAGTCTCCTTTCACTTATTTGAAAACAGATGCATGAAATTAAGAAATAAAATTGTTTTGTGTTCACTATTGATTTCTATTAAATGTCTGTTTTTCTGTGTAATTTGTGAAAAATGTAATTACAAGTAGGCTCACACTACAACAGCTGCATGAAAATTAAGCACAAGTTCTAAATCAGTTACATGCAAGACAATTTATAGTTAATAAAACTTATATAATCTTCTGGGTTTTAATGCAAACATATATTTAAGTTAAGACATTATTTAAGTATCAGATCATAAAATCACTATTCAAGATATAGTTTTGTTTGAAATCTGTGATCATATTTTGCAGCTTTTTGATAAAGGTGAACTGCTGGAGTGCATCAAGAAGCTGGTGGAGATTGACCAAGACTGGGTCCCGTACTCCCAGGAAGCCAGCCTCTACATCAGACCGACCTTTATAGGAAATGAGGTGAGCTTCGGACGGTTGACTTCTGCAGCTTCCTCTCTCAGCTGAGCTGATTAGATGATGGATGCTTTTGGTAGTTTTTCACTGGTTTCCTGCTCTTCGCCTTTTTTCTAGCCATCCCTCGGTGTCTCCCGACCCGGAAAAGCGATGATATTTGTCATCATCGGCCCAGTGGGACCCTACTTTGCTACGGGATCCTTCAACCCGGTTTCTCTGCTGGCAGATCCATCGTTTGTCAGAGCTTGGAAAGGAGGTGTTGGGGCGTACAAGATGGGAGGGTGAGCTTATATTTTCAATTCCTGTTTAAACACATTATCCATAAACCAGGCGAGTAACTCTGGATCTCTGCTGACTTTTTTCTGTGAGGTTTAATCCTTTTGTATCGGCCTCTTTAAATAGTCTCCCGCATTTGATTATGTTTGATATCTCGAGTTGAGTCCTAATGTCGAGCAGACTGAAACCAAACTAGTTTAGATGTATTAGGTGACCCAAAGGAGTTTCTTGGAAATGGTGAAGTTGTCTGTTACTTGGATGAGAACAAGAGACAATGATAGAGACACTAGACAGGATTATAGTAGTGTGTATAAAGATTTTATTTACCTGTTAAAATGGGAAGAAAGTTTTCCTTTAGATCCTGAGTCATCCCTCTTAAATTTCCATGACCAGACAAAAATAAACTGATCCAGTACATTAACATAATTTATCTTTGTTGCTTTTATGCTGTTGTGCAGAGGTGAAATTGGGCCAAGGTTGAGTTCTGTCACATAATCTATCAACATCATGTAATCTTAAGCAATACACCTTTCTCAGGATGTTAAGTTCTGAATAATTAAAACAATATTTTTTACAATTAAGACAACAATGACAGTACTCCAAAGAAAAATAATTAACTCCAATTTTTTTTTGTTTTTGTCAACTACCACTGCTTGGTGGTTCTTTTTCTGCTGCTGGTCTGTTGGATGTAAAAACAATCAAAGAATGAAATAGGAAACAGGAAAGGAACAGCAGCAGGACTGAAGGTGGATCTCTTCAGCTGTTTGAGCCACAGATTGTGTTGCTGCTGTAATATGCTTGTTCCACTCTGCCTGTAATCAGCCATGTTTCCACATGACTCTGCTTGTCCACCTCCTGTGTGATTGCATAACTCCACCGAACACCCGCTCATAACTAAGCCAACAATAATCTGCTCTCCACCCACCAAAAGACGAGGAAATACTTCAGCCATTGAGCCTGATTTAGCAGCAGTCGTCAGGAGTCGAGTTTTTCAGGACATCCTCTTTGCTTGTTTGTAGTCACTATATTATGTTTATTTAACCTAAATAAGTGTGTGAGAGGATGCTCTTTCTGAACTACGAGTTTTTCCACCTGTGTTTAGTTGTTGTTTGCAGGAATTTTAGTAGTAGGAAAAAAAATCTGACCTTCTGAAATGTTTTATTTTTAAGACAAGCATCAGCACAAGTAATTTGATCAGGACTTTGATAAGTAGAAGGTCTCGGGCAGTACTTGTCAGCAAGTTTACAGTCTGGCAGATTTATCTCATCTGTTAAAGGTCCCATATTATACACTTTATTCCCAATCTGAGACCATTCATTAATATCTAAATGAAATATTTCCGCCATGGTATGGACAAATCGACCCTCATTTTGAGTGCAGCGGCTTCTCTTCACCTCCCTCTTTTTAGCAGCTTCAGAAATGTGCCGTTTATGGTGGGCGGAACCCTGGTGGAGCAGCTCAGCTGTTGGCTCCGCCCATCGCATCGCCCGTCATGAGGTGATTGACAGGTTAATATATTTTCAAGCTATCAGACTAATAAGGCCGAAACGATAAAATAACTGCCAGCTCTTACCTCTCCAGCTGTGTCACGGACAGTTGGTATTGAACCTGGCTTCAGCTTCAAACGGTTGGCGAAGCCTGCTTTCCATGCCCCCATGTTGTGGAAACAGTCCTCTTTGAAATGCTGGCCACAGACATGCAAAACCTTTGGAAGTTTTCCGGGTACATTTCCTCCAAAAATAAAATTAATCCACTCAGTCCTCGTGGGTTCAGTGGATGGAAGTAAAAAAACGTTTTCGTGTTCATTTATGCAGCCACAAACAGAACAGTGCTTCTGTGGCTTAGCCATGTCCGCTAACGAGGGTTGCCGAAGAGGGAAAAACACTGGGCGCTAGGTGATTTTTAGAGGGCGGGCTTTGAGAGCCGGTAGACGGGTCCATCGCTCTGTGGGGAGTGGTTATTGTCCCTTATGACGTCATAACGTACACGCTTTCAAACAAGCTCATTTCAGCGCTTACTTCCCTAGAGGTGGAGCAGGGGGGAGAGAGAGCGCCTGAAAGAGTTTCACACTTACGGGTCTCCTACACATGCGGGGGGACCAGTATGACTGTTCCAAAACCATTAAAAAGTGAATTTTGCATAATATGGGACCTTTAATATAACTCAACATAATTGTCTTAGCTCTTATGAAAAAGGATACAAATAGTCGATGTCCAGGTACTGACTGCAGTTTGTAACATTTTCTGACACTGACATATATCCCAGGATGCTGTTTCATTCAGGGTTAAATAAGTTTGTTGCAGACTAATTTATTTCCATCTGACCACGATGACCTGCTGTTGACACTGATTAGATTTATCAGCAGGACTCTTCCTGCTAGAAACACTTTTCTATGGGTTCTTTATTCTGTATGTTCCCCTTGGAGTCACGAGGCAGAAAACCACTTCTACCTCTACGATGCTACTTGAAACTTGTTTTTTTGTTTGTTTTTTGGTTGCAGTTCTTAAAGTAAAATTCAAGCCAGTATCGATGAAAATGAGCCAATATGGATTCTGTTATCTGTTGATTATGTTATCTAGCCTAGGTATGGATTATTTTTCACTTCATATATATATATATATATATATATATATATATATAGTGTTTTTTTGTTTGTTTGTTTTGTTTTGTTTTTTTATGGACATGGGAATTCAGACTGTGATACAGTATAAGGTGTCTGCTTCCCATTTCCCACCTTTCCAGAATAACCCCTCCAAATAGCAACAGTCCCATTGTCCCGACACAATCTTCTATATTGTTGCATACAGTACATATATTTATAAAGCTGTCTTGTTATTTATCAGTGTCCTGTAGGCCTAAATAAGTGTGTAGATATAAACTAAAATGAACAAATAGACACACATTTCTCATTCCAGTGAGCTTTTAGTCATTGCTGCTGCAGAGGCCCAGGTTCGGATTATTTTCTGACCAGACTCGTGCATTCTTGCTAATCAAGTTTTCGCTATCGATCCACACATCACTACTGTTCAGCTGTGATCACCTTTACAACTAATGCAGCTGTGCCTTAAATGAAAAAAACAAAACAAAAAAACAACAGAAGAGCTTGTCTTTAGTGTCGCTTAACTGTCTCATCTCCAGTAATTATGGGCCTACAATAGCAGTGCAGAATGAGGCGTTGAAGCAGGGCTGTCAACAGGTCCTCTGGCTGTATGGAGAGGAACAGGAGATCACGGAGGTCGGGACCATGAACCTCTTCATCTACTGGACCAATGACAAAGGAGGTCAGACTCCCTCTTTTATGCCTTTTTATTGGGTTTGTTGAAGGTTTCTCTTGTTTGTTCCTTTAGGAAATATTTGAATTTATGTGTCTGTTTGCAGAGAAAGAGTTGATCACCCCTCCTCTGGATGGTATTATTCTGCCAGGAGTGACCAGACAGTCATTGCTGGACCTGGGCAGAGCTTGGGTAAGCTAACCAAACACAAACTGTCACACAAGCAAAACACATGTTTTATTTATCCATTTATTGTTTTTTAATGCATGTTTGTATTTATGTAGACAAGAACAATTTTATCTCACTGTTCCTCTTTCAGTCCGACATCAATGTTTTCTTGTTTACAAATATAAGCCGTCTTTACTCCAATTACTGCATTCATCTCTGTTCAGTGTCTTTTGTAAAAAGCTGCATCATCTTTTTTTTTTATTTTTTATTCATCCCTCCATTTCTAGAATTTCTTGTCATTTCTACTAACAGCTGCAAGATTCATATGAGTCTAAAGCATTGATTTCTTATTGACCTCCACATGTCTGTGCTCCATCAGGGTGAGTTTAAAGTGACGGAGCGCACGATGAGCATGAAGGAGCTGCTCGGAGCTTTGGATGCTGGAAGAGTCCTGGAGGTGTTTGGAGCAGGGACGGCCTGCGTCGTCTGTCCGGTCGGCAGCCTCCTCTACAGAGGAAAGGTCAGAACTCTGCTTTTAGTTCATGTTTCTGAGAAACTGCTTTAAATAAATCAAATTCAAGTCCTCTATATTCTACTTTGTACTTTTTCAGTTCAATTTATTTACCCCAGAGAGACTAAATTTAAATTGAGTCATTTTCTGTCAATGCCTCTAATTCTACAAGACTTACTGCAACAAAGTGAAGGAAACTGGGTGCAGCCGGTCATCAGGTGGATTTGTGAAGCCTGGCCGAGCTGGATTAACCTGATGCACAAGATGAATTGAAAATGAAGCAGCTGTGTGACCTCACTAGCAGGTGTTTAGAAACCTCACTGCATACATACATAAAGCAGCATTCACAGGCAACATCTTGCAAAAACAATATTTTTGTTTTTATCTGTGGAGGCGACAAATGTCTCTGCACTGAACAGAAATTCTGGTGAACTAGAGGGAGCTTCAAGCACATCCCGCCAGTTAAAAAAATAGTCAAAGGCAGGTTTGCTTGATGAAGAAGCCACGCGATTTTTGTTTGTAAGGATTGATCTACTCAGCAAGCTGCTCTTTACAGAAGCCTTTCCTCCCAAAGGGAAACCTAATCTGTCTGGGAAATTAGATTTCTCTTGTCTTTTTTTTCCATAACTTAAGCTGAATGTTTGCTGAATGCTCTCTTTTTCCTCAGATATACCAGATTCCTACCATGCAGAACGGCCCAGATCTGGCAAAGAAGTTCTACAAAGAGCTTACTGATATTCAGGTAAGAGCACCGTTCAGTCTGCAGCCTTCTACATTTTTTACATCATGTTGCTTTTAGTGGCTGAAGATTTTTTATACTGAGAAAAGTCAAAGATCTGATTTAAACTAAGTCCTTTTTTTTTCTTTGTCATTTAGTTTATTAAATGTCGCTGTTAAGGTGGTGCATGTCCCTTTTTTGTGAATAAAAAAAGCCCAACACCTTTAATTTACAGTTAAAAGTCAGAGAAATGCTGGAACGGAAGCATCTTCACTGCAGGTTTTGAGTGAATGCATGAATTTCAGACAATGATGGAGAAAGGTCGATATCTTGAGAAGGCAGAGCTCTGCTTTCTAGTTTTCATAACCAAACAGAAGGTGGAGGATTGAAACTGTAGTCCAGTATTCTCCTGTTACAATCATCTGCTCTAATAAATTATTAAGAATATGGGGCTTAGTCATGCTGTGCTGAATATGGGTGATTTATGGGTCGTGGTTTACACACCACATTGTGTGGAAACTTGAATTGAGGCCGTCTGTCCGCCGACGCTGTTTACTCACCTGCAGGAGCTTGTTTGTGTGCAGACTGTTGGTTTCACCTTTAAAATTGTGCCACAGTTTGTTTTTACTTCAACAGTTTATTTTCACACATTAAGAAATGGCCACCCTCTAAAAGTTTAGAGCAGGTTTTCTCCTTTTCCATCTCCTTTTCTTCCCATTTTTAGATTTTTCTGACAGATGAATCATGAGAGATTCCTCATTATTAAGTCAGTCTGAAGCAAATGAAACAATATTATTAATTTGTAATTTATTAACTACTTGTCTAAGTATGAATGGTTAAAGCAGTCAAGTAAAATGAGCAGCGTTCTCTGTTCTCAAATGCTGAGTGACAGATTTCAGATGAATCTAAATTAATTTAACTAAAAAGGCAAGTAGTTAAATTCTTTATCAAGCAGACTTTATATATATAATAACTTTTCATACAGTTTTGTAACTCAAAGTGCTGTACAGAAAGGCTTTGTCAGTCTTTCTCAAACACAAACACACACAGACGGACGGACTCCAAATCAAGATTTCAGACCCACCTTTTAACATTTTATTTCCTAACATGCATTTTGTGTGTCCACACCAAAGTCCTAATTCGCTTTACTTTAACAAGTTAAATCAGTGGCTTTTTTTAAATATCAGGGTTATGAGATGATGTGTTATCTCAGTAACTGTTAAAGAATAATGCTTCTGTACATTATTATAATGAGTTATTATAATGAAAGTTTCTCATATGACAGTTTAAGTGACTTCAGTTTAACGTTTTCACATTTTTCTGCTCGACGACTGACGTATCCTCTCTCCATCTTCTCTTGCTTCACCCAGTATGGACGCACACCCAGCGAGTGGGCACCGCTGGTTGTTTAAACAGCCATTTTTGCACATGCCGGTTGTATCAACAGTCAGTCCCGTAATTCCAGTCCAGACGACCAGCAGCACCACCCCACCTCCCCCTCAGCACACTAATGCACTCCTGCTTAACTCACCGGCCAGAGGGGACGGACGGTAATCCTTCCATCCATCGTCTGCTCGGGACGGCTTTTACAGACGTCCCTCTCTCTGAGGACGCTCACAGGGAACCAGCTGGTGGTTTGAATGTAGCGGCTTGCGTTGGAAAGCAATATTAACAACCAAATGCAACCTTCTAACAAGTCCAGCAGGAGAGAAAATCAAGAAACTAGACGATAAAAACGTATCCACATATAAAACATTATATTAAGGCATTCAAGTCTAATTATGAAGATCTTCTAAGGAAGGCGTCCATTAACAGCACAAACATCAATCATCACTTCGATATTAAAGTAGGCACAAGCTGACATAACTCTGGTGTTGTGAGACATTTACTAAGCAGCTCAATATTTGATGTGTAGGACTTTATTAAGACCGTTAGCCTCTCAACAACATGCACTACAAATACCGTTTCTCATCAGCTAACGTGTAGAAATGTATTTCCAACGGAAAAAAAGTCAATCTGTAGTAGAAGCCATTGTGTTTTCTCCAAAACTTGTAACTGTTACATGTAAGTAGACGATTAATAGAAAAACCTGTGGGGATGTTTTGTTACTGCTGTGTAAATATAGACCTGAGCGAGTACTGCTGTAAACCTCACGGGGGGGAGGGGCAAGTCACTTTGACACCACAGTTTGCACTGACTTCGGTTAATGTCAGGTGATCTTTGTCGGAAAGGAAGCACAAGAGGCTTTTTTGTTTTTTTGTCATTTTGTTTGTGACAAACAGACAAAAATAAAGATAAAGACGGAGGTGAAAGTTGAGCGGCAGCACGCACAAACGGTAGGACAGAAAGCCTACACGTTGTAGATGAAAAACGACTGTTAGATGCTGGCAGTTGCTCCTGCAATATTTGTGTGTTTTCCATGAGAACAATGTATAGAAACAAATAGATTGTTATTTTAGAGGTTTTTAAATTATTTTATCCTTGTATTGATGTGGAATTTGGCCCAAGTGTCTTCCAAAGTCTTGCTGTATTCTCACTTCATGTCCACTGTTTTCTCTTCTTCTCTCTTTGAATGTATTTTATTTCTACACACACACACACACACCTGTTCGTACACCTGTCCCCCTGCTCCAAGTGCCTCGTCCTTTAGTGGAGAAACAACTGATGATTTGTTTGTTCCTGTTTGTGCACAAGTGGATGTAAAAGTTGGTTTAGTTTTATTTTACATGTGCTGTTACTTTAATTCATGTTTTTACAATAAATCTGATTTGAGCTTAGCGGCTCTGTTTCTGCTTCTCATGCATGTGTGGTGAAGTGTGACCTCCAAAAATCAACATCGAGCTGACTCTTACTGTCTGGAGCTCAGAGATGAAACAAGATGCAAGATGGATGCTGAATTAGCCGTCAGGGGGCGCCAAAGTTAAAGATTTTTATCAACGCTCAGTGGTAGCACAATTTAACTTCCTGACCTAAAAAATATGTTTCTGACTCGTTTTGATGGTGCGGTGACATCTATCATTTATGTTCTTGGAGCCATTGTTGCCCAGCAGCGTCCCGAGGATGAGAAGTTGTACTAAGGCTGCGCCACTTAATGGCAGTATTTTGATTTGTGCGTCGTGTCACATGCTAGCAACTGGATATCAACACCAGTTATTCTGAATGTGAACCATGGCTGATTTAGCTAAGAAACCGAGGACATCATCGGAGCAAGCAAGGAAAAGAAAGCAACAGAGCGAGAGATGAGACGAATCCACATCAGACTGACTTACTGGCTGGAAGGACCTCAGAGAAGAGACCGGATGCAAGATGGATGCCGAATTAGCCGTTGTTAGGGAGTGTGAAAATCTGCCCATGTACAGAAGTGTTGCTTTAAAATACAAAATGAGTATGAAATACAGCATGTGTTCAAATATAGAAGCTGAGTGCAATCTGTCTCCTTACTGCAAATTAAAGACAAAAATGTCAAAACCCAGGGTTCCTCTCTCAGGATTAATTTTCTTAAAAGTACAGAGTTGAATTTTGTGTTGTATGTTTTTCATATTTTGTAGAATTTTTGTTTTTATCTTTTAGGACTCATTGGTTTGACGGATGTCATCGCTTGGTTTATCTGCAGATTTAAGCCTGAAGTCCCTCATCGCCATCTACTCATTTTAGAAGCTGTGACACGTTCATTGGAAGTTTTACAGCTCCACTTTTTCTTTTTCTTTTTTTTTATGCCAAATCTGATTAATCCTATTTTTATAAACTGTGTAATTCCAGGAGAAATCCCTCCAACCTACAGAACTGGTGTTAGCTGGCAGCTTCCCATGTTGTTGCCACATTTCCTGTGATATTAGCTTCCTTTTGCCATCCCTATCTTGTATTTGTTAAGTTTCTATTAACTTAAAGAAAGCCTTTATATTATTTACTAATTGGGCCTTTTATGTTTCTCTAGTTGTAGAATAAATATAAAAATGGAATAATGGAATGGAATAATAAAAAATGTTATAAATGGAGCTGCCTTTATTTCCTTGAAGAGGGGAGTTGTGTAAGGTAACGTTATACTTCACAATGAATAGGATTGTAGTCTAAAAAAATTAACTTGTATTGGAGGTAAACCTAAAACTGGTTTTTAAACAATAGTCAGGGGTTGGGAGGATGTAGCAAGGAATCATTTTTGTGTTGCCCACAGGATTTCTGTAAAACAGCTTCCCCTGGTGGCCACACAAAGTAGCATTCAGTTGGTTTGAGCTGATACTTGAGGTTAAGTCATGGATGAAATAAGGATGTAAGGATGCAAAATTTAAAACAAACAAAAAAAAAGGTACAAAATGGGTCCACTTAAAATGTTTGTCCTCCAAAATAGAAACATAAAACTTTCTAAAAATAAAATATCTGGAAACATTCTTCTGAAACTGGAGAGAGATGATGCAGACTAAAGTAAACAGATGGCATAGATGTAAAAATGAAACGATCTGTGGGGTGCCTGCCGCAGCGCCCGGTGCCCACTGGGCCTGCTCACCGTTACCCTGGGCTGCTCGGTGCCCCTGCCCCAACACGCTGGGGGGCTCCAGTCGGGGGTCCCTCTGCTCTGGGCTGAGTGGGGCCACTGCTCTCTCTGCTCTGGCTGTCCTGGGCTCTGTGCTCTGTGGACCTGCCGGGCCTTTGGGGCCTCGGGCTCCCCTCGGGGTGCGGCGTGGTCACGGCCCTCTTGCAAGCACACTTTTCATCCTTGTTGCATGGTCACACATGCATGTCCATGTTCACACATGCATGCTTACAAACGTGCTCGTCTCTCCATCCGCTTCCAACTAGATGTTGTTATATCTTGGTACGTCTCTCTAAAGGTATGTTTGATGACGGTTGTATTTTTTCATATTATCATTATCCTATTTTCTTTATGTATCGTGTAGTACTGTGGTAGTCTATATTGTTTTTGTGAATACTGATGTGATTTAGGCAGCCTAGACAACATTTCAATTCTGTTCTTTTCTCTTTCTCTCTCTTCCTCTGTCTCCCTGTCAGGTTCAACACTGACATATTATAACTAAAGAAAATAATCTTATAATAAAAATATTAAAAATATTCCAAACATCATGGGCAGCCATTTATATAACATATCTCCCTTGGTAGAGCAAATCTGTGGCACACAGACCACCGTTCTGTATGTTAGGATGCTGGACAGGACAGGGTTATAAAAAAAAAAAAATGAAACTAAATCAGAATTTTGGGGGGATAACAGACAAATCAAGCGTACAAATAAAAATCTCAGAGCTCTGCAGTACTGAACGGAATAAAACAGGCTCATAGCTCACTAGTTCTTCCACCTCTCTCTCTCACTGGGCAGAGGCTTGGGGTAGCTGATAACATTCAGAAACTAATTGTTGTAAGGGAAGTCATAATTTAAATAGAAAACTTAAAATCTTTGGTCTTTCATACAGTAAAAAAAAGTTTGTGTACTGTTTGTGGAATTAAATTGAAGGAGATATCAAAAGTATGCAAGTAAATAATGTTTAAACATCATCCACTGTTCACTGATATTACTTCAACTCTACCTCCTAAATGTCGAAATGTATGTGAACATCTGCATATTTGTGTACATGTACATATTTGTGTCTCTATGTATATGTGTGTGTGTGTGCATATAAAGCATGCATGCATACCTTTGCATACCAGTCACTGTAGGGGTTTTGTTGTGCTACTATATCTATACTTGGAGCTATTGAGCAGGAGGCTGACTGACTGGGTTGTTGATGGGTAATATTAAGTTAGTATGTGGTGGATTCACCACCTGCTTGTTTTCTTTGGCTTGTGCTTCCTTTTGTTCGTTCTTATGTTCTAAATAAACTACTGGAACTCCCAGAAAAACAACAACTTGAGGCTTTATCTGCTGCTGAACCAGATGAACTTGATATCCAACCTTTAAAAATTTAAACCTACATCTTTGCCCACAATGTTCATCAATATAATAGTAAAAAGAAATTTTTTTTCAGTTCAGTGACCAGCTAACTGTACATCGTGTGGGCCTTATATAAACGTCTATCTTATACAAACCATCTCTGTAATCAAATTTGCCCTCACTTGTTTCTTCCCATTATGAATAGCAGCCAAAATTAAGCCATTCCTCTCTTTGAAAAACTTAAAATCTGTTACCTCAGCATTCATATCCTGAAGGCTTTATTTCTGTAACTCCCTTTTTTTCAGTGTGTCCCAGTCTGCTCGGTCTCATCTGCAGCTGGTACAAAATGCTGCAGCTTGACTCATAACTGGAACAAAAACAAGAGACAGCATCCCTCCTGTCCTCAGCTCCAGCTTCCACTTAAATATTGTATTGAGTTTAAAATTCTTTTACATGTATTTAAAGCTCCAAAGATGTCCTCTGCCCATAGAAGACCACTAAATGTCTCAGACCCGCTAACCCATCATGTTCTCTCAGCAAGGGGAAAGTGTTTTTTTTTTTTATAGCAGCTTTGAAGCTTTGGCAAAGTTTTCCCATCTCAGTCAAAAACTCCGCTCTTCAAGGCAAAATAAAAACAAATTTTTTATTTTTCAAAGCCTTTGCATGTTCTTAAGCTTTTAAAAAAATGTTGCATTTTCATTTATTTATTATTATTACTGTATGTTTTTTTTAAATATATAAATGTCTTTTTGTTGTTTATCCTTTGCTTCTTAAAATTGTTGTTTTTAAATGTGCAATACAAATAAATTTGATTTGATTTGACATGCAGTAAAAGTCAACTGAATTCCTACCGATTGTCTTTTTCTAACTTCTTCCTTGATGTCAGAAAACAGCATGAGGTGTCCTCATCATGTCACATGACTGTTTAATTTTTACAGCAGAATAAAACAGTTTCACCAAAGATTTACATGTTTAATACACAAACCGATTGAGGCAAAAGCATCACTGAGGTTGAACAGACATCATTCAGGTTAAATCAAAATTTTTAAATTTTTGTTCCAGAAAGAAAATCCTCCACCCTTTCTATTGATGCCTAAAGCATGAAGTTAAATAACTTTGTGCTGAGTTTTACTGACGTCCTTTAAAAAAAACTGCGATAGCAGAATAGCTTTGTAGCACGAATGCTGATGTCACCTTGAGCAGTTTTTATTGAGCAGCTGCTTCTACTCCTGTGTGTCCGAGGAGCTGCTGCTGAATATGGCCTCGTTGTTTTGACCCAGCGGGTTGTAGAGGAAGGCTTCGATCTCTCCTCCACCGTTGCCATTTTTCTGGAAGTGGATTTCTAGCTCATCTTGGAAAGTTTCCTGCTCCATGATGTTGGGTATTCCTGTCAGCAGCACCGTGCGAGGACACATCGTGAACTTCGTCTGGGTGGGGGGAACCCAAAGACAGAAGTCAGAAAACGTTATTAACTAAAATTCTCTCTGAAGGTGTTTTTCACCTGACAAAATGTCCTCACCTCTAAGGTGGTGATCTCTCCATTCAGAAAGGGAGTCACTCTCACTGTGTGGCAGTTTGTTTGTAGCTTCACTTCATGAAACTCCTTCTCTGTCAAACCTTTGGCGACTGATGGGAGAAAGTTCATGAAAACGTTTTAATTTACAAAATATTCATGTAGATTTAATCTGTAAAAGCAGTATTCCTCAAGTATCGCACACTCACTGTTGCTGTCCACAAACGTGATGACCACAGTCCCTGAGTCAGGCATGAATTCACAGTGTTCCACCTCCCCGCCTCCGTGTTTCTTCTTGGAGAAGTAGATCTCCAGCTTGTTCATCAGGCTTTCAATGTCCATCTTGGGCAGGTTGGAGATTAAAATGCGGCGAGGACACACCTTGGAGTCAATCTGGAGGACAGGGAGCAGCACAGATCACATACAGGCTGCAGCTGAATGCTTGATTTGGTTCACTATGTTGAGCTTTACCTCCACCACCCTGGGCAGCATCAGGAAAACTGGCCTGGCCTCCACAGTGACGCTGCACTCTCCTCCCAGATCCACTGTATGCTTCTTCATGGTCAGAATATTTCTTGCAACTGATGCCAAAACAAATGCATTATTACCAGTTAATCCAGCGTTGATATTTACAAAGTTAAAAACTCCATAATATACCGAGACATACACATTTTAATACAAATACAGGTGAAACTAAAAAAAATATATCCTGCAAAACTTAATTTATTTCAGTGATTCAACTTAACAAGGTTAACTAATATATTATATAGACTTGTTACATGCAAAGTGAGATATTTCAAGCATATATTTGTTATAATTTTGATTTCCTTTTTTTTAATTTCATGTAATATTCTAATATTCTAATTTTCTTTTTTTTTTAGATTTTTGGGTTTTCTTAAGCTGTAAGCCACAATCATCCAAATTATGACAAATAAATGCTTGAAATGTGTCACTTTGCATGTAATTAGTCTATGTAATATATTATTTTCCCTTTTTAAATTGAATTACTGAAATAAATTATGTTTTGCACGATATCCTAATTTTTTAAGTTTCACCTGTATAAGGGCATTCATGTGCTGCAGTTTTTAAGGGCAGAAACCTGTTGCTTATTTTTGCCCCCTGGTGGCTGATTTTGACACTGCAGCTAAAATTCATAATAACGAATAAACAAAACTTGTTTTATTAAACTAATTACAGCCTCCCTTTTCACAACTTCAAATAAGAACTAAACCTAAAAAAAATTCTGCTTAAAAAAATAAACATAATCTAGTACCAGCTTGAGATAAACGTGTTTAAGGAGAGTTGCCTTTGAAACAAACAATCCACAAACAAATATTGTGGGGTTTGTTTGTTTCCAGAGGAGACAGAACTCACTTTTAAAGCCCTAAAGAAAGTGCAATAATTTAAGTTGTTCTTTTCAAAATATGCTGATGCTGCTGAAAATCCTCTGAAACAATACAAAGATAATTTGTTTGAAATAAAGTTTTTTGAATGCAGTGATGCCTGAAGGGCTGAAGACCAAAAACATTCAGTATCAGCTGTAGGATTTGTCCTTTATCAGCAAATTTCTCTCATAATTTTGATACTATTAACTGCAGATTAACATTTTTCTGGATTCTTTCTAAATTAAATTAATCTTAAATTAAAATATTGTGTTTAAATGAGCTTCAAATAGTTGCACTGGTTATTTACCTTTTTTTAAACAGCAGTAAATCACAGTATAAGTCTGGTTTAGAAAGCTATTTCAGAAAAAAAGGATTTAGTCCTTCAATTCTCCAGATAAACAAAGTAAACCGGTTGCACCCATCAGGTAGAAATCATCCATGTCTGGACACAAACTCACCGTCCTCCTCTTCAAACGTGATCAGCGCCGTTCCTCCCTCCATCGGGTAAATTATGTGCGGCTTCATCTCAAATGTCCTCCATTTCTCTGAGTCTCCAGTCGACCCTTTAAAGATGAAGCTCCGCTCTGGCATGGCAGAAAACACCTGAAATCAAGAAGTACAGGCTGAATAGAGGTGTGTGATGGGCAGAACAGGTGCAAGCTTTGAGATCAGCGTACGTCACTCTGCTCTTTCAGGTTGGCGTTCTGGGCTTCCTCCTCTTCAATTGCAGCCTGGGTTTTCTGGATCTCCATCCTGATGTCGCTCTCCTCTTGCTTCAGAGCATCCAACTTCTCCTAGTAAGACAAATATTCTGATGATGACAACAGACTCTTTGCTCACATCATTCTGCACAGAAGTAACACCTGCAGATGACACACCTTTGCATCCGCAAGCTGATCTCTGTAGGAGCTCTCGTCCTCCTTCAGATCCTGGGTCAGTTTTTCAATTCTCTTATTGCATTGGTCGACCAGGTCTCGACTGTCTTTTGTGGCATCAGCCAGCTCCGTCTGCTCCTGCTGCAGGTCATCGAACTTTTTCTGTGGATGCAAAGGAAGAGTTTCATCAGGGTGTCCATTATTTTACTGATTTTAAGTACAGCTGTAGAGGAAATATTCTTTTACCTTTTCTTTATAAAATATATAAAAAAAAAAGTGTTAAACTTCCTGCTGATTAATCCTAAAAAGCATAAAGATGTCTATATAACTATATTGTCAGAAATTTAACTTGACACATATTAGTATACTGATTTTGGAAACTTACATATTTCTTTATAACAAAGGAAAACAAGGAAAAGATTGTGTTTTTAGTCTAAAACATTACATTTTTGTTCTGTTTTTTTATAACATGCACTGAACACTCTGAGGCTAAAGCTTTAAAACAAGTGGTAAAGACCATGTTACATGTTTGTCATGTTTTTCCTGTAAATATTTCTGTAAATTTCCTCTATATTTTACTGTGCAGTTTCTAGCAATAAGTGTGCATCTTTTAAACATTTGTTAGAAGTATGGAAGTTACATTTGACTGCAGCAATCTGGGAATTTATGGAAGTGTTTCTGTGCACCTTGTACTCCTTAATTGAAGCTTTAACTCCCTCCAAGCTGTCCTCTGAGGGCTCTGGGTCTGTCACCAGAGAGAAATCCTGACAAAAGTAAACAAAAAGTGAGATTTAGAAGACATATAATTTTGTTTCAATTGGAATAAAGAATCTACTTTAGTGAAAGTTGTGTAACACCCAGGTAAACAGGAAGAGACAGAATGACGTCTCACCTCGTCTGATGACATGATGGTGAAAGTAACCTGAAATATGAGAAAATATAACTGTTTTTAACATGTCTTTATTCAACATAAGCTACTGAATATAAGTAATTAGTGATAATAACCACGGATAAGTGGTGTTTAAAGATAAAACATCGTGAAAGTTAACTTTATAACAATAAATCCGTTGTAGGCCTTTTTTTCAGATTCACAACTCAACATTTCTAACTTAAATTTCCCAGAAACAAATTTTGGATTAAATAAATGAACGATGTTTGACTTTATATGAGAGCGTTTATCTGATTATTTATTTAGATTATTTCGTTAAAAGCAGGTCGTGTCAACTTACCTATTTCCGAGCTCTGTCCAGAAATGATATTTGTTCTTTCACTTTCTATTTCTCAGCAGCGCTTGAACGCGTCACACGGGACACGTGAGGCTGTGACGCGGCGTTCAAATGCTGTCGGAAATCGGCTTTTGTCGATACAACATTAGTAACGTGGACATTTTTCGTATTTTCATCTTTATACTTTGTGTTACACCGGTTACAGTTTGGTTAAATCACCCTTTTTTTCTTTTTTGTAATAAAACAGTTGTCCTCGTTTTAACTTGAATTGATAGTTTATTTCAATAAGCCATAATTTACGTGGTACTTTTTAAGCGACTGAGGTCGATTTTTCCCTTTTAATTGAAATTACCACAACAAATAGCCACCTTTTATTAGTTGTATGATAAGTTAGACTTGTATTTTGTTGCATAAATTGTTGCTAATGTAATTTACCGCTATATTTGTGTATCTTATTTTAACTCAGGTTGTTTTGTGGCTGTATTTGAATACAATGTTTTTTTTTCCTTAACCAAAACCTAAACACTGCTGGCAATCACTAAACAAAGAAATATTATTAATCTACAGTTTTGGTCTGATATAAAATAAAAAAATAATTTGTTGAAATTTTTGGAAGCTGTAGATTTCAAACAAAAAGATTTTGCTCAAAAGTCAGATTTCACCACTGTTGGCTCAAACGATAAGATCTGCTTAGTAAAAGTAGCAATATTATGCAGGATTAATGTCTGCCAGACAAACACACAAAAATACCACAAGTACTGGGACATGCCTCTGGGTTATTGAATTCCAGTGTTTTAGGTAAGGTCCAATAAAGAGTTCAGTGTGGAGAAACTTGACAGGCCTGCAGACTTGCAAATATGTTTCTGGAAAAAATGTTATAATACATAATCCTATAAACAGACCCCTAAACATTGTGGAAAGCCTTTGCAGAAGAGTTAGAAATGACCTGCAGCTCAGCAATTTATCATCATTGTCCATTTAAAAGTAAAATTGAAAATATAGCAGCAAAAACAGCGAAACTACTACACATTAAATTTAAATAATTTACTGTTCCTTCACCACCTTAAAATCATATTTTCTAAAAAGAAACCATTTGCTTCAACAATGAGGTAAACAGAAAGCATGTAGTTACAGAAAATAGTTTAATTTGATATTTATTTAATCTTTGCAGCCTGACGTTTTCTCAGATGGAACTCACAGGAGTGTCTTTACACCCTGCATAAGTCAAAAACATTTAATCACTTGCATGAAAATGCTAAATAAAAATGAATCAACAGTCAAAAATCCATTTTTAAACATTTATTTGTGAAACTAACGTTTAAAAATGAAGTTAGAATCTGAGCTTTTGGAAAAACCACTTGTTCTTGCCCGTCTTGTACCTGAAAACAGAAGAGACAGGAGATCAGCATGTTTTTATTCCAACATCACAGTTTAACAGCCTGTTACCACATTAGTTGAAAAATAATAAATGGACTCCCAACATTTAAAGAAAAACAAATTACTACAAACAGATAAAAGATAATAAATCTAAGAGACTCACCTCTCCTCAAACTTGATCTTTGCCTCCCGCCTGGCTTTGCGTTTGAGGGCGGGGTCCCTGAAGACGTCCTTGTTGACAACAGTTTTATCCAGAGGAATATCCACAGAGTATCTGCAGGTGAAACAGCAAAGCCATGAAAACATTTTCCAAAATAAGTTTTATTTTAAACTCTAAACAAATTGCTACATGTGGTTAGTCGGCCAAAACACAGGTAAACACCCACTTGAAAGATTTCAGTAACATCTGGGTTCATACTGGGAACATAAAAACGAGCTGCTTCATGTAACAAACCTTGTTTAACTGAAGCATTTCTGCACAGTTCAGTGAAAAACCACTGATGCGTTAAAATGCCCTTCACTAAAATGGTGCTGAAACACTGAAAGCACGTGAAAAGCAGTAAAAACAGAAGCTGATTCTATGCTCCAGCAGGGCTGGGCAGTACAGGAAAATATTTCATACATGGATCTGTATCACAGCACAGCTAGTTAATGCTGTCAGTTTCTAGAGTGTACTGATAATGATGCAAGTGGAATCATATATTTGCAAAAAAATAGGTAACTGCTATTGTAACTTCTTTGCTTTGTTTTGAAAGCTTTTCATGCAGGGTGCAGCCACGTCTGACGAGATGATGCTTTTGTGTTCTGCAAGAGCTGCTGCACCTAGTCACTGGTCAGCGTAGTCACTGGGTTGATACTAGTTGAGGTGATTAAACAAAGCTACGTTTTCCATTTTTACTGTTCACTGACCGACCCAACAACAAAGCTTGCACATTGTATTAATCTATGACTTTTACTAACTCCAGACCACTTCCATATTACTGACAAAGTGGGCCTTACAGTCTGGAAAGATAACCCGTGTTCAGTTTCAGCCTCATGTCTGCTTTAATGGCTCTCTATAACTAAACCTAACCTCTCCTACATTTCTATTCAGTTTTGTTTTCAGCTTTTGGGTTTTCTTGGCAATGAGCAACCAGTTTAAAGGCCCATTACCACTAACTAGTTAACTGGAACAAGCTGAGAGATAAAGAGCTGTCTCTTAGATCAATAAACTTAAAATGTCTGCTGCTAATCACTTAGATCGATGCGCTTCAGTTGCAATCTAATTGAGATTATTTTATCACCAAGCCCTAGCTACAGCTGTTTCCAGTAAAGAGCAATGGTTTTTATAAAAACTACAATCTGTTGAGTTACTGAGCAAAATCAACATAATCTGTGAATATTAGAGGCAGCACATACTGTACCCCATCCAGTCACCTGAAACAAACGACTAAGGCTTCTTATACAACAAGCTGATAATCTAACATCGGGTACATGTGGAGCATTGGTGAACATCTCAGCATTCAATCAGGTCAGTCAGCAACACATTCACAAATGATGCTGCCCTGTGGAGGGAAAAAACTAAACACCAACTGATGAACACTCAAATTAGTCCATCACTGAAAAACAAAGCTTTTGCTTCATGATTTTTTAAATCTATGTGGTCTTTCTCTTTTTGTGTGTAATGTACGTTTTACCACCCTTTTCTGCAATGGCAAGCTCTACATCTTGACCAACAGCTGGAAAAAGTATGCAGTCCATTCATGTGCCATTTGTTTAGACAAGGGGAGTCTATTCAGTTTGGTGTACATGAGGCCTAATGATTAACCCCTAACCCCAAAACAGACATTGTAAACAGTGTAAAGTGGGTGCTTCATGTTTTACCAACTCCAAACTCCATATTTTCCTACTTTGAGCATCTGTGACCACACCAGATTTTTTCTCTACTCCTCTCCACTTGTGAATGGTTGTGTTGTCTGCACGAGGCCAATTTTGAAACTTCAACTGTATAGCAATGCATTGCACCAAGCTCTGAATAGAGAAATGCTACTTGCATTTTATATGGTGACACATTGTCAAAAAAAAAAATAATAATAATCCAGCCGTGGATTTACAGCCTCATTTGAAGTCAGTGTTTTGTGACACTGACCTGGTGGGCATAAGGTGGTTGTAGTTGAAAACCTTAACAAAGGCCTTGATTTTGGACCTCTTGGCAATCTTCTTCTTGCCCATGGTGGTAGTCACTTTACGGGGATAGCGGTCGATCCCTGCAACCAGAGCGTGGCTGTAAGGACGGTCAGTGGTGCCATCATCAATGTTCTGCAGAAAGATGAACAACAGACTATGACAACAGGCGGAAAAAAGGATGGATTTGGGCCACACGCTACAGGACAGCTTTACTTCATTCTCCTATAGATACCAGCAACATTCCTCTACTTTTTTTTTTACTATGGGTAACAATGCCTTGGACATGAGTCCAGTAGGAATTCAAGTATAACTTCTTTAGAAATAATACATAAGTTTACAGTCATGTTTATGGATGTGCATTTTAAGTCTTTGGAGAAAACATGGCTTGGGGCAGCTGTGAACCTCATCCAGGAGATTATGTCTGAATCTCTGTTATTCCTTACATCTAATGCAAGACCCAAATAGCTACTAGTCTTCAAAAATCCTACCAAAGCTTAAAATGATTAAAGAATGGGTGCTATGTTTGTCTAAGATCCATCACAGTAATTCCAGCAGTATTAGCACCATCCAACATCCACTAGAAGCAAGGTTTACCTTGACGATGACAGCTTTGCGCCCGGCGTAGCGTCCAGCTAGGACCATCACAACCTTCCCAGGCTTCATAAACTTGCCCATTTCTGCAACGAAGAAGACGCTGTTAGAGGGTGTGTAATAAAACTCAAATCTACAACCGCGGGTCCATACAAAACAAAGACTTTAATTTAGCAACATGGTCCAAGTTTTCCCCTGTTGCTGCTCGAGTGGCCGGCTCGTTTAGCATTAGCTTTAAGCTAGTGAACAGCTATAAAAACGGCAACACATTAATTTTTCCCGTCTTCATATACACTTGGGAAATCTTTAAAGACGTCCTTAATTACAACCTAAAATGGTAATACATATCTTATAGATGTAAAACACTGCGCCTTCATATAAAGTTCAGAATGGAGGCTGCGCTAATACATCAAGGGAGCTGCCATGTTGAAATGAGCATAGCGGGAGCTAAGAGATTAATTAAACGTTCATTTTCTCTAATAATCAAACGCGGACTTCCAAAATATCAATCACATCTTAGCTAACAGCATGATGACAGCTGATATGTTGTGAAAAGACAATAGAACAAGCTACATTAGGAGCGATGGAGGACGATTTTTTAAATGGAAATCGCACTCACTGATGCTGTTCTACGGCCACCGCTAACAGGAAAGGAAGTTCAGAGGGTTTTTGTCAACTTTGACCCCCAGATAACGATACGTCACTTCCGGATGTGATTTAAAAAAATTATAATGCATTGTTTAATTATCATTTAAAATGGCTATCCTCCCATAAAAAATAATTTTGTGAATTCATTAAAAATGATCTTCATAAAACTGAACACAAGATCCATTTTACATTATATATTGTCCTTGTTTAGACTTTTCAGTTGGAAAAATCATTAGCTTGAAAATGTGAGTGTATGAAAAATAAATAATTTTATAAAGAAATAAAAAAAATATTTTAAAAGAATATTCCCAAAAAAATGTAAAATATTTACCTTTGTGTATTTTAGTTATGATATACATTATATATTACATATAGATTACACATGAAAAGCAGACTTGCTATACTATAGCAAACTATATTCTATACTCTATTATTTTCAGATGAGAAATGACGAATGACTTAGACTGGTAAATAAGTCCATGCATTCCCCCCTAAAATAAATCATAACATACATTTCAATTAAAAGGACCAAGTAAACCTAAGTTTGTCATAATATTGGATAAACTCATGTAATTAAGCTGTGATCTCTCCCATGTCCCACATTTTTACTGAAAGAAAAGGATAAAATGTTTGTATTATAAGAAAGTTGTTACATTTACTAATATGACATTTAACTGAAATACATTGTTAATGATGAAACAGAAATAAATAAATAACATATTGTTTCTATTTTAATTAAATGTCTTCAAAATTGATTACATTACCAGTCTGTAAAGATTAACATTTAAATGTTCTAGGTTATTACATTCTTAAAACTAATACAAACAAACGAATAAATAAATAAATAAATAAAATAATAATAACAGGCAACACAGGAGCTCATTTGGTATGTTTAATTTGTTTACACCTGCTGGTACACATTAAATGTAATAAAAACCAAAACACACACGACTCATGTCCCCCACTATATAATCTGTGATTAGTGATTAAATAAAAGTAACAGAAATAGCAGTTTAAATTGTGCAGCATGTCTTGTTTCCAAAATAAACTACGACAGCTACAGTACAGCAGCTACTTCAAATGTTCTGATGTCTTCTACTAACTTTATTAATAAATAAAGACCTGAACAAAAGACAACAAAAAAGGGAAAAAGATTTAGTAAAATATAGCACAGGGTTTACTAAATTTAGCTCAAACAAAAGAGAAATTTGACAAAGTGCATTACAAAGAAAACAAGGCTGTTATAATCAAGAAATACAAATGAAGGTTTGACACATACACGTGGTCACGGGAACACTGAGCTCAACATCATAAACAGTAACAAAACATACAGCGGATATAAACTAACCCCAGTTTAACAGCATCTACGGTTTATACATTCAGTTATGTTTTGATGCCGTTTCTGGAAGATAAAAAGGAAATCTGGAATAAAACTTTTACATCCTACAATCGTGCTAAATATATGAGATAAATTCATATCACATTGGATTCCTCCATGAAGAGGAGAAAAGCAGCAGATCTTACAGGGTCAAAATGCTCATACACCTGAAACACGACAACAGCTTCAGTTTAAAACTGAGCTGAGAAAGAAGCTGAAAGCTGCATATTTATGGGAAACATAACGCAGCACTTTAAATTTTCATTTTCCCTCAGTGCTTTCTGATGGAAACTGTAAGATATCAACAACTTGACCTGAGTGCTTATTTTTAACGTTGCCATCAACCAATCTGCTACATGATTTACCTGCTAAATATATAATTCTATAACAACTAAGCTCCTGGTCACTGTGCAGAAGCCACAGTAGTCGCAAAGTTCCCATTCATTTACTTTCTTCCTGGAAAGGAAACACATGACAGTAAAGTACACAATACATCTGCTGCATAGGCCAGAGCACTGTCAGGTACAAGAGCGGATGGTAGTGTAGGCTGAGCACAGGTTACAAAGATCAGGAAGGCTTCACTAAAGGTGAGGTAATCTCAGTCTCCACTCTAAGGCATATATACAGTACAAGTAGCGCTGTTTTCTTTACATTTTGGCATCTTAAACACAGTGGGATATGCAGATTGACACAATATCCATGCATGTACTGTTAACACATACTTGCACTTTAAATAGGTTGACGCTTGAATAACCTTTAAAAGGCTACATACTTTATAGAAAGTCATGCTTTTATTGGTCCCGAATGCTTAGTAAGAGCAGATGGTTTAGCTGATAAAATGCTTCACACTGGTGGATTTTAGTATTTTGTCCTCAGAAAGCATCCTTGATGTTTTTGAGCTGCCGAACAGCCAGGTCCACTGGGAGGTTGAATCTGAGGTGGCTGATGCGACCCAGGATGCGCAGGGCTCCTTCGAAGCCGGTCTGAGCCATGTAGCTCCAGGCCTGGTAGTGTGGGTGTATGAGAGTCCCGGACTTGCACAGCAGGTTGAGCCATGACACCAGCCGCTGCTCATTCAGAGCCATACACACCAGAGCTTTGAACTCTGTGTCCGGTCCTCGTTTGTAGCGTCCGTGCTCCTTTAGCACGCTGTGAATGGCCCACAGTAGTGACTGCTTCGGGGTGACGGTCACCGGGCCGCTGCCTACGTGCAGGCTGAAGGACTGTGAAAGCTGGCGTGCTGGTGACTCCACAAAGGCTTTCCCATTTTTAGAATTGTAGTACTTGACAAAGAGTTCCCATGGGTGCATTGTTTGTGGGGCTGGTCTGTAAGGCAGAAGGCAGGAGATGGGAGCCAGCACCAGGCTCATGGTCTGTGAGGGGGAAAAGAGGCCATGGGCCAACAGTTCCTTCAAAGCGATCGCTAGCTCCTTCCTTACAGCTGTTGTCAGCTCATCTCGGGCCCCAAGTGTGGAGGTGCTGGTGTAGCTGACCACATGGTCCACAGAGGGCTGTCTGCATGAGCCCAAAACTCTCACCTTCTCTACTGCTGCCTCCAGACGCTGCAGCAGGGGTCCGTAGTCCTGCATGGTGGACTCCTGAGGCCACATGCTCTGGGGGACGTGGCCAGTTGCGCAGCCAAACTGGCTCGCAGCAAATATCTGCAGCACAGCGAGGGCCTTCTGGATCAGCTGAAGACCGGTCTCCCGCATCCTCTGGGCCTGCTCCGGGTCCACTGCAGGACAAAGAGAAAAACCAGAAGACTGAGTAGAGCTTTAATCAAATCAAATCAAACTTTATTTATAAAGCGCTTTGCATGCCAAAGGCAACACAAAGTGCATTACATAATAAAAAAAAGCAATTTGTGCATATTTTAAAAAATAAAACAAACCTTTACACATCAAAATAGTAAACATAGCAATAAAAAAAAACACTCATTAAAGTCTTTCACACACACACACACATGCATACATCACATGGATCACTTCAGATTATATTTTAGACACAAGGAAAAGTTGGCAGTTTAATTACTACAAGCAGATGCTAAAAAGTGACTGACCTTTCTTTTTCACACCTGGAGTTCTGGCATTGGTCCCTGCAGCTTGCGGCGGATGACTGTGTCCACCATCTGACAAGAGTGGGTTTCCTACCTCATCTTTCAAAGGAAAAAGAAGAAAAATATTATGAAAAATGAAGCTTTTAACCTTTTTAGTGATGCCTGAGAGGCCTACATACCCTGAATAAAGTTGATGAACATCTCCAGGTCCCTGATCTGGGTTTTGAGCTGCTCCACCAGCTGCTCTTTGACTCTGGCTGGGTTCACTATCTGAGCGATGGCACCATCCACTCTCTGCCTCAGCTCCTCGGGCGATAAGTTCCCGATGTCCTCGTTCAGATTCACATCCAACTTTTTGATCAACTCGTCAATGATGACCTGGAAAATACGACACAAACCGAAAGTAAAAGCCATCAATGAGCGAATTATCCCTCCAAGAAGATTTTCTGGTATCTGAATTTGGGCTTTTGTTTATTTTGTTTTTTTAGCTTTTGGCTGCAACATTTTAAATCTCAAAGTACTTTCTACTCCTTACGTTTCAAAAGGAACCTTTTTATTTTAGCTTTTATTTCATTATTTTGCACAGATGTAATAGAAACATAAAGAAATCACCTGGTGTAACCATGAGAATCTGCAAGACATAACCGCAACTTCCAGTAGCATAGTGTGCTGAGAAGAGTCAAGAACTAGAGACGTAGATGGAAATTAACCAAACTGAGCCCAATCAGAGCAGCATGTTATTCCTTTCTGGGTTAAGTAGCCTTACTTAACCCATCACAGCCTTTACCACCTCAAGTAAACCCATAAACCTTTCTTGCATGTTAAAGTTTTGCATGTTTTACTTTTCTTACTCGTTTCTTTTAAACATGAATCAGAAAAAGCGATGGAAGCGGGACTAATGTGATTAGTGAGAGTAAACCAAAGCAGTAAACGCTCACTCTAAAGCTGATCGAAGCACCGGATTAAGAAGATAATTCTCTGTAATTAAGTTCACTGCAACATTTGACCCCCACACACCAAATAAATACTGATTGCAGCCGCTTTAATGTGCTTGTGGAAAACCAATTTAAAAGAAGAAGCTACAGCAAACAAACTTCTTTAACTTCTCTGTCTGAAGGAGCGATATAAGAGGCCATTTCTGCCTCTACAGCTCCTCCACACCCACCACCACCCACCCTGGACAGACACATACTGACAGAAGTGGACTGAGCTGACCAGATAGATGACCATCATGTGAAGATATGTGTGCATATATGAATACCACAACCAGCTGCTGCCTTACCTACAAATGGTGGCATTTGAACTCCACACAAGAACTAAATACTAGTAAATACTGTATCTTTTCATTTTAGTTTAGATTTCATTTACCTATATTTATAGTGGCAGCTTAAAACACACTAAAGAGCTGCTCTTTAAAAACTGTTGCAATTCATCCTCTCCAAACAAAATGCAATGTTTTAAAAAATAACATTCAGATTTATTTGATGCTATCATTGAGCAAACTGCTTCCTGATCCTCAGTGAGCTGTGCATGTTGCAGATTACAGTCCAACAAGTGAGCGCCACCTCACAAACCAGCGATTCCAGGACCTGATAACTCAGACTTCCTTGAATGGAGCCATCAGTTACGCAAACAAGGAAGTGGCACTTAGTGTTGGGAAAAATAAACATAAAGAAATATGTGTACTGTTCGAGAAAAGCAAATATGGGGAACATCTAAATATTTCAAAATAAAGTGGTAATAATAATTATTGTTGTACCTCATCTAAAATTGACAAAAGCCACATTATTTGTTGAAAATAACAAAAAAGCAACTCAGAAAAACCTGAGCTGTTCTGCTTGTAGAATATACACAGCTGATTGTAACCTGTGACCTTCATGTTGTGCATCAAGTAGCATTTCTGCATCCCACCTTCTGTCTCTCCATGACGACAGACTGTGGCAGCGAGTCGTAGCTGCCCTCCTGATAGGCGAAGCGCTCAAGATCATCCAGCTGCGTTTTCAGCTGGAAAATGAGATCCTTTTGTTTTTCCCTCTGAGCCGCCAGACGCTCCCTCTTCTCCCTTTCACTCTGACAGAAGACACAGATATTGATGGTAATTTATTCAGATAGAGTGAGATGAGTGGCCACAATGACTGCAGGGGTGTACTGGTTATTTGCATTATAAATGTTTTTTTTTCTTTTTTAGAAAATTGATTTTTGGAGTTGAGATGCATTCAAGTCTAAATGAGATATGATGAGGCCTGAATACATCATACTCACCAAATCACCCTGCAAGTGAAGCATGCAAAGGGAAAAATAAGGACAACGTAAGCGCTAACGTCATAATGCATGATGCTGAAATTTTACTTGAACTGAAACAAAGCAGGTTGCTTCCACATCACTGTGTACACAGAAGCTTTCATTACGCAGATAGCGATCTGCTTGAGGGGTTTTCATTGAGGCTGTGCAGCTGAGAGTCACACACAAAAGCAATATTTTCCATCAGAGATAAGAAAACTCTGGAAACAAAGCACAGGTGGGTGCAGCAGTCCTGGGAATGACTCAACAAGCACACAGTCACTTAATAAGACAGTTTACAGCAACTGAATCCTCTCACTTACTTTGCCTGTGTAAAACAATCACAGCGTGTCTGTTTATGTGCAATCTAAGCCTTTCTTATTTTTTTTATTATGCTGACATAAATAAAGCATGTTATTTTGGTTATTTAATTCATAACTCAAATCTTGGCTTTTAGATGCAGATATTAATTTAAGATGGGTTAATGAATACTGGCTTAGAAAGGAGGTTGCAGTTTAAAGCTTTTTTTTTTAAGGTGAGTTGATTAATTAAATTAAAATGTAGTCCATTAAAGTGTAAAAATGCAACATGTTACATTTATTTGAACAATTAATTTCCAGTTGTTTGGAGGAGTCAGGCACCTGTGGCTAGAAACACTGAACTTCTACGCCTGGATGTGACATTACTGACCGTTAAATTGCCCTTACTTGCATGTACACTATGTATGTGAACGCTGGAGGTCTGTTTGGTGTTTATAGTTTGAGGCAGCATAACCAGAAAGCTCACCGAGTTCTCCAGCTGTTTGGTATCTTGAGCTCTGCAGCCCACGACGTGTGGACAGCCCCTGAAGGCGAACTCCTCCAGCTCGGCCAGCATCCTCTCCTTCTCCTCGCTCTGCGCGTGAACGATCTGCTTCAGTCGGAACTGAACTTGAGCAAAATGTGAAGTGAGGGCGAGGAGAGAGGAGTTCAGCAAGTCCTGTTCTTCTTCAAGCTTCTTCAGTCTGGTGGTCATTTCCTTGTCGCCGGCCGACGACAAGCTCCTTTGGCTCGCATGACCACCGGTCATGTTCTCATTCTCGGGACTGGCCACAGCGCCCACCGGTGTCCATCGCTCCCCTGCGCCGGCGAGCACAGCCTCGCTGTCCGAAGCTGACAGCTCCTCGGTGGACATTTTGGATGACAAGGTTCACTCCAGCTCTTTGTTTAGCACCTCCGGATTAGTAACACTGCGTTTCAAACGGTTAATCTCTAATGCTACGCAGATAACAGGGATCATCGCTAATAAAACAGGTGCATCGCCATCTTGGGAAGGGTGATTCATACGTCAAAACGTAAGCACGTAAAGTTAACCAGAGCGTAACGAAAAAACGCCGGAAGATTATCACTTCACCTTCCAAAATAAATGCGTTAAGGCTAACTAAAAGTATTGGCTATTGATTAATTTATATGTACTTCCGTTACAATCAAACAAATACATTTCCCGCACTTCATAAAAAAACTGTACAGAAGACACTTAAACTGAAACTTATGAACCGTGACTGGATTATTAAATATCTTCGAAGAGATTTTTTTGTTCTAGTTATTTATCAATTTCAGTAGTTGTTCTACTGAACTATCTCTTAAGAAGTCAAATCTTTAGATTCGGAGAATTTAACTTAACTTGTTAATGTAAAATTTAAACCACAGAATCCTATTAAATTTTAAGTCATGTTATGTCTGCCATTTCAATTTAATACAGTAAAAATGGACTAATAAATAAATTGCATGTTCTATTTTGTAATGCATAAAATTGTGCATATTTTTGATATGTAACAGTTAAATCATAAAGTAATGTTCTTCAACCTGCAAACCTTTATTTAGTTTATTCACTTGGGCTTGCACATCTTAAGGATTATTTGCATAGGTTGTGATATTTAAATATACTTTTATAATACAACTTTTTTGTGTTATAACGTGATACTTTCAAGTTTTTACAATAAAACTATCACGTTATAAGGTGATAAGGGCCCTGTTTTTTATTTGGGTGACAGCTCCACGCTTCAGTAATTCTGAACTAAATAAGGGGAAAAATATTCTCTGTCTTCTTCTTTTAAATTTTAACAGTGGAAGTGTCATTTTACTATATGTCAGGTTTTAAAAAATCGGAGGTGCAGTTTGTTAACAAATTAAGGCACAGAAAACATGCAGTTTTCATCTAATTGCCATGATCTGTAGGTTTTGATTTAAGGGTTTTAGTCCTGTCATGTATAGTTCTGGTTTCCTATCTTATTTTATAGATTAATTCCCCTTGTGTATTGTGTTTTGTTTTCCTTCTTGGTCATTTGATAAACTGGTTTGATTTTCTCATTCACTTCACCTCTTACTTATTAGTGCCTCAGTATATTTATACCCCTTGGTTTTCAGATTCATTTGTCAGATCCTTGTTCATTCTAAACCAGTCTGCCTCCTAACTGCCTACCTCCTGAGTCCTGCTATTGGGTCCTCACTTCTGCTGCACCATGACAGTAATAACAGTCAATTATATGACGTGACCTTGGAGTAGAAAGCAATTACATATGTACAACAGAATAATGCCTGTTTTATTTAACAATGTGAGTTAGAAAACCTGGCTGGTAAGAAAGTGAAAAATATGAAAAAAAAAGTTCCTTTTCTGCTCTTTTCATGTTTATGATCATCTGAAATTTACTTCTTGTCGCCTGCAACATCACATGGTGGTAGGACTCTTTAGAACATAGGAGTTCTCTTTAACTTTCATTTACACTTATTCCTATGACAAAAACTCTTGCACCACAATGAATGAATGTCAGTGTCATTTTAATGTTGACATTACTTGTTTATTGATTAACTGTAGAGAAATCTTAATTCCCCAAGAGGCACCAAACATAAAATTATTTATTTTGCTTAAAAAAAAAAACAGGAAATCAAAAAGAAGGTGAACGCAATAAAGATTACAAGTCCATGATAAATGAAACCATTAGACATGGTACCTCCAACTAATTTACACACTCAAAAAAGCTCTACGATTGTATTAGCAAGTAAAAATGTAACAGTTATCAACCGCACTGCTCATTCAACATAGTTTTGAATAAGACAGCAGTCTGTCTTATTCAAAACTATAGTAGATAGTATGTAAATTAGGCCCCAAGCTATGAGTGATTATTGATAAAGAAGTGGACTTTGTAAAGTGTAGGCAGCTGCAGCAGGACATACAGAAACAACCATGACAGACAGGGTGTAAAATCATATTGCCTGTGGAGTGTTTAAGTTGTGTTCTTCTTATTTGGAGTACAGTTTTCAAGTAACAAACTGTGTGTACTTAGAATAACAAGGATCTATCTTTTTGTTTTGTGTTTTTTTAATGATACAACTTTAGTAATTTATTTTTTTGTATCTGATGTCAACTACATGCATGCAGATAGAAACTTGTAACTCCAAGCTCACAGATCATCATATCTCTTTAGTGCAATTCAGCTGTTCAGCATCTCCCTTACCATTGACCACACTTCTCAAAAAACAAAACATTTAAAATCACTTAAAATCATTTAAAAATCCCTGTATGTTAACTTCCATTAGTGCATTGTATGCAGATATACATTAGAGTGCATATGGATTTTTTCACAGAATCAGAGCTCTCTTCTTGTTGGCGAGGAAAACATGCCAGTTGTACCAGTGAAGCCCAGAGTTCTGGGTGCAGGATCCAGCTTCAGTGCAGGTGTAGCCGGTGGGACAGCAGTGTTTCATGTCGCTGCAGCACACCGCCTGCAGACAGGAAAGAGGAAGCTTCAGTTAACCCCTCACAACTCATTAGCACTTTCTGAACCATCATTTGAAAGCCTCAGTATTCATAAGGTTTAAATCGCTTTAGGAAACTTAGTGATAATTTATTACTTCATAATCTGAGAGCAAAAACAGGTGGGTGGTGGTTTATGTTCCTTTTATGTCTATACACACACCTATATGTGTTACTGTTTACATCTGAAGAATACAGAAATCCTACCACCTGTAGTAGGTAAAACTACTTTCATCTGTGACTTCAGGACTATTAATTTGATGCAAAAAGAGACATTTTAAATAAAACAAGTTGGCTGTTTCTGATCCTAAAACTCTGTGCTTCTAACATATTTTGATGGTGCAACTTATTTTGATGACATCCCTTATGTACATTCCTGGAGCCATCATGGCCGTGCAGCATCCTGAAGCTAAGAAACTGCACTTCACAACTTTTTTTTCCAGCCCAGGACATAACTTGACAGCTGTGTTTTGCTTCACGGCAACGTGTCACAGGCCAGCAATTGGATACCAACATACTGACCAGTCTGAACACACACCAAGGATGATTCAGCAAAGAAAAGTAAGAGGATTTTATTGGAGGAAGCGAGGGAAAGAAATAGAGAAAGGGAGAGAGCGAGAGTCAACACTGGATTGACTTTGAACTGGCTGGAGAGAGCTTAGAAAAGAGACAGGATGCAAAGCCATCATTAGGGGGCGCCAAAGTGCATAAATCTGCCAAAGTTTAGTCGTGCATCTTTAAGGTGTAGTGAATCAACGAGTCTCCCAAGTCAAACATAACACACCTAAGAAAAGAAAACAATCCACTCAGCTTCCAAGCTGAGGTTAAATTCTCTGGGGTGGTGATATTATATGTGCATATTTGAGTCCCTTGTGCTCAGAGAGAAAATCTCTACAGCTGTTTTGCTGCTCTTAAAATATAGGATAAAGGTACAATCTGCAGCAGGAACAACTACATAACTTAAGATGAAATAATGGTCATTTTTTTGCAGTAAGAACTGTTTTTACTATTTTCAACAAACTAAAGTTACTTAATTCGCCTTATTCTGTTTTGTTCTACTTACATTTTTTCTCTGAGGATGTATGTTTTTATTTTTAAGTAAAATTATGCAAAACCTATCTACCTCAAACCCCAAGATGTTTCTGCAGTTTATATCACCAAACCTAAAACTGGCTTTAAGGGAGGACGTGCTACCTCATTAGTCAATTAGGAAGTGTGTTAATTGTGCATCAAATTTAAGTTGTTTAAAACATTATGAACTAGTTTGCACCAGTCATTTGATTAATGACAATTAGATACTAATTTAATTTGTTAAATGATTAACTAAAAATAGTTAATCAAAACATTTTTCTTAAGTTGTTTTGCTGTCCTCAGCTCAACACTGAGATAAGTTGTATCATCACTATGCAGTGTGTCATATGTCATACATTAGGAGATGGACAGCAGCCCCAGGTGGTGGAAGATGTCCTGCAGCAGGTCTCGTCATCTTTGCAACTGTGCTGGTCATCACACTTGACATCTCTCTGATTTATTGGAGGAAGGGACTCAGGCTGTGGTAGATAGACTGGTGTCAGTGGGACCGTCTCCAGCTGCAGCATGATGAGCTTGTGACATGACATGGAGGCGATGTCACAGGTGTATCCCTGCGGGCAGCAGTGCTCCTTATCTGGGCAGCACACAGCCTGCACACAATTATAACACCTCCTGTTTTACATCGGCAAAGACTAGTGAAGGTAATGTAAACAGACAGAGCATCTCAAATTTTCTTGTCAAAGCCACTTTCACTAATCTCAGCCACACACGCACACATAGTGCTCACATTTTTCAGCGGGCAGCAGCCAAACTCGCCCGTAAAAAGTTGACAGCAGGTGGTGTCTTCAGGACATCGATTCACACCATCACAATCCACAAAGGTGGAATGAGCCTCAGCACTTGTGGTGGCTGGAATCTTTGTGTACCACGGGATCACCACTTCATCTTTGATGCACGAAGTCCTTCTCTCTTCACACTTGTAGTGGGTGGGACAGCAGTGGGCTCCATCCTTGCAGCACACCGCCTGAGGAGAAGTGAGAGAGGAAGCATGACTTTAACGTCACACATCCTGTCTTCAGTTCTGCTTTCATCTGTACTGAAATGCTATAGTTTGAAAGCTAAACTAAAGTGTTGGACTTAAGTTTAAACTGTATTCGTTGATCTAAAAACTCCAAGTGATGACAAGAAATTATATTTTCTTGTAATACTGTGGCCTGTAGTTGATAAGTATGATGTTAGCTACTGAAATAAATGTCAAGATACCAAATAAAGTTAATTATTATGCAAATTAGGGGTTAAACTGATCACTGATTTATTCTCTAGGGCTTGAAAAACAAAACATATCAGTGTGTGACTGTACTGTAGGAGGGAGTTTTTCCCCTAAAACTTGAAACAATGTCAAAAGATGTTTTAGAAACCAGAAATAAGAGTTGGCTGATAGTTATCAGAGTTATTTTGTCACACTGTTGTACATTTGATTTTTCTTCATAAGCTTGTGAGGAAGATAAGCTCACCTCCGGCAGTGGACAACAGCCCCACTTTTTGGTTGAGGCCATGAAGCAGCATGTGGTGTGCTGAGGGCAGCTGGTGTGGGCATCACACTTAATCATGGCCTCTACTTTTGTATTCTCCTTCTCCTGTGTCGTCATTGCTCCGCCCTCATCGGTCTCTGTAGAGCTTGTAACCTGGCTGTTGGTTGTCGTCTCCACTTTGAGGATTGTGGCAGAAAAAGCAGGAATCTTCTGTTTCATGGGTGTTGAGCTTGAAACACCATTACAGGACAAGGTGGCCGTGTCACAGGTAGTGCCAGAGGGGCAGCAGTGTTCATGGTCGTCGCAACAGACCGCCTTTTATAAAAACATGACAGCAGGAGTTATAAGCCATCACTTTCATGTTGCCATTCTGAACATTTAACATTTTTAAGATCTGTTTGGAATATCCTCAGAATTTAGTGCAAGACTTTTGTGGGAATATATTTAGCATGGATTGTGAAAACAAAGTGATCATGAGTGGTTTGTTAACTAAGGTAGAGGAACTTCACCTCCTTTAACTCTAAAGTTTTAAATTTTAAAGTAACAACTTTTAAAGATAACAGCATTCATGATGTCACCTCTGGAAGAGGACAGCAGGCCCAGCCTCCTTCTTGGGTTTTACAGCAGGTGCTCCCATCAGGACAAGCTGTTGTGTCGTCACATGGAACATCCTTTACTTGTACCTGGACCTTCTTCTTGGGGATTGAAGGTATCTTCTCCAGCCAAGGCAGAGATATCAAGCCATCTTCACATTTCTGTGCAGCCAGGTTACACGTCTTACCTTTTGGACAGCAGTGTATAAAGTCCTCACAACAAACAGCCTGGGAACGATATGATTAGACAGATGGACAACCGTCAATACATAAAAAACACCTGAAGTCTAAAGATGTAATGTCCCTCATTTATCAAACGAATGTGGAAATGAGAGCACATCTGATCACAGGAATGACCTTATGATCGGATTCACGTGTGACTCATGAAACATTCGTATCTGACTGATCCCAGCATACTAATGATCGGGCCTGGATAAATGCAGCTTCTGAAATCCATCGTCAATTACATGTTACACCTTTAAATATTCGTGGTTCAGAGGCCTTGCCCAGTGAGCTCAAACTATAGAGAACAGATGTTCTGCCGAAAAAAAATGAACTTTTTGGAGGTCGAGCTCGAAATTCTCACTTGTGAGGTGGAAAAGAATAAAAAGGTGCTGTTTGGCAGCCTTAAAACCAAAGGCGTACATAATCTCAGACCTGTCGTGAGATTTGCTCGTATCCTACGCTAATGTCCAGATTAATAAATGGCAAACCTTGCATGGAAATGGTCGTGCACACAGATTTCTGTCGTACGTTAATTTGATAAATGAGGGCCAATGTGTTTAAATAATTTAAAAAATAAATAAATAAAACAGCTTTCATGATGTCACCTCTGGAAGAGGACAGCAGGCCCAGCCTCCTTCTTGGGTTTTACAGCAGGTGGTGCCATCAGGACAAGCTGTTGTGTCGTCACATGGAACATCCTTTACTTGTACCTGGACCTTCTTCTTGGGGATTGAAGGTATCTTCTCCAGCCAGGGCAGAGATATCAAGCCATCTTCACATTTCTGTGCAGCCAGGTTACACGTCTTACCTTTTGGACAGCAGTGTATAAAGTCCTCACAACAAACAGCCTGGGAACGATATGATTAGACAGATGGACAACCGTCAATACATAAAAAACACCTCAAGTCTAAAGATTTAATGTCCCTCATTTATCAAACGAATGTGGAAATGAGCGCACATCTGATCACAGGAATGATCTTATGATCGGATTCACGTGTGACTCATGAAATGTTCGTATCTGACTGATCCCAGCATACTAATGATCGGGCCTGGATGAATGCAGCTTCTGAAATCCATCGTCAATTACATGTTACACACTTAAATATTCGTGGTTCAGAGGCCTTGCCCAGTGAGCTCAAACCATAGAGAACAGACGTTCTGCCACAAAAAATGAACTTTTTGGAGGTCGAGCTCGAAATTCTCACTTGTGAGGTGGAAAAGAATAAAAAGGTGCTGTTTGGCAGCCTCAAAACCAAAGGCGTACATGATCTCAGACCTGTCGTGAGATTTGCTCGTATCCTACGCTCATGTCCAGATTAATAAATGGCAAACCTTGCGTGGAAATGGTCGTGCACACAGATTTCTGTCGTACGTTAATTTGATAAATGAGGGCCAATGTGTTTAAATAACTTTAAAAAAAAAATAAAAAAATAAAACAGCATTCATGATGTCACCTCTGGAAGAGGACAGCAGGCCCAGCCTCCTTCTTGGGTTTTACAGCAGGTGGTGCCATCAGGACAAGCTGTTGTGTCGTCACATGGAACATCCTTTACTTGTACCTGGACCTTCTTCTTGGGGATTGAAGGTATCTTCTCCAGCCAGGGCAGAGATATCAAGCCATCTTCACATTTCTGTGCAGCCAGGTTACACGTCTTACCTTTTGGACAGCAGTGTATAAAGTCCTCACAGCAAACAGCCTGGGAACGATATGATTAGACAGATGGACAACTGTCAATACATAAAAAACACCTCAAGTCTAAAGATGTAATGTCCCTCATTTATCAAACGAATGTGGAAATGAGCGCACATCTGATCACAGGAATGATCTTATGATCGCATTCACGTGTGACTCATGAAATGTTCGTATCTGACTGATCCCAGCATACTAATGATCGGGCCTGGATAAATGCTGCTTCTGAAATCCATCATCAATTACATGTTACACACTTAAATATTCGTGGTTCAGAGGCCTTGCCCAGTGAGCTCAAACCATAGAGAGAAGACATTCTGCCACAAAAAATGAACTTTTTGGAGGTCGAGCTCGAAATTCTCACTTGTGAGGTGGAAAAGAATAAAAAGGTACTGCTTGGCAACCTCTGAATCAGAGTCAAAGGTGTGCACAAAAACGCCACATGGAAGAGGAATCCGTTCCTCTGGCTGCGAAGGTGCATCAAAAGGCTCTACTAGCCAGAGCAGTATTGTGCAGGACTGCACAGGACAGAATTATGTTGCACACTTTCTCCAGAGGGGACAGCAGCATTCCCCCGCTGTTATTTCAAATTGTAGTGGATAATGATTTATGAGCCTACTCATTAACTTCATTTACTGTAATTGTCACACGTGGGCTGAGGCTGTTTATCATATTTGTTATTTTCCCAAATCATTTTTAAACGCATCGGTGTGTACTCCAGCAAGTTATTTTATTCGTTTCGGGATCCATTTTAGTATGTTCATTCTGAGTGTACTAAGTATGTGTCTGCCTATGCTTAGATGACGCTTTGAGGTGTGTTTAATAATTATTTTCAGGGTCTGCTGTGCTGCACCGCTAATCTACACTGAGTCAAACTTGCGTACATGATCTCAGACCTGTCGTGAGATTTGCTCGTATCCTACGCTCATGTCCAGATTAATAAATGGCAAACCTTGCATGGAAATGGTCGTGCACACAGATTTCTGTCGTATGTTAATTTGATAAATGAGGGCCAATGTGTTTAAATAATTTTAAAAATAAATAAATAAATAAAACAGCATTCATGATGTCACCTCTGGAAGAGGACAGCAGGCCCAGCCTCCTTCTTGGGTTTTACAGCAGGTGGTGCCATCAGGACAAGCTGTTGTGTCGTCACATGGAACATCCTTTACTTGTACCTGGACCTTCTTCTTGGGGATTGAAGGTATCTTCTCCAGCCAGGGCAGAGATATCAAGCCATCTTCACATTTCTGTGCAGCCAGGTTACACGTCTTACCTTTTGGACAGCAGTGTATAAAGTCCTCACAACAAACAGCCTGGGAACGATATGATTAGACAGATGGACAACCGTCAATACATAAAAAACACCTGAAGTCTAAAGATTTAATGTCCCTCATTTATCAAACGAATGTGGAAATGAGCGCACATCTGATCACAGGAATGATCTTATGATCGCATTCACGTGTGACTCATGAAATGTTCGTATCTGACTGATCCCAGCATACTAATGATCGGGCCTGGATAAATGCTGCTTCTGAAATCCATCGTCATTTACATGTTACACCCTTAAATATTCGTGGTTCAGAGGCCTTGCCCAGTGAGCTCAAACCATAGAGAACAGACATTCTGCCACAAAAAATGAACTTTTTGGAGGTCGAGCTCGAAATTCTCACTTGTGAGGTGGAAAAGAATAAAAAGGTACTGCTTGGCAACCTCTAAATCAGAGTCAAAGGTGTGCACAAAAACGCCACATGGAAGAGGAATCCGTTCCTCTGGCTGCGAAGGTGCATCAAAAGGCTCTACTAGCCAGAGCAGTATTGTGCAGGACTGCACAGGACAGAATTATGTTGCACACTTTCTCCAGAGGGGACAGCAGCATTCCCCCGCTGTTATTTCAAATTGTAGTGCATAATGATTTATGAGCCTACTCATTAACTTCATTTACTGTAATTGTCACACGTGGGCTGAGGCTGTTTATCATATTTGTTATTTTCCCAAATCATTTTTAAACGCATCGGTGTGTACTCCAGCAAGTTATTTTATTCGTTTCGGGATCCATTTTAGTATGTTCATTCTGAGTGTACTAAGTATGTGTCTGCTTATGCTTAGATGACGCTTTGAGGTGTGTTTAATAATTATTTTCAGGGTCTGCTGTGCTGCACCGCTAATCTACACTGAGTCAAACTTGCGTACATGATCTCAGACCTGTAGTAAGATTTGCTCGTATCCTACGCTCATGTCCAGATTAATAAATGGCAAACCTTGCGTGGAAATGGTCGTGCACACAGATTTCTGTCGTACATTAATTTGATAAATGAGGGCCAATGTGTTTAAATAATTAAAATAAATAAATAAATAAATAAAACAGCTTTCATGATGTCACCTCTGGAAGAGGACAGCAGGCCCAGCCTCCTTCTTGGGTTTTACAGCAGGTGGTGCCATCAGGACAAGCTGTTGTGTCGTCACATGGAACATCCTTTACTTGTACCTGGACCTTCTTCTTGGGGATTGAAGGTATCTTCTCCAGCCAGGGCAGAGATATCAAGCCATCTTCACATTTCTGTGCAGCCAGGTTACACGTCTTACCTTTTGGACAGCAGTGTATAAAGTCCTCACAACAGACAGCCTGGGAACGATATGATTAGACAGATGGACAACCGTCAATACATAAAAAACACCTGAAGTCTAAAGATGTAATGTCCCTCATTTATCAAACGAATGTGGAAATGAGAGCACATCTGATCACAGGAATGATCTTATGATCGGATTCACGTGTGACTCATGAAATGTTCGTATCTGACTGATCCCAGCATACTAATGATCGGGCCTGGATGAATGCAGCTTCTGAAATCCATCGTCATTTACATGTTACACCCTTAAATATTCGTGGTTCAGAGGCCTTGCCCAGTGAGCTCAAACCATAGAGAACAGAAGTTCTGCCACAAAAAATGAACTTTTTGGAGGTCGAGCTCGAAATTCTCACTTGTGAGGTGGAAAAGAATAAAAAGGTGCTGTTTGGCAGCCTCAAAACCAAAGGCGTACATAATCTCAGACCTGTCGTGAGATTTGCTCGTATCCTACGCTAATGTCCAGATTAATAAATGGCAAACCTTGCGTGGAAATGGTCGTGCACACAGATTTCTGTCGTACGTTAATTTGATAAATGAGGGCCAATGTGTTTAAATAATTTAAAAAATAAATAAATAAAACAGCTTTCATGATGTCACCTCTGGAAGAGGACAGCAGGCCCAGCCTCCTTCTTGGGTTTTACAGCAGGTGGTGCCATCAGGACAAGCTGTTGTGTCGTCACATGGAACATCCTTTACTTGTACCTGGACCTTCTTCTTGGGGATTGAAGGTATCTTCTCCAGCCAGGGCAGAGATATCAAGCCATCTTCACATTTCTGTGCAGCCAGGTTACACGTCTTACCTTTTGGACAGCAGTGTATAAAGTCCTCACAACAAACAGCCTGGGAACGATATGATTAGACAGATGGACAACCGTCAATACATAAAAAACACCTCAAGTCTAAAGATTTAATGTCCCTCATTTATCAAACGAATGTGGAAATGAGAGCACATCTGATCACAGGAATGATCTTATGATCGGATTCACGTGTGACTCATGAAATGTTCGTATCTGACTGATCCCAGCATACTAATGATCGGGCCTGGATGAATGCAGCTTCTGAAATCCATCGTCATTTACATGTTACACCCTTAAATATTCGTGGTTCAGAGGCCTTGCCCAGTGAGCTCAAACCATAGAGAACAGACGTTCTGCCACAAAAAAATGAACTTTTTGGAGGTCGAGCTCGAAATTCTCACTTGTGAGGTGGAAAAGAATAAAAAGGTGCTGTTTGGCAGCCTCAAAGCCAGAGTCAAAGGTGTGCACAAAAACGCCACATGGAAGAGGAATCCGCTCCTCTGCCTGCGAAGGTGCATCAAAAAGCTCTACTAGCCAGAGCAGTATTGTGCAGGACTGCACAGGACAGAATTATGTTGCACACTTTCTCCAGAGGGGACAGCAGCATTCCCCCGCTGTTATTTCAAATTGTAGTGGATAATGATTTATGAGCCTACTCATTAACTTCATTTACTGTAATTGTCACACGTGGGCTGAGGCTGTTTATCATATTTGTTATTTTCCCAAATCATTTTTAAACGCATCGGTGTGTACTCCAGCAAGTTATTTTATTCGTTTCGGGATCCATTTTAGTATGTTCATTCTGAGTGTACTAACTATGTGTCTGCTTATGCTTAGATGACGCTTTGAGGTGTGTTTAATAATTATTTTCAGGGTCTGCTGTGCTGCACTGCTAATCTACACTGAGTCAAACTTGCGTACATGATCTCAGACCTGTCGTGAGATTTGCTCGTATCCTACGCTCATGTCCAGATTAATAAATGGCAAACCTTGCATGGAAATGGTCGTGCACACAGATTTCTGTCGTACGTTAATTTGATAAATGAGGGCCAATGTGTTTAAATAATTTTAAAAATAAATAAATTAAACAGCTTTCATGATGTCACCTCTGGAAGAGGACAGCAGGCCCAGCCTCCTTCTTGGGTTTTACAGCAGGTGGTGCCATCAGGACAAGCTGTTGTGTCGTCACATGGAACATCCTTTACTTGTACCTGGACCTTCTTCTTGGGGATTGAAGGTATCTTCTCCAGCCAGGGCAGAGATATCAAGCCATCTTCACATTTCTGTGCAGCCAGGTTACACGTCTTACCTTTTGGACAGCAGTGTATAAAGTCCTCACAGCAAACAGCCTGGGAACGATATGATTAGACAGATGGACAACCGTCAATACATAAAAAACACCTGAAGTCTAAAGATTTAATGTCCCTCATTTATCAAACGAATGTGGAAATGAGCGCACATCTGATCACAGGAATGATCTTATGATCGGATTCACGTGTGACTCATGAAATGTTCGTATCTGACTGATCCCAGCATACTAATGATCGGGCCTGGATGAATGCAGCTTCTGAAATCCATCGTCATTTACATGGTACACCCTCAAATATTCGTGGTTCAGAGGCCTTGCCCAGTGAGCTCAAACCATAGAGAACAGACGTTCTGCCACAAAAAATGAACTTTTTGGAGGTCGAGCTTGAAATTCTCACTTGTGAGGTGGAAAAGAATAAAAAGGTACTGCTTGGCAGCCTCTAAGTCAGAGTCAAAGGTGTGCACAAAAACGCCACATGGAAGAGGAATCCGTTCCTCTGGCTGCGAAGGTGCATCAAAAGGCTCTACTAGCCAGAGCAGTATTGTGCAGGACTGCACAGGACAGAATTATGTTGCACACTTTCTCCAGAGGGGACAGCAGCATTCCCCCGCTGTTATTTCAAATTGTAGTGCATAATGATTTATGAGCCTACTCATTAACTTCAGTTACTGTAATTGTCACACGTGGGCTGAGGCTGTTTATCATATTTGTTATTTTCCCAAATCATTTTTAAACGCATCGGTGTGTACTCCAGCAAGTTATTTTATTCGTTTCGGGATCCATTTTAGTATGTTCATTCTGAGTGTACTAAGTATGTGTCTGCTTATGCTTAGATGACGCTTTGAGGTGTGTTTAATAATTATTTTCAGGGTCTGCTGTGCTGCACCGCTAATCTACACTGAGTCAAACTTGCGTACATGATCTCAGACCTGTAGTGAGATTTGCTCGTATCCTACGCTCATGTCTAGATTAATAAATGGCAAACCTTGCGTGGAAATGGTCGTGCACACAGATTTCTGTCGTATGTTAATTTGATAAATGAGGGCCAATGTGTTTAAATAATTTAAAAATAAATAAATAAATAAAACAGCATTCATGATGTCACCTCTGGAAGAGGACAGCAGGCCCAGCCTCCTTCTTGGGTTTTACAGCAGGTGGTGCCATCAGGACAAGCTGTTGTGTCGTCACATGGAACATCCTTTACTTGTACCTGGACGTTTTTCCTTGGGATTGTGGGTACTTTCTCCAGCCAGGGCACAGAGCATTTGCTATCATCGCAGGTCTGCTCAGCAAGGTTACATGTCTTACCTTTTGGACAGCAGTGTACCATGTCTTCACAACAGACAGCCTGAGGATGATAGAGATGGTTAGATGGGAAATCATCAAAGCTTTACCTACTAAATGAGGAAATTTTTGTATGGAAGGAAAGAAATAAGCACCTCAGGAAGAGGACAGCAGGCCCAGCCACCTGCTTTGGTTTTACAGCAGGTGGTGCCATCACTGCAGGCTACTGTATCATTGCAAGGGACATCATTGACTATTGAAAAAGCAAAAAACAGAAGTTATGATGGAAAATAACTCAACACCCGTTTCCTCTTTATGTCAAACCTGTTCTCATTTAAAAAAAAAATCTATGTTGATGGTCCATCCTACTCAGGGATTTAGAGGGGCTGTGATGTGGCAATGCTGACCACCATAACGTGCTGCCCACTAACTTCCTGTCTTACTAAATAACAACATGATTGAGTTTGTGTCTTCACATAAGGATATCCAAGATAGATATTTCTACACATTAACCGGACAGCTATCTATCTAACTAGCTTTAGTTATAAGTCTACAAGATTCTGACAAATCTGTTATGATATCTGTGTTTTATTTCATTCAGCAACAACACTCATTATAGATTCCCAGCACTTCCCGTCTGAACTTGTTAGTGCTGTTTTATAGAACCCAGTAAGTTCAATAGGATGAGTTACACCATGATAAAATGGGGCTTTCCAGTAGTGTAACACATCAGCACATGTTTTTGACAACCACACTTTAATACAAGAAGCTAAAACAAACAATGACAGCCAACAACAGAGCAGTCTGGCCGCGGCAACGCCAAGCACAGGCGCCATCCATGCTTTTATCTCAGCCCAATTACATTACTGTAATAGTCTGTTCATCTGACCTAATAAAAAGGAGCTAGTCCATCTTCTGGCTCGCTCAAACAGAAGAGCTCATTTAACCCCTGTTGCTTCACTGGTGGCCAGTTGATTTTAAAATCTTATTTTTAACCTTCAGAGCTCTTCATGGTCAGGCTCCTTTTTATATTGCTGACTCTGAGGTCGTCCAACTAGATCTTTTAATGGTCCCTCGCACTCGCTTTAGGACTCATGGAGACTGATTATTCCAAGCAGGGGCACCCAGACTATGAAATATCAGGCCCCTATCTTTTAAAAAAACACCTTAATACATTTTTACTCTAATAAGCTTTTAGTTAGACTTGGGTTTTTATGACCGATTTTACATTTTATACTTCTATTATTTTAGTCTTAATATTTTATTAGTTTGTGAATTTTACTGACTATCTCTGTGAAGAACTTTGTGACGACTGTCTGCCAAAGGTGCTATACAAATAAACTTTACTTACTTATTCAACTTTTCTTCCAATTGTTGCATCAACTTACCAAAAGGTGACACATCACAGTTACTACTGAAAACTGGTAAACTACTTTTACCTTTGCACACTGGTGTTTTTAATTCAGCCTCAACAAACCTGCTCTGCAGCATCATTTTTGTCTTGTCATAGAAGGAAATACTGTAACGTATTACAACAACATTTAGCCAAGATAATTAATCATGTGATGCAGAACAAAAAGGAGCAGAATGCATGCGACAAGGATGATTCATCAACAGAAAAATGTGGAGTTTCTATCATCTACACTAATCCATATTCATTGTGACGTCTACTTTACATAAATGAGAGGAAGTAGAATGTTATAGGACTGTGGAACATTGTTTTATAGGTTGAAAGTTGAATTGGTGGTTTTTCACATATGAAGTCTGTGCAAAGGTCCTGACCTATACCTCTTTTCTTTATTTCATTTCCAATGAGCCATACCTTCTCGTAATCTTACAGTGATCTCGAGTGATAGTTCTACAGAATGTTTGAAGGTATTTCAAAGGTTTTTTTTGTGTGTTTTCCCCCAGCATTTGTACCTGCTCTGGAGGAATTTTTATTGTTGCTTTTACTTACGAGTTATTCAAGCATAAAAAGGCTCTTACACAAAATACAGAACTTAATAAAGAACCAATTTTTAAGTTTATTTTTAGGCACTTCATTACTTTTTTTTCTTGTCATTTTTCTAGTTGAATCTGCAAGAAATATCTTAACAGTTTTTATGAAGTAGTATTTTGTAGTAAAGTAATTCTCAAAAAGCTGTTAGTTAAAAATTTTGGATATCAAAAGCAAAGTGTCAGGACTAAAGAAATATCTATTGCAAATTAACAGTATCAGAAAGTGATGTTTTTAACAAAAAACATCTGCATCCAACCCTTCAATTGAGCTGTTTACTGTTCCCCTGTTGAAGGGGGGCTGTCAGAAAGCAATTCTTAACGAAGAAAAACAAGGAGAAGCGGCTGAGGTATGCTAAATAATATGAGAACAGGTCTGAAAATCAATGGCAACAGGTCATATGGAGTTATGGATCCTGAATTTGAACATTATTGAAGCAGTGTGGGAACATCTGGACAGAGGACAAAACAAATAAAAAACATCCAAAGACAAGCTTTGGAAAGTCCTGCAAAAAACCTGGAGATTTATTCCTGAAGACTCATGGGAATTATACAAACTGTTTTTGCCTCATTTAATTAATGAAACTGCTGTCAGTAAATTTAGAGAAATTGTGAAGTTCTATAATCTATAGTTCTATGATTTTACACCGTACAGTAAGTTTGTAGAAGAAACCATCTCAACACCCCCTGTTCCTCTTTTTAGGTGCTTGTGGTCGGATCAGCAGTGTTGAACATGTACATTGTCATGTAGCGAGATATCAGGAACGGTCACTGTTTGTAAATCTGCAGCCTAAACCATCAGAAACTAAATTTAAAACTTTGTAGTGGGCAAAAAAAATTGCATCTAGTCTCATTGTATTATTTTCACACACATCCATACTCTCTATCTACTGTCCAAATACTTGTAAGTGTAATTGCAAGCTCACCTTCATCTGCCTTAGCAACAGATGACTCAGATACTTTTTCCTCTTTTAGAGGAACCTCATTGGCTGTGGTCGCTTCAGGAATTTTTTCTTTTTCAGTATCACCAGCTTCCTTAGCAGTCACCTTATCACCATCTGGAAGAACAAACAACTAGTTTTAGTCAAAGATAACTCAAAAACAAGGAAGTATTTTTGAGTATTTGCAACACAAACAGGCTGACCTTTCTTGTTCTCCCAGTCTGCTCTTATCCTGGCAGGGAACTTGGCCCACATTGGCATCACTTTTTTGGTAGTTTGGGAAATACATTTCATATGTGCAATGTCACATGAAGTCCCCTCAGGGCAGCAGTGTGTCTTATCATCACAGCACACAGCCTGTTTAGACAATAAAGTCACATGCAGTATCATTTTAGAGCTATGCAGGATAAGAGACAATAAGACACAGTAGAGACGGAACATGCAAAATTCGTCATTTGACTTTTAACTCATTCATAATCTCACTTGTGGCTTACTTAAAAAAGATAAAAAAAAATTTGTACCTTTGGCATTGGACAGCATCCCCACTTGCCTTCTGGAGTTTCACAGCAAGTTGTATCATCTGGACACTCTGACACGCTGTCATTGCACAGAACTGTGCTCACAGTCTCTGTCACAATACAGCAGGAACATCAACATCTTGAAACTGGATAAAGAATAATAACATTGGAGTTCAAAATGAAAATACATATAGAAGTTCAACCTTTTTTGATGCAGGAGCGGCAGTCGATGCTGCACTGGTGGCCCTCAGGACAGCAGTGTTTGCCATCAGAGCAGGGGACTCCCTGATGGGGGTGAAAACATGAAAATACAATCAATCCTCAAAATAACACTTCTATGAAGAAACAGTGGGAAGGTATGGCCTGGCTGTAAAACAAACCCATGTATCAGTTTACAGCAACTACTATCACCACACCTTTGAGTGCAAACAGAGATGAGTTCATTTTTGTATATTTCCCACAATAAGAGCTATTACTGCAAACGTCTGCTTGTATTCACCTTAACAAGCAAAAAAACAAAAACAAAGTTTGACTTAAATTTAGTTAGGAGGTGAAATGTTCTGCGTTTTGCTCTGAGAAGTTGTGTCCAATGGATAATATATCTCTTACACCCATAATAATCTTATACTTTAAACTTTATTATAATAGAGAAGTCCCGAGTGGCCATTTATTTTTTATTATATTGCTAAGAAATTGGGAAATATGTGCAGTGATTTGCTTAAATATGGAAGCTTAAATGGAAATACAGTACATAAAGCAAAAACAGAGAGAATACATACTATATTTACTCCTGATTAAACAGATTTTCAGTCGAATTCTTGTGTCATTTGACACACATTAACCTTTCTTCGCTGCTTAAGTTTTTTAAGAATGGCTTTTTGACAGCCATCCTTTCATGAAGACCATTTCTAGATAGGTTTGAGCAAATAGAAGTGGGGTCCACTGAAGAGTCAGCTCTAGTTTTTTATATTTCATAATGTTTAGATACTGTTTATCTGCAGTACAAAGCTTTTCAGGCCAGCTGCTTCTTCCTTAAAAACACAACACTGGTTCAACTGGTTTTAAATGGCAATCAGCTACAAGGACTGGTCTATAAATGTACAAAAAAGCAGCTATTGTTTTAAGATAAACGTAGAAGATAGTCTTTTAGAAAACATGACTTTTTGAACGTAATATATGAATAAAAGGGAGATTGTTAAAAACTTTAGTACAGCATTGATTAAAACATGTAAAACTGTAAAAGTGTTTTACAAAACAAGTAAGTTGAGTATTTAAACATGTGTATCTATCAAAAAGGATTTGTTTTTGAAAGTAGTCTGAAGTGGCTATTCAAGAAACCGCAGCACAATATTGGCCTCATTTTCAGCCTTAGAGGTTGCTGTTAGTATGCACCTCCATTCATTGGTTATTTGTTTAATTGTTGTTGCTCATGCCCATATACAATGGGAATATATTTAATTACAGCTTGTTTATTAAGACAAAACAATCTCCAGGTTCATCTTGAAGAAAAAGAAGCTCAGATTTAAACACATAATCTCTTTACTCCACAAAGCTAATGCAAGTAAAGACCTGCCAAATTTCAAGAAAACCCTTGTGCTGCACAGCTTTGGTCTTTGGTATATTGCTGTAATTTAACATGTACTTTAAAACTTTAAGATTATGAATTAATTGTTGAGGCTATCCACGTCCAAAGTCCAATTTTAAAAATGCCAGCCGGCTTCTTCCAATGCAGGATCGCAAAGGGGGTGGCTGGAATCAATCCCAGCTGCTATTTCCAGAAAAATGCAGATATGTTTAAGAAATTTAGAAACTGTTCAAATATGATAGAAAATATCAGTTGCAAGGTGAGTCATTATGGCAATTAGAATGAGAACTGACATTAAAAAATCTTTAGATTTAAAGAAGACTGGAAAAAAAATAAGAACAGAACTCTGAATAAAACAGACTTTTGGAAGATAGTCAGTTTAATAAATGCAACGTAGGAGAACAGCAGGTTTCTGTGATTATTATCTCAGCAAGAAAATATCACCTTCACTTGAATTGTGTTATTGAAGATTGTTACATCTTATCTATGGGCTATAAATTACCTGAGCTAGGGGGCAACAGCCGAACTTCGTCAAAGCCCTCAGACAGGAAAACTCAGCCGGACACCGTGACAGATCAGGACAGATGTTATCATCGTCCTCACCCACATATGACTTGATCATCCTAAAGGACTGCAAGGACAAGGAATGTGGGACAACCTGAATATGTAGTCTGGATTCAAGACAGAAAACAAGCGATGAGTGTTGGTCCTACTTTGGAGACTTTGGGTTGGTTAGCAGAGGCTCTTTCTACCCATGGGATGGACACAGTGGCATTGTCACAACTGGATGTGGCTGTATTACAGAGTGTGCCAGCAGGACAGCAATGGATGTGATCTTCACAGCACTCAGCCTGTAGAGACAGCAGTAGTAAAGACACTTTGACTACCAAAGTTAATTAAGGACTATCACACAGGCATATTGAGGTTGGCGCCTTTATCTGACTCGTCAAGTAGTAAAACATCACTGATGAATAGCACTACTGTACAATAGCTTTTAACTTAGAGTAAAAGAGAAATATTATCTTGAATGCCCATTTACCTGTGAAATAGCAAAGGAACAATTCATCTATTGAAGCTAAAACTGAATACTTTTGCTAGACAAACCTTATCTTAAGAATGTTTATGTTTGGAAAATAAAATAAAATTATATTTTTTATTAAACTAACAGTTTTCTGAAGGAAAAGATATTTTCACATTTAATTTGATTAGATATTTAAAACATAGCTTATCATACCAAAAAGTAAATTCTAATTCAGTAGCTAATCTAAACGTGGCTAATGCTAACTTCCTTTATGTTGCTATGTAGTTTACATCTTTATAGTTTCTATAACTGAATTTATGTGTATACAGATTAAATTAAACAATATCACTGAGGTCTTCATATAACAATATCAAAATATTTCAATAAGAAGACACTTTAATAGGGAAAAAATATGTTAATTTAGCTTTATATGATCTTAGCTGTGGCTACGTGTAACTAGAAAAAATCAGAATATGACAAAAATATCATAAACAATAAAGAAGCTAAAATATTGTAATATACTACCCTACATAAAAGTTTTAAACAGCCTGGACGTCTAGGGATTGGGTTTTAAACAAAATACATACATATATTATTTTAAATTATAAAAATGATTGTTTCAGACTGATTTAAGAAATAGGTTAACATGGCCCAGTTCCAGGCCACACCTGAGGCAAATATTCTTTGCGCTCTAGGAAACCTTGCATTTGCTTAGCCACATCTACCTGATCTAGTGGGCAACATTCATAGCCGCTAGCTGGGTTTTTGCAGCAAGTTTGACCTTCTTCACATCTCCCTCCATCTGGACACTCATCAGCACCAACCAGAGCCAGGAGAGCCCAACAGATCACAACCCACCTTTGCATCTGGAGACATGGGGGAATCACACACAGACAAAGGGATTAAAAAAGGCAAGTGAAACTTGTACATGAGTTATTTCATTTCCACCTAACATCACAAGTTAGATTTTTTTGTTCCTAAAAAAAGCTACAGAAAATGTGCATTCTCAAGAAAAGCAGTTGTGCTATATTTGCACATGCCAACTTTTTCTTGACTTGTTTGTAAAACCCTAGGACCAAGGTAAACATATTCCTTTATTATTATCAGTTGAACTAATCCATACAAATATGGTTTGAGAATCAACATTTTTCATTCATTCCTGACAGAGTAACATACTTCCTTTAATGCCCATGAGTGAGCAAGTCAGATACAACAGGAGGGAAAAGAAAATAAATAATGAAATAATAAAACCTCGTATAACTTACCGTTCAAGCACTTCAGAATAAATTGTGATTATCTAAGCAAATGGATAACTTATTACACTCCATGAAGATGAAACCACCATTAGACTGTAAAAAAAACTAGTTTTGTTTTTATCAAAAAGCCTTTACAATTTATTGACAGGTCTTTATTTGGAAACAGTTCGACCGATACTTTAAGATAAAAAAAATTAATTAAATGTGTCTTACCTTTGTGATAGACTAAAGGGCTGTTGTGAGCTGCAATGTGTTTCACAGCCGTCTCACCACAACTTCACCCAAGTAATGGACCTGCATCTGCTTTAACACGCCCCCGAGAGAGAAAGAGAGAGAGAGAGAGAGAGAGAGGTTCCTAACTTCCCTGAAAAAACAGTCTTCACACTCTTGATTTCGTCTATAAATTCCAACTTTTGATTATTAAAAAAAAAAATTAAAAATGACTAAATACGATTTATTGCGTGTCCATCGCGGCTCTGTACTTCATAATATAGACTGCATTTGAATGGAGGACAAACTTGTTTACATGCTTCACAGCGCACCGCAGCTTCATGTCCACTAGGCGGCGCTAGTGTTAGACCTTGGCAGTAAAAAGGGGTGGAGCTAAGCAGATCATAGTGCTGATCTCCAAATCATTCGCATAAGCCGCTCCTGGCTAGTCGTTGAACCAATCACAGAGAGCATGTGTTTATTAAATCTACGTGAAGTATACGTAAGTGTTTCGTGACATGTTCTGCTCGAATAGCCTTGGCTACGAGCTAAGCTCGACTCCAATAACACATTAACGGGCAGTCGATATGAAACACCCGAATATGCTGAATCACAGCCATGTTAGTTTTGAACTAACATGGGTGAAGAAGACACCTGTGTTTTAAAAAGAATCTGGCAACTAAAATAGAGGTGAGTGACTTTAGCTTCTCACTAAGAAAAGGGGGTAATGTAGCATGAAAACAACTAGCTAGCTACTCAGCTATTGCTTGCAGTTAAAACAAAAAGCACAATTTTTTGCAGTTTGATAAGATGCATTTTATTCAGTAACATTTTTGCCCAAAAATAAATGATCCTGCTCACCTCTAGCTTGGCCTAAAATATAAAATGCTAAACTATCATGCTAATACTGAAAAGGAACATAGTGTACCAACACTGGTTGCTAGGACATCTTTGGGATTGTGTTGTGTTTTTAAACTTGTAGATTCCAGACGACTGGTTAATCTAAACTGAAGATAGTATGTTGTTTTTTAATGTTGTATCTGGTGTGCACAAGTATAGAATCTTTTAGGGGTGCGAGACTGCTTTCAGTGTTGCGCTGTGTTTGTTGGAAAGACCTCGTGTTAGGACGCACGTTCTGCAGACACATGTCAGTTTGGGGCGTCTCTGCATCGCGAGAAATCTTTGGCAAATCATCTTACTGGTCTAGCAAAACCCGAGGGCTCTGTGTTTATAACTGCCCTACTAAACTAATAAACAAAAGAAAATGGACTGGCATGTGGAAACAAAGGTAACCAGTAATATGAAAACAAGTCTGAGGCGGCTGGTACTGGTTTAAGTGGATCAAGGGGTGAGGCTCTTGCTAGCTGCATGGTGAGATTGGAGACATGCATGCAAAAGATAAGCTATCTAAAGTTTCAATGACCTTTTTTTTAACTACTCCACCTAGACTTACCCTGCTAAGTTCAGTGACAGACTCCAGAAAACGATTAGTTTTCTGTTCCACACTCTCTTCCTCTTAATTTGTTTTGGCACTAATTGAAGCATCCAAGGAGAAGGTATCGCTCACCTTTCTGACATAACAGGATTCTAACCTAGTCACAAGCCTGGTGTAAGGTTGCTGGTATTTTAGGACACCATTATTCCTTCACAGTTGTTTTACGTAACTTGGACACTGTTGATAGGATCGGAAAACAGTTTAGAAACTGTGTGTGATTTGTTGATATTATTTAGTTTATGTATTTAATGTTTTTTTTTTTGGTCTGACAGGTGGGCAGGATGGGGGAGCGGACTGTTTGCAGCCCTGTGGCTGCGATCTCTCCAGTGCAGCAGATGCTGGCCTCTGGCACTGGAGCCCTCCTCACATCTCTATTTGGTTAGATTTTAGAAACGAGGACTAGTAGAAGCATTTTATTTATTTATTTTTCAAAGGAGTTCTTTTTTTTTTCTTTTTCATTTACACCGTTCTGCAGCTTGTTGACAGTTCTCTTTGTTTACAGTCACACCGCTGGACGTTGTGAAGATAAGGCTGCAGGCTCAGCAGAGACCATTCCACCACGGTAAGAAAACAAGTCATCTGTTTTTAAATCATGTTGCATTTGCGTTTGTCATCATGCTTTGCTCTTGATACTAACCCCATTACATTTAGCTGCTCTGTTTTTATGTCTTGCCTTTCTTTTGCCCCCACCTCCTTTTTATTTTATTTTATTTTATTTTATTTATTTATTGTTTGCTTCGACCCCAAGCTTTAGCCAGTGACTCTGCTCCATGGGGTGCTGTTGGACGCTCTTCCAAGTGTGAGTATCGACTCTGCTGCTGCAGCATGCTGACACATTGCACATTTTGCTGTTTGATGTTTGTTATTCTAGCACATGGCCACAAAGCAACGGCCTTTGCAGACAGATTCAATAGATTTTTACCTGTGTAGATAGTGAAGGAACATCGGTGTTCCATTTTTATTTATTTTTTTTATTGTTTTTGGAGAGCAGTCACTTACAAGTAATCTTATCCTTCTGTAAATATTTTCTTTGTGGGGCTGTTTGGGAAATGGTCCTTTTTTTAAAAGAACTGTTCAATAGCTAGTTAGAATTTGGCCCTGACTAAACAGACAGTAAGCAGAAACAAGGACAGGCCTGATGTTATCTCCCGAGTGGCTCTGCGGTCAGTGCCATCCTCTGAATTATTTATAACTTTTCTCCTCTGTGAAGGATTATATAACTCACTTTGCTGATTTACAGTAATATTGCCAATCACAAGTTGTTAAAAATGTCTAAGTGTTAATATACTGGGTTATATCTGTTCTTCTAATTACTGCTTGTTCTTATACACAGGGAAGTGCTTTCTGTATTGCAATGGGCTGATGGATCACATCTACGTTTGCCAGAATGGAACCAGTTGCACCAGCTGGTATAAAAAACCAACTCATTTTAGTGGGACTCTTGTAAGTAGCAGCAAATTAGCAGCTTTGCTTCTGTCAGTCTTTTAGCTCTCCAAACTCAACTGTGATTTCTTGTTTTCCTTGTTTGTGCTGCAGGATGCTTTTGTGAAAATAACACGCCATGAAGGAGTCCGGTCTCTGTGGAGTGGGCTGCCACCAACACTGTGAGTGTCATCTAGAAAATATTTGCAGAACATGTTGAATGTGTTGCAGTCATTAAGATTAGCATAAAGGCTACAACTTAAAAAAAATTCCCCAAAGAAAAGTAAGTTTTATAATTCCACGAGTCAGACTGACGTCTACCAGAGCCCTATAAATGGTTATCAGCATGTGAATGTGCAGGATAAAGGAACAAGAAATTTAATATCTATGTATATAAACAATCATGTAGATAGAAAAATATGTGGAACACATTCGCTAAAATGAAATCTCAAAATTATGGGCAGTTTTTAAACAAATACTGGCTTCTGATAAGTTTTTCTTCTGTTTTTAAAATATATCTACTTCTAAATTATGAGCAATACTTGTATCAGGATGTTAGGAAGTCCACAGCATCTGCTGGAAGCCCTGAAATATTGGTCTTTGTCCCCAGAAGCATCATCAGTAGACAAGGATTTCAGTCTGAGACAATCAATCACCCCACAGATAAAACAAGGAAGAAAGACTCCACACTCATTCCCCCTCTTTTTGCCCTTTTGCCTAGTTTTAATCCATTTAGCGATGCCCTAAATTACTATTGATTATTTAAAAGATGTCCATAAACACTGGTCACATCTTCCACCGTCACATATAAGATATATAGCAGCAGTTAAAATGAGTTAGGGAAAGTCTTAACCAGGAGGCTTCTCTGTAGCTGACTGGAGAAGGCTGCTGATTGCAGCACACACAGTCAGACATTTATCCTCTCTCTGCCTTCATTTCCTCCTCGTCTCAACAATCACTATAAAAAAAAACCTGCAATAATATTAAGAATTTTCTTCTCATTGAAAAATCCACCCAAAATTCAACTGAATTTCTACAAATGATTAAACTAACAAAATAAGTAGACAAAACATTTATTATTTGTAGTTTTTCTGCAGGTTTGAGAGCTCATAGATTTTATTAAATAACCTTTCCTGCTAAGTGTACTTGTCATACCTACAGACTGTAGCATCATTTTTACCTGAATGATAAATGTGCATGTTTTTAGATGCTTGTTTCTTTGTTTAATTGTGTGTGTGTGTGGGTTTGCATGCGTAGGGTCATGGCAGTGCCAGCCACAATCATCTACTTCACCTGCTATGACCAGCTGCGGGATGTTCTGAGGTTTGGTCTGGGTCTTCAGGGCAGCCATGTCCCTCTTCTTGCTGGGGGTCTTGCCAGATGTAAGGAAATGAAAAGCCCAAAACACACACACAGAACCCAGTTTTATGTCAGCAGCTTTCTCTAAGTGGTCCATGTGTATTTTGTGTCTTCCAGTGGGAGCTGTGACAGTGATCAGTCCTCTGGAGCTGGTCCGGACCAAGATGCAGTCCAGACAGTTGTCCTACAGCGAGCTGCGGATGTGTATCCGCACTTCTGTGGCCCAGGGCGGCCTGCTGTCGCTGTGGAGGGGCTGGGGACCCACTGTTCTCAGGGATGTACCCTTTTCTGGTGAGGACTAATACATTGATGTTGTAAAACAAAGAAAACAGATGAAGCTAATCAACCCTCTACCAATAAATCAAGACAGTTTTTTATGCTTTTCTACCATCAGACATTCTGCATTCCCTCAGAGGCCATGTTTGAAATTTATGTTTACTTTTACACAAGTCATGTGTATTTTATCTTTACAGCTCAATATCATTAAGTCACATTTTAGACACCATCAGATAAACCGGTAGAAATCAACAGCAGTTTGTAACATTGCTGCTTATTAGCACAACAGCAGCTAAGAAAACAACCATCCTTGTTTGTGTGTCTCTGCAGCTTTGTACTGGTTTAACTATGAGCTGGTGAAGGTCCAGCTATGTGAACAGTATCAAATGCCTCAGGCCAACTTTTCCATCAGCTTTACTGCAGGAGCCATCTCTGGAGCTGTGAGTACTCGACAGTAACACCAACACACACACGCTGGTTAAACAGCATTTAATATGCACCAGTTAATTGTAGGATGTCTTGCAACTGCAGATAAGATCAGATGATTTTCAGATAAATAAATGCACATTAGTGCCATTTCCATCCCCTGACTGTGTGGGATTCTTACTACAAGATAAGTGGTGTTTGGTGGCAAAAGCAAACAAGACAAGACCTATTTATTTAAGAAGACCTTTGGCTTGTAGTACTTTGTTTTAATGTATTTTAATGTGTTTTGTACTTTTAACACTTTCCTTGTTACCTCTTAGTTTTAATCTGTTTTGTGCTTTTACTACTTTCTTTTATGTTTTCTTTATTTTAATGTGTTTTTATTTGTTTTTATGATAAGCATCTTGGTCAGCTTGTGTGTTGTTAGGTGCTATAGTAATAAACTTTGATAAGTGAATGTTCCAATTATCAGCTGGATGGAAACACAACCATGTCAACTATCTCAAGTGAAAATGGATCAAATGTAGTTCATTTACTACCGGCTTCTATCATATTATTATGTAACTTTATAACATGCAAGTCTCTGATAATGAGGTTTAAAACAATGAGCTGGAGATGGTTATACTTTAAGAAAGATAAGACTGAGGAGTTTGAAGTGTAACTTGTGTTCTTCATGTTTATGTTTAGATTGCTGCAATCCTGACGCTGCCGTTCGATGTTGTAAAGACGCGGAGGCAGATCCAGCTTGGAGAGCTGGATACACTGGGAGGTCTGTGCTTTTCATACTAATGTACGCAGTTAATTTTGTCTAAAATGTCCTTACATTTACTTATTATGATTTCTTTTTGTTATTCCTCATAGATTCTCTGAAGAAGACCACATCCACCTGGCACATAATGAAGGAAATTTGGGCTGAGATGGGCTACAAGGGCCTTTTTGCAGGTACACACTTATTTTTTACATTCATAAGGTAAAAATGTGACTTTTTTTTCCAAAAGTAAAAACTTATTTGTTTTCTCCAGGTTTCATGCCCCGGGTCATCAAAGTTGCCCCAGCCTGTGCCGTCATGATAAGCAGCTATGAGTTTGGGAAGGCTTTCTTCCAAAAGATAAACCTTGATAAACAGCATCTGGTAACCTGAAGGCTGCTGCTGTTTGTTGTCAACGTGATAAACATTCAGGTTTTTATTGCCAGGACAGTTGGGAGGAACAGGCTGGCCTGGATGTAGGATTTCAAGGACAAACAATGAGGATTTGCACTCTTTTCAGGCATGCATCTCGCTGCAGATTTGTTGTCATGAAGTGGCAACAAGAAAGACTTGAGACACCTACAGACTTGGCCACTAAAAGAATCTTTTACAAGTCTGAAGACTGAAGGACCACAGACTTTGTGTGCTTATTTGAAGAGCTCTGTCGTGATTTAAAAACAGAAATTTGTGCTTGAAAGAAGGATTTTGTATTGAATTATTAAAAAAATGCTGGAATATGTCAGCCTGACCGCAGTCGTCCTTGATGCAACCCTGATCCCACTCATCCACTGTTTATCTGTACTGTAGCATGAATGGAAAGCATCTACTCCCATTGCCTGACAAACTGCATGGTGGTATTGTGTGTCAGCCCTTTTCAGTACAGACTTCATACATACTGCTGCCTGCCTCCCTGCAGAACCTACAGTCCTGTAGCAGTAAGACAAATTAGGGTGATTATCTGCTATGTAGATGGTTTTCAAATCTGTTTTGTATGCTGGAAAAATGGATTTAAAGCTCATTTTTACAGTTTTTTTTTACAGTTTACAAGAGCTGTTAAATTACATCCAGTACAATAATATGTTTTAGTTTGTTTATGCATCTGCTCTGTTCTTGTAGCTCTAAGAAAGACAATGAATATGACCTGTAATGGGGTGAAAACATATGATCTGCCCTTTCTGGACTTTACACTGTGTTCATTTGTGCATGTTGATGCTATATTAATATAATTTTCTTTAAAAAGTATAAGTTGCCAAGAGCTTGCGGGTAATGGTTAATGAAGGGCACAGAGGTGGTCCTAAGAATATTACCTGATTAAATTCTGGTGATTTAAAATGTTTTCATTCTCTCAATCCACAGATAATAGATAAAACTTTCAAACACTGGATCAAAGTCATTTCTGCCTTAATTTCAAAGCTGTGACTCTGTTCTTTCAGTTTTATGTCAATAAAATTGTACACAACGTGATTTTAATGAGTGATATATGGTGGTGTGATAGTTCTGTTTAAAATACAAATCCACAAGAATTATGTATGTTATTTAAAATTGTAAGATGAGCTGTGGCATTGGACCCAAAACGATTCATCTTAAACAAGTGGATTTTTTTTTAAAAAAATCAAACAAAAAGTACATCAACAATATATTTGAATTTCTTTTGGTGAAGGGAGACTTATTAAGATGTGTAAATATATGTGCTGTTGGTGAAGAATGAAGATGGTATACAGCACAACTAAACAATTTCATGCTCATCTAAAAAAAACTTTTTAGGATGGATATGAGTATCCCTTTGGAATGATGAAGCTGTACCTCTAAATCTATATCACTAACAAACCATTGTACAATGTATGAACGTTATCTCTGCAAAGCCAACTCTGATCAAATAAAGCAGAACAAAATTAGAGAGGATTTAGTAAAGCCAATTCAAGCCAGTAAAGCCTGTTCAGAAAAGGTCTCCAAAATTGCTATTTTGGCACACTTTGGTCATCTGTTTTCTGTCTCCACATTTGGAAAACCTCGGGTTTTAGAAGGTTAAATTTCCTGTTGTGTTCTTCCAGAGAATATAAGCACAAAAATAAGTCATAATCGTCAATTATATTACAAGTTATTCGTGTTTTAACACCCATACATTAATAAAGTAAACAGTGACATCTAGTGGTAAAGGCATGTAGTACCGTTACGTCTGAAACGTAACTGTACTACGGGGGCGGGACTTCTCTGAAAATAGTCACGCTAACTCTCGCGATATTTGCCCAAGTATATATTTGCCGTCAGCCCGTCCTACGTTCTCTTTCATACGGACTGGAGACAAAATGGTGAGTGGAAGTGATCAGGCATTTTTTCTGAAGCAGGGGATCCTCCCTTTATCTGAGGCATCCGTCATGTTTCACAAGCTTAAAATTGTTATATTGTGTTCACAGAAGTTTATAACGAGATCCATACAAACATTTCGAAGTATCTTTTGGAATTGTAGCTTTCGGTATACATGTGTAACCGCGCCGGTGACACTCCGTCCAAAATGGCTGGTTTAAGTAGGCCGACCAATACATTTTTATAAAATGGTCCGCTTAAATCACAAACTGTACATTACATCGCAAAACGTGTGCATTGGATAAATTGGTTATCTTAACAGCAGAGTTTTAGCGGACCGAATAACGACAGAATCTCGTACTCGTTTTGTACTTAGCTTGCTAATAGGCTGCCAACTGCGCCTTAATCACTACTACTGTATAACTTTTAATCAATTAGTCAGTGCTTAATGAAAACTTTAGCAGCCATCATCCACACTTGGTCAGCATATATCGTGTCACAATTAAATAGCAGTAATTTATAAATCACTTTTAGGTAGCTCGAGATCAATTTAATTTACCAGCTATGCTAATGGTTTGTTCTCCTAATAGTCTCACCGCAAGTTTTCGGCTCCACGTCACGGGTCCCTCGGCTTCTTGCCTCGCAAGAGGAGCCGTCGTCACCGTGGAAAGGTCAAGAGCTTCCCCAAGGATGACCCCAGCAAGCCCGTGCACCTGACTGCCTTCCTTGGCTACAAGGCTGGCATGACCCACATTGTCCGTGAGGTGGACAGACCTGGCTCAAGTAAGTGAAAGTAGGCTTAAAGATGGTCAATAATAAGGCACATAAAGACTGAATGAGGCCTTTGCCCCCCCCCCCCCCCCCCCCCCTTCTTTTTTTTTTTAACACTGTTAAGCTTGTAAAGGAAGTTAATTTGGGATCAACTACACAGCTAATCATTAACATTTTTTTATATTGGCTTAAGAGTTTCTGAAAAAAACAAGTTATATTGCTGTAATAACCATAGTATGAAAGTTCTCTGGTGAAATGCTCTGCCTGTGATGAGACACTCGACGGGCGGACAGAATGGGTTTATACCCCTTGCTGAATGTCGAGCACTGAGTGCAGCTTTTTTGTTTAATTTATTTACTTTTTTCCCGACATGCAGATTTAAATGTTAGGTTGGCTAACCCAAATGTAATGTGGTGTTCCTCATGCAGAGGTGAACAAGAAGGAGGTGGTTGAGGCTGTGACCATTGTGGAGACTCCTCCCATGATTGTCGTTGGAGTTGTGGGTTACGTAAACACCCCTCGTGGCCTGCGTTCCTTCAAGACCGTCTTTGCTGAGCACATCAGTGATGAGTGCAAGCGGCGGTTTTACAAAAACTGGTGAGTTTTTCATAAAAATGAAATTATGTATTAAAAGTACTTGAAGCAGGTGTTAGTTGCCAGTGGGAATGAAACAGAACCATGTCTTCACTGTGCAAGTCTAACATCACGGTGGCCCTTGTGGCAGCTCCGCTCAGGTGCCTTGTGCCCTGATGAGCTCCGGGCTCCTCTGGCCAGTGGAAAGTGCTTCTTAGAAACTGTGCCATGAGCCGAAATCATTGCTGGCTGTTATAGTCACACTCATCATGGAGGGAGGGCTGGCAGCTCTGCACTGTGTTCTTCCGCTGGCCCCTCGGGGTTATGAAGGACCTGTGCCAACCAGTGTTGCTTCATGCTCTCAGGTACAAGTCCAAGAAGAAGGCTTTCACCAAGTACTGCAAGAAATGGCAGGATGAGGAGGGCAAGAAACAGCTGGAGAAAGACTTTGCTGCCATGAAGAAGTACTGCCAGGTCATCCGTGTCATTACACACACACAGGTTGGTACGTTAGACTCTGAGGTGAGCGTTTAATCCCCAAACTGTCAGTGATGTGACCACGGAACTTGCGTCAGGCATGGCGCCCGATAGCTATGAGGATATTTTCCATGCTGCCTTCCTTCTGAGACCAGAGAGCTACAATTATTTCTAGTCTGTTGGTTGCATGTATGTTTTGTCCTGACTGTTTTTTCCTCTGTGCAGATGCGTCTGCTGCCCGTGAGGCAGAAGAAGTCTCATCTCATGGAGGTGCAGCTGAATGGAGGCACCATCTCTGACAAGGTGGACTGGGCTCGTGAGAAGCTGGAGCAGGCCGTACCAGTCAACACCGTTTTCACCCAGGATGAGATGATTGATGTTATTGGCATTACCAAGGGTCACGGATACAAGGGTAAGAATTTGCCTGGTTTTGAACCGTCAAGAAGATCCTCTGGTGCACATTGAGTCCTAACAAACATCTCCCCTGTCAGGTGTTACCAGCCGTTGGCACACAAAGAAGCTGCCTCGCAAAACCCATCGTGGTCTGCGTAAGGTGGCCTGTATTGGTGCCTGGCATCCTGCCCGTGTGGCTTTCTCTGTGGCCCGTGCTGGTCAGAAGGGTTACCACCATCGCACAGAAATCAACAAGAAGATCTACAAGATAGGCCAAGGCTACCACACCAAGGATGGAAAGGTTGTCAAGAATAACGCCTCCACTGAGTATGATCTGTCCAACAAGAGCATCAACCCCCTGGTAAGGATCGCTTATGCAGAGACACACTGATGAATTTTTCTGGAAACGGGGCTCATCCATTTTTCTTCAAAATACAGGGTGGATTTGTCCACTATGGAGAGGTGACCAATGACTTTGTCATGGTGAAGGGCTGTGTTGTGGGAACCAAGAAAAGGGTGCTGACTCTGCGCAAGGTGAGGGGAAAAAATGAGCAGTTTTTGGGACCAATTATGTAATATCACAAACGCTTATATTATCAGTTTACAGCAGATGAAGTTGATTTTATTTTGTGGAAACACTTGACTTTTTTTTTTCTTTTCTCCAGTCTCTGCTTGTGCAGACAAGTCGTCGCGCTCTGGAGAAGATCGACCTCAAGTTCATCGACACAACATCCAAGTTTGGTCATGGCCGTTTCCAGACTGTGGAGGAAAAGAAGGCATTTATGGTAAGACTTAAAAACTATTATCAGATTATTTGAGATATAAACATGAAATCCCTCAATTTATCTGAACCTGAAACATTGAAGTTAGTTTTCTTAAAGCTGTTCATAGGAATACAAAATCTGTTTACTAACTGGTGCATCTAAAATCTCAAAAGGTTGGGTTCATCAGCTCTTGTCCTTCATTGATTTAAATTCTGAACTTTTTTTTTTTTTTTTTTTTAACTTAAGTCATGGATAACAGAAAACCTGCTTCACTTCCTAACTGCAACAACCAGCACAAGCATGTGTGAAGTTAGGTTTATCCTGCACTGTTCGTAACCTGGTTCAGTCCTCAGTATGAACTCTGGGTTCCATTCCAGTGCCACATTGAGCTCCAGTGAGGCAGGGGAGCAGTGCCTCTTTGTGCTGGCTCCCTGTTCACTCTCTGGGAACACTGGCTGCTCAGAGCCAAAAGCAGACTATTAAGTATTGACAGGAGACTGATGGTCTTGTCTTTCTCTTTTCCACAGGGACCACTCAAGAAGGACCGCATTGCCAAGGAGGAGACCGCTTAGAGTCCCCAACTGCAACAGTCTCTGCTTTGTTGAATTTTACCATCTTTACTGTTGTGCAGAGTTGTTTAATAAAATATTTAATAAAAAAAACACCTTTGCCTCAGTGTAGTTGATGTGGTAGTTGACTGGAGTGACATTGAGTGGTGGGAAAAGTGTGAATGGCTTCTATACAAGGACTGAAACTGCAGGTTTGCATTAACTGAGCATAAGTGCGTCCACTTTGGAAGTGCAGCTGAAAAGGCTGGTGTCAGACGTGATGAGAGCAGCGACCTATGCAGAACTGATGGACAGCAAGTCACTGTTTAGCTAACATTGCATGTTTCCACTGGCTATATGTGTCCTTGAGCTGTAAGGCTTGCATTTGGCTGACAACAGAGCTCCAGTAGTCACAGGATGATAATTAAGCCCCAACATCATCTGTTCTGACTCATCACTGGCAAAACTGAAACCTCAGCTTCAGCAGGTAATGAGGGAGACCCTGAGAGGGCTCCAAAAGTCAGATGTCCTGCAAAATAATGCTTTTTTTGAGACATCTGCTTAAAATTCGGCTCTCTTTGCAGAAATGTGGATTTACTTAAAGGATTTTCAAGGTCCCACCCACCTCACCTGGAGCTGAGGGAGTTGAAGGATGACTTTTCTCCACGGAGCAGCATTTTTAATACTTTTTGACGTTTTCTGTACCAAAGCACTTCTATAGTTGAGACATTGTCTAAAGGACGCTTGTGTTAAAAGTGATCCAGCTGTCCATGAAGAAGAAGCAGGGTGAAGCCTCGTGCTGCTGCCGCCAGAGGACAACTGTTGAGATAGCCGTGCTCTTACATAACCACCTCCAGAGGCTCTGACCCCTGCCCTGCTGTGGCATAAGCAGAGTTTAGCTTTACATAACGACCCCCCTCCCAGCTGTATGTGGCAGTTAATGGTTCAGAGCTGTGCCATTAATTGCACTGGGGTCCAGTTCAGGTGAGGCTGGTTGTTCGGGAAGGTGCGACCTCCAGCATCTGCTCCAACAGGAGCCTGTGTGCACCATTTCACCCTATTTCACCAATATTTCTGTTGAATGTTTCATCTTGGATGGTGGTTCTGGTACTCACATATCCTCTACCTTCCTCTTTGTGCTCAGCACATAGCCTCTAAACAGTATATTTGGGATGCCCCCCATCCCAATACACACACACACACACACACACACATATATGTATTTTATGTGATTTTGTTGCTCATTGAGTGACAGCGAATGTTGACAGTCACAACATAGTTGTTCTGCACCAACCACCTGGATCTGCCTGTGAATACTTTAGTCTCCAGTCATTTCAAATGAGTTCTCCCTTCAGTCAACAAAGAAGACTTCTGTATTGTTTGACTCTGTTCTAAGGCAGTGTGTGTGTGTTTGTGTATGTGCTACCATGCAGTGGAACCTCTAGTCTAGAGCTGTGGTAGCAGCTGTTGTTCGTGGGACAGCGGCCAGGTAACCAGAGTGCATGCTGGGACAGCAGAGAAGAGGGCCAAGCGTTTGATTTATGTGAATCTGTGCAGTGAGTGTGCAGTTACCTGCACATGTAGGTGTATGCATCTGTGTGTTGGTGTGCTTCCTGGCATCACTTATGTCCGGCTGGCACAGAGGTGGGCCGTCCTGCAGAGTGAGGAAAGTGTGTGGGGCCATCACGGAGTCTAACAGGAGGATAGACTGTTAGACACACTCAGTACCAATATTACACAGGATGGAGGCCACAGGCGACAACTGGTCCGACGGTGACTATCCTAAAGCTAGTGGGACAGTTTTATGTCACCAACGTGGTGAATCTATAGAATATATATATTATATCAGGTTGGAAAATTTGTGTTTTTGTTAAAGTCAAACAAATTTAATGAAAGACACTAATGTGATCCTGAAATCCTGAATTTTGCTCTTAGTAGATATCCAAGAACATTCATTGTCAAACTCTACATTTGATTATTATAAAGGCAATATATAAGAAAAAACTTTTCTTCACATGAAATGACATGTAAAGTTGCTACTTGTCTTTGTTTTATGCCATTTATAGAAAAAGTTGGAGGGAGTTACATTAATAGGATCTTAATGTGATGTCCCTTCAGAAACAAATCCAGCAAACACCTGAACCAGGAGCTGAGAGATGCACCTGGACCTTCAGTTTATCCATCCACTGTTGGCTAAAGCCTCACCAGAAATGGTCTCCATGAAAGTGTGAAATAGAAAAGGGCAAGAGGAAGGAAGGGGAACAGAGAGAAAAAGCTGAAGTATGCAAATGGCACAAGAACCGGACTAAAAATCAATGGCAACCACTAAAGAGGAGCTTTAAAAGTCCTTGAAGAAACCTGGAGAACACTGCTTTTTAAAAAAAAAATATATATACAAGAAACCCTGTCTAAGAGGGTTCAGACTGTGTTGAAAAATAAAAGTGTTCATACTAAATAATGACTTTCATAATCAGAATTGTGCAAATTCTGTTTTTGCCCCTATATGCTGTTTTTCTGTTTATGTGCTGCACCTAATTCCTGTTTTCCTGGGAAAACATAAAAGCATTCTTGATGGCTAAATGCCTTTTCAGTTATATCATTAAAGATACATTTATTCTTCATGTGGTCTGGATGTCTGGCTTTCATATTGCTTCAGGGTGTAATTTTAAAGCGTAAATCGATCACAGTCCTCTTGGCTAAACTCCTAACATAAACGCTGGAAAACATATTTATATGTCACACTTGATGTAAGCAGGTGGAAATACCTAACTGATCATTTTTTCTTCTCCCTTCCAGCCTTTATTTAATAAAAAATAGACTTTGACTCTTTCCTCAAGTGAAAAATCTTCATTCATCAATTTTACATAGATGCACAATGCTAATGAAAGCAATGTGGCATCACAAGTCAGTGGTCCCTCTTCATTCTGTCTGCAGGTGACACTGAATCTGACGGTTTCTGTGGGTCCTTTCAGACTGCGGCTCCTGCACCCCTGCACCGTGGCATCAGTATTCCAGGCCCGTTCATGGACACAGCGTTCCCTGAGCTGATGGAAGCAGCAGCAGCTTTGTGCCTCTTCTCCCATCACACCACCAGAGGGCGGAGCCCTGCGCTTCATTTGCTTCACGCATCCAAGAGCACTTTGTGTTCTGTACCCTACTTTGGTTCCTCCTCTTCATTTCTCTTTTTTAAACTGTCCTCTATTGTGTGCTGGATTTAAAAGCATCAGATAATTTGCAAAACAGAAGGGAGACAGCTCAGACTGCTTTTGGTTTGTATAGTTTCTTATGCAGGACAATGATGGCCCTTCTTACTGCTTGTATCAACAGCAGCAGTGATTTGAACATGTCATTTCCAACTGTATTTGCTCCAATGATTTTTTTTCTTCTCTTTTTTTTAGCTGGAGGACTGTGCTCATAGCTCTGTTGCCACTCAACTTTACATGACCCAAAAATAACCTGGGGTGAGCGCAGTCAGCAACTGCTCTCTGGTCAGCACAAACAACAGGCAGACACTCGGGCTTGCACATGCAGATTTAATGCTTGCATGCACAGGAAAAAAAATCGTACTAATAATCATAAACATTCCTCTGAACAGAAGTCAACTCATATTTCATGTTACTCAGAAAGCGAATGTTGAGGTTTGCAGCCTCTCCTCAGCGACTCCAAGTTGGCAGTGGATTTGGAGGTGCAGCTCCCGCTGGTGTCGGCCTCCCTGTCCCAGAACGTTGTCCAGTAAGGTCACAAAAAGGGCATTAGAAGGTTTGATGTGAGGTTATGTAACTGTAGCCTGCCAGAGACACAAGGCCAGGCTTGGGCAGAGACAGAACAAGTGTGTTTGCGCTTACTATTTCCAGCCAAGGCGAGGTGGGGGGGGGCACTTTATCTCTTCTCTGGTGACCCTCCTTCCACATCTCTGATCACACAGCACTGCAGAGGTGCTTCGATCGCCCCAGCAGGAGCAAAGAGAGAAAAAGAAGGAGAAAAACAGACGGAAAGATGGAGAATTGCAGGGGTTACATGGTGAAGAGAAGAGGACCTAAGCTAACCAGGATGTCAAGTTTTAGGGTGTTTTACTGACTTTGTCTTTGCTTGTAGAAATTTAATAAACAAAATGAATGTATTTTGGACTAAATTTAGCCATTTCCTTATCAAATTTAATTAAATTGCTAGTTTACGTTGAAATTGACAAGATTTTAGTTAGTAACAGACTTACAAGTTTGGCTGTAACTTCCATCAGCTGTGATACGACAACAACCAAAAGTTTAACCAGATCAACTTCTTCAATGATCAAACTGAAAACTGAGTGTATCTTACAAACAAAAACACCCTGTTTTCTTGTCTCAATGACACTTTGTGCCCTCTGACTAAAGTAGCAGCAGTGGTGTTTCTGGAGAACGCTTGTTATGGCTCGGCTAATAAAATACAGACACCACCGGCAAACCTATTAAAAAATTTTTTTTAATAGTTTCTTTTTAGTTTCTTGACATAGCTTACCGGCCAGAGTTAGGTTAACACCTGCTACATAGTTAGCTACAGGAGATCCACTGATCTGTGTGCAGCACCAGCTTCCCTTCTATGAACCAATAAAAATATCAATACATTAACAAATTATGGATGCAGAAGCATGTAAACGCTATGTCTTTTAGTTAGCAGTGATTATCTTTGTGGTCATTTGGGTTTGTACAAGTTTATTAATTTGAACTATTTTTCTTGAAAGTCACTGTGTTAAGGAATTTTGCATTTATCATTCTTTACATTTGTGTGTTTGATCACATTTAGTTGATGTCTAATGTCATAACTGTCAGTAAATATGGAAAATACTAGCCAGAGTGCAATAACACTGGCTGCCCACTCTCCATGGTACAATGTTGCATGTTGAAATACATACTCCAAATATCAGTCTAGGACACACATGAGCCCTAAACAGTGTTACATAGCATGATAATGTCTGAAGTATTGTGATGTTGCAACAAACGTTCGTACACTATTTCTTTGTACCATACTAACATTTCTTTTCAGGCTGCGATAATAATAAAAAAAGGCTAAAACTGATAACATAAAAGTGTAAATTCATCCAAGTGTGATTTCCTTCAGAGAGCAGCCACCCATATAATGTTTGTAAACAGATGAAAATTTAATTAGTTGTCTCAGTCATTTAAAATAACCCCAATTAGCATTAACTGAATTATAGGACATGCACTTGCCATGTACTTGATGGTATTTACCATCAAGTACATAATCCAGAGTCTTTTTAAGGCATTTTATCAAATAAATTGAGTATATAATGAGTTAGGAGGTCATAAAAAAAAGTCCATCAGAAATCCAGCCAAACGGCTCAAGGAATTGCAACGTTAGCATCATATCAAACAAGCTAGCTTCAGCTGTTAACGTAGTCTTACTGACGTTTGTAAAACAGTTACAAAACATTAAACTTGCATAAAATCTAATCTTATTGATTATATTCTTGCACGTAAATGGCTGTTTAGATCTTATAAACATCAAAATGATTACATGAGTGACAACAAACTGAATTTTGTGAGTGAAAGACTCGTGAGAAGTAGGTTCATCACTGAATATGAAATGCATAACTTTTAAAGTTATGCTGGAGTAAAATTGTGCACAAATAGAATAGTTGTAGGTTTGTGTCTTACACAATGAGACTGGGCTGAAGCTGTAGGCAAATAAATTCCACAATTAGCCAGAAACCTGACACAGAAACCTTCTTTAGTTACTTCTACATGAATAAAAAAAAACTACTTTTAAATACTTCAGATACATTTAGATGGTAATGTGTTCATGAATACCTTCCAAGAGCAGATACTTGCAACCTTGAGACTAACATACTATCAGTGAGTTCATTCTAAACTGAATTTTTTCTTCTATATAAAAAGGAGAATATTCTATTAAGTGAAAAGAGAAACAGGGCTGTGAATGCTGATCGTCACCCAAACCTGTGACACTGGAATGAGGTATTGTTCTCTCTGACATTTACAGCCCTCTGTCCGCCTGTTGTCTGGTTGGTCAATATCATAGGAGATGCGTAACAAGATATTGCCCTAAAAAGTGAAAGTCAGAGAAGACAGAAAATCAAAATGCCCAAGAGGAGGCAAGGATAGACAGAAAAAAAGGCATTTTTCAGTCCAAAACACATTAAAAATGTGAGATTCTGAGAACTGGATCGAGGCCAGGTACTGCTTTGTGAGAAAGTATCTCTAAGCTTTGCCCCAAACACACACACACACACACACACACTTGGCTGCTCTTTAATGTAATCCAGGTTTGCAAAATGGCTTCTGCTTATGAATTCTGCACAAGGAGGGCTATACATTAAAAAAAGCCCTATTCATGTAGACTGCTAAGTTAACATATTTTCCTCTCAGAATTTATGAGGTGTCTGTGAACTCAGATAATGGCTATCAGGATCTCAGCACTTTTTCAAACAGAAACTTTTTTTTACTCTTTAGTTGGTTTGTTGATCAATTCCTAAACATGTCCAGAGATTATAGAAGTTTAAAGAAACTTTAAAACTGTGATGGTCCTCTCTTCTCTGCACTCCTTTAAACACTTAAAACGCATCCTGAGAAGAACAAATCTCTTTTTGTCTCACTTTGTGTATCTGCTTCAGCAGTGAGCACCTATCACACACATACACACTCCACCAGGATGTTGGGCCCTGAAAGCTTTTAGCCTGGTGAAGTAGAAAGGTGTTGGATGTTCTCTATGCAGGGAGACCTCTGGTAGGGAAAACAAACTGGCAGTGTTGTTGCAAACCTGTGTTTTCTTAGGAATGGCATGTCTGAGACAGATGCTACTACTGCTTATGTTCTACATGCTTCCTACTCTGAAGCTTTTCATAGAGAGAAAAAAATGCTCACTGGAAAAAAAAAGAAGAAAAAAAAGCTGTATTTGTACACAGATTTCTAATCAGGCAGTGTTGCTCTCATTCAGCACATACAGTAAACTCAGATATTTGATGGGCAGTACTGATATTTCTGGATTACAGCTCCCTGTGGTCAGTTACAGTGTGTTATCACCATTTTACAACAGCAGGCTGAGGCTGTGATTTCAGCAGAGCACACAAGTTTTTTATGTCTGACAGCTCAGCTTTTTATTTTTATAGGTGTATGAGGAAGAATGCCAATAATTTTTTTTGGAGTGAACATGCCAAATAGCCAATATTTTGTGTTGATACCCAGAGTGTGAAAAGGAAGCTCTCTTCGACAGTTCTTCTCACTATGACCTTGTCTGTGGTAAAACCAGATAGACCATAATAGATCTTTCAATGTTTTTACTGTATGACTTTATATAGAAGCACATGCCATTCATAAAATATAAAAATGAATAAAAGGGTTTATAATCTCATGATTGTGAGAAAGGATGTCATAATTATGATACCTGGTTTCAAGGACTACAAGCAAAAAATCTATAGATCTACATGAACACCGGGATTTAGATTTCTTCACTTTCAATTAACTTAACTGACAATTGAAAGCATTAAAAATATTAACAGTTAATCATTAGCTTGATTTTTTTTAAATGAAAACAATAAAAAAGGCTTTTATTGGCATGTGTCCATGGTAAATAATAAGTAGGTCTGCCTGATGCAGGCCCAGGGATCCCATGAATCAAAAGGCTGCTGTTCTCATTGTGATCACAGCCTAAATTGGATGAAGTAAAGACTTAAAATGTCCACAGAAAGACATAAAGTCAACAGCAGGACACAAAGCAATCAAAATTAGACCAAAAACAACACCAATGGAATCACTAGAAAGAGAAGGACAATGACCAAAATGATGCACTAAATACATGATCCCAAAGAGACTGAGTGGTCACTAAGAAAAGAAACAAACAAACAAACAACCAACCAAACAAACAAACAAACAAAAAAAAACATTCAAAAGCTTGGACACACATACCCCTATAAATTTAATGGTTAAGTGTGTCCAAACTTTAGAATAGTAGTAAAACATGAAGAGATAATGACCTGACAAAACAACCAAAACTGGTCAGTAAAAAAGCCAGTGTGGTGTAAACTGACCAAAATGCACAAAACAAAAACAGAAAACAGCTCCAAAGAAATTTAAAATGACCATTATGTGATGACATCATGCAAAACATTTGCATCATTAACTGTTTCAGACACAATGCAGTTATAAATCCAGTTTGCATGGTTTGCAGTTATGTTCGTGTGGATGTATTACATCACGTTTCCACTCACCTTTGTTTCATATCCATGATATTCAGTCTGTTACCCACATATGTCAGCTAACATTGTTTTTCTTTTTGTGAAGTTCTTTCTCTTGTGATTGCAGAATCAATGCAACTTCATGTGAAACAATATATGAAGAATAACAATGTATTTCCAAATCTGTGATGAGGAAAAATAGTTTCTGTCATTTTAACTGAGACCTATAGCAAATAGTTTCCCCACATTTTCCCCCCTTTTGGTAATTTTTTGCCATCCAAAGGTAGAAGCAACCTTGCAGATATAAAGAAGGAATGAGTTGTTGGGTTAAGTGTGTTAGAGACAAGCACTGAAACATAGTGATTTGTTCCCCCTAGGGTTCATATTTTATTTATCAGGACTTGATGCATCCAAGTATAGGATCATTCGGTTTTGGCACCTTTAAAGATTTCATTTTCAATTTGAACAACACATTAAAAATAAAAAGAAACAAATAAATGACTAAGGCTGTGTGAGTTTTAAAAACAAAATGAAACATATACTGACATATATTTATATATTCATAAAGAAATCAACCAAACTCTTTAAAAAAGTAATTTTGTTCAATGTAAATAGTTTGGTTTGTCTCACAAATGTAATGAGATAAAATAAGCTAAATAAAAAATAGGAAAAAGAAACCATCAGATAAACACACATTAAAGCATTAGTACTTTAAACTTTAGCGTCTTTGCTTTTTTCCCCTTATAATAATAAACCTTTAAAACTTAAGTTTCTCAAGAGCAGATTTGCTGTAATTTTATAGCATGCATTTAATTTTTGAAATTGTGAGTCACTTAGCTTTTATTGTTCTATTTCATTTTTAACTTGTTTTTTGTTTTGTTTTTGTGTCTGGCATCCTCTTCTTTTCCTTCCCCTCTGCTCCTTCCTTTTTTTTTTTTTTTTTGCAGAAGTCATATTTGGAGTCTTTGCTTGGCTCTTTCTGTTCAGGGGCTCGACTCTCCTGTTACGACTCTCCCCCAAAAAAGAAAGAGAACAGAGACTGAGAAAAAGACGAGAAGGTTCTATTAAAAGAATATATTATTCTACTGTTGTCTGTTTGTGTCTGGTGGCATCAGATGCTGTGCTGCTGCTACCTCCAGGACCTTCGCTTGTTCTTGACCTTCAAATGAACAGATACTAAAAGAGTCTTTTTTAATGTTTTCAACAGCACTTGGTTTAACTTTTTTTTTTTGCTTCAGTAAAGTTCGTTATTTCTTGATTATTAACGTAATAATTTATTTATAAAAGATATATATATGTATATATATATATACATATATATATATATATACATACATATATATATATATATATATATATATATATATATATATATAGTACCTTTGTTAGAGATTACAGATTGGGGTAATTCATACTAAATCCCAAACTGTAACAATTCACAGTTTTAATGCAAAAAAAAAAAAAAAAAAAAGAACAAATGAGTCAATAAATAAAAGAGGTGTATATCTGAGTGGAGGGCTGGCTGACGGGGAGCTTGACCTGTTGCTCCAACCAAACTTGTGGGACAAAACTGTCAAACCAAAGGGCAATGAAGTCATGGAGTTGATTTTTTTAATTTTTTTTTCAATCTCAGAAATGGCCACCTCTCCCAACTCCCTTTCAGTGCCCTGAGCCTCATAAACAAACCCTGCGCAAAAGAAAAATGACAGATCTCATTCTCTTGGGCCAACCTGACCCATTCTTACTCTTCTGCCATTCAGTCCAGGAACTCAGCAGACTTGTTGAAACTCTCAACAATGGCAATGGAAAAGTCATGCAGTCAAACAAAAAGAACAAATGTCTATAAACATGGAAATCTGGCTTCTCCTGGGGTGTACCGCACCCGCAGGGGTTCCTGTGTCTCCTGATCTCTGCGGGACTCGCCAGGCTTGTGTCAGCTCCCTCATACAGGTGTGGTGCGTCGGTTTGCTGTGTTGCTCGAGTCTTTCAGGTCCTTTTGGATGCAGTTGTGGACTTGAAGGAAGTTGTGGTCCCTCTCAGAATTGTAGGTAGCAGTGGGTGTACCGGAGGACTTTAGGGTGTCCCGGGGGAGTGTGTACATGGAGATCTCTGTGGATGGCAGCGCACTGAAGCCTTTTAGGCCCACTGGCGAGGTGTCGCGGGAATGTGATGGGTCTGTGGAGCGGGAAGAAGAGCGCGAACGGCGCCTGTAGCGATAGCGGTAGCTGGGGATCCGCGTTATGGCTGAGCCTTGGAGGTAGTCAGCTGCTCGTGCCCCTATTCGCAGCTGTCGATGGCGGTCAATGAACATGTGCACAGCCAAGACGCCCACCATCTCAGCCATGATAAAAGAGAGGGCACCAAAGTAGAAGGACCAGCCATATGAGTAGCTGTTTTTCTTCGAGTCGCTTTTGGAAGGGTCCCCCGCGTTGGCTGATATGTACACAATGATCCCGATAATGTTGCTCAGACCTGAAGGGTTGGAGGATGCAGGGTCGTGCCACACAAAGGAGTGGGGACAGTTGTAAGTAACAGATTCATGTGGAAATAAGACAAAAGAGAGAAAAAGACAAAGAGAGAAGACAGTTTATCAGTTGAGATATTTTCATAGTGTTATTCTCTAGCTACGGCAGTATCACACCAAGTATGTTTAGAGTGAGATGCATTGTACCAAGCGTACTAATCCTGTCCAACTCTCAATCCAACATGACAGAAGACTTAATCTTTGCCCTTGCAGCAAGAAAACAGGGCAGCTTCATGTCTTGATGCAGATCATTTGGGACTAGGCATAAAGTAACCAACACTTGAGCTGTGTTAAAGCTTATCATACACATGGAGCATATACACTCTGACTTGTTAGTCACATGCAGAGAAATTTTTTGACATAGCATATTTTGAAAGATGGTTCATAGGGAAAGTGTGTCAGGGACACCATATTTTTAGATATAAGTCCCACTGGGTGGCTTTTAGCCTAGCAACTGGATCAAGAGAAAAGACAAAACGACAAAAGTGGCTTGTACAGTAGCTGCAGTGCAAAAGACCAACAAAAGCCAAAGATATTTCAGGCTTTTTTAGGACTTTTGAATTCATCTGGTGCTATTACAGAGATGAGATATTACATCTACTTATAGGATGACTGTTAGATTGTGAAAAGACACTGAGACTATTTATGGAGTCTGTATAGTTTACAATAAATATGAACCTGCTAGTCAGAAATTTTTGTCAAGTTTAATAAGACTGAAGTGAGTTGTATCTACATGTTTTGAAACCTTAAGGTAAACAAGTGCTGACTGGCTTACATTTATTGTGCTACAGACAGGATGGCATATTTTTTTTTAAATGAACAGTAGCAGAAATTATATAGAGACAAAGGAAAAATCATATATGAAATATGTTGCTTAATTGGTGCACTTTTCCAGATTTAGGCATTAAACAATAACTGTATTCCAATTTTGAATTCCAAAAGTCAATTAGGTAGGGAAAAGCTAACTTTCATCTAATTTCAGCCATGTGACCAAACTTTGTTGGTTCTCTTAAACCAGATAGACATTAGTCTTTTGTCTTAATGTCTTATAAAGACATTAAGACATTTAGGTAGACTAGTCTTAATGTCTTCTAAAGACATTAAGACTACTCTACCTTATTCTGAAGCCAAGTGTTTATGCTGCATATTTATCCTTTAGTTTTCACATTTGATTCAAATATGCTAATTAGCCATAATTGAGACATGCTAGTGTTGTGAAAGTAGGACTTTTTGAAGAACATCAAGCTAAAATGCAGGTTTATTAACAAAGAATTAAAAGAAGTCAATGATGTTGTAAGCCCTTTCTTTGTGCTGTTTATTTGTCCTTTAGTATTCCTATTTTATAAATATAGGTATTAGCCACAATGAGTTGGGAATGCTAACTAGTCATGAGCTAAATGAAAGCATCACACCAAAATGCTAGCAGGCTTATTAACGTAGAATTAAGAGTAGTCAACCTGTTTATGAAGTTTGTGCTTCCACTTTACCTTCAAACTGTCTTAACAGGTTTATTAGTCATGTACATGCTGCTCATGCTAATTTGTCATAGGCTAATTGGCGCATGCTAGTTCAGTAATGCTGAAATGGTTAAACCTTTATTAGGTGCAGAATTTTCTTTCATTATAGAGATACAAAGACAAGAACAGTTGAAAACAACTACCTTAAGCTAAAATAAATAAATAAATTAAAATAAAGTAAAAAATAAATAAAGATCTGAATGATCTTTCAATGGTCCCAAATTAATTTCTGTCTCTTGAAAGGCAATTGCTGATGCAACAACTGGGTTTCCATTCACTAGCAACACAAATTCAAAGTGCTCTTCAGAAAGCTACAAAAGAAAAATCTGAATCAGATATACTATATTTTGTTGCCTGAAAGTTGTTGTTAGTTGTTAGTGGTTGCAATTTAGCAGACATTCAGTAGAACATAAAAAGACAACAACTCGGGTGGACACACACAGAAGGAAAATGGAGAGGGCTCTTTTTCATGAACTGTATTTTTTAATTTATTGGTTATTTATCATGTAATTTTATATATGAAAAAAAAAAGAAAGAAAACGCAGCATTTCCGCAGGTCCTATATTGTGACAAAAATTATATTTATTTTGGTGAAAAACAAGCAAGCAATAAAATTTTAACATACACATATTTATATTGAGCTGCTTATTTATTGTCTTAGAATTGATGGAAAGATGCAAATTGATAAGACAGGTGAGCAGAGATGTGCAACCCATCCAAATATTAGAAATAGGCATAAAAAGGGGATGCCAACAGAGATATGGTTACACCTCCAATAGAAAGACAGCAATGGCCTTGTCTTTGTAGAAACAGAAACACTCATAAAATGGAATTAAAATGAAATAAAATTACTGGTCTTGAAAAGCGGTAAATGAATCAAGACAATGAAAGAGGTGGTTTAAGTAAAAACACATTTGTGGTGATTTAATAAAATTACCACCCATATAAACAAGTTAGAGGCTTTCATTGAAAGACAGCTTAATGTAATAATAACTGAAATCATCAGTCAGCCATTAAAAATCAAGTATTCTAATTCAAGAACACATCTTTAGAATGATGGTTCTTGATAATTAATCTTTTTCTCGCTGTCTCATTTTGTTGGTGTTTGACTCACCTGCAGACACAAAGAAGATCCCTGCACTGAGGATGATGTTGTGACGTGACTTGTAGAACTCACTGGCAGCTATACACAGTCCTCCCATGAAGAGCAGTATGACGCTGAGGATGGGGAAGATGCTGGAGGCTCGTACTGCACCTGGAAGTCAGAGGAAGACATAAGGGATAAACAAAAAGGAGGGAAAGAGGTGATGGAAAAATAGGATGTGATTCGGTGTACACGCAGAGAGGACAGCCAAAGGGAAGCAAAGAAAGAGTGGAAATGAGAGGAAGTGACAAACAACGATAGACAAAAAAGCACATTAGGATCCATTTCAGCATCTGGTCCTTGTGGGTGAGCACATCCTAATCAACACCCCATAAGGCCTGTGAAAGACTCCATCAACACTGTCCAGTGTGTGCGCATCCCCACAGCGAGCCTGTTACCATAGCTTATGTAATCACACTGTTTGAGTCTACCTCCTTGTGTTTTGAACACTTTCAACAGAGATAACTGGTTGCTTTATGTAGCTTTATGTGAAAGGCAGTAAAGTGCTTCAAGGCTCTGGCATGTATATCAGTCAGGTTGCAGTGCAGAGGGATGCTACCAATATCCCCGAAACAAAACAGCATTCTCACAGCCAATTATCAAGAAGTGGAAACTGGAAGTGAGATATGATGTTACTTTGAGGTCAAGTCAGAGTCAGAAAAGGGCTGCACTGCACCCTGAGGTGTCAGGTGAAATTAGTGTCATGTCAGAGTTTGATAAAAAAGACTGTTGTTTGAGTCATGCAGCAGGAACAACCCTAACCCTCTCCCTAGCAGTAACCTACTGCCATCCTGTAGTCTTCACCTCCACCTAACCCTCCCCCTCTCTCCTGTTTAACATGCACACTTAAACTTTCATCAGGCTAGTTAAATTTTCACCACTTCACCTCATCTCCCCATGTGGTTGCCACATCAGCATTTTTCCCAGTTTCTTCCCAAAGTGCTGATGTCAGGTTGGGTGGCTCGCTGCTGAACTTGGCTGCCAGCAACTCCACGGGGACCAGCCAGGGATCCCGACGGCCCATCTGCCTGCATACATGCTGCCATTCATCACTGCCCTCCTCCCCCCTTGTTCTCTAGCCTTGATTTGTTTATCCCTAACACCTTAAGGCGTTGTGGCGGCTGGACGGGTCGGTGGGAAAGTCACCCTGGGCCTACAGCTGAGCTGACAGGCAATGGTTAACAGTTGCTTTGCCAAACAGTGGCCACAGCTTGCTGGAAGCGAATTCTCTGTTGGGCTCTCACCATTGACAAAAAAAGCAATGGAGACCCTGATGCTGCTTTTTCTTTAATGTGCTTTATTCATTGATAGATCAAGAGTATTAAAAATTGAGTTCCTGTATTCTAGACTTCAATATAAATATACAGAATCTGGTTGCTTTATATTAATCTGCAAAGTAATATTAAATAATCTACTTTGCTTTACAATGCATTGTTGAATTATATAATCTTAAAGCAGAGAATACATAAATTTAAGGGTACATTCACACCGGGGTCACACCCGGGTCCACTTCCATGGATGGCATGTTTTTTTGGAGCAGTGTGAATGTGCATTTGAATTTTCGTGTGGACTAAAGAAAGAAACTCTATTCTGCTTGAAAACTTGGGGTCTTGGTCCACTTGCAAGAACCCTGGTTCAGTTTGCTTGCAGTGTGAATGTAATGTCCATCCAGTGGCACAATATGGGGAATTGATGTAGGATGCACTGTAGAGCAACATGTTGGATAACTCGCTGCCTCTCCTGTTGCTCATACTGGACAGATTCTTGTGAGAACTACATTAGTTTTGAACCCAAAGTAAAAACAGAAAGCCCAAGACTGCATAAACTAGGTGTAAATCTATTAATTACTTTCAGTGAATGAGTCGTTTTCAGTCCTGGCCAATCAGTGAGCTGGATTACCTTCTTCTCTCTTCTTAGTGAGTGGTTGTTTTGGGGAATATCGCTCCCTGCCAAGCAGATGTAACTGCGTGACATGGTTCAAGTAAAGTGTAAATCAAATCAACCCTGCCCAATCAAACCAAGTCCCCTGGACCATCTTGGTGTGAATTCTTGAATTTTGACTTTTTCTTCATGCCTTGTATTTTAACCCTTGCCCAATTGGTGACATTTTTGTACATTTTCTCAACTTTTCTTTTTTACCTGATGATAATTTCTGCTGTGTTGCAACAAGTGGCATGAATTTTTGCAATAACTCTTCTTTATCCACTAATTTAGTAAATCCAGTGTCTTTTTCTATCATGTCTTGTTTACTCTCGTGATGAGTTTGTCACCCTCTGGTGACCTTCATGGCCAAAAGTATCCATGCTGAAAAACTGCAATAAAATTATCATTCATCAATATGTTCTTCTGTTTTTTTTCATTAATAATTTAAACAACTTCAGTCATGCTCAATAATACCAAACATTTCATCATTTTTTGGATCCTAACCATTTAAATGCCAGTTTAAACATCTAAATTACTGACTCATTTATAAAAAACTAAACAAACAATAATTTATTTATATATATATATATATATATAAAATCATCATCAGCATTTTTTTCAGCTTTTTTTCAGAAGTTACCTTCAGACCTGCTCAAAACTAAACATTTAATCATTTTAAGACTTTTAACCCTTTAAATGTCATTTTAATTATTTAATTAATTAATTAATTAATTAATTATTGGTACATTTTTTACCATTAGGTGCCCCATAAGGTTTAAGTCACCACATACTCCTCCTCTTCCTCCTCACATTTTTATTCAGCTGTTAAAACAATGGCCATCAGCATGAAATTATCAACCACAAAACATTTATAAATCATAGTATGTGATTTATTTAAATACACTATTCTGCAAATCTTGCACTCCGAAATAAATAAAGGATAGAGGAAAATAAAGAAAAGGTTTGTTCAGAAACAAGAAAATATCTCTTCTTGTCTTAACATGCCATTATTCAACATCATGATGTGCTCATGGCTTCCTTTAACCTTGCTTGAAACAGTCTAGCAACTGAGCTCCAATATGAAGAAGACTTTAATACCATTATTCACCATCTCCCATTTTTCTTTCACCTGTCTGCATCTGTCTGCTGCACACTGTCATCTCACCCATCGAACATCCTCCGACTAGTTTTATCTCCATCTTGTTTTCTCCATCTCTCACTTAATTTGCACTCTGTCAATGCACAAGACAGTTTGAAAGGTAAAGTGTCATCTTGCCCTCTTGCCTTCCTTTTCCCCTTGTCTCCTTGCTTGTCCAGGGGGGATTGTGGAGTTTAGAATTACCAGGGAGGATGATTAAATATTAAATTGTCCTAAGAGTTGACCTGGCTCCTGTGTCCTGCTCCAAACCTTCTAAGTCTTCCACTTCTCTGCCTCCACCCCCTCCACCCTTTCCCAAAAGTATTGGCTTGGCCATTCTCAGCACAATACATGGGAGAGGGCACGGGGGCTCTTTTTCATCCATCAGCTTCATTTGCCAAGACAAAAGAGGGATAAAGGGTCAGTCAGATTTATTGACTGTTGACAGTGGGGTTGTTTAATTGTGCAACATATCAAGGTGACACAAAAGTTGAAGAAAGAAGTTCAGCTGCAGACAAACTTAGGAGGGGAAAGGAATAAGGAAAGCTCTCCTTATCTGTGTCATCATGTTCTTCACTCTCAGAATTTACTCTTGCAATCTATTCTCAGAGTCTGCGCCAGTGCTAATGTAGTGACAAGTCTAGAACAAGTGCCAACACACAATAGTCAAAGCTGACCCATCACGATACATCCAAATATAAAGCTTATTATTCAGTCTGCAGCCTGCTTTCCTCTTGTCTCGCCCAACCAGCCGCAATCAAAGAACCAGTGTGTGAAATGAAAGTTTATTGATGAACTTGTTATGCAGATCCTGATGCAGTTGCAGCACTTGCACAAACAGCCTGTCTGGTGCAGAAATCATCACAGGTCTGGTCTGGTAGCAAAATGTGCTCCTGCACGATGTGTACATGCACAACTCATCGTAACACCGTTTACTCCAAACAAGAACATCATTCGACGTTCCTGTCATGTTTGTCAGTTCAGAGCAGCCTTGCTCAGTCCAGAATGAACAGAAAATGTAAATGCACTCATGCACAAACTGACAGCACCACTTCCTTGAGATTTTTCAGAAATCTTAAAAGCAAGGAAAGCAGTGCAATGATGTAGCTTTCTAAGACAGGAAGATCCAACTCATTTGCATGACTTTGATCCCCAGCTGGCCTCCAGTGCTTCTCCAATCCAAAGAACACCCTGCATTAAAATCTATGTGTAGCAGTGCATTGAAGTCTGCACTGACCTTCACAGTGACCTCCCAGCATGCAGCGTACCTTCACTGCGATCGTACTGCAGTTTGCTGCGCCAACATGCCCCTGGGTTTGGCTGACCATGCTCTACCTCAAAAGGAAAGGGTGAAGCCCCTGTAGATTTTCCATGCCAAAATACATGCTGTTCTCCTGCATAATACCAAGTGTGTCAGTGCTCACTTGTTGTTTGATGAAGCTCAGAAAGCTGTGTCTCCGTGAAGCTTTCAGCCTGCAGCACAGAGGACGGAAACTGTTGTGGGACGACAGAGCAATAACTATACCCTAAGGCACCAAGGGCAACTATTTACAATCAGTCCCTCTTCACCACATTCTCAAGGTTATGTGTCTTCACTTTCTATCTTTTTAGGATTGTCACTGTCAAAGTTTTGGATCCTGCCTGGAGGGATGTTTAAGCATAGCAACATCCCTGGGGGAGGAGGCAGAAACAGAAACTGACAAGCTGACTTAAAGTCTGGGACTAGTCTCTTGCTGTGGATGGGTGTGCACAAATCAAAGGGCATGGATAGTTATGCCCCACCATTTTCTCTCTCACCACCCTTGTTTTACACAGTAAAATGAAAAAAAAAGAGAAAAAAAACAAACAAAACAAACAAAAAAAAAACTTAATTTACAAGAAAATATTCATCTTTTACATGTATAAATATGCAATCACTACTCCGATGCATCAATGCCGTGTTAGATGACTGCAGTAAAGGAGCAAGGTGAATATAATGTAACTCTTATACAAAGGAAGGTTAATGCTGACTTCTGCGTACAGTTTGTGAATTTTAACAAAAGGACTGAATTGCCATGAACATCACGTCATGAACCTTTTAGAGCAACTGCGACGCTCATTAACTGTACATCTGTTACAACTTTACAGCGTACAGAGGATGCCTGCTGAACGGCTATTATCTCCGCCAGGGTGACACTATTTTGACAGAGGGTGGCTGGGATGGCTACAGTCCTGGGACACAGTGATAACGTGTGCTAAAACACTGTCAGTCTCCGGCTGCTGGGAACGGTACCCTGTCCAAATGAAAGCTATGACCTCCATCTTAATAGTTAATGACATCAGTGACCTTCGCGGTGTGTTGTGTTTCTGAAAGCCTTGCTTTGGCCCACATGAATGCTCTTGGGAGCACCATGATTAGCACTGAGGTCACTGTTTTGATTTGGGCTGAGTTCACAATAACATAGATTGGCACATTCTTGCCTCTTGACTGCCACATTAATGTTAAATAGGCGTGTTTCTGGGGCTGAGTGCCGGCTGATCCCACATTTAGAGCTCTGTATTAACATATTTCTGTGTATCTGATTGCATTTTCTGGCAAGTAATATTTAACGAAAGTCCAATGTTGTCAATACTTTTTTTTTAGTACTTGATAAATGCTTTGCCTTAAAAAGAATTTTAGGCACTGCATGAAATTTGCAGTTGGAAAAATGCATTTAAACCTTTTCTGGTTGGAAAATTTCTTTTGGGGATGCATTAGAAGTGGCTAAAACCAAATGATTTCAGCATTTAGCTGTTGCCATCTTAAAATTTGTGGTGCCAGAGGTGATCAAATTTAGATAAAAAACAAACAAACAAACAAACAAACAAAAGACATGTCTAGACAGAAATAACCTGACTGATGAAAAATGATTTTTCTTTTTGTATGGAGTTATTTTCAGAAATCCTAAAGCATAGCAATCAAAGAGAGTGAATAGATACCACAACACCATACCTGGTGGCAATGTCTGTCTATATATATATATATATATATATATATATATATATATATATATATATATGGCATATGGTTTTACATTTCACAGAACCCTCTGGAAAGTCCTTGTATGTACCTATTTATTTATTTATTTAAAGGTTTATTAAAATGAACAGTGCACTCTGATAAACATTAAAATGTAAATGTGCCAGAATTAACCAAATTACTATTTTGGATCTTTTATCCATTGACTGATGTTGAAAGTTCAGAGAACCTTGAAATAAAGAAGGTTCATAAAAAGCAGGCCCTATTAGAAATGACTGGGCAGGTGATTGAGTGAATCACTGAATGACAAAGGAATAGGTGAACTTCAATCAAGAAGATAAACTATATGTTACAAATAAAGTCAGAAAATTAACTAGTGCTATCATTGTTGTCATCATACATGAAGTCTTCTAGGAGCAGCTAGAATAACATGATTGGTTTGAACTAGAGCCTGGTAAATCATTCAACTTCACTGAAATCCCACTGAGGTCAGTTTATAATGTACAAAATTTCTTTGTCGTTTAGAAAAAAAAATCAGCTTATCTCAAACTCTCATTTCTTTTCACCGATTGGTGGCAATTTATCTTGTAACGATTGGCATTTTTCTATTTAATAACTCTATAATTTATACAAGGCAAAGTGACTTTTTCCAGGTGGAGGAAATCTCTCAAACTTTCATTTTATTGAACCGGAATGCTGACATTTGTTGCTCTTTGATTTCCCTGATCCCTCACATGTGCATGTGCCTCAGTACAGAAGTAGGCTAAGAAGACTGTAACATTACACTAATAAGTAGTGAGTCATAGTAATTTTCTCAAGCACTGAGTAACACAGGCTGGGGTTTGCCTTTTCTCTTTCTTGCTCTGCCCAGCCTGTTGGCGGCTGCACCAGGACGCGATCGAGCCCCGCCTATTCCTGCCGTCCTGCCAGCATGCGTGCCAACCTGCTCACAGAGACACAGGGTGGGAGCGGATACTGTGTGTACTGTATTGATTGGCACGGCTGCAGCTCAGGCTGGTGTCCGTGCGCTGGCACTCCTCTGCGCTGGCTGACAAACAACTTAATGAGACTCAACACCCATGCAGACTCATGGCTTGGTTTCAGCAGGACTGCGTCCTGCTCAAACGCCACAGTGGGTTTCACACATTCAACCTTTGTCCAAATGGTCAAGAAATATAAATATCTAGAGCACCTGAGCAGCTTTTGTTAAGAGACAGAATTTTATTCTGATTCTATTGAGAATAGAAAAACGTCAATTAACGTTATTTGAATTTTTGGAGAAAGACCAAAATATTTTGAATACATGTGAGTATATTTGTACAAAACAGAATTAGAAAAAGACTGGACAAGTATGGCTTGTCTGAAAGGGTTGCAGGAGAAAGTGTCTTCTCTCTAAAAAGAGCATGGCAGCACAGTTTAGGTTTTCAAGGTTCTATCAGAACAAGAAAAAAATCCCAAAATGTTTGGAAAAATTTCCTTTAGAGAGACCAGACCATAGTTGATCTTTCATCAAAAGCGCACAGCAGCTTAGGAGAAATGTGAACAGGATATCAACTTATACACCTCATACCAACTGTCAAGCATGGTGGTGGGGGGCTCATGATCTCGGCTTGTTTTCAAGCCATAGGACCTGGACACCTTTGTAGTCATTGAGTCAACCATGAACTCTTCTTTATACCAAAGTATTCCAGAGTCAAATGTGAGTCCATTTGTCTGACATTTAAAGCTTGGCTGACATTGGCTCAAACAATCCTCAAAACAGCAGCAAATCTTCAACAAAATGGCTAAAATAAGGAAAAGAATCTTGCAGTGGCTTAGCTCAGTTATTTAAATGGTTTTTTAGTAAATAAACAATAACAGGTTGTAATAAATCATGTTTTGTCAATTGAAATTGTATTAGATTACTGCTAAATCCTGATATTTAGCTCGTGTTCACATCTAACAGTGACCTAGACTTGATTGGGGACTCGGTTCAATTAGGGGCTGCAACATTAAGCTGGTCCGAGTTTGCTTTCACGCTACACGTAGTCAAACAAACCAAACCTTTTAAATAACATATTCTAATTCTTAATCTATTGGTCAATGCAGGACAACTTTCGTTTCCACCATATAAGTACTAGTCCACTTTCTGCATTTGGTTCATTTGAAGCAAACTGAGCATCTCTTAAAAGAGCTGCACTTTCAAAGCAAACTAGGGTTCAATTCAGAAGAACTGGTGTGAATGCACCCGTAAAACCTTAAACGTGAGAGTGTATGTTCTTTTTCATAGGACTGTACATGTGCAAAAAAATGCAGAAAGTCCTCTTTTTTAAAGCTTTTCTCTACCTTCTTTCCCTCTTTCTGCATCCTTTACTCCCTCACTCTTTCTTTCATTGACAGTGCTGAGAGGAAATTAGCATTGGCTCTTAATCAGCCTCCCCCAGCCCTGAATGTGCTGATGTGCAGGACAGGGTCATGCTAATCAGGTGCCTCAGCTCCCAGGCACATTGATTTAATACTACAAACACTTATTAATCCCCTCCACACCTCCTCCTCCTCAATACCGAGCCCTTGCACCGTCCTCGTCCCGGCCGAGAGGCTTTTTTGTGCTCCTCTCACCCCTCCCCATCAAACTGGCATCAAACAAAACACATAAAAACACACACACACACAAAAAAACAAACTATGGGAGAGTTAAAATACACAGTGTGAAACAATGTACATAGACAATGGAAATGAGCTTTGATGGCATCAACAATCTCATTTGTCTTGACACCACACCTCACACACAGAAGTGAAGCTGATTGGAAAATTAACATTTGATATTAATCAAACCTCTGGTAAGAATTCTTCAAGTTATCCTTTTTTTAAATCTATAAATGCATTCTCCATCCACTTCTTGCTCTGCTTCTCATTAACTGGTTGGTTATTTATTGTTTAAACTAGTTTGTGCTTTACATATTAGTTCATTCAGCTATTTTGCTATGGCACTTTTGAACAACAGTAGCAACCTATAGTATGTAAATATTTCAATTGTTTTTATTTAGTAGACTATATGGATTTAGTTAGTAAGCATTAATCACTACTGAATGATATATCAATACATTGTAAATGTCATAACAGGCCCATATTAATGGCTTCCAGGCCAATATGTTCCCTGCACAGGTTACTGTTCACTGATATTATCCTTTTTGTCTGTATGGGATGCAGGGTTATTACATATAAATGGCTTTGTTCGCTGGTGTGTGAAGCTACAAATTGTGTTAAAAGTTTGATAGAACAGAAAATCAAGACTTTCTTTGCATGCAAGTCCCTGCTATGTAGTCCAGTCCAGATTTTCCTCACCAGTTTAACTACATTGTTTTGGATTAGACCAAAGCCGAGCTCTGTCTGGCTGTCCTGTAGCCCAACCATTTCTAAGAGGTTATGGGGAGGGTTATGGAGATAAGGGACATTCCTAAAAGACTAAATACCCACAAGAGCTTTTTCTATTTGTATCACAGGAATGAGAAAGAGTTGAACCTGCAACGGTTAGAAAAATTAAAATGCCTCTATAAAAATGCCTTTGTGTTTTTTTTTTAAACAATTTGCTGTTAATATGGCTTATAATTAAGGGTTCTGGTTTTCTGTTCATGTGTTCAACCAACCATGATACTACCATGCAACCTTTGGTTACAGAAAGTTCTCCTCATAAAAGGAGAGTACCTGCTGGGAGGCTGGAAGAAAAGGGCCTCATATTTGAGTTATTTAAACGACTTGTGTTTACATGGACATTTTTCTAAATATTATGATTGAACTCATTCTGTTAACATGAAAACCAGAGAAAAGATCTGATAAGTTGCATTTACATGCTGCAAAGCGTTTAATCAGAATAAAATTTTGTTTACATGAAACCTTTTGATTCTGATTGAATTATTAATCTGAATAAAAGTGGTTGATGTAATCACAGTTTAGGATAATTTGCAGTTCCGACGGTAAAAAACAGATAAATAGAGCATACTTCTTTGAAAAAATGTAAAGACTGTTACATACTCCCAAGAACAGAACTTTGTTCTCATTCTTGAGGAGGCAAAAAAAGGACGCCATCTTCTTTTCGTTGAGCACAGCTCAACAGAAAAGGTGTGTTTATGAGAATACCTAATGGCACAAATTATTAAATGTCACATTTTTCACATGATCACCAACTAAAATTAAGTGATGTTCAGGTCAACAAAATTTTTGATGTTCTTAAATTAAATTATTTAACAATGCAGTGTAAAAAATAAAAATAATAATAAAAAAAAGCCTGTAAGAATATTCACAAAGTGCAGAATCTGTCTGTCAGACACATTTTTGATGTATGTTTGAGAAACATTTTTGGAGATTTCATTAAAGCAACAACACACACATTTCTAACCCTAAAACTATGTGCTTCTGACTTGTTTTCATGGCACATGGACATTCATTATGCACATTCCTGGAGCCACTGTTGTCTTGCAGCATTCCAAGGCTGAGATACCATATTTCACAACATTTTTTTCCAGCCCCTGGCATCACATGACAGCTAGGTTTTGCTTTATGACACTGCATCACACACCAGCATAATAAACATCAACACCATAGTCGATTCAGCAGAGACATGCAAGAGGAAATTGTTGGTCAAAGCAGGGTAAAGAAAGAGGCAAAGTGACAGAGCAAGAGATAAAACAAGAGATGGGATGCAAAAGGAATTAGCCTTCATAAGAGGGTGCCAAAGTTCCAAATCTGCTGAAGTTCTGCTTTAAAATGATGCAAAACAGATAAATACGGGATTATACTTTTAGATAGACCAAAACTGAACACAGAGTTCTTAGTTAATTTCTTAATTTATGTGACATCTTTTAAGCACAACTCCAACACAAAGTGCTTCACATGAAAGAAAGAAGGAAAAAATTAGTTTAAAGCACTGAACAGTTAAAATACGATAAAATGACAATAAAATGAGTTATGAAACAAAGAAAAACAATATAATGAATTAAAATGCTTTAAAAAGTCGACAGGTAGAAAGGCAGAAAAATAACACCTTTACAGAGCAGAATCAGCTAAAATTTTAAACTATTAAAAATCTTTGTTTCTGCATATAAAAAATAAATAAATAAATACCATCACATAACAAAAATCTGAAATCACCAGTAATATATCAATGATCTTTGCACATACAGCCTGCACCCAGCTTAAAAGCCCATTAGCTATCCTACTAAATTCTGCACTGTCATATCAAAATCACATCACACAGAGATGGGTCAGTGGTACACCATAAAAGTAAAATGACCTCACATGACAGGTCCGCTCACATAGTTAAACATCCTCTTCATAGAACACATTTCCATTGCTGTAATTACCCTCCACTCCACTGCTGATCTCCACACAGACCATGCTGAATGTGTGTGTGACAGTATCTTTGAGAGCTTAGCATGACCAGCAGTACACGCCAGCAGAGAAGGAGCGACTCAATGATAAGGGCTAGTGTCATGGTTATGGAGTAAATAAAAAAATACTTTTAAAAAACTGATGCCAATGTCCACAGCAACTTAATTAGCAACATTCAATTTTCACAACTCAAAGAAACTCAAAGCAAGTCGGCCCCAGTCTACTGTAGTGGACTGGGTTGGATCTCCTTTTCTCTTCAGAACTGACTTAATTCTTGGTGTCATAGATTGAACAAGGGGTTGGAAACATTCTTCAGAGGTTTTGCTCCATATTGACATGACAGCATCACACAGTTGCTGCAGATTTATCAGCTACACATCCATGATGAGAATCTCCTGTTCCACCACATCCCAAAGCTGCTCTGTTGGATTGAAATCTGGTGACTGTGGAGGCCATTGGAGTCAAGTGAACTCATTGTCATGTTCAAAAAAGCAACTTTGTGACATGGAGCATTATCCTGCTGGAAGTAGCATCAGAAGATGCTACACTGTGGTCATAAAGGGATGGACATGGTCAGCAACAATACCCAGGTAGGCTGTGGTGGTAAAACCAGGCCACGTAGGTACTATTCACTGCACCATTTCACCACTACAAGCCCAAATTGTTTATACAAGGGAGGAAGGATCCATGCTTTCATGTTATTTCTGACCCTACCACCTGAATGTTGAAGCCTTTTCTCTGTTATTTGTCTTTTTCACCTCGCTGCAGCATCTCTAAATCAACTGTATCTTTAAAGACACCAGTATACCATAATACCACCAAATCCTGCCTCATAGAACTTTTAGTGGTGAAAAAACTCGTAATGGTACCTTTAAGAACTGATATCCTCATTTCACAGCAAACTGATTAATCACAAACATGTCTCAGTGCTGGTGGATAAAAATAAAACAAAGCAAAGCAAAACAAAACAAACAACAACAACAACAAAAAAACTCAAACTGAAATGCATAAAAGAAATCTAATGATCCTCTATGATGTGTACTAACTGAAGAAAATCTAAACACAAATTCATTTTGCCTATAACAACTCCTTGAGAGCACATTTCCATAACACTTCTGTTCTTTGAACACTTCATTCTGTGCACGAGTTTAGCATCTGGACGTCCTTTTGCTTTTGATTGAAAGAGGATCTGCTTTCCCTCCGGCTTGCAACACTCAAACTGTTCTTACTTTGATTATCGCTGGCATAAAAAGCTGGCAAACTGTCAAACCTGACTCTTTATGCTGAGAGATAAAAATGACACAAGCTTACAATTTTCTCTCACGGTGCTGGGAACTTTCAGACGAACAAACGTGTGCGCGTTTAACCATTTAGATGAAACCCTAGTGACAGCTGCACACTGCGGCTCGTCCTGTAACTAATCTTGCTTTAATATGAGGACACACTTCTTCAGCTCTGTGTTTTACAAGCTGTGCTGCCTCTATATTCCCCCTTAATATGATATAAAATGAGAGGGCTGGCATTCGTTCAGTCAATCAGGACAAAAATGATTGGCTTTTAATTTATTGGCTCACAGCCGTGTGCTCTGTGTTTTATGTATCAGACAATAGATTTCTTATTTGTTGCCATGGTTACTGCTAAAATTACACAAGATTCAATGTCACCAATGTCACCACGACTGAATGGGTGCTGAATCCATGCTGGATGAAATGCTGAGCTGGTACTTAACTTTGTTGCCAAGTATTAACACACCATACACTCCTGACAGGCCCTCCCTACTAATGTGAGCCTTTACCCCGATCCACACCACAAACACACACTCTCTGTTACTAGATTCTTACAGTATGGGTCGGGGTAGCTGGTTTTGTTGTCATCCCCTTCCCCTATTCTATTGATTTTATTGGGCAACACCAGAGCCAGCTCAGGCCAGCGTCCAGTCTGATACAAGGCCCCGGGGTGATGGGCTGTGGAGGCTGGCCTCATCAATGTCAGCAAATACTCTCAGAGTAACTCATACAAACAGCTCAGGGAAAAAAATACCCAGAAAAGTTCCTTACATGGATTATTAAGGAGGTAAAAATGAAAAAAAAAAAATCATATTCATATGAAGAAAACTACTTGCTTGTGTACTATGATGCTTTCACTGAAATATGACTGAAATGAGGCAAAAATAAACATTCAGCTCAAGATAAAAAAAAAAAGAAAATATACTAAAAATAGACTAACTCACTATCTTTAATAGTGTAAAAACATTATACTAGATGTTTTGACAGCTTTGACAGCAAAAAGAAGGAATCTGTGAAGACTACATTGATCCATTGTCACCTTTTTGAAGCTGATGTGGCAAAAATTACAGCAAACAGCAACTTATTTACACCTCCAGAGACAATACCCTTTATTTGCTATAGTGTTTCGGACTGGCTTAAATATATTTATTATATTATAAATCCAGCTTTTGTTCATTTGACATTCCTATACTGATCCATGATTTGATATAAAATCATGTTCTCATTTGTCATTTAAACATCAGTATTTTGTGAGTGCAACTTCTTGACTATTCAATGACAGCCCATTGTTAGCACTAACATTTGAATCTAGTGTTTACTTATATCAGCCTATGGTATGGAACTGGGACACAGTTGGGGGACAGGGGGATTACAGCGGGCTGCTGGGTGAGAAGAACAAAGTGGCTTTTGATGTGACGCAAGCAAATATGCAGCCTGAAGCGGTAGGAAATGTCGGTGCAAACGCTGCTAGGAGTAAGAGAAAATGCAAACGCCACAAAAAGCTTGAACTAAAAACATAGGGCAGTGGATCTGCCATGAAGGGTTAAGACCAGAATCTGACCTCTTGGAATCTTAGCTTAGGGAAGAAATCACTACACCATTAGATGCTTGCATATAGTAATTAATCAGCATTAAAATTCACAAAATCTAACTGCTTATAATGAGTTAAAAAAAAAAAACACTGAATTTCCAGTCTTGTTTGTTTGTCTACTGCTTTTTTAAAATGACTGTCAGAGCGCAGAGCATGGAAAATTCCATTGTGATTATTTCTTTTTAAAGTTTTCATATGAAGACCAAGACTACCATTAATCCACTTAGCAAGATACACTGCTCTTCACTTGTCTGATGGTGTTGGCTTTTGCATAAGGCCTCTATAAAGTAAAATTAGTCATCTGCACCAGGTCTGCAGGTAGATCACTGCAAAAAATTTGCAAATGCAAGCTGAAAGAGGTGAAAAAAACACAAAGCTCTGAGGTGTTAATCAAATCTGGAGAATGAGTAAAACTGCTAGAGTGCTCAGTTTGGATTAGTTTATGCATGTGGACAACACAATCTCATTCCTTACTTGTCTCCTGATTGTTTAATTTTTAACCGTTTGGACAAAATCAATATTTTTATTATTATTTCTTCACATTTAATAGCTTTAACCTTTCATTTTGAAGCTGTCCCTGTTGCTGGGACACTAGATTATACTATTTATTACAAGTATGAAATGTTATTCATTCCAAATGTCAGACTATAATTTGCTTTATTATATTTGTTATAAGCAAATGCACCATAAAGAATCTTTCATAAAAGAAAAATAATAAAATAAAATAAAGAATTCACGTTTATACTGCATATTTCATGAGATGGATCAAATATCTGACGTCATTTAAGCTATAAACAACTTTTAAGATTTACACAAGAGAAGTTTGTGAGCAGTTCATAAAGTCACACAATATAAGATCAGCTGAAAGATCCAAACCTGCAGCTGTAGTTTGATAATAATAATACCAGAAATAAGATCATTTTAGCTCCATGCAAAAAAAAAAAAATAAAAAAAATAATAATAATTCTCAATGCAGAAGGAGGAGAATGCTTCTGAACATCATATCAAGAGAATGAAATGTTTGACTAAGCAGCACTCATTTACTGAAATCAGACCCACGCCACATCACACGGCCTTCTGATCTCCATCTTTCAGTTCTAGTTTGAGCAGCTTGCGTAACTGGGCGTTTTCTTCTCCTGTTTCTTCTCTATCAGCTGCTTAGCGCCCAGTAGAGCAGTGGATGATGGGAGCTCCAACGCGGCATGATCTAAAAACCCACTGGCGCTTTAGTGTGCCTCAGCTGGCTTATATAACCCAGTGTTGATGTGCAAACTGCCTTGCTGTTGGGAGAGCTTAGGACACACAGAGCAGACACACACACAGAGCTACAGATATGTGGTGTGTTTGTTTAAATTTGTAAGTGTGTGGATGTTGGCATGAGGACAACCATCAATGTTTGTGTGATGGAGCGGGCTGCAGGCTTAGTAGAATATAGTCAGATATGTATGTTTTCCTGCTTGGCAACTACATCACCAAACATTTTCCTCTTTCTTCTGATGACATCACCAGCATGTTCCCTTGATTTTGGACCATAAAGCTTCTTAGTGATGTCATTTCCACTGGGTCTTCACCTGAATTGACCTCATTTCTATTGCATAACTCCCTTTGCCTGCATGTTACAGCAGATTTCCTTCTCCGTCCACCCAGAGGCAGCGTGTAACTCCTCATTATGGAAATACCAGGTGTGTCCATGAAGAAGCAATGTGCAGATGTAAAGAACGTCATCCAGCAAGATGCTGCCTGAGCCCCCTGTGACCTCGTCATGCACCCAAGGAAAAATGTTTAAGAAGTGTGATGCTGTGAATCATCATGGCTGAGAAGACAATAAGTACTGTACATGCAATACTACTGGTGTGAGGGTGAGGAGATACAGAGAGAGACAGCAATCAAGAGAGGCCTGACCTATATAAGAAGGAGGCTGAAATATTTATGGATGTGAGTGTCCTAATTGGCAAGCCACTGGGAGCACTGCGGCCTTCTCCTCCAATCACAGCCTGAGAAGAGGTTAACACACACTCAGAAAACATGTACGCGCAGACAAGTGGCGGTGGTGCGAGGACCAGAGCGTGGCCTCTGCCCCTCAACTGTCATCCCCAGCCTGAGAGATGCCTCATTATGAGTCTGATCTGCCATCACCACAGCTTCGGCATAGTTAGAATCATTACCAGAGCTGTTATCATAACCGTTCTCCGTAGCACAGACGGACGGGAACAACCGCTCAGAGCGCTGACTCAAACACAGCCTAATTGGCTGGGCTTAATCTCCAGCACTGGCACGCACCGCTCAGCTCTCTGAGAGTTCTCCATCGCTGTCTCCCGCAGATGAAGACAGGGAGATGGACACTTTCTGATCACTTCAGGCTGCAGCAGGGCAGGGCAGAATGGGGTCGGCTGGATCTCGTAATCTCAGCAGACTGAAACTGGAAACTAATATTGCTTTGTGTCTCATTTACCAAATCAAACACATTTTCCAATCATTGTTATCCAAATAAAATGAGGACAAGTCTTAAAAATTTATTTGAGTCACCTTTTTACACTGGACAAAAATCCTCAACAAGACCTGGTATTTATTTACTGTAGTACATGATGAAACATATACATCAGTTCCTGCTCCAATCAGCTGTTTTCTGAATTGGATTTTGGGGTGCAAAAGTAAACAAGAACACATTTACCAACCAAAGTGTCTCCTATGGAGTCTCTAAAACTGACAGAAGCTCCAACTAAAGGATTGGATCCATTTTTCCGGTTTGAGCCATGGCTGGCAGCCTAAACTGTCAAGTAAATCAAAGTTTATTTTCCACTGCTGCCTGTAAGATGGTCATATGCCCTTCCTTTCTGTTGCAGAAGTCTCCTTGGTTGTGGGTTTCACTGCACTGTTGTCTCTTGGAATGTGATAGGAGTCAGTCACCTTGTTTTAATGGGTTCAGAAAGCCACATATGCACAGTTTCTTTCTGTAATAATGAAAAAATGTTAAAACTGAGAAAGTATTGGCAGAAAGCAAATTTGTCTGAAATATCAGTTTGAAATCAGCACAAGTATTGTTTTCTAAGGGTCAGTTAACTTGAGTTGATTTACATTTTCCAATTTCATGAAACAAATCAAATAAAGGTTTTAAGATATTATGATCCAATCTGTTTGGTTAAATCATACTTGATTGATGGACAAGCTTGCTATGATTAAGAGCATTGAAGAAATGGGAAGGGCTTTAGGTAATTCAGCTGCAAGTAGGTGACTAATGCATGAAGAGAAGCTGGGAGTGGTCTGGGCTGCACGTGTCTTGATAATGTGTCCTGGGATACAAGCAGGCCCCTTCCTAAAAGAAAAACACCAACAGATTCTGCAGAATTATGCTCAGAGTCGGGAGCCCTTGACTACAGATAGATATAGGAAACACTTTAAAGTGAGTGACTGTGTAGCCTACATGTTTAATGCCAGGTTTGATCACATAAACCATTTTTTCAAGATTAGATCCATTTAGGACTGTGGACCTCGGTCTTTGTGTTACTTGCATACACTCTGAAAAGAGTATTTGAGTTGGAGTTAATCTAAAGCACTTCCTCCAGCATTTACTATTACAAAGAAAACATACTCACTAACTGGAAATCAAAAGGCCATGGCAACATCATACTGTGGAAAAAAATTACTTTCAGATCATATACTGTATCTATAGAAAATCTATGCACCTTCATCCATAATGCAATCCAGGAACCTCTTTCTGTTATCATTATTATTATTGTTTTTATACACACCTGACACAAATTAATAGGTAATTAGTAGACTTGTGCAGTGCTTGATGTCAAGATGTGAACGTTCACTCTGTGCAGCACTCTTTTGTGTTACACAAAGAGAAAAATTTAGAGAAAATGGACAACATATGAGGTAATTTGTGTATATATAGATAACCCCCTGCAAAAGCCTTCTTGCAATATTTTAAAGTGGTCTTTATTAATAGTTTTCTGGATATTTTCTCCTTTTTCACTACTTTTCAGTATCATTTGGTCAACATTTTCAGAGGAATGTGTTTTTGTGTGTTTGTTATACCACTTAAAATAACCTATGAATCATTCAAGCATAAAAAAGACAATTTAAAGGATAAATCTATGTTGCATCTACACAGGTAAGTAGCAGAGAACCGATGTTAAATCAGATCTTTAGACTCTTTGTTACTGGCAGCCTGTCACAAAAACACATCACTTGTTGCCATTTCTTTCTTTTTTTAATCTACAAGAAATACCAAAAATGACAGTTTGCAGGGATTAAATGTTACTTTGCACTAACAAAGTAGTTCTAAGCCGAGAACTCGCATATCCCTACAGCATGTGCTCCGTCTTGTGTTTAGGGTTTTGTTTTAGTCTTGTTTAACTTTGATTTAGATTTCTAATTATTTCTGTTGTCAGAGCACATTAGGGTTTTCTGTTTTAATTCATGATTTGAATTAATTTTCTGTTGTGCCCAAACACCTGGATTCTGTCAGGCAATTAACACAGCTGTCTTTAGTTGTCATTAGCTCTAACAGTTTAAATACTTGCTGGTTTCCCTTGTTCAGTGCCACATCCTTGTTGTGAAACTGTCTACAGTCTGCAACTCTGTAAATCTTGGATTGGTCTCCTGTGTGTTTTGAATTTAGACTTCTAGAGTTTCTGTCTTGGCAGCATTATTGGTTTGTTTAAAATAAAGTCAGTCATGTTCCTTCATCTGTCTGCTCCTTGGCTGCAAGCCTGCATCCATACATCGCCCATCAATATATGCCCTTTAGAAAATTAAGGAAACTGGGCAAGTGTAGGACAAATAAAGAGGTGGACGGCCTAAAAACTATTTCCAGCACAGTGTCTGAAAGCATCAGTATGCCAAATAACACAAGAACTGAGCTAAAAATCAGTAACAGGTCTTAAGGCGGGATGAATCTCCAATATGGGATCATCTTGACACAAGAAGAAAAAAAACAATCAAAAGGTTGCCAACCTCCAAAGAGCTTCGGAAAGTTCTTCAAGAAGGTTGGAGAACTATTCCTGAAGCCTGCTGACAAGAAATCCTGTCTACAAGGGTACAAACTGTGTTGAAGAAAAAAGCTGCTCAGCTCAAACATTCACTTTTTAAGCTTTTTCAGTTCAATAAACTGCAGCACATTTTTCCTGCTTTTCCTGGGAGTGTCTTGGACATAGCTAAAGACTGTAACACAGTTCTATACAAAAACAACTTTGGCTTTACTGAAAGTCAGAGTTCACAAATAGAAACTGAAATACCATAAAAATGAATTTATAGTCATTTACATAACACTGGATAATGGTCCAACTTGTCCATTTATTAAATCTGTCTTAACAGAAGAAATCAAAAAAGAACATCTTGTCTTTCCAAAAATGTATTAAAAATCTGCTTGAGAAAAAAGTATGTGAAAGTATTTGATCGTTTACAAATTGTGGATAATTTCTGTCTTACTGTGAGAAACAGGAGAGAAGAGCAGTAGCCATAGAAACCTTTTCTACTTGCATCAGTTGCAACACTGTGACAGTGACCATAGAAACAACCATCTCCAGTATTATAAGTAACCACAACAACATAGTTACTAATTAAACGTTTTAGTATGAAGGGAAAATGCAAAATAAGCTGTTATTCACAAAAATTTCAGCTTGGACACATTTACCGGGGTATTGACTAAACTTAAGACAAACTCAGACTGATTGTGATTTTTAGGATTAGTAAGCAAATGAGTTTGAAAGCATCTCTGTCTTGCTTGCCCAAAGGAAAACGAAGCAGAAATCAATGGGCTGTGTTTACAGAGTACACAGCCGACTGTAACACTGCACGTTATGTTACACACAGACGAGCAGTAAAAACAGACGAGCTGCTTGGCAAGGCTCAGTCTGGCCAGCTTCGTGCTAAAAACAGGCAGAAACAGCCCTGATGCACAGGCCAAGAGCTTCCAAAGGCAACACGCTTCAGTCTGAGGAAAAAATGGGACAAATATCCAAAAGAAAATGGTGGAAATGTCTGCTTTTTTTTCCTGCCCAATGGAAAGTAAAGAAGAAGTATACTCACGTAAGAAGTACTCAGATGGGTCTGCTTCATAATCTGTTTCCTCTGGAAAATGGTCTATCTGTTTACACATCCCTTTGAAGTTACCTGGAGGGGAAAAACAGAGAGTTCAGAGGAGTTCGTACCAGTTGACATCTACAAACAGCTGAGCCAAAAATGGCTTATAATCAATAAACTTAAAGGTAGAAAATGTAGGTTACTTGTTGCAATTTCTTAAAAGTGAAAATATTCAGTTTAAATGGTCTTTTTCACCTTTTTAAGGTTAATCAAAATATTTTTCTCTTGATTTTAAGAGGTAATTATAGACCTCCTGCATTTGATTTTGATAAAAAAATTAAAAAATAAATAAAAAAAACTGCAGATGAGTGTGTACTGAGGTGCGGCATTATTTTGCAGTTTCTTTAATGGCAAGCACAGATAGCATGAATACAGTTTATATCAGTGACTCTTTGTTCAGAGAGAAGACCTGCAGCAGTTGGAGGCTTGTAAACACGAGCGGGGCAGCTGGTGCGACCTGGAGCTGCTCCAGCTGCATGTGCACAGGGAACCTCATCTCTTAATGTTCGTTCATTTGGCTGACACCTAGCCGTCCAGATTATCTGTCCAGTCCACCCAGGAAACGGTAGTCCTCTCTTCTCCCTTACTCAATCTCCTCCCCGTCTGCCCTCCCATGTGAAGAGTTTTTGCCCTGATGAGGTTAGTGAAGGTGGTGTTGGCTGGGGAGTACCCATAAGGTGGCCATTACTATGACCTGCTGCTCACCGAGCAGGCAGATTTTGGGGCATTTGATTGGACCAGATTAGCGTTTCATTAAATTTTTCATCTTTTCTCTCTCCAGTGTCCCTTTAATTGGAGAGTCAGGTGTTGGTTACCATAGTGCCAGGTGTTGCAGTGAGGCATGATGGGCACAGCGGGGTGCAGTTATTACTTTGTGAATGATCCACATGCAGCTTAGGGTGGGGGGACCCCACAGTGAAGACCACTCAGACATTAGAGAGAGTGACACCTGAGAGAAAAAACAGGCATCAAAGCATCTTGGATCTGCTCTCCCACTGATGTTTAGTGTTCATGAACCGACCTGCAGGGTTTCAACTGCCTCATCTCTTACAAGACTTAGACTGGTGGAGGTTTTCTCTCCGTGTAGTTTGTCTTTCAATCTAAATGATGTACAAATTTAACAGATTACATTAATGTTCCCACCTTGTAGTAAAAACATTCCATTTATTAGTTTTTAGAAAGCAGGAGCATGTTTACTTCTGTGTTGAATCACCTCTTTTATAGGCAGGAGACAAAGTTGAAATGCTTCAGTATTCTGGTTTAATATAGGACTTAGGTTGCTGAACAGTCTCGTTATTTTTGTTATATGATGTGCCAAATCTTCTCCATGGTAACAGGTCTGAACTGCAGGCAGGTCTGTTCATTACCCAAACTGTGCTGCAAAGCCATGTTGCAATATGTGTAGAATTTGAACTTTGCTGAAATTAGCTATACTTTCCCAGCACAGATATTTTCTGGATGGCAGAAGATCCTCACATTTTTTCAGTGTTAATGGTGACCTCACAGATGCTACTCATGCCATGCTTCCTTTTGAACTCAATACCAAGGAGGATGCAACATCCATGATTTCCTAAAGAATTAAAGGTTTTGATTGGTCAGAACGCCAAAATATTTCCTCACTTTAATTCAGTCCAGAGAATCTGTATTTTGTAGTTTTTATTATGTGGGTTTTCTTTGATTGGTCGAGCTGTAAGTTTGGTGGATGCAGTGCTGTATTCACAGACAGTAGTTTATAGAAGTCTTCCTGAGCACATTCACTAGATAATTAATCCTCCCATGACGATGATGATGATCTAGGAATTTTGATTAAATCTGATTTACATTTTTGGAAAATATTTTAACTGTACTCAGTCTGTAACAGAGTGGTGGACACTTCTGAAAGATCCAGCATTGTTTTCTTAAAAAAATAAATAAAAAAAATAAAAAAAAGTTTAATGTATAGTAGTCATTACAGTGGACACCTATTAAGTGGTGTTTTCTAGTATATTCTGTGAGTTGAAATTGAAATTTCCCTCTTTGATGAAGTATTTTTGATTAATTTAATTTAATTTAATTTCATTCATTCATTCATTGGACATTACTGAGTCATTCAATACACTGCCACTTACTAAAGAATAGATAAATGATTTAATTTGATGTATGTACTTTAAGATCCCCACATAGAACTGGACTCTTGGCGCTTGTATCTGTGTTCTAGCTTCTAAATGTTACCTGGCAACCAACAAGAGCCAATAGCATGAGGAGGTGGCTACAGCTAACTAGTGTGACCACAGAGGTCGCTTGTCTAGGTCAGTTATTGGAGAAATGCTGGATAAACACTAGGATAGGTGTAGTTAGAAGCCAGACGAGTACATTCGAACCCAGCTTAAGCAGGTCTTAGTTGTTCTTACAAAGGCCCTAACCTGTTGGTTGGAGAGCCGGCCTAATATCCTGAAAAGCTGTGATTATTCTGGATCCATTAGGGCAGTGGTTCGGGGACCCTCCAAGGGGGTCCCCGAAAGAGCACAGGGGGACCTTGAGGCTTTGAACATTAAAGCCATTGTGATAAATGTACACAAATTGTCCCTATTTTAATAAATAAAAGTAAGTCTGTATGTTGTTCATTTAACTTTGGCTTTATCAAAGGACAGGACTCAACCAGAATACATTTTTTATGGTGAGAATCTCACTTTTGAGAAGCTTAAAACCAGCATGGTTTCAGCACAGGGTGGAGCAGGGGGTCCATGGCATATTAGTATATGCATGAACGGGGTCCCTGAGGAAAAAAGGTTGGGAACCACTGCAATAGGGGATCCATTCGACATTACACTGTAATAACTAAGTGTGCCTCAGTGATAAACAGGAAAAATATTATACAGCTATAATTTATGGAACATTTATATGAGATAAAAATGATAACATTCTATAGATATTTTGATAGACTAGATTAAAACTTAAAAAATGAATAAAAAGTTAAACATGACTAACCATCATTGTACGTCTGTAGAAATAAAATATTGTTTGAGAAAAATGTGGCTCTGTTTTTCAATAATTTATGAAAGGATTAACACCAATCATATTACTGATTTGCTGAAATAAAATGTTTAAAAGCTCTATCTCTGCGTTACAAAGCTTTTACCATCTTTTGTGCTTTGAACCAACATTTTTAGCGTTTTTGTTAATTTGACAGAATTTCTTGAAAGTATCTTAACTCAAAGAAGGATTTCAGTTTTTCTCAGACCATACCACTTTTTCAAACTTTTCCACCTTGACCATTGAATTATAAAATTTTAATTTCTTTTCAACACACTTGCTGAGTTTCAGCACAGTATTTCAGAATAAGCATGGGAACCTCAGCACAAATATACCCACTAATCCTCCAGTGGACCACTCATTGCTCCTACTGACTCAGCTCTGGCACATAATCAAAGAAACATTGATTTTCATCAACGGCCCTGTAGCAATTAGAACAATTGTAAGGGAGAGATAAAAAAAATGTAAAGGGGGAGGAGAGATGAAGGACAGGTAACAGAGGTTTTAAAGGACAGGGATGGAAGATGGAGCGGGAGGTGGAATACATCAAGTTTGAGTGCTACAGTAATAGCTGAACTGTGAAAAAGCCCTCCAGAGTTTAACAGGGCTGCACAGTGTTTGAACTTGATGCTCTGATATGAGCTCCTCTCACAGTGGTAGACTGAAGATTAAAACTGGGTTCTTTCCAATCAGCTGGAAGGTGCTCTCAGTTCACTAAAGCTAACTAGAGCTGAGGGCATATAATCTTCTGAAGGTTTGTTAGCTAACTGTTGCACAGCAGCTTTCAGGCGTGAGCTAGTGAATACTGTAGGTGTAACCCCACCACCTCCTGCAACTACTCCCCCTCCAGCTGCTGTTGAAAATAACAATGTGTTCCTATTCAACTTGCCTGCTTAAATTAGCTTTAAATAAGTTCCATTTGTAGAAAGAGAAGGCACACTTGTGTCTCCTCTCAGAGCTCATTTGCTGAACGATGACTTGTGTTTACATACGACTACATTACACACTCCCAGCGGAGCTGTCTGGGCAAACTAGCAGCAGCAGCAACCCACAGAGCACTGTGTATGTGGGTGTGTGTCTTATCAATGTTACCAAGTGGGTGTAAGGTTTGGTGTGCAGCTGGCTGGCTCATGCGAATTTTTATTACCAGCTGTGGAGAGCGGCCTATTGGGGGGGACACCACACTACGACAAGCATGCGGAAAGATTTTTGTGACACTTAACAGCTCCAAACAGTCCTTTTCTTGTAAGACACATAAACTCAGCTGGCTGGTAAATTTTTTACCAAAGCATTTTCATTTCAGGGAACTTTTTCACATCAGTGCAGAGGAACAGTATAGAGAGATCAGTTTGCCCAATAAAAGCTCTGACCGGGATACCGGTGTTTATTGGAGAGGTGTTACCAAAAGGCTCATGTGTGCACTGAGCAGGACTTTTGTGCACTAAGTTACTAAAGAGCTACTGTATGTGTTTCTTTGTATTCTTCAAAACAAGATAGACTTTCAAAAGATCCTAAAAGTGGCACTGTTCTTATTATCACATTAGAAAAATGAGAAAACAAAATGTCTTTTGAAACTGATATAGAAATCAAATCAATATAAGCAGAAATCAATAATCAAATATATACTGTAGATGAATAAGTAATACTTTGCTTCTGCATTTAATCATATGTGAAACCTACACAAGCTATAAAAAGCTTGTAACTGTAATTTTACACCCATGACTGGAAGAACTAATAGTTTCAACCGGCCTCTATACTTACAACTAACGAGGTTTGTTAAATTTAGGTTTTTGGCTTCAGAGCTTAAATGGATGTCAGCTTTCAGGTCAGACATGTGAACATCCCAAGTATTGAAGGGACAAAAAGACAATTTACACAACTAAAGATCTAAAATTCTAGTTTCTTCACAAGTTTTGCTTTAATTCTATGTACAATTTTAAATATATGAAAAAATATATTAAAATAGTCTTGAAATAAATAAAATGTTTTTTTTAAAAAAAAACAGTTAACTGTTAAAATGTCATTAAAATAATTAGTACTATAATGAATAAAGTATTTCTTTCTATCTCTCTAAATATGTTAAAATAACACCTTATGCCTCAACCATGTGACAGATACAACTAATCGTCACAATCAATATAACAAAGATTTTCTCATTTAATCAAACCCCGAGAAGAATTATCATAGAAAGGATCACCTCACAGGGGCAATTTAATAAAACAACTTGACACACCAAGTAAAAATGGGAATTTTCTGCATTAAAAACAAAGATTGGGGTCAAGCTGAAATCCAAATGGTAACCACATCCAGTGGCTGCCATTAAAACAGAGTGCAAGCTATCCTGCTGTGGTCGAACCATCATCAAACCCTAGCTGGAGTCCAGTTATGTGTTTTATAAGGTAGATTGTTTTTCCCTTGTCAGTTAGCCCACTCACCATTGGCGGGGGTGCCCCCCTGTAAAGAGAGTGAGCTATGGGCTCACCACTTGCCCCCTGCGTCTCCTCCTGTCCTCTCCAGCCATAAAGCACTTCATTGCCACAGGGTCTGGAGAGACTGAAAGTCACTCAAGAGTGGAGTGCAGCAGAGAGGACAACATGTTGTGGTGAAGAGAGATGCAGATTTATAGCATCTCAACACAGCAAGGCTCTGAGTCTGGTCCTGAGGGGCCACGGTTTATTTGGTCAGCCCATTTTCAAACTCCTTTGGCACACAACTACAAGGACCAACTGTTCTGGGCCATGTTACTCTTTTGTTATGTGCTTTAAAAGAAAGCTTTCCCCAAGCATGTTCACCCTTATGTGCAGGGTTCTGGATCAGCTCCAGTTATAGCAGAGTTCTGCTTAATGTGGAAGTGTTCCAAGGTTTAGGTGTTGACTGGTTAAAAGAGGTCTGTGATGCAGCTAAGAGGATTTTTCTTACAGTACTGATACCAGAGGCATGCCCCCTGGCTCCTGGTTAATAACGAGCAGAAAAGGCAAGGCCTCATTTTTGTCTCTTGCCATCTTTCTATGAGCAGGAAGGCCTGTAGAGTTCCTTCTATTTTTAAGGCATCAGCCTTCAATTAGCTGACATACATAAGGCATTTTCTTTTAAACATTTACTGATTTTTAATTGTTGTCTGTCATATCTGATTCCAGGAGACTGAGGATAAAAAGCAGGTATTTCCACACATTCAGATGCCATCATTAGTTACCATCAGTTTAGTGTTGCAAATGTGCTGTTGTAGTTTCTCTCTCTATGCACCAGTACTACAAACTAAAACCTCTGTCTTGTCCTGAATGAGCTGAAGGACGTTTGCTGCCATCCATGATTTGATGTCTAGGATACAGTTAAAAAGGGCATCAGTTGGTTTGGTGTCATCAGGAGACACAGCAACATAAAGCTGTGTATCATCTGCATAGCTGTGGAAATTTATGCCGTGTCTCCCGATGACATCACCCAGAGGCAGCATATAAATGTTAAAAAGCACAGGGCCCAGAACTGAGCCCTGTGGGACACCGTAGTTCAGTTTGTGGCTCTAAGAGGAACAGTCATCAATATTTATAAAAAACTCTCTATCACTGAGATAGGATTCAAACCAGTTAAAAATCGTGCCTGAGAGTCCAATCTCCATGGGTTTGTTTAAAAGAATGGTGTGATCTACAATATTAGGCTGCACTGAGGTCAAGAAGAACAAACACAGACAGTTTCTTCTAGTCCATGTTGGTTCTGAGGTAATTTAAAATCTTGACCAGTGCTGTCTCTGTACTGTGTCACTCACTAATTTGGTTGTGTTTCATACTTCGGTATATGAAGGCTCATCTTTAATTTTTTTTATTTGAAGTTTAAATTTTTTTTAATTGGTATTTTATTATTGCTGCTGTTATGTAAAGCACTTTCTGCTGCTCTTTTGTATGAAAAGTGCCATATCCATAAATTGTTGATGATGCAAAAGTACCCTCCAAAACTATAGGTTAATATGGCATTAGATGACTAAGTCTACATATGAATATCAGCTCATTTTTTTGTCCTTTGAGGTCTCATTGTCTTGATAAGGGTGTTTCAGCTTTATATATGTATTCGAGTTGTTTTTTTTTTTATATTAGTCATTAACTTAAAGTAATGAAGTATTAAACATAGCTTAAGTATGAACTGAAGGATGCTGGGAATGGATTTAGATTGTGAAAACTTGACCTTTTTCAAAGGAAACTTTATGAATACCTCTCCAAATCATGTGCTACTTTTTCACATTTTGTATTGACTTGCAATGCCTTAGTCACGTGGAGCTCCTCATGAAGGTGAGGTGCACAAACAAATCTGTAACACAGAATTGTACTCATACTTGCTATCATCATACTGCCCATATCTGCAGGCAGGAAATGAGCAAAACCAGTCAATTTTTTCCTAGATGCCAGAAAGAGAGAGACATCCGGGTCAGGCCTGCCCACACATGACACCTTTAAACAGTAATCAAATGGGCTCACAGCTGCCACAGCTCTGCAGACGGAGACAAAGGTTTGAAGAGACACAAACACGTAGGAGGTCCATGGTGGAAAGGGGAGGGTTGAGTGATAGGAGGCTACAGAGGGTCAGGAGGACTCGACTGAGTAGGAGGTGCAGTTTAAAAGAGAGAGTTAGAGACAGAGATTCAAGCCCACCTTTGATTTGTCAGTGGGTGGCATTCTCAAACTTTCCAGCAAGCCACTGAGAGCGTCAGCATCCAGAGCTCACCTCCATCACTCCTCTCTCCTCTACCCCATGTCCTCCTCCCACCCGTCCTCAGTCCCAACAGCAGCTGTTGCCATGTGGACATCAGAGCTGTTCACTTCAGTTGCCATGGATATTGCTATCTGGGCCCCTACAAGGGGGAGGATTACATGGAGGGAGCTGGTGATGTGTCTTTAACCCCTGGACACACAACAGCTCCACTGACACAGCGTTAGTCAGCAGCTGTTACTGTATCAGAAAAGACAGCCTGCAAGCTGGTGTCCACACCAGCTTGCCACAAAGGCAGTCAGTTATGCTTGTATGGGTCAGACAATATAGCCAAAATCCACTATTGTTTAGAAGAGATACATAAATGGGTCATTAAACTGCAGAAATGAACAAAAATGGTTGTCTTGTCTTGTTGCTCTGGAGGTATGCTGTTGTAGCATCCTGGCATTGTAGCATCAGGTGTGTGCTTATAAACCCCAGAGGATGAAAGGTAATGGGTCCATGTATGTTATACAATGACAACTTCTCCCTCCTAATGAACAACCACCCTAGAGGAAGTGACAAGAGTCTAATCGCCTTATTCATCTTTATAATCACACCTTATTTATCCTTATAATCACCAAATTCATCTTAGTAATAACCCTGCAAAATCAGGGATGCCCTTATGTACTACCACTCCTATATACAGATAAAGGGTTACAGTTTTTTGCTGTTCACACATTTCATTCAGGTCAGCACAGGAGAAGAACTGTTGTGTAAACACTCCATATTTAGCTTTAGTAATGTGTGGACAGAGTAGTTTAAGTAGTGGAAAAACGATGAGATTTGAGAACTAGAAAGTGGGCATCAGATCTGGATTTAACCCTCTATTCAGTTGTGTATGCATGTTGCCTCCACCCACACCACCCTCATCCACGCTGCACTTCAGCTGTAACTATTTTAGAAGTGTAAAAAGGTTTTTGCCAGCTGAGATCTAAACACACACCTCCAGCTCATAATAATGGAAACTTCTGAGACAGAATAGAGATTTTTATGGAATATACATTATTTCCTGCATAGTGTTCTGGTTGATGTTTCTTTGGAAAGAAAAGGGGTTTCTATGTGTTTGCCCTTGGTCAAAAAAATCACTAAATCAGCTAACATCTGGCTTTTGGTTGCAATGTGGAGGTGTTTAAACAGCTTTCAATCTCATGTCAAAAGTCTCAGAAGTAGTTACAGATATGTATAGGTTATTTCAGCATTGATGGGGAGAAAACATCCAGGAGCTAGGAGTAAGGGAAAAGTTGTTAGATGCATCACGATGTGGACATGATGAGTCAGAAAAGATGTAAATGTGTAAAAAAACATAAAATAACTGTTATTTAGTAACACAATGTTGAGGAGCTCAAAAGCTGAAACATGAAATTGTGGAAGTGTATTGCACGGAGAGTCTGTGGCATGCACATAACAGATATGATGGCTGGGCATGAAATCTTACTGGTACCCATTCAATCATCCATCTAATTTCTGTACTGCTTATTCCATTTCAGGGTCGCGGACAAGCCGGGGCCTATCCCACCATTTTGCAGGCGAGAAACAGGGTAAACCCTGGACAGGATGCTAGTCTATCAAAGGGCTCCGACCGATACCCTTTACATTAAAATATAGCACATGGAAGTAATTCAGCTTCGGTGGGTGGCTTTAATTCCTCAAAGTCCAATTCACTGAGGAGGTGTTAATGTGCAAACGAACTCTGATGCTGATGTGGGATGGTGAGTTGTAAGCCTAGATGGCAGAGTTGAGCCAAGGGGCAGAGTTTATAAAAGGGGGGCGGAGTCTTTCTACCTAATGCACCACACCTGAGAGCAGCATGCAGCAGAGGCCTTTGTGTGGTAGATTTAATGCTCAAGATAAAATCTTGAGTAAGGATTGAAAATAAAGAATTTTGTTAGCATAAAGCAAACTATGAAACAGGAGAAAAATACAGGAGCATCTTAGAGGCTGAGAGGTTGGCAGTAATGTAGCATAGTGACTGTAGCTGTAGGTGATGTGGGAGGCAGACAACTGGAGGTAGGTTTCGACTCGTTGCAGGATGACTGACAGATGCTAGATAGTCATTTGACCTCCCACGACTCAACTCGTACACCATATATGAGTCTGTCTGTGAGCTGCGGCAGGGCTCTGTGGGACTGTTTATTCCTGAGCTGATGGAAAAAGAAAGAAAAAAAAAAACCAAAAACGGTGGACATGAAACACTTGCAAAAGAGCAGCAAAACCATGGGGAGGCCAGACTGTCTGTAATATTTCTTCACGCTGCTTTCTTCGTTCTTTTCCTCAAACCACTCTTCATTTTTAAGCTTCTGCTTTTGCACTCTCTTGTGAAACTTGCCTTTTATGTTTTTAGAAATCACAGATGTCATGTAAGACTGTACTGCTTTGTGAGGCTGTATTTGATAGAAAACAAGAAGTGGTGGTGCCTTCCCACTTTGACTTAAATAGAAAATACGAGGATTTTTTTCCACTAGTAATGTCACCAAAGACTTTTCAACTCTGTGTTACTCAAGTCCTCAAAAAGAGAATATCTCTAATATCTAAATATTAAAGTAGCATTCATTTTCTGACTTTAAAGGGAAAATGCACCCTAAAATGTGGTTTTTGAGCTGTAAACAACATAGTATTACTTAATTGTGATGAAAACCTTGATAATTCTTTTTTAAATTTCTTTAAAAAAGGGATTTTGTGGGACAAAAATGGCTCATAACGCTCCCCTACAGGGTTAAGCCAGTAATCTAGAGCCGTACTTGGTGTTTCCCTACGTAACCAGAAGTTTTTAAAACCTCACAGCCGCCTTCCTCCAGATGCAGATGGATCCTTGCCTTGCAGGCATAGAAAGCCATGCCCACCAATGCATATGAACATATGTGAACTTATATGGTATACATTACAGTGATTTAGCAGATGCTTTTATTCAAAGCAGCTTATGGTGGTTAGGCAGTAGCATTTAAGGATCTTGCCTAAGGACCCAACTGGATGGTGTTAATATTTGTCCCTAGAGGAAATCAAACTCTGGTCTCCCGCATGGGAGATGGATGCTCTGCCAACTGCGCTATCCAGCTGCATGGAGTAGCTTCTTTCTTCTTTCTAATGAAATATTCATGCAGTGGGATGGATTTGGGCTTTTGAGGGGTGTAAAAGTAACACCAGACTTTATTCTTTACCTACTGATTCTCATCAGGCAACAGACAGCAGCTCAAATTGTAGCGGCGGCAACTTACAGCAGCACTTCCTGCAGCTGCCACAACCTGCCGTGAGTCTCCACAGTTTTCCAGAGCTGCTGACAGGCCAGCGTAACAACGCTAATGGCTCAGACTGATACGGTTCAGCACCACCTTGTTCATGTGTAGCTGAGGAGATTCAGGAGAGCAAAAGTCTTCCACCTCAAAGACCGCTCTGTGGTGTAGGTGCTTTGTAAACCTCCCTTTTCATCTTGCTAGTGGCCACTGAGCTGCTGTCTGTCATTCAATTATTTCTCTCTGTGTTTCGACTTGCCCACTTTCCGCTCCCTGATCACCCCACACCTCCCACGCCAACCCTTGCAGTTTCAGGCATTTTTCAGAATTTGGAAGTGGGTGGAGTTACGCAAAAAGTAGGTGGTGTAGTTACACTATAAAAAGATGCATTTCTGGCATGTTTTAATATCACACTGACTTTTACATTTTTTAAGGCTTGGTGAGTCACTTTACAGCAGCCTTTTGTCTTACAATGCTGCATCACACACCAGCAACTGGATATCAACGCACTGACCGTTTGAAAACATACCATGGCTGATTCAGCATATAAATGCAAGGGGACATTATTAGAGGAAACAATGAATGAGAGCAAAAGGAAAGGCCAAGATTTAATCAGATTTACTTTTTCTGGCTGGAGAGAGGTAGGATGCAAAATGGATGCTGATTTAGCTGTCGCTAGGGGGCGCCTCATTCACATTCTTGTGGACAGTGAACACATTATGCTAAACATTCTTGTGGACAGTGAACACATCATACTAAACATTGTTGTGGACAGTGAACACATCATGCTAAATTACGTGTGTGCTTTAGAAGAAGATGCACCACATGCACCATATGAATGCTCAGAAAGAGTGAGGTCTGCGAGCTGAATCTGAACACTGCTGCACACCAAATGAAGATATACTGCAAGAAAACGTCATTCTGATGCCTGCATCAAACGGAGATTCTCTTGTCTTGTGCACACTGTTTAGATGATGGTCTTCACTTTTTTTTTACACTCAGAACAATCACACCATAGTTTAACTAAATCAAAACAAAACCTAAGTGAAAAACAACTCATACTTGAGTCAAATCCTGGTCTTCTAGAAGCACATGCAATGATTTATTGCACTGCAATTTCTCCGGATAAAGAATGCACAAATAAAAAGAGAATTTGCTGTAAAACTGCAAGACAATAAACATTTTTGCTTTCTAGAAATTTAAAATGGTAATTATTTATTGTAAGTCAGACAATCCACCTGACTATTTTACCCAAATGTTGACCCTTCTAATGGAAGGTTCTATACTAGTCTTTTTTTTCCCCCTTATACTGACCAATATTAAGTAAATAGATTTAGTGCAAACAGTGCAGTTAAACATAAATTATGCCATCCTGCAGGTAGGAGCACCAAATCATACTGACTGGGTCTAGGAATGTTATGGTTATAGCACAATCATTGTCATAGCAATAATCCAGAGTGTCAATTTATCACAGATCTTTATTATTGATAAATTGTGCCGTTTAATACTGTGTGATTTTAACTGTATCTGTGATGTCAAAAATTCATTAGGTTTAAAATAAAGTCTGAACAAACTTTATATACTTTTCTCTCCCACAGATGAAGAACCTTGTACATTCTTACTGGTCCAAGTTGAGCTCCAACTCAGTTTCTTCCTGTAAGCAAAATGTTTTACATCAGACTTTCTGCCTCTGTACTCCTAAGCAAAGATAAGACGAGAATCATCAGCCGTCTGCTGTGGAGATGTCTCAGGTTGTGGAAGGGATTTCTCCTGGCTTTTGGTCCACCTGTGCATCTCTGCCTGTTTGTCCTGGTGTGGAAACCCCAGGATGTGTGAGGTCCCGGAGCAGTGCAGAGATCACAGTGAAGGAAGTGATGAGATTTCACAGATCCCACAACAGGAGCATCACTGAGTCACCGGCACCAAAGCAGAGTGTGTCATGGCCTTCTGCTTAGTTTTTACAAGAATTCCTCAGCAGTACCCACAGAGAAAGGCATTCCCAAGATGTAAACACCCAACAATAATAACAATACTTCACCTGCATCCGTCATAATCATGTAATCAGCTTCACATGTGGTTTGCGTCCACTGATCCATTAAAAACATGCACAAGCTGTTTGACATGAAAAAAAATTCAAGATTAGCCCGACTTCAACTACAGAAGAAGAAATCAGCCACAACCTGTTTGTGTGTTTATTTAAGTGATAAAACACATTTAGTTGCAGAAAAAACTGCATGAACTGTCAACAGAGCTGCTTGTGCAGCAGGATGAGTATAATTTCATAGGTGGTGTAAAATTAGGCAAACAGACAAAAAATACTGCCTATGACATGCAGGAAGGTGGGTAAATACTTATAACCACTGAGAAATGACAAGCAGAAGCAGACTTGCACATGCACATGGGTAAACATGATTATGCATTTCTTATTTACTGTCAATCTGCAGAGCCTGGTGTAAAATGATGAAAATTCAGTGTTGGAGTGAAAATTTGGATGCTCTGAACTGGCCTGCGCTGACTCATTCACAGACTGGTATCAGGCAAATTCACTAATTATGTTGGAACCAAAGAGAGTCACTTACAACGATCAGTCTTTATGGCTTGGTTGTCTTGTACTTTTCTGCCGTGATGTAAAAGCTGCTGCATGACACTTTCATCAATCAAATGCAAAAGAATAACACCGTCAGAGTTCTGTCTGCTAACATCTGAGCACACAAACATAGGGAGGAGGTTTTCTTTCAAAGACTGAAATCAGAATGATTGCATTCTTGCTCATACTATGAGTTAGAGCCTCAATGACTCTGCTGTGTTGTATATGAAATACCGTTCAACAGTGGATCAGCCTGATGCTTGGATATTTTAACAAAAATTAGTCACAAAATTAGAAACATGGTTAGCCATGTGTTTAAATGCTTGGTCCCTCTGTTGCTACTAAAAAAGTTGAACTCTTCTCCATTTTCCACTGTAAACTATGTAAGCAAAGTGATACAAAGGATCCAGAGTTCAGTTAGGTGATGTAAGATGTCCCTCCATCTTTTCACATTTCAGTCCTTGGTTAAAGTTTGGCATGAAAAAACACTTTGTAAAAAAAAAAAAACACACACACACAAAAACCAAAAAAACAAACAACAACAACAACAAAAAAACTTTTATGTGAAAAGCATTGTAAATATTTTCCACACTGTCATAGCAACACGTTCTGTGGCTATTATGTTATGAGCTCTGACGACCCTGCATATCCAAAAGCAATGTGTCAGGAATACCTCAATGTCATTTTATGACAGCTTGCTTGTGAGAACTTGTTTATTGTAATAATTGTAAAAACTGAGGACTAAAACTTTGAGATCTCTCATAATCTTTCCACCAAAATCAGCTTGTCTGAGGAAAGCGATCAGAAAAACATTGAATGACTTATATATGTGCATATAACTATGTAAAGGACTGTTATTGGTTACTATGGTATCAGATGATTAAAATGCTGAGCAAAGAAACAAATGTACAATTTCTCTTTTTTTAATTAGTCCGCGTAAATGAGTGGAGTACACTCAATGGCAACCCCTTCAGATCTCTTGTTCAGCTTAAGGAAAACAGGCACTGAAAGATTTGTTTAGCAGGAGGCAGAGCTGTAAAGAGAGCTAGCCATCAGGTGTGTTTGCCACGCCGCTGTAGGACCTAAAGCGTCCTCTCTGCAGGACTGAGCTGAGTCCTGCCTGCAGCACAGCGCTGCAGCACAGCAAACTGCCATCTAATCCCTCAGATCTGAATTAATGGACTGGCATGAGCTTAAAAGCTTCGTCCAGTCGAGGGTACGGCAACATGCTACTAGGCTAAAAAACTATTTACCATACAAAACATATCTGAGCATGCACAATTAATTTTTAATGAGATAACCGTTGCATGTGCTACAAATGTGAGATGACTGCTATTGTGCAGGAAAAAAAGAAAATGCATTTTCTTTTTTCTTCTTTTATGCATCATTTAAAGTGAAATGAAGGGTAAAAGATGACAGGAAACTAACTCATTACTGCATTATTGATTGAACTGTGAAGATATTTAAAGAGAAAACATGAAAAATGGTCTTGGGTATACATCGATCAAATGTGATGCTTTTCTGAATTTTGCTGTGCAGGGATCTTCGATCCTAGTCCTCGAGGGCCGTTGTCCTGCAGGTTTTAGAAGTTTCCCTCCTGCAACACGCCTGATTCAGACTCGTCCTCACAAGTCTGCTAATTACCCATTGATTTGAATCAAGAAGCTTCAAAAACCTGCAGGATACCAACATTCAAGGACCAGTGTTAAGGGTCCCTGCTGTAAAGTAAAGTCACAGTTGTAGGACTGATCAATATTTTTATAACTTGTATATTAATCAAATAATCAGTGAAAATAATAATTATTTTCAGCCTGACTCAAAATGTGTCAATGTAAGGAAATTTTTCCCAATGTCTAATGAGCAATTTGTATTCAAGGATGCAGCATGCGTCTCAAGGTGACAAGTTTTTGCAGCCTTCAGTTTGAGAGGAAGTAAGCGTTATTTAGGTTGCAATCTGCAATTTTAGCCACTAGATGTCACTACAACCTATGAACTGAACCTTGCATCCCAGAGTTCCTAATGTAGTTTGATTAGCGAATTAATCAGAGCACAAAATTGCAAAATTTTAAAGATTCTTCTCACAACCAAGAATTGTCTTACGTCTCACTCAAACTGTTTAATCAAACCAGTCTCAGATGCATGCTCAGATCAAGATGTCAAGCTTTGTCGATGTCATTGCAAAACAAACTTTTCATCATCCTCAAAAACAAAACAGCAATCAGCAATTTTAACTTCAGCTCCTTCACTTTTTGTCTTCCTTTAAGTTGGCTGAAGCTAATGAGAAAACCTTTGAAAATGAAAATTAGTGTTGCTCCGAAACAAGGGTGACATAACGTTCTTTATGAGTGAAGTTCTTTCTCTGTGTCAGCAGTGAAGCTAACAGCTGTGCAGGAGAACGAAGCGTCCTTTAAACTTTCTCACCTCAGGTTTATATCCGCAGTCTGGAAAACATCACATTCAATTCAGCTCAGCTTAATAAACTGGCAGCAGCAGAGGTATCTGAGCAGTGCATTGTTCACCTTCCTGCGCTGGTGATAATCATGTTGTAGCTGCAGCTCTTTGGCTGTGGTGAAATCCTAAATGATTTAACCTCGCTGCCGCCCTTTTCCTCATGATTTACATCACTGAAAGTGAGTTCATGGTATCAGCGCAAAATCTGCACAGTGAGCACAGTAGGATGGTCGTTGGTTGTTATAAATTTTCTCTTAAAACAGCTGCCTATTCATCTTACAAACGTGCTGCACTTTTATTTAAATCAACTGGATTCCTGACCGCCATTAATAACAACAGGAACACTAGGGGCTGGATCTAAGGGAAGGGGGGTTACTTTTAAGGGTTACTATAAAAGATCACAAATCAAAGGCAGTCGATGCAGCTGTTTCAGTAGATTATAATGATTACTGTATGAGTAGTGAGCCACACACACTGACATGGGAGGAATAATAAAGAGCTGCTGCTGTTACAATTTAATTTACTAGCTTCTTTTTTTCCATGTTGTCCTTACTTTGATAAAAAGGAATAACTGTCTGAATGACAACTCTGTAAACAATCCAAAGTATTGTGAATTTTATTAAGGTCTTTCCTTACAGTCATCATGGGACTGTCATGGTGTCACTTTGAACTGACCTTTTCAATGAGAAATTAAATGTTTACAGGTTTAAATTAGAATAGAATTTTCTAAAAAAAAAAAAAAAAAAAACATTTAACACACAGTATAATGGTCAAGTCCAATCAGCTTACCCTCTTACAGAAAGACTACGTTTCACATGTGACCCCATGTGGTTTTTTGTAAAACACATATTTTGCATAAACATTTTCATGGTAACAAATGAAACCCACTTAGTCTCATGTGAAACCCCTGTAAAATCCCATGTGAAACCTTTGTTAACTCACATGTGAAACCCATAGATTTATAGGTGTTTATGGGAGTGGTAGCCTAGTGGTTACAGAGGTGGGCTTGGGTCTGGAGAACCCAGGTTGTAGTCCTATGAGTAAGGCCCTTAACCCCTCCCAACTGCTCCCTGGGCGCCAAAACATGGCAGCCCCCTGATCTCTGGTACATCTAGATATGGATCAAATGTAGAGATGAATTTTCTGATTGGTTTATTAAAAATTATCATTATTATTATTATTATTATTATTATATAAATGTGAAAACCTATATGAGTGTTATGTAAGTTCACATATAAAACCCATGTAAAATCTTATTTGAAACCCATATAATTGTAGGCGAAACTCATGTAAATTCACATTTCAGTCTATATGTTTCCATGTGAATCCTATACAACCACATGTGAAGCACATGTGAATTTGTACGGTCATGTATCACATGTTAAAATAACATGAAATGTGACTATGGAAAACCAAGGATTTCATGTGATTATATGTGTTTGACATATTACCATAAAAATGCTCCAAAACCATATGTTTCCTATGTGCAAAATGTGTGTCACATGTTCCACTTTTGTTTCACATATGTTTCACTTGTGCAAAACCATATGGGATGTCGTGTAAACGTGTTTTTTTGTTAGGGAGAAGACGATTATAGATTTATATAGTCAGGAACAGCCTGTACAGCAGGCGCTGTACAGACTGTTCCTGACTTATATATGGAAAGTATACTGATTTACTCAGACTTTCATGTTGCGTTCAGTGAAATTTTTATGTCATCTGTTTTCTTCTTGTGTTTTTGGTTTTGTTATCATATTTGGTTGTGTTTTGCATGCAAGAGATGTCATATTTTAACATTTTTACCTCAGCTGATGTCTTAAAAACCTCTAACAAATTACTGTGCTGAAGTAAGATCACACAAAACTGAAAACATATTCTGATACATGAATGGGCGTGCATGTATGCATCTTGTTTATGGTATATTATCAGGCTGCAAGCCTGTGCGTTCTGTGTTACAATGAGCAGGACTGCAGGCTGATAGTGCAGGCTGACTCACTTGTGTGTTCACATGGAGTTGGGGGCCATGATTGCCCTCCCCGGCCTGTGTAATACTCTGCAGAAGGGCTCTTAGCACCACACACATACACATTCTCTTTACCAAAAAACCATTTGCCTACTCTTACCTTCATCTCTCACAGTACAACACATTTGCATGAAAACCACCGTATTCATGAGTTTTGTATCTATTCTATCTCTTTATGCATAAACGAAAGGGGACATATCCAGTTTACCTCAGCTTCTTTCCAAAACTGTAAACATATACAGTTATGCTCAGTAAAACAAACACCATTTGTGCCAGTAGTGTGTCAGGTTACATGTGTACAGCAACCAAAGCCAGGTTGCCCCCCACCTGAAAGGACTTCATGACACTGATGATTGTTGCTGGTTTTTTGTGGGTGGCATCAAAGTTTAATAACACACCTCTTCACATACTTAAAAAAATGTGAAAAATGACAAGCTCAGAGGCATCTTCTCTGCTGCTGCGGTGATGTGAGTTACGAGGAGCTGTAAATGCCCTGCACTGCTCTGTCCAAGCATCAATCCATCCATCCAGCTTGAATATCAGCCATAATCATATTCAATAAGAGTGGGAGTGAAGGATAATTTTTACAGTTGGCTGCCATGATTATGACTCACTCTGTGTTCATATGTCAGTCTTTCTTTGCAGTGAAAACAGAATGAACTGTATTCCATCTCTAGCTAATAAGACACAGGGCGAAAAGTCATCCGCATCCGGAAAAGGCACAGATTAGACCACACACTCCTCGCGCCATACAGGGCAAGTAGTGTGATCAGTGCAAGATTTTCAGAGAACCATGAGTTCTCACTTTTTATGGGCTCTGGAATGAAAGATGCACACTAATATGTATCTGTCTGCATGTATTTATCTCTCTTTCCACTGTACAAAGATGGGGAACCATAAATGCAGACTAAAAACTGTTCCTGTGTTGTGATTAAACTCATGCAAACTGACATTACAAGGGGATTTAAAACAAGATTCAGTAATGAACATACTGAACTTACTGTAATTTAAAATACTTTGCGTTTTAAAACCAACATGATTGGCAAAAGAACATGTATTTATTTAACTAATTGGACTTCAGCATCTCATATCAATGCTACATACAGAACACTGAGCCTCTACAACAATAAACCAGTTTAATAGTGTTAGACATCCATAAAGCACCTCTGAACCCATCAAGACAGACTCAAAAACACTCTAAAGATATCCTGGGTTATTTGTCAATAAGATGAAAGCATGAAACTTTTCTAGTTCTTCACAGTTTAGTTCATGCTAAGATTTTAAGTCAGATTTTTGCATTGTTGAGAAATGTTAGACAGATGAGAGATCTAAGACAAATCTGAGTTTGACCAGCTGTCAACTGGAATCAACCAGCAGGATCAACTGATTCAGCTTTTCTAAACCAAATTAATGAGCAAAATAACACACCGAATCCCACAAACAGGATGTAGGACAGGAGCAACTGAGGAAATTCAAACCATTTCTACCACCTGTTTTAATGGGAAATATGACATTGTTAGCTAACAAAACAGAAAAGCTAACAAAGTGCTAACAAGGACACCGTCGGAATACATAGAATGCAGTTTTATGTGTTTCATGAAACATGGCTGCAGGAGCATATCCTCGACTCTAACGTGTCTATACACAGCTTAGAGTGGATGAGCAGACTAAAACAATGAAGTGACTGGAAAGTAAAATGGAGGAGGTTTTCCAGTTCTCTTTAGCAACAGATGGTGTTATTCTGGACACATCCCTGTACATGAGACGATCTGCACACAGGAAATTGAACTGTTAGCTACACAGCATGTGATGTCATCAGCTTGAACAAGGTCATTCTTGTCAGCAGCCATTGCACTCTGTAAGATTTGACTGAATTAATATTTGTAGTTAAAATAAAATTATATATATATATATATATATATATGTCAGCCAAGGATTTGTCATTTCTTTTAATTTCAGCCACCTATGTGTTAACACTTCAAAATACTGTATGTGAGTCTCATGGACACATCCCTGTTTCAGCCTGAATATCTAGCCTGCTTTAAGATTGCAGAACAATATTCTATTCTATTCTATTCTATTCTATTCTATAGTCATTCAGACGCTTTTATGCAAAGCGACTTACATTTAAGAGTAAGAACAACACAAGCAAGAATTCAAACAAGATGGGACATCATAATTAAGTGATAGTCAGACTGCTGAGAGTCCAGTTGGACCAAGGTGCTGTCATGGCAGTGCTAATTTTTGTTTTATTTTTATTTTTTGTAAGTCATTTTGTTTAAATACAAGATCACAATATTCTTCAAATATCCCTCACAGAACTTTTTGCTGATTGCTGTCTTTGGCGCTGCAGGTTTTTCGTATTTGTAGCATCAAATCTAAGAGTGGCACACACCTTTTACAAGAGCTGAGCAACAACACAGCATCCTACTGTTTTTTTTCTGGGGTTGGCTCACAGCTTTGTGAATCAATGCCTCTCTGTGGTGGTAGAAATGCATTATTACTGGTTAAAACAAGGCAGTTGCATAATGAGACAAAAGAGAAACATTCTTAACTAGATGACTTTTTAATTTGCAATCGTTTGTATGCTGTTGTCCATGTCTTATGTTAAATTTCTGTACCTATACTATGTTATTATGTTGTCCATGTATTATGTCATACTTTACAGTTTTTAACTCCATCTACCTGCCTAGGGACAAAAGATGGAGACTTGCTATCATCTTGCATGTTTACATGAAAATGTACATTGGTATGCCTGGCCCCTATTCTTAAATAAATAAGCAGTAAATAAATAAAAACTATTTGATTTCTTACAATTAAACGAATAGAAAAAAAATGTGAAAACCATTACCTGTCCCTTGTCTGGAGATATCAAAAGGGGAGGTGTTAGTACGCAAGGCTCTAAAGCCAATGGGAGTGTTAAGAGAGAGACGGTCAGGAGACACAAACTTAGAAGTGGTAAATAAAAAACAAACATAAAACAATAAATATGGAGAGCATGTAAAGAAAATACAACTTTCCTCTGGAAAGTAACCACTGGCAAGAAGTCCCATGTCTCTCTAAAGTTTCCAGTGTACAACATCATTTTAAAATTCAAGAGAAGCTGTGGAGAAAAACTCTTCTCTTTAACAACCTGATGAGCAAACCAGATCAAATCCCTAGGAGCTCCTTGCATCATAGTCTAATGTTAATGATGGGAAAAAGAGACTTGTCTTCATGACAGTGTTGCTGACATGAACTGCTGGAAAAACATCAGCCAGATGAGTCAGGGTTTAAACGTAGCATGTGACTCCCTGCTAAAGATCTCTTGTGTAGTGTGAACCCAACAGGGCTTGAAAATATTCCCATCACAAGAGAAGCATGCAGCATAGTGAGAATAAAAGCCGACAACAACCCAACCCAACGTTTCCTGCTTCCAGTTTCAACAACTTTCTCTTCACTTGCTCAGTAGTAGATCTGTTTCTTGTGTTCCTTAATCAGAAGGCAACGTAACAACATGGCGACCATGCTAACATAGCAAAATTCTCTACCTTCTTTATGATTTAACAAACCTAACCATTCAACTTCAGGTCTGATTTAATTTGAGTTCATTAAATTTTTTCTTGTCTTTTGCTCTCTTTGCTTTAGCCTGATTACTGACATCCACCCAGTACAACACGTGTGTTTTTTAATAAATTTTTTTAATCAAAACACCCTCGCTCACCTCTCTATCGCAAACTGCCCTGGACTCTTTTCTGTTTTCTCTTCTCTCAAAAGTGTCTGGGAAAAAAAATGACTCCCACCACCACTGAGTGTGTGAGTGAAAGAGAGAGGCCTTTCCTCAGGCAAACATAGTACTTGTCGTTTTAAATGGAGTGAGAACTGGCAGATGGGGAGCATACTTCCTTTTTTAACACATGCTAAAGATTTCACCAACAGCCTGAATGATTTCCCATTGCCAGATATTCAGAAAAACCACTTATCCTTTACTTCTTTTTTTAATACAAGTATTTATTTTTTATTTGCTGAAAGTAAAGTAACTCATAATGTATAATTTCTTAATCAGATGATAATATCTGAAGAGATGTATTCAACAGCTTTAATCTTTTTCCCAGATTATTCTGTCAAAAAAGGATTTCAAAAGATTTTCTTTGGATTTAAATAATTCCATCAGTATCCTCTTGGTCCTGAAACTGCAGACCTCAGCAGCACTTCAGCTAGTGGATAGCGTTATTGAGGAAAGATAACAAAGTCTCTTCAGACTTACAATTCCCCCCATCCACCCCTCCCTCAAATTATAGGAGCAATTCCAGTAAGGTGAGGTGAGGTAACTGCAGCTACATGTGAATAGCAGTAAATATGATGGCAGGAGTTCGGGCAGCTGTGGGGATGACTAATACAGGTTTACTGTTAACGCAGTAGCCCCATCACACAACGTAAGCTCCCCTTACCCGTCTCGTCTTGGATGTCTCCGAAGTGGGAACATTATTCATTTTACAAAGTCACATGATTCCCATGGCTTTGGGTATGCCGATCAATATGTGTGATCATGTACCTCGCTCGCTGTGAGGCAGAGAGTCTGATGTCATCAAGCTGGAGCTGTTCCATCCACACCAAACGCCACACTGACTCTGATGATTCTTCCAAAGGCTATCTGAGCTTTTCTACTGAAGCCAAGCTCCAATTTAAAAAGCTGAGATAACGGTTGGGAATCCGAAAATGCAGGCTCACACTGTCAAAGTCACCTTTCCCGTCTCTGCCAATTACAGTAAGTTCTCTGAGGTAGCTCAACTCGACATCACACATCAGCAGGAGAGACAAATTCCAGCACTACGAGACATCTGCTTTCTGCTTTAGATAACAAATTGAATTGTCTGACAATATATCTGCACACTAAAATGCAGACTTGTTCACTTTTTATTTAATGAAGTCTCAGCAATCATTTTAAGATACATCAAATGTTGTGTCATAAAATGGAAGTGCTTTGGAAAAACAAAAATGAAAAGTGACTTCTGTGCATCCACCAGCCACAGAGCTTAGGAGACTTACAATAGTTTTACAATTTAAATGCATCTCATTGGGTTTGTACATAGGGTGTTGAAAATGTGCCTCGTAGTAGGCTCAGTCTGTTTCATCTCAACATGAAGCTGCAGAATCATACAAGTCATATGATGAAAATAAGGTTTTTCAGCATGGCTTTTTTGCTGGGGAAGTGAGTAAATGAAGCACATTAACGTATAATTAATCAATGGTGGTTCCAAAAATTATACCAACAATTATCAATAAGTTAATGAATTTTTCAAATGGTATGGTGCTTATACTAGCCGTTTAGTATCACTACAGCTAAAACCATCAATTATTATTCTATACATCCATCTGTCCATCTGCCTATCTTATAAAGGATAACTAGAAAGCGATGCTCCTAGAAAGTCCATTGCATGCCTTGCATAGAGACAGAACAATCCAGAACCACTCACACCTACTGGAAATTTTAAAATCACAATTTAATCTAACATGTTCTAAACAGGTTTTAACCCCCATGCTGTTCCATAGCAGTGTACACTCCTGCACCACTCTTACATTCCAGCCTAAACTAGTAACTAACACTGGTACCATAGAAGTACCATCAGTCCTGAAGCTTATCTCAATGCTTTTGATTTCATACAGTCCACAATGATAGACAATTACATTGGATGAATGCTGTTGGAAGGGTTAATCCATTCAATAACTGATAATAGGAAAGGATGTTTTAGTGGCTTTGAATGCAGGGGTCCCTAAACACTGAGCCAAGGTCCAGAACCACATCGTAAAACATGTATTACCAGACTATGAGTGGTCTAGTTAAAAAAGTTTAAACTTTTAACATACTGCTGCTTGGTCAAGAGCCTTATGTTTCAATTTTCAACCTACAGGGACCCCTTTACTGTCAATTTGTGATGCAAAGAGAGCAGATTAATTTTTCCAGTTAGCCCTCTGTGGGGGTAAGTGATCTACCAACTGTGCTAATAGTAAATGTTGACAATAAAACATTATTCTGTGGTGCACATTTACCAATAACTGGAACAGATCAAAGGAGTTTAAAGAGGAAGAGGGGGCTATACATCCTGCTCCCAAACATGGGGAATGTCATGGCCCATGCTCATTTCCATTCCCTGCTTCCTGCTGACCATATTTGGATCACCAATCACTGCTATTAGGACAGCGCAGCTGGAGGATATCAAGTCATCATTCTCATCTCCATATAAACCTCACCCGGACCTCCAGTCATCGCTGGATTATACTACTCATCGTGGTAACCAGTCGTACACGTTATCAGATTCTGTTGTGTCTTCCTGTGACTAACCTGTTGACGTCTCTCTTCCAAAGAACCAGTCCGTGCCTCGCCTGCATCCTGGAAAGCCCTGTCTGCCCGCTCCAGCCCGTCCGTTCTGCGAACCCAGCCAACCTCTTCTGCACCCTTCAATAAACTGTTCTTTGTCATTCTCCATAAGCTTACTCCTTGGATCCATATACCACATCCCTGACAGGGAATGCTTTAAACCAAATTTCAACAGCTGTTTTTTTAACTTCCTTTGCTACTAATGCACTACCAATGCAAAAAACAAACAAACAAAAAAACAAAAACAAAACAAACAACCCCCCCCCCCCCAAAAAAAACAAAAAAAAACAAACAACAACAAAACATTTAATTATCTGCTCACTCTACAGTTAATGAGTGGATAATATGACCACATTTATGGTCTTGAGACTTAAATTGCACAATTAAATAAATATTATTCCAGAAGGACAACTAATTATATTACAGTGATCAGAAGGTGCCAGTTTGGCCAAAGACACTTTAATGGACTGTGAGAAAATCGTATTAACTTAGTATTTCAGGAGACACATTAATGCTTGTTGAATGGAAGTCTGTTGAAAGTAGAGATGTTCTTGAGACTGTCCCAAGGGGCTGTCAGTGGTATCACATACCAATGCATTTATATTGCTTCAGGATCAGCAGCTATGTCCACATTCACATGTAATCTATGGTCATATTGGAATGTGTGGCCTTTAAACTTTCACTATACCTACTATTATATCAACATTATCAGATTTTGTAACTTGGCAACCAGCCTGAGCAACAAGCTTCACACTTAATAAGTCAGCTTTCACAATCACAACTTTAAATAACCTCAAACACAAGTTCTATTGCTTTTTTTCCATCACACCTGCAGAGTCTGTGAGATCCTTGCTTGAAAGCTTTCCGTAGCTTTCTAAACGCCCCTCTCCACTTTCTGCCCCCTCCAGTGTCCAACAACCTCCTCCCTCAGTCTGCCCATGGCAGAATGATTAATTTGTGGCTATTGATTTCTCCTCTTGTGAGGGAGACAGAGATCGAGAGGGAGGGAGAGGGTGAGGTTGTGTAAGAGAGGGTCAGAGAAGCAATAGGGTGAGGTGGGGGCAACTTGAAGAGCGAAGCAGGAGAGAGGTGTATGTGTGTTAAGGATGGGGGGCACATCCTGTATTCAGTGTAGTGCCTCTCTGCAGTTCTTTTTTTTCTAATCTTTAATGTAGGGGGGAAAAAAGGCAATGGTTGCAGTCTGGATGCGTCAAACCACCTCCTCTTAGTCTCTCTCCCTCTCTCGGTGGCGATTGGCAATTCACTGAGTGTCCACATGTCATCTTTTGCCCTGCTGCAGCGGCGAGCAGCGTGGCATGCTGGGAGGAGGAAGAGTGGTTATGGCAGCAAGAGAGGGCAGACAAGATGGTGAGACGGATGGAGAAAGGCATTCATCCACTCTCATGTTTCATTACATCTATGTAAATGCTACTCTCTGTGTATGTGTTTACAACCCCCCACCCTATCTCACAACCTGATATAAGACAAACATCTTGTGCACTATTTTCCCTGCCACGATTCTTCATTGCCTCTTCCAGGGCCTCTTCCCATCCTTCCTAGTGTCTTCTTCTTTGGTTAAATCCCATGCAGTTGCTGCTAAGGAAATTTAATATTGTGTGGCCTCTGAAAAGCAGTTGAAGGGGGTCGTGTTGGAAAAGATGACAGGCTGTCTGATCGGCAGTTAATTCTGTTGGGTAATCATTTTAATTAAGCATGTATGTGGTCTCTATGAGGTTAGCATTTGCACTGACGAGCCTGTCTCTCTGCGTACGAGCACATTTCTGACAGAATACGTTTGGAGAAGAGTGTGACCTACATTTCACTGTTTGAGAATTACACACACTGCATGTCTGACTCTATGCAGTTAATTAGAGCAATGAAATATGTACAACAATCAGCAAATGTCAATTTTTGGCACGTGACATTTCAAGGGCATGAATGCAGCAACAGGGACAGGCCATGAAATCAAAGGGGAGTGAGCAAAAATACTCTGGTGGAGATGCCAGAGCAGACATTTGCTTGTGCTTCAATTGATAGCAACATGAAAAAGAAACTTTATTGGTAAATACTATGTTGAAAGAACCCAATATCAGGTACGTATGACAACTTTGGTTAAATTTGTCCTTTACACTAAATGAAGAAATGAAGAATAAATATCTATGGATGCTGGGTGTTGTAAAATCAGTAAAATGAGGAAACTAACTTATTTGGACAAAAAGCAAGCCAAAGAAATTGTGGAAAAAAATAATTCAGGTGGCATTAAATTCAGGTGAGCTACTGTTGTGATCTTGGTTTTGTGTATTTCTTACCAGGATGTCTGCAAACAGTTGAACAAAGGGTGGTTGGATGGAGCAGCTAAGTGCTGAGTTTGTGACCAATATTTGGCAACACTCAACTAAAACATTTTTCTCACCTTCTGGTTGGGTTTAGACAAAACAATTTTTGTAGAATTACAAAGTAAAAAATAACTAAATCTGTTATTTTTGCTCAGAAATGGTGACTTTTATGGATGTCAATTTATGCGCTGCCATGGTTACATGTAAACACAATGAAAAACTGGTTAACTTTAGACAATGTGTCCAGCTCTGGTCCTTGAGGGCCACAGTCCTGCAGGTTTTAGATGTTTCCCTGTTGCAACACACCTGATTTAAATTAAATGGTTCTCCTTAACATCCTGTTGTTATGTTCTGCCCAAGCCTGTTGACCCATTAATCTGATTCAAGTGCTGCAGCAGGAAACATCCAAAACCTGCAGGACCATGGCCCTCGAGGACCGATGTTGGACACCCTTGCTTTAGGTTGCAATATCCCTTGGTTAGGGTTAGGAAATTGTTGTGATTATTACTTGAATTAATTTTATTTACAGCGCAATATTATCGTGTTGATTTCTATTTCTACCCTTCACTTTCATTTGCTTTCAAGACCATTAGTGGATGAATATTCTTTGGGTTTAGGTTGTCTTCCCACCTAACAGTTCATTAGACTCCGTATGATTGGGAAATTGGTTCAGCTCAGGGTTGCAATATTCAGATGGTTCGAGTTGGCTTTTGCATTGCACTTGATCAATCCAAACCAAACCTTTTGAACAATGTATTCCCCTGCTCACCTCAGGAGGTGCTGCATCAAGAAGTACTGAAGGAAAGGCAAGACAAACAAAACAAAACTCTATTGGTCTATACTTAACCATCTACGAGTTAAAGCACAACGACTTCCGTTCTTGCCACATAAGTTGTAGTCCGCCTCCTGCACTTGATTAATTTAAAGCAAACCAAGACTCATGGTTTTAGGCAGAGCAGAATGTTTCTTTAATGCATATCAGAGTCTGGTTGCACATCTACACCTCCCCAAACAAATTTGATTATTAAGGGCTGGTGTGACTACACCTTTAATTGTACTTGGAGCCAGTTATTGAAGAGGATCCTCCACTTGTATGACCTAAAACCTGTCTGTAGGAGCCATTACAGGATTCACAGCATGATTGGTTTAAACCTCTGATTGAACCAGTCGGTGGATGGTCTGGATGGGGTCTAGATGGATCTTTCTCATAGTCCTAATCTTAGTTCTGAGAAATCAGAACATCCACGATCCCAGTCTCAGATCAATGTGAAATCTTAAAAAAGGCATGGCATGCATGTCAAGATTAAAATCTTTAAAGCTTGCTGAAAAGAAGGTGCTTTAAAAATGTTAAACGATTTGGAAACTTCATCTTTTTGATATGGGTCTTCATAGACTCTGCCACTTCACACATCCACATCATGAACATCATGAATCTGGGTCTTTGTTTTAAACTGTTAATGGAAAACTGTCCAAAAATCCTGCTGTCCTCGACTTTCTGCTATAGTTTAGCTTGGCTGTGATTCTACAGTAGCCCATAGAAGACAAACGAAGAGTAAATTTTCTTTAGCTTTTTAAGTACAAATATTAAAAAAAAAAAAAAAGGTTCGCTATTTGGAGTTTTTTTGGCATAGGTATAAACAGTAACGAACCCCAAAACACAACATTTAAAAAAGGGACTCTTTTATGCATTTTGTGGTTTTGTCCCTTGTTGTTGTGTTGTATGCTTCAGATTAGACTCATTATTTGTGTTTTTTCTTCCATATATTTGGACTTGGTTTTTGGGTTGATGGCTTATTATTTTAAAGTATTTAGTGTTTCAATGTATTTCTTATTTTTCTGTCCCGTTCCTTGCTTTTGTATTTTAAAGTTTTGCTTTTCAGTCCATTTTAAATCAAGTTTCACTTTAGACCTTAGTAAGCTGTACTTCCTGTTGTAACTTGTAGTGTTTGTTGCCTCTTCTGTTGAGCTTTATACCTGTGCTTAGTTATCTAATTGCCCTGTACCTGCATTTAATTAGCTGATTACCCCTACTAGTATATATACTACTCCTTTCTTCTTTTTTCTGTTCACTGCCTGATTATGTCATCCCATTAGTTTGTTCCAACTCTGTTCTGCTTGAACCAGTTTGGATTTATGTTGGAGTTACTATTTGCACTGAATGCTAATAATCCTGCCTTGCAGCCTGTTAGCTTTTAGTTTTGTCAACAAAAGTTTATTCTTCACCTTCTAGTTTTATTATTACACTATTACTGTGTATTGAGCACATATCTCTACCACACACTCGCACACTGTTGAACACATTGGGGGCAATGCTGGGTTTGATATGTTGCCTGAAGGCACTTCGACATGTGGACTGAGGAAGCCAGTGATTGAACCACCACTGGCCATTCTATTAGTGGATGACCACTTCCCAAAAACAGCGGCTGTGTAAGGCAACGCAAGGGAAATTTATTTGTATAGCACATTTCATGGACAAGACAATTCAAAGTGCTTTACATAAAACATTAAAAGCATTACAGGTGGTGGAAAGAAAGCATTACAATAGAACATGGCAACCTGAATTAAAAATAACTTCTTGTTATATGTCACATATGTCATACGTTGGTAATGCATCACTATAAAGTTTTTTCCAACAACCCAACACGCCCTAAACATTCGTATAGAGTTTTCAAAAGCTTGTGCAATTTCTACAGCTGTTTTCGTCTTCATTCTTCTTCTGCTTTTTTTTCTTCTTGATGTTCTTCTTCTTCTTCTCTGGTTTGTTTCTTTTGCTGGTCGCATGTCAGCTATTCTGCTCAGCACTGCCCCTCGATTTCCAGTAGAATTACTCCATCTTCTGTGTCAAGCAACGGATAGCTAAGCTCCATGAAAACAGACCAAATAAAGTGCGTAAGCAACACAGGAGATGGACAAAACTGTCAAGCATAGCAGGGCCTTTACCCTGATTCTTTGTTTTTGAAGTTGTTTAAAATAATATCTGAGCAACTTCTGAAGTTTTCTGATACCTTCTGCTTAAATAAAGTCTAGACTAGTATTGATCATTCAAAGGTTGTGAATAACACCCATGACTGTATTCAATTTATCTCCTTAAAGTAGCTTTATTATGTACATTCCTGGAGCCATCGTTGCCTAGCAGCATCCCGAGGTTGAGAAGTCACACTTAACCGTTTTGAACGTACCCCATGGCTGATTCATCGAAGAAACCCAAAAAAACTCTATTGGAGGAAGTGAAGAAAAAAAAAGAGAGACTGGAAAAGAGCAAGAGATAAGACAGGAGTCAACATTGGACAGACTTTTCCTGGCTGGAGAGAGCTCAGACAAGAGGCAGGATGCAAGATAGTTTCTGAATTACCCGTCATCGGGGGGCACCAGACTGAGAAATGTTCAGTAGTGCTTCTTTATTCTCATGGTATCCTTTTTTCTGTAAACATGTCATAATCATGTGACCTTCATTTCATTCTCTGTGCTCATTTTCTAGGCAATTTGTTCACTTTTCTCTTAATTGTCACATTTTTATGTCTTAATTTAATTCAAGTTGACATCAATTCACAAACAGCAATGCAAGATTTTATTCAGTGATCAAGTCACTTGTGGTTTGGAAATGAAGTGCTTTACGCTCCATTTCAGTTTTCAGATGTGCGGCCTTCAGTATTACAACACTGTGTACAACACTTTGTGGCCCAGGAGTGAATGGTATGAAAAACACTGGATGAATAAAAGATCCATTTTCACAACTTGTCCATGCGTCATCCAAAGTGCTCATAGTGGTGATGTACACGGACACATATGCACACAATACAAGGCATCTTAGAGACACAACAGTGGGCCCCGGTGTTGCCTGTACACAGAGGAAAAGAAAATTAAAAAGTTAAAAAACATGTATGCGTAGTAAGCATCTGCAGTCATTTCCAGGTGAAAGTGTGTTCAAGTGTGTGAATGTGTGTGACTTTTTCTCGCTTTGCGCTGCCTGTGTGCATGCTGCTATGATCATGAGAGACACCCTGTCCTGGAAAGCGATCTGAGAGAGCAAAGAGAAGCCACGCTGCTATTCATTAAAAATTCATCCTGTTCCTTACTGCTCTCAGGGATACAGAGACATGAAGGTGAGCGCTGACATACATGCCTGCACACACATTCTCACACTATACACTCTCCTAGAAACAGGGTAGAAGAGAGGGGGAGGAGAAAACAGCATGCTCCACTGGAAATTACATCATCCTCCTCAGTGGACTTAGCAACACCTTATCCTCACCCACATCAGGATGTAACAATGATAACAGAAACAACTTCATTCTGACAAATACCCCGATTCGCTGGGATCTGCACATTAGTGAGGCGTTGTCTTTTTTTGTTTTATCACCGCAAAAATCAGCAGGCCTCAGCATTTCAGCCGAGGCTTTGTCTAAGAGTCAGAGTACGCACTGCTATAGACATGAATAATCGAGTGTCAGCCTTCCTCCGACACCAGGTTTGCATCATTTCTTCTAGGAAGACTATTAAATCATCATACTGCGGGTTAAGCATGCAAGTCACTCCATCAAGTTGCTCCCACGAGACATGTAAGTGATAGAACAAACAGCATCTAAATCAACATCAATCTAAACTGCACCAAAACACACTAAAACAAAATGTCAAAGGTGCATCTCTGTAACTCACCAACCTTTTTATCCATTTTCTACTTTACATCCTCTTGTGTTTTGGACTGAAGCAGTCTCATTGACAGATATAGTCTCATTACAACTGTTTGTTTTCCCAACAGCACCATTTGCTGTGACAGTGGGGTCTGCCAGGCCTGTCGACTGCAGTAAATACTCACTCTGGAGTGCAGTAAACATGGCCATCTGAGCAGCGTCACACTGACAGGCAGCTCTGACGTCCTCGGAGGCACAAAGGCCAGCGAGGCGCCTCAGGGGTTTCGCTTCAACATGGACACTAAAGGACATGAAGACACCAACCTTATTCTTAGAATGTCTTTACACATGTTAAAGTTTACAAACTATTATTTTTCTAAACCGTTCACTGCTGAAAAGCTCCATTTTGATACCTACCTCTCTTGGCCCAACTAGCTAATTAATTAATAATAATGTGATAGAACTGAGCTGCTCATTCTTAGTTTAAAGCCAATTTAATTTCAGATGAAAGATGACCAACATGAAACTTTCATGATTATCAAACATGGCTAAAAACAGCAGTCCCACATCGGATGGTGGGAAATAATAGATCGCCAAGGACAGTATCTGACACAGCCAGAAATGCAGGAGGATCATCCTGCAGCAGAAATGTCTCTTTTGTTGTTGTTACAAATTTTGTACAAAGGCAGTAACAAGTTAATGGTTACGTGGCTGTGGCACAAAGCTCATTGCTAACATAGCTAACATTAAGTTTTCATATTACATAACTTACCCCTCCTGGTGTGATTTTAGGTGATGGATGAAACTGAATGAGGTGGATCAATTACCTGTATTTTTGTGCCACAGATGTTGAATTTACTTCTCTTTTATTTGTCTGTTTTTATTAAGTTTTTGTACTAAAAATTTATAACAAAAGATGGGGTGGCAGCAGGTGTGCTCGCAGGGGCTGCCATCGTTTTTATTGACTGTGCGTGCACACGCATCTGTGTTTATTTATTGTGGATCCCCATTAGCTACAGCTCATCACTCCTATTTTTCTTGGGGTCCAACCCAATATCTAGTCACAAAAATTACAGCAAATCTGTGAACTATATCCAAAATCTGCTATTGTGCACACACAAACAACAACAAAAAGTTGCATCAGTGTTACACCTAGGGAAATTAATTACATCCAGAAGACAGGAGATCCGACAGAAGAGATCATGAAGAAAACATTAAAAATATGATTCTTAACAAGTCTCTAATCACGAGTCCCCATCTCTGTCCTGCAGTGTGACTACTGCTAAAGAATAAAATAATAAAACAAAGCATGGAATGACGTGTTTTTCAATGTCATAATAGCACTGTTGTGCTAAAGACAAACCAGTGTAGATGGAAGCTAAACAAGCTAAATACAGCTTGTAGAAAAAAACAAAAACAAAGATGCAAATGGGGCTGAATCATAGCAACAGAAATCTCTCGTCCCCAGCTCAGACCGTAAGTGCATTAAGAACGATGTCACAAATTGAGGAATTGGTATACCTCAGTAAACTCTGCAGTTATAAAACCTCTATTTTGAGCCGGTTTCTCTTCTTTATTAGATACCTGTCATACAGCGTGGCTTGCAGTGAACTTATAAGATGGTTAAATTCACAGTGTGTAGCAGCCTTAAACTACTCACTAGACAAGGTTTATGCAAATATTTCACAGAGATGTCGCTGACTCCTGGAAGAAGAGCTTCACTACAAACCAGTAGGCAGTCCAGTGGCAGTGGCTTCTCTTAAAGTGAAAACTGAATAGGAGCATCTAAAATAAAATCAGATATTAATTTTAGATCCATCTAAAGGAATAGTTATCAGCCTTTTCATGATACTATAGTTCAGTGTCATTTAATTACCAAAAGCTTTTGTTTTACTAGCAAGTGATGATCTTCAAAATTTTACTATTTGTCTGAAACTCCACAATTTCATGTGAAGCTTTAGACTTTTTTTTTAAGTGGTTTTGGGTCCTCAAGGAGGAATTTAACTGCTTTTGTGGCTTTATAATGGGCTCAATCAAACAAGAGGGCTTTTTGACTGTTTGTACCTTTTTAAATGGATCTTTAAAGGTGCCTGTAATGGGTCCTATACCCAACAGAACACTCATTTCATGAAGAGGCTGGCTGAAAACTTTTCTGGATTTTGGTGCTTTATTTTTGTTTTTATAAAATGTGGTTTAGTTACAGTTACATCAGTGCTCAGTGACTTATTATTGCATGTGAATGTTATCCATTCTCCAATTTAGAGGAAAATATCTTTGTCAGCTTTTTTTTATTTAATTTTTTTTTAAATTGCAGTTTGGACTAAAAAAAAATTAAAAAAAATTAAAAAAAGACATGCAGCCTTTAATCTTCTATTGTTCTGTATTTAAGTTTGTTTATTTTGGCCCTCAACTTATTTACATTTGTTAAAATGAACATCAGACTGCTTTATAAGTAAATGATATGTATTATGTATTAAATGATTAGTAAATAAACTAAATGATCTGATATCTAAACACACCAAAAAGCTTTGTATTTGAACTTTAAATGCAGTGACACAAATACTATTGTGGGCCATCTGGACCAGATCACCTTCATCCTCGATCATCTTTAACATCTCTGTAGAGCTACATCATGCTTTCTCCTCCCTTCTACCACTTTATTTGCCCCTTGCTTACTCCTCCATCTGTCACATTCTGACTCTGCCCTGCAGGCGATACCTCCAGCTGCCCTCCTCTGTCTTCCACCCGGCCCTGGGCAACAACCCAGGAACCTTCAGCTCACTGCTCGCTTCAATCCAGGCCTGAGACTCTCAGTCTGGAGCTCCTTTTGGCTTTCATGATGGTTGCAGAGCTGTCAGCAGCTCTCCCACTGGGTGCTAAGAGGACTTTGCAGAGGTGGGAACATCTCTGTCTCATCTCTTTCGCACTGTTCCGGTTGTCTGTAAATTGAGACTGTGTTTTATGGAGCTACTAATTCCAAGTTATCAATGAAATTTTTATATTGTGGAAACACAAATAAACTCTTTTCAGGATGTAGTGGAGTTTGATAGAACTCAGTTAGTAGAAACTAAGTCATGAAATAGTTCATGACTTGTCAGATCACGCAAGCCGCTTCTAGATCCAGAAACTCCTACTGTGAACAAGGAAGATGTATTAGAAAATTAATTTATTGTATTTTTTTCCTCAAAACAACCCCCCACCAAAAAAAAACACACACACAAAAATTTGTTTTAATACGGATAATTTATGATTAATCATATATGCTAAATGAAGTGCATCTGAGTCATCTAAAGTAATCTTTATCTCAGCTGTTTTATTCATAGAATGGAGGAAAACGATGGGAAACAGTAACATAAAGGCATCGAATTAAGAGAAATATGGAACAGAAAGGCAACTCTTCTTCAAGTACAAGTGGATGAAACCAGGAAATGTTTAACTTATGAATTTGTAATGTTAATTTTCATGATACCTTCATGATGCCTGTGATTATTTTTCTCTGTCAGAGGGGTGTTAATTTTGTGATGAGCATCAATGAAATACTTGGTGTTTATGATCTGTGGGTTTTGTTTTAGGCTTGTCATGTTTAGTCGTTTGTTTTCTTGTCGTTTGTATGTTTTCTCTTGTGTATTCTGTTTTGCTTTCTGCTTCCTGTTTGTTAGTACACCTTGTTTGATTTGCTCATTCACTTTACCTGTTTCCCATTAATCCTTCTGTGTGTAAGCCCCCTGGTTTCCTTTTCACTTTGTCACGTCACTGTCACGGTTTCTGGGTTTTGGTGGGTGTTTTGATTGTTTAGGATTTTGGTTTTTGTCATGATTAGTTCGGTCATGTTCTTGGTTTGTAGTTCTTATGTTCATGCTTTAGTTTTCAGTTTTGTCATGCTTGGTTTTCCCTCTTGTGTTCCTGTGGTTTTCTGTTCCTGCCTCGTTAGTTCACCTGGTCTGATTAGTCATCCACTTCACCTGTGTCTTGTTACTCCCTTTGTGTATAAGTACTCCCGGTTTTCAGTCATTCATTGTCAGATCCTCATTTTGTCATGTTTGGTTTTTGTTCTCTGGAGTTTATCCCCGTCGTCTGTGGTTCCCTGTCGTGAGTTCCTGGGTAATAAACCTTTTTACCTGCACCAGTTCTGCCTCCTGCCTGCATTTGAGTCCTCACCTCCACCGCCATTCATGACAGTAGGATCTGACCACAACTGGACCCAGCAGGTTTGATGGCTTGGTATCAGTTTTACGGTTCTGAGGTTGCTGACTGGTTCCCAACGGTGGAGGAGCCAGACCTGTGGTTTCCTGATCCTCCTCCCACAAGGTCCAGGAGGAGGAGGACGTCCAGGCACCAGGGGCGGCAGCCCATCGAGTACATGTCGTCAAATGAACTGGTGGGAATGCTCCTTGGACTGGACACGGAGCCTGAGCCGCTGGAATATCCAGAGTGGTCGCCGTTCTGGGGAACCAGACTGGCGATTAGCCCAAAACCACTGGGGCAGGCCAGGTCTCGGAGGTCGACACCAGCTCCTCGGTCCACGTCTCGAGTGACGCCATCAGCTCCACGGTCACGGGTGTCGTCACGGGCTCCCAGGCCCACGCCTCCAGTTTCACCTCCAGCTCCAGTGGCTCAGCCTGCGGAGGTCCTGTCAGCTCAGCCTGCGGAGAACCTGTCTGCGCAGCCTGCGGAGGTCCTGCCTGCTCCCAGATCTGCTCCAGTGCCTCAGCACCCCACGTCTGCGCCAAGGTTCTGCCCTGCTCCGCAGCGTCCGACGCCGGCTCCGAGGTCCTGCCCTGCGCCGCAGCGTCCGACGCCGGCTCCGAGGTCCTGCCCTGCGCCGCAGCGTCCGACGCCGGCTCCGAGGTCCTGCCCTGCGCCGCAGCGTCCGACGCCAGCTCCGAGGTCCTGCCCTGCTTTGCAGCGTCCCACGCCAGCTCCGAGGTCCTGCCCTGCTCTGCAGCGTCCCACGCCGGTGCCCAGGTCCTGCCCGTCTCTTCTGGTCCCAGTTCCTGAGGGGGTCTCCAGTGGTGACGCCTCTCTTCTAGTCCCTGTCCCTGAGGGGGTCTCCAGTGGTGACGCCTCTCTTCTGGTCCCTGTCCCTGAGGGGGTCTCCAGTGGTGACGCCTCTCTTCTGGTCCCTGTCCCTGAGGGGGTCTCCGGTAGTGACGCCTCTCTCCTGGTCCCTGTCCCTGAGGGGGTCTCCAGTGGTGACGCCTCTCTTCTGGTCCCTGTCCCTGAGGGGGTCTCCAGTGGTGACGCCTCTCTTCTGGTCCCTGTCCCTGAGGGGGTCTCCAGTGGTGACGCCTCTCTTCTGGTCCCTGTCCCTGAGGGGGTCTCCAGTGGTGACGCCTCTCTTCTGGTCCCTGTCCCTGAGGGGGTCTCCAGTGGTGACGCCTCTCTTCTGATTCCTGTCCCTGAGGGGGTCTCCAGTGGTGACGCCTCTCTTCTGATTCCTGTTCCTGAGGGGGTCTCGGGTCGAGACGCCCCTTACCCACTACTGGTGCCCGACCCAGAGCTCCAGTCTGCCCGTCCGCCGCCAGAGCTCCAGTCTGCCCGTCCGCCGCCAGAGCTCCAGTCTGCCCGTCCGCCGCCAGAGCTCCAGTCTGCCCGTCCGCCGCCAGAGCTCCAGTCTGCCCGTCCGCCGCCAGAGCTCCAGTCTGCCCGTCCGCCGCCAGAGCTCCAGTCTGCCCGTCCGCCGCCAGAGCTCCAGTCTGCCCGTCCGCCGCCAGAGCTCCAGTCTGCCCGTCCGCCGCCAGAGATCCAGCCTGCCCGTCCTCCAGAGCGCCAGTCCAAGCCTGCCCGTCCTCCAGAGCGCCAGTCCAAGCCTGCCCGTCTGCCTGGAAACCTGTCTGTGCGTCCTCCGGGTCGTCCTCTGGAGGTTCTGCCCCGGTTCGTCCGGCCTCCTGACCGGAGCCTGCTGTCTGCACAGCCTCCGGGTCGTCCTCCGGAGGTTCTGCCCCGGTCCGTCCGGCCCCCTGGCCGGCCGCCTGAACTGATCCGGCTGTCTGCACGGCCTCCGGGCCGTCCACCGTCCACCCGGCCGGCCTCCTGACCTAATCCTGCCGTCTGTTCTGCCTCCAGGTGGCTCCCCCTGAACTTTGTCCTGGGGCCTGTCTTGTTTTGGTCGGTCCCTCCTCCGGGCCCCCTCCGCCCACCCTGGGTGGCCGGCTTGGGGTTTTTCTCTTTTGTGGACTTTGTTGGGCCGTCTGGTATCCGGCCCTTGAGGGGGGGGTTCTGTCACGGTTTCTGGGTTTTGGTGGGTGTTTTGATTGTTTAGGATTTTGGTTTTTGTCATGATTAGTTCGGTCATGTTCTTGGTTTGTAGTTCTTATGTTCATGCTTTAGTTTTCAGTTTTGTCATGCTTGGTTTTCCCTCTTGTGTTCCTGTGGTTTTCTGTTCCTGCCTCGTTAGTTCACCTGGTCTGATTAGTCATCCACTTCACCTGTGTCTTGTTACTCCCTTTGTGTATAAGTACTCCCGGTTTTCAGTCATTCATTGTCAGATCCTCATTTTGTCATGTTTGGTTTTTGTTCTCTGGAGTTTATCCCCGTCGTCTGTGGTTCCCTGCCGTGAGTTCCTGGGTAATAAACCTTTTTACCTGCACCAGTTCTGCCTCCTGCCTGCATTTGGGTCCTCACCTCCACCTCCATTCGTGACAGTCACTGTATTCTCCATGTCTTGTTTTGCCCATATAGTCTTCACGTCCTGTAGGGGACAGTTTTAATAATTTTGACATTTCTGTCTGTAATTTCAAGCTCTTTTAACCCAGTGTGTTCAAAAGCCTATGCAAACTATCTTCAAGTGTCTGCTAATAAATGGCATGGGAACTGTCTGTGCAGCACAAACAGAAAATGTATGGCTTGATCTCAAACACAAGGAATGAAATGTTCTAATTGACCCCATAGTCAGGGTCAGTTGGAACATGCCTTGCAGTGAAATTTGACATTATGAAATGATGCCCAAACTTTTAAGCAAAAATGCTTTGGTCCTACAGCATAGAAGTAAAAGACGCACTACGTAAATGTCTAACCAATTTCTGGAGTCGTCATTGCCCAGCAGCGTCCCGAGGCTTAGAAATCACAGTATACAACTTTTTCATCCGAGACGTTGCATGTTTTTCTTCACACGCTAACAAATGGATATAAACACACCAGCTGTTTTTGAACATGCATTGTGGCTGATTAAGCAAAAAAACACAAGAAGACATTAACAGAGGAAGAGAAGAAATGAAAGAGAGAAAGGGACAAAACGGGCACAACATTTGGGGCTTTTCTGTTTCCATGTCTTAATACAGTAATAACAAATATAGAATACAATATGCAACAGGCTTTTGCTGGCTGAAGAGAGCTTACAGTACAGATAGGATATATGATGGCTGCTGGATTAGCCATTGATGGGGAGGCGCTTCACTAGGAACATTGCAAAAGTTCTGTCGTGATTCTTTAAACTACACTAACATCTTAATCACTAACATCGGTTTAGTCTGCTTGAATAAAATGCCATGTGAAAGCAGATTAAACCAATGGTGTGAAGATTTTCTAATTTCCCCACTACAAGAACAAAGTCCCCCTGACTATCCTGGTGCAAATGCACCCTAAAATAAAATGTTATCATTCAAATAACATTTTCTAAACCATTAAAAGCAATCCCACGAAAGCCTGTTACAACTGTCCCAAAGTGCATTATGCATGAGCTAGCTTGCCATACAGCTAACAACTAAAACATTACCACAAATAACCTGCTTGAAAAACAGCTAAGTAGACACATAATCAACATGACATATGTTTGACGAGTTCAACTACAAAGCACTATGTAGTCACAAAAATAATTTGTATAGTAGAAAAAATTACTTTCCTACCTCCAAATGATTTTTTTACCTCATAAATTTAGCTGTGTATGCCTTAAGGCAATACTTTTTCACATGCAGACTAAGGACTAAACTGAACATGTGTAGAGTGAATTATGTGATTCCTAACTTCTCCCTGGTTGGAGAAATTGCAAGTGTTACAACTGACCCCAGTCTCCCATACCTGTTGTGTTTTCTGGATTGTCGTCATCAGTAAAGCCTTCATTGCATCGGTCTGCCTCCTGCCTTGTAAGCCGCCACTTAGGTCCTCACTTAATCCATGCCACACACACTTAGTGATCAAAGTCTATACAGTATTGCAATTCAAGGTAATTCTCATATTCTAACATTCTTACTTGAGTAATAAGGGAAGTGCAAAAAATGAGAAACACCTTTTAAACAATGTCCACAACCCTTGTTAACCATGCTAACCAAAATAAACTGAGCAAATAAATATTTTGTTTGTAATGTGGATGTATACTTTAAAAGAAATTAAGAAGGGGAAAAAATAATATGCTGTTTACATAACTTCAGTGTGATTTATAATGATGCACGACAGGACTGTTCTATCAGATTATATAATAATTGAAAGGACCTAACCAGTGAACATCATCCCACTAAAAATGTGCAAAAAGTCAGTTTTTGAGATTTTTAGTGAACTGAACCTTTAAACATGAACTCTGAGAGTACAAATTACCTTTAAAGTAGAATCCTAACTGCCCCCATGCTGCACATCTATTTCACAGTCATTATTATTATTATAATAGTTAGTACATTAGCATCAGTAACAGCATGCAGATGTATGTGAAGCTCCCTGCAGTGAAGCAACCACAGGCCCTAACTCTGCTTCGTACCTTCCCCCAACTCTGAGATGATGCAGTGTGTTTGGGCTGCATTCTGACACAAAACAAATACACTGTAATAGATTGCAAATGAACTGCGCCATGGACACCACCAATTAATCAAAAGGCAGATTGCCGTGCTTTCTCTGTGCCATTGCAGAAAAAGAGGAGTGAATCGCACCTCCTTAAATGAATGGATTGTATCTGCAGTTAATTATCATTTACTACAGGGTCTCTTTGGGATGTTTCCACAGCTTAAGGATACAACCAGCGAGGTGGAACAGAGAGGAGCTCTGCTGTGATGGAGTCAGAGATTGGCCTGCTGGTAATTACACTTTCATTGTGAGGGGATCAATTCTTTGTAATCAGAGTGCAAACGCACTGAAAATCGAGTGGTTATTCAAGGCACTTCAACATGGAAACTTTACATTTTCACAGGGACAGTAAGTGTTTGATAATCAGTTGCTGAGATTAGCAAAGTCTGACGAGTAAAGAATATTTAGATGGAAAGAATTTAAAAATTGTGATGCACACTTGGCATGGCTGCAACATTCCCTGGTTGCAGTGGCGGCCTTCAGCAGTAAAACTACATTACACATATTCCAGACACTTGTTTGGTCTCAGGGACATTTAAGATGTTAATTTGGTCTCCAACTTCTCCAGATCAGTTTAGCCAATTAATGGCGATCCCACAAGTGATCTTACAAATTAGATACAATGTGAAATGCACCACAAGTAAACACAGAGGAAGCTCTCTTAAGATAATTCTTACAAAAAAACCTGTCATAGGTATGGCTGTTTACCTGACTGCTTTTCTTTTACTGCTTTCTGCAGGGCAGCTTTCAGATGTGATGCAAGGTAAATGTTGAAATTTAAGCCGAATTAGGTTTTGTTTTCAATCCTTTACCATAACCAAATTTTTCTTAATATCTAAACCTAACCATGTATTTTTATACCTAATCAACCTTGAATGACAGTAAAGTCGAAAAGTTGAACAGTACTGGATGGTAGGCACAATTCAACATGATCATTCCCTCCTTCCTGATGTTAGCATTTTAAACATCTGCTGAATCAGATAAGTCTTGTTACCACAAAAAATCATTTTACTGTTTGCATTTGAATCGAAAATAAGCATATGTTATGATTTTGGAAGGGTATAAACCAATTTAGTTTTATAAGTTTCAAGTTTTTTTTTTTTTTGTGTAAAACTACATTTTTGTTAGCAATGACACATTCGGGTGTGTTGACTTAGAATTAGATTTCACAAAGGATAGGAAATCTCATCTTTTTATGCAAAGATTTGGATTAAGACAGTGAGGCAGTGTATTTTCAGTCAAACTACAAAATTTTTCTGAGCATAAACAAATAGTTTTTAACTATTTTTTTTTTTAAAGAAAAGTAGCAAGCTAGTAGCTAGCTAATTTGTTATAGCTAAAAATAAGTAACTCTGCTGCTATTGCTTTGTATTTAGGCAACTATTATATAAGAGTCTGGACTAATTTAAGCCTTTAAAAGACAATAAATGAGCAACATCTCTAGAATTATAGTCAACAACTGTTTTCTTGACCTTCAAATACAATTTAAATCTTCACAGGAACTTCTTTTAGCATTATTTTAGTTTCTTCCATCTACCTTTATAATATTTTTCTCAGGGTAAACCTTACATGGTTAGGCACATAACTTGGGTTTATCAGTATTACTAATACTAATTACTTACTAATTACAATTTTTCATATAAAAAAAAGAACCTTATAATTGATTGGCAGAGAATTGTTCGTATTGATATTTAAAGTATGATTAATAATAATCTACAAGATTTAGTAAAAAGAAAGTAAATGGGATTTTTAAATTATTAATACAACACCAACCAATTTATTTCAGGAAACTGCTTAGTCTTCTTTCACAAATCTTACTAAATGTTTCCATCTGTCATTACGACACTTGCAGTAGAATCCCTTTTCATTGCCTGCTGGAGTTGGGTCTTTGATATTACAAACAGCTATTTGTGTGTCTAAGCTGTATTTTGTACTTGTAAAAGTTTAAATAAGTTGAATTCGGAGGAAGACAGCATAAAACATGATCATGTACAGCAGGCAGTCAGGGGTGCCGGTCTCTCTGTCATGCGCTGCTGAGTAGTGGTGCCACACTGTTTGCTTACACAAATATTGGCTCTGGGTATTTTTTCTATTGATTTGTTCTCTGGTCATGTAGGATAAAGATAGACCCCACCCAACAGGACCAACTGCAGCTAAAAATAACACAAATAAATCAAGGCTATAGTGGCACAAATACACACAGAGAGACTCACACATACAGGCTGCACACATGCAGTCTGCTGGCTGTGATGAAGTGGAGGTGTAAAGTTCAAAGCAGGCAATTATTATGTAGAAACTATGACGCTTCTACTTGATGCATGTCTTAACAATAAAGCTTTGTGTTTTATTTTAGTGTTTCTTATCTATAGCTACGGTTCTTATTCTCAAATCAAATGGATTTTATTTATAAAGCACTTTTCCTGCCAAAGGCAACACAAAATGCTTTACATGGTAAAAACGATTTATGCATATTAAAGTAAAATAAGCCTTCACACACCAAAGTAAACAACAAAAACACATTCATTATTATCTCTCTCACTCGCAGTCACACAAACACATGCAGAAACAGGGCAGTTACCCCGTCCCCCAATCTACACAAGCATGAACTCCCTAATTTCTGTCTCTTACTTTTAATATTTTTATTTTAATACATATCTATCTGGCTTGACACTGCTGTGAGGAAACAATGTCTTGGGGATCCGATCACACCAGGAGCAAGCCACCCATGTCAACAGAGGCCACCACTGCAACCACTCAGATCAGGGCAAGCCACAGGCCAAAGTCCACACCACAGCCATAGGGCTGCAGTGCAGGACCCCCAGTCACCCGGTCAAGGGCGACTAAGCAGGCAAAGCTCCTGGTGCAAAGGATCCCCATGAAGAAAGCACTGGAGTTAAATAAATAAATAAACAGGCAATGTATGATTAAGGTCCTCCGTGCAGAGCACAAGACACACACACACACACACATCAGTCAAAGCCATCAGAAGCATTAATCATACACTAAACCAATTACTATGCAACCACACTCCTCTGCTGTCCATCTTATCTCAGAGACTCAGTCAGGACAGCCAGATGCCACTTCACAAAGCTACTGAGACATGACTACTAATGTAGAATGGAGGAATCATAATAATGTCTATCATTCACTTTAAAACTCTAATGTTGTTTCAAGGTTGGTTTCTGACTTAGAGGGGATGTAAAATAATTGACATGTCTCACGTAAAAACTGATTGATGTTTAATTCTTTTCCAAACTTTCTGGTTAAACAACAAAATCAGATGTTGTCATGAACAAGCAATGACAACTTTCCAACTTCAATTTCAGTCCCTTACAACACAGCAACTGTGAAATAATTGCAATCAACCTTTGGTTCTAAAATAAGACACACTTGAGTGTGAACTGCAAGATCCCACAGTTCCAGAGTGAAAACAACCAGTAAAGGTAAGTTCAGACCAAATGCAAAGTAAACTATATTGGGCAGCAGAATTACATACAAAGCCAATGGAAGTATGAAAATAGACCAATTCTCATATTGGGTAATGCAAGTGTATACAAGCATGTATCAGCACAATTTCAGGATTTAAATTTCTGACAGCAACAGAACTCATTTCAGTCATTGTTGAAATAAAATGTTACTGTGGAGATCACCTTTGCTCCTCAAGTAACATGAGGTGGAAATTCAGGCTTAACACAGAAAAACAAGGTAGTCTGAGTAGAGTCACTTCTTCAGTTGACTTGGTTACTAGCCTGTGCATGTGTGGCAGCACCTTTGCAGGGAAGGGCTTTGGAGGCACAGCTGAAGCAAAGCAGAGAGGGACAAGGAGGAGCCTGTTAGATGTTTTGGTTCAAAACTCCCTTCTGATTATAACTTCTCCTTACAACTGTTAAATCAGCAGGTAAGTCATTAGATCCCTGATCCACACTCAGCCCCATCACTCAGTGCTGATCCACCATAACTCTGTCCCAAATACAGTACAAGCAGTTGTAGAGTTTAGGTAAGTTTGGCAATAACTGTGGTTAATAACACAAAGTAATGCAATTAATCATCAACAAGTTATAATATCTAAAAGACACAAGAAAGGTGATGGTTTCTTTCCAACTGTCCAGCACATAAACAAACAAACAAAAACAATATTAACTTGTTTGGCACCACAAACCACAAGGGTTATGTTGTGTTGTCAGATAGGCTATGGAATAGCACAGCCTATCTTAAACCATGGCTGTTATATACAGAGTTGTGTTCGCTGACTGGAACAAAAAACATTGAGGAACAACAACAAACAAACAAAAAAACTAAAGAAAAAATAAAACAATCAATTTGGTTATATGCAAGTTACAAAGAAGTAAGATGAAGATTTCTTTTCAACGATCAATTCTGAACACAATATCATGTCACTGAGTATTGTCCATTTATCATGCGAGCAGTCGTGTGAATTTAATATTTGCTGAGTTTGAACATATTCATTAAATAATAGAAAAATCTTCTTCAACAAGGGTAACAAAAACTTTTCAGAAATTTTAGTAAGCTTACTTTAGTTTGGCCTTTTTTTTCAACCTTTTTCCAAATGCATAATTTTAAAACGTGCATAACAAAAACTTTATATATATGAGCATTTACCAAACAGATAGAAAGTCCACATGTTTAGACAGCAGATTAATTGGCTGATACAAACACAGGATATTTACCAAAGAAAAAGGGTTCACATCAAGTGTGGAATCACTATCTTCTGTGAAAGTGACATCATTAAATACTCTAAAAATTCTCAATTGAAACTCTACCAGAAATTAATCTATTAGTGGTACTTTACTGATTGTGCCACATGTTCTGTTTCAATAACAGAGGCAGCACAGCCTGGAGGCAGTACAGCCTGGTGCCAGCACAGGAACCTCCAGGGTAGAAAGTGGCTGGGCATATCAGAGCTGCTTCCAAGAATTTCTAAAACTGTTGTTGGAATTACTGCAGTTTCATTTCCATTTCCTTGATTATGACAGGACTCTGATATTCTGTTCAATAGTTTTGAGTCCAAGTCCATTTTTGGCACAGATTAAAGTTCTAAATTACAAGTGTTACGCAGATCCCAGAGGCAACACAAAATATTTGAAATGCATTTAAAACACATGCCTGATACTTCACAGTGAATATAAATGTAACAAAACATACTGTATGTGTCTAATGAGCTATAAAACAAATCCAGGGCTGCTCTCAAATATAATCAATAAACTCTACACTGATACCACAGTCTGTGTGCTGTGGCTGTAAGAAAGATAACAAATGGCAGCTTTGCTAGTAAGACAACCAAAGGCCAGAGTCCTGTACTGATCTTACACTGCCTCTTGACTGTGCTTAATTCCGTAATAGCTGGTCTGTAATTTTGGCTTAGTGGGCAATAGAGAGGGCAAAGTGGAGAGCAATAAACCAGTTGCGTTCAGCAGCGACTGTGTGCAGTCTCAGTGGAGCTCCAGTGGAGGCAGGAGAGGGCAAAATGAATCCCATCCATCGCCAGCTGCAGGGCAGAGTGACAGTGCAGCGTAATGGAGCTCAGTCACTTTACACAGGCTGTTATCAGATGAGGGAAGAGCAGCCCTGAGGAATGATACTGACACAGGACACAAGGCTCAGTTTCTTCTCCAACAAGTGGTCTTGAATCTGTTTTCCATCCTTGCTGTCCTTAACTTGTTACCATAACCTGGCCCATTCCACAGAATGTACAGTGAATCAGTGTCATAATACAGTGTAATGACCCTTTAGGGCTGGGACATTAGTCTGTGTGGGCAATCTCCAGCTGGGTAATCCTTACATGATTGGACTATGAGACTAATCCTGCTCTTTTCTGCTGCTCTTCTATCTGCATTTATCTCATCCGGCCCCTCATCATTCAAACATGTACACAACATACTCCCACATGTATTTTCTGATGCATGAATATACACTACAGTGCTGCTCCCACATGCTTATACATAAACTCATGAAGCAGGATGCATGAAGTGTGATGTGCATTGATCGATATGATCTGTGGGAGGCTGTATTGAAGTCATAGGCATTTCTTTTCGGAGGAAAATTAATTTTTACTAGATAATATCTTACTGATGAAGTGAAAGAACACAATTACAGAAAAGATTTGCCTTGAAATTAAAAGGACAGCTAATAAGTCAATTCTTGACATGAAACAGGAAAATGTTCATCTTTTTTTTTATTTCTTTTGAAGTGTTGAATCTCTGAAATCTCAATGAACTGAGTCCTTTTCCTACTAAAATAAATGAAAGATCTCCCAATTTTCCATGAGTTTGTGAGCAGAAGCACACAGTTTGAGGATGTCCTTTGCCCTCAGATTTGCATCCTAAAGGCAACATGTAGACTGGCAGATAATCAATGGCCAGATGCGTTGCTGGCAGCTATAAATTATTGTAAAGCATCCATATGCGGGATTTGGACACTGCGAGCACAATGAGCCTTTGTGTAGTTTCAAGAAAGATAAACATCAGACGCCGTGGTGGCCCTCCTTCATCATGGAGTCTGCCATTTCTTTCCAGCGCCTCCTCCTCACTGTGGAGCCTGAGGGTGGGGCTGTAATGAAGATGAATGCCGCAGCTTAGCGTCGCAGCACACCTGGCGCGGGAGGGGGGAAAGCTCAGTGGCAGTGCCGGAGACTGGTCGGAGGAGCAACAACCTCCAGGGGCAAATTCATCAGCAACACGCATGTTAACTGTGAGTCCTGTTCATGCCTCATCATACTGTCTGCAGCCTCATCCATGCATGTGCAACAACAGTCTCTGAAGTTTTAAAGCTCTTATAAGACTTAAAGAGGACCATAACAAATTTAAATAACATGAGTCTTCCTCCCAAAAAAGTTTGCAAACAAACAAAACGAAAACAAGGAAGTAAACATAACAAATAAAAGCCATAACTTGTGCAGGAATGCACATCAAAATGTGACAACATTAAGGGTTTGACAAACAGTTATTTACATATGTGAATTTGTAACTAAAGGTTTTCTGGAAATAATTTCACAGAGCCCAAAACATCTTGACAAACAAATAGTCCAAACACCCACAAAACAGACTTCTGTTGGTTGATGATCTCCCTGTTACTTTCCAAAAATTAATAGCTATAGTTTAGTCAAAAAAGTCTCTCATTCATTAAAAAAAACTCACTATAATCCTGTAAAGCCTTCTTCAAATGTTTTGTTTTAGTCTAATCTGCAGATTTAAGCCCAAGGATAAAAATGACATAAAAAATCTATTTTGCTTTAAAAAAAGAATAAATAAATTACAAATCATTGCTGCTTGTAAGATTGCATAATGGGTAATTGAGGAGTAATGTGGTGGATAATTATGACATTGTTCCAGTTAAAATGGTCTCTTTATGGGCTCCAATAAAAATCATCTGATATTGTTGGAACCAATCAGAAATCAGGAATCTTGGACAAGCGATCCCTCTGCGGAGAGTTTTTCTCAATGGTTCATGCCACAGTACTCATTTTTTATGTGTTATATGTGTCTATTGTACATTCAGGTTTTTCTGATTCAGCTTTGACAGATGAGATAAACCTGATTCAGTGTGTTAAAAAAAAATCTGAGTTCAGGCTTGTCTGGACAGAAAGATCATCAAGTTCCTAAAGCCCAAGATGACATACATTAAACACGGCATCAGAGCTAAAAATCTATAGGGAATGTTTTATGTTTTGCTGTTCAAAATTAAATAAATGACTAATCATTTGTCATAATACTGTAGAATTTAAGCAATCAACCAATTAGTTCTTTAAGCATTAAAAATATGAATAAAAACATTCCTAATCAAGTGTAAATCTGCTAAAACAAACTCAATCTAAAGTGCTAGACATAGAGGTTTAATCAAAAGTTAAATTTTGTGTGTTGCTCTGACATGCAGCGAGGGAAGCTGAGGTCACTGTGTTCAAGCATCCAGTGTGGGTATTCCCGTTTTGCCATTTCACTGGTTATTCTTTCCAGTAACTGGTTATACAAACACAAAGCATCGCCCACCTGTGTCCACTCTGTGAGCAGGATGTGTGGGCCTGCGCTGCCAAACACACAGTCTATGTTCAGTGCTGCGATAAGGACTTAACAACTGCTTCAACCATTAGCAGCCTCAGTTTATGCCTGATCACCAGTAAGACTTCATTTAAGAAGAGGAAGAGATGAATACCAGTCATCCTGGCACTTGGAATTAATAGAGTTGAGCTGCAAACTGAAGCCTAATTAACATCTGAAATGTTAAACTTGATATGAGTCTCTATGAGCTGAAACAAGGCAGGGCTTTGCAGTAAGCAGCCTGCTTATCGCTGCCTCTCTCCAGCTGCATCCGCTCACCACGTTTTTCAATTTCTAGTTTAAAATGTTCAGACTACCTATAATTAAATGTACTCGCTTTTTAAGACCCAATTTCCTGAGCAGGAAGTCATTTGAATGAGAATTTAAATGAATCTGACCCCAGTAAGTAAATGCAGTGCCCCCGTTTTTCCACTCCCTTGCCTCCTCTGGGCTGAGGATCATTCATGAATCACAAATGACAAATCTGGGTTTATTTCCAGCCATTTTGATCCTCGATTCAAAGGAGGAGGTTCATTGTGCTGATACAAAAGCAGCACACACGCATACACACACATGAACCGAGCTGAAAGTGTGAAGTGTTTTGATGTCATCTTGACTCTGTCCTGCTTTGTTTGCCAATTAAATAACAGCCTGGCAGGGATAAAAAGCCAGCCACTGTTACAATTACACCCCAGCTGTGATTAATCCTATGTGCAGTGTAATAACTGCAGCATTCGATCAGCATTCAGTGTTGTTCTCTTATCTATCAGGGAGAAGCAAATGAGCTTTTTTCCCCAAAAACACGCTCCCACCTGAAGCCTGCTGGGTGAAACCACAGCTTTCTGTTGTTGACACCTGAGCAGCTTCTCAGGTACAGCTGAGGTGTAAACGCAGTGATCGGACGTGGAGCTGGGCCGATAATGAAGCTGTGCTGATGCAGGTGTCGCTGTGATTTCTGAAGTTTAACACTGATGCTTTTTTTTCTCTGCCTGCTTTGAACATTTACATCTAACAAAGTAATAAGTCAATTAAACTTAGTAGAAATTTAAAGCATTTACAAGTTGCTTCTCATTCAAACAGGCATTGTTTTGTTCATCCAATGTATAAGCCCTCAAAAATATGCACTGCTTTCTCCCTACGATTCGAATCATTGCATCATTTTAACATTTGTAAATCACTAAAAAATCAACAGCTGGCAATGATGATGTCAACTGAGGACTCCATTCATCAGTTTGCTGCTCACTACTGAGGGAACTATTGATTATCCATAGGGATAGGAACTGAGTGAAAGCATTTAAAGCCAATTCTTGATACTGTACCAACATGTACTACTGTAGATTGTTTTTCCCATCCTGTCACAGATCCTATAAGCAGGAAATGTGAACTACTGAAAATCAATTGTCATGATTTGGGTTTGAAATATTTTAGAGAGAGAAATCTGTTAAATCTGTTAAACCATGGTTAAATACAAAAACCATAAGTTGTGCAACAATTGTAGTGAAAGCAGACAATGCCGATTTGTCTAGTGTTTTTCAACCCGTTCATCAATCCGAACCTCCTTCTTATGGGACTTTCTGAAGCAACGTAGTATTATAAATTCAGAACTGCTGGACCATCTCAGTGTCTTAGTATAAGGGACAAAAAATACTTGATTCTTTCTTTTAATTACTCAAAATCCTCTGGGCAAAGCCAGGCTGATTATGCTGATAAGTTTAAACACATGGTAAGGTAGAAACTGTTCATACAAGCACAGAAACACTGAAAAAAAATAAAAAAAATACTGGATGAGGCACTCAATAAGCATGTCATGAATAAAGCACTCAAATCAACAAAGTGTGAGAAGAAGAACCAGTCGATGAACAGGACTGGTTCGCTGTTTGGTCTGGACTTTTGTGTGTTGTGACAAACGCAGCTTGGAGGCTGAGAAGATGGATTCTCTCTAAAGAAATCTTGTGAATCAATGCAATGGTACCCCAGACAAAAGTGCCAAAGGGGGGCTTGTTTTGCTCAAACATGCAGGACAAACAAATTCTTAATCTATTTCAGGGAAAGTCGCACAGTCCAAATGTTCATCAAATGTGTGCTATGTTTGTTGCCCCTCTAGTTATTGTAAAAAACAAATGAAATATCACTGAACAAAACTATCCCAGTGGCTGACCATCGGTGAACCTAAATTCAGTTTGATCTGACCCCCTCCTTTGTTCCCATTATTAACACAACATCATCCAGAAAGCGCTTTGAGTGGGGTTGGGATTAGCTTGTTTAAACAAGCTTTGCATTCAGTTTTCAGTGGGAAGAGACTCCTCTTCATAGAATTAATGTAGATAATCAGTAAAGGGAAGATAATGACAGCACTGAGTGGTTTTTACATTCAGTATTTCAAACTTGGCCCCTCTTTCTCTTCGCTGCAGTTGATGTAACTGAGAAATAGATTTACGATTAAAAATCACATTTTTTTTCATAACTAAGATTGAAACAGAAAAAAAGCAATGAAAAAGCAATTGTTTATTATGTAATCTGTTGGTTTTGGGGGGTTGGAGGGGGCCTGTTTCTTTTAAAATCAGCCAGTTGCTAACTAAAAATTTGATTCCATGAAAACAGACAACAAAAATTGGAAGAAAATCTATTTTTTAGGTATTTGATATGTTTATTAATTTTTAAATAAACTCTTAAGAGTTATATTTTGACATTTAAATAAACCCATCAGCATAACACCACACCAAGCTGCTTCTTTGTTGAATTTTATGTGAAAGCATCCTAAAGAAACAAGGAAATGCCAGCAGAGGACTGCGGCTCTACAGGGCAGTATAAAAAACTTCCAGCTATTATGATACTTTAACATCACCCATGTGTTTATTATTCATTTTCTAAGCAGGTCCCAGTAAAATGTTGACCCTCCTCCCAACAAAATGAGACCTTGACACACAAAACTGTGTCTCATTCTCCATTTTCCACCAACAGCCAGAGTTAATTTCTTGATAAACGTTGCTTTAAATGTGACAACAAAGCTTGGCTGATCATAATAAGCAGTAATTTCAATTTAACACCCTAGTGTAATTAATTCTACCCAGTTCTTTCTGAACATGAAACAATCCAGTTTTACTTTCTTAAGATCTTTTAAAGCTCTGATTTAGCAGAGCTAATGGTGTGGAGCATTTTTAAGGCCTATGTGCTGAAAAAAATCCTGAATATAACTGGACCCCCCTGTAAACAGTGAAATGAAAACTCATACTAAAGCTTTGCAAAGCTGAGCAGAGCTGCAGTTCTCTGCATGCTGCACCACTGACTTCTTTCATATTGTTGTTTAATCATAGTTATTAAAGAAATACTGATAAAGGCTGCTTTAAAATTTCAGTTTAAAGTAACTTATCAAGCTTTGAGCAGAGAGAGCTGCTGCTGCTTATCACAACCTTCAGCAGCATGAAGTCAGACACCGGAGCCTTTTTAGGATCTTACAGCTAAGAAGATGAGCAGATTTGTAACGCTCTGTGCCCTCGCAAGGTTACAGCGCCTCCTTCCTATGCCTCCGCTGGGGCATGACAGAGAACACGCCACCTCCGTCTGACAAGGCAGACACTGGAGGTCGACTTGGAAACCTGCGCTCCGGATGAGAGCCTGTTTGGCATCTCAGAAAGCAGAGAGCACAGACAGGTCAGAGGTCGCATGACAGGCACCGTTGCCACCATCAAGGCTGTCAGGCAGGTCAGGCTGGCTGACAGATGGGACTGCACTTCTACCGTGACTTAACTTTTGGGTCCTCACACAGCTTCTGTGTGTTTTATATTTTAATATTTAAGTTCTATTTCTGACTTTAAAAACTCTTGATTTGTGTGGGAGTTGTTTAAGGAGCAAGACTCCTTCACCTGGAGATAAATACCTAAAATTAACTGTTAATCTGAATTTAAGCGGAAAGTTAATTTGTTATTATTGTCTGTTTTGATTGCTTGTTGCCCTGATATCTGGTAGCATGTCATTTTAAAAACAAAGGAGGCTGTTTCTTGCCAGATTGTGTGATTAGAGCCTCAGAGAAGTATAATTATAGACTGTTTTCGATAGAAAAGAAAAGGGGAAACAAGACAATGTAAAGTTAAAATAAATTATAGTAAGAAGTATGTTTTCAGTTCTTTCTGGTGAATTAAAAAAAAAACATTTACATCCAACTTTTATTGAATGTGTGAATCCTTGAAAGCAAAACAGTCTCTCTGCTGCAACCTGATCACAAGTTGCATGAATCATATAAACTAGAACAGGATGTTTATTTGTCAAATTCATTCATTACAGTCACAAGAAAGTAAAACCAGTACTGAACAAGACAAAAGATTATATAAAGGTTAGAACAGAAGAACATGATGTGTATTTAACTGCAAGTTTTCTGCTTTATCATGAGGTTTGTCTTTCTTGGATTGGTTGATTTAAAGCATAAAGATCAATTAAAGCACAAAGCGTAGATGTATTCTGAGCTACCTGAGGGGGATCCCAAAAAAGAAACCTGCAGGACAACACTGACCCAACTAAAGTTGGGAAGTAGAAGTTTCTTTCTGCACCCTCATCTCCCTTTTGCACCAATCATTTTAATGTGCATCGTCAGAGAAACGATCCCAGATGAGAGAGTTGTATATAATCTTTGGTCAGAAACATTGTATGTGTTTAAATGTCGTTTCATTTAGTTATTTTCTTCATTCAGGCTTAAAAACAAAACTATATACCATTTGCATGTTGCATGGAAGTTTGACAGAGGGTTACAGAGGAGCAGCTCCACTTATACCAAACACTCAAGCCATGACAGCTCCAAACAAAACCATGTTGGGGAAACTTTGAGCAGCAGTGGAACTCAGATGGAGAGGTCTCTCCTCTTACCTTCCAAGCAGCACGTTCTCCACAGGCCCGAGTGGGTCATCACCTCCTCGTTCTTCTTGCTGGTCTCGTTCTCGCTCATGGACTTGGTCTTGCAGACGCCGCGGGAGTACAGCCAGTAGTCCGTGCCGACCGCGATGGTCATGAGGCTGAAGGCCGCGAAGGCGCCCACCGTGGTCAGCAGCATCTGGACTCCGCGGTCGAACAGACCCATGTTTCCGCATTCCATGAAAGGGGGACCCCCTTTCCTCTTGATGTACAGGAAGTAAATATTTGAAAATTTGCGGGACCAAACCAAACCGAAAAAACGGGCTATACTCGAGCGGAAGGAGAGGGAGGAAGGAGGGGGAGGATGCGGTAGGAACCTTATGGTTGCGTTTGGGTGAGGACCACAACAAGAGAAAAACTGAGGATGAGAGTTTTTTTGGAGGGGAGAAAGAGGAAGAGGCAGGAATGTCTCTCCTCTTGGTTTGCCTTACTTTCCCACTAATCTAAGACAAAAACAAAATGAGTGATGCAGAGGATGGCAGCACCTCGACAGGCCTGTAACTGCAGATGTAGCCAACACTAAAGCCACTTGCAGCAAGAAAAGCAACAAATGTAAATAATAACAGTAAGTTATTAACGGATTAATTGTAGCCTAAATAGATTGGGCTGAACCTGGGAATGGACGTGAGTTTAGCTCTAAAACAACCTCGTTATTAAAGGTTAGAACTGTACACAGAGCTGAATTTACATGAGCTCAAATGGAGCAATTAAGTGGTGTAGGGGTAGCAATGTTAAAAGTAATGGCAGGCTTACAGTACAACAGTTCAATGTGTAGTTACTTTAGTCAAAGGCTATAAGTGTAGCTATATCCAAGGTAATTCTAAATACTATTATTACTTGACTGCTCTTATTCTATAAGGTCTTGCCAGTTCAAAGGGGGGAAAGCGAAGAGATACTAAAATGAAGAGGAAAACGAAATACAGCAAGCAAATCTATCATCTTAATAAAAGAGAATAAAGAAATAAGCCATTCAAGTGATGTAGCGAGGAAATAAAAGTTATTCCCTGGGTGTTTTATAACAGCCTATTGAGAGGTTAAAAAATCCTAACGCTGGCTTCTCTCAAATCAACCCGGTGGAATGAGGGAATCAAGGCTCAACGATTAAATTAATTAATTAGCAGGCAAAAAAATCTCCCAAAAAAGGTAGAACCCTCTTAAAAGAATAAATAAATAATAATAACAATAAATCAACCGCTTATATTTTCCTTTTTCCTAAAATTTTGATCCCCAGTTTCCATATGTAGCTCTATAGCTCTGGGAAGGTTTCCGCCGAAAATGGGGGTCTGCGGTCAGAGGAGGTTCGGTCGTCGACGATCCGGAGAGAGCGGGGAGCATCCAGCAAGGCAAGCCGACCATCACTCGACATAGAGCCGGCAGGAGGAGGACAAGGAGTCGGTGTGGGCGCCTTCGCAGCCGAAGATGCTTCTTCGGTGGCTGGAGGGGCAGGATGGTGCTGATGCCGTCGCTGCTGTTGCTGCTCTGGTATCCAAATTCACCGTGGCAGTTTCACACTGAGGACGGTCCTGTTTGTATAGTAGCCCTTGCGCCATGTAATAGAAAGAAAAAATGAAATCAGGCGAACGTTACGATGTCCCTGTTTCCCCCTCCTCCTCCTCTTCCTCTGCTCCTTTCTCACCCTGCGCTCTCGGATGCAGGTTTGGCCGCTTTGCAGAAAAAAAAGAAAGAAATCTATATTACACAATCAGGAGAGTGAGTCGCACAGATCCACAGTCAGCGCTGTTGTCACGATGTCAGTGTGAGCGGCTCTGCACTTTCATACAGTCTTTCTTTCTCTTTGCACTGATGCCGAGTGATGTCAGAGTAAAGAAGCTGCTCTTTATTCGGCAGGTTAGTTTTCTTATTCTTTCTCTTCACCAGCGACGTTTAAAGGCCTCACAGTGTGTGTGAGTGTGTGACTGTATGTGTGTGTATGTGTTCTCTGCGCTGCAGCAATGGGGGGCTCGTTGCTGGAAAGATATGAAAGATTTTTTAATTCCGTTTCTGTGAGTGGTGGAGGGGGCGGAACGAGGGGGATGTAGAGATGGTGGACTCTCTCCATCTCTGTGTCTCACTCTTTTTTCTTAAATGGTGGATTACTGAATTGCACTTGTGTGCACAGACTGAGATTTACGCATTTATTGGCTCATTAATATTGACCGATCCAATTGTTGCAGCGCTCTCTCTCTTGTACCCGGCCCTCAAGTCATCCCACCAAATTTCCGACTTCACTTATCTTTCTGTTGCCCGCTCTTGTCTTGAGAAGCTGCATTTTTTTAGGTTACGGAAAACGGCTTCGAAGGCAGACATCTATGCTCTGATTAAACGATTCTCCATGGATGACAATTAGCAACGGAGATGAACGACACTCCGGCTAAAGCAAGATGCTAATTTAAATCAAGTTGTGGGTTTTTAATGCCTTCTCTCTGCATTAAATTCACATATATGCCATTTTAAAGTCAGACACCTGTGTCAGTGATGTTCTGTTAGAGATATGAGTGAAGCGGTGGTGCTGAAAGGACAGCTCCCTCCAGCTCCGCGACGCCTCTGTGGAGTTGGTCGCCCCCTGCTGGTAAAACGTGTTTATTTCAACCTATAAAAACTCAAAATACACACGGTCAACTTCTACGCCCCTCTATAATAGTAGTTAAGCTACAAACACATCAATGTAGAAATACTCCAGTGGAAGTCAGGAACCTGCAACCTGAAGTTGAATCAGTAAGTCAAATGAGGAAAGCGATTCTTGAGGCTTCCAGACAATTTATGCTGAATTAAATAAGTATTTCATAACTGGATGTGACAATTAAATACAAGGACAAATTTTCTTATAATAGTCTTTATTCATAAGTTCACCAGAGTGTTTTTGAATATTGAATGTTTACAATTTAAAGTCCAGACTAAATAATCCTTAAAATGATTGATTTATCTAAATGTAAAAGTTACTAAAATAAATATCTGAAACTTTTTTTTCCATATTAACATGATAAAGCCAACTGTAAAATGCATTGTCTACCTATGTATAGTTTCTAATTATTTTTCATGTTTACCAGTTGATAGTATTTCAGCCATTTTCATTTAATGCTGTTTGTAAATGCTGTTAAAAAAGGTGTCTTTAAAAATGTTCTCACACATATTAAGGTACATAAGGTACCACAGAATGGTACTGCTAGCATAACATGAAAATATCCTCATAAAGTGAAGGTACTTCAGTTTAGGTACAGTAGGGGAATAATGTTACTGAATAGTCAGGACAGCAACACGAGGGGCCTGTGCAAAAACCTTAAAACCTGATATTAGATTCTCTTTACAAAAAACAGATTTATATACGTTCCCTGTGCTAGTTTAACAGCAATATGTCAGTTTATGCACAGATGTTGCTTAAACAAAATGAGAAGTTATGGGGTATGTGTTTACACTAGTTACTCCATGAGACAGTTTTTCTGCAGAGTCCTTTGTTTTAAAATGTATTTTGCTGATGGCTACTTCAGCCAGATGTTAGATCTCTAACACAATGAGAAATATATTTAATTAAGCACCCTAATATTTGTGGTTCCTGCTGTACACAATCTGTAAAATTGACAATAATTACATTCTGTAATTTACTAACAACTGATTTAAATGGTTTTATTGAAGTATTACTGTAGTAATTTCATTTTATTTTACTTTCCACTGCTACTCAATATTTTCTCAATTTTTTTTTTATTATTCTCAATTTGTATGTGTTATTAAAATACTTACTGGACTGTATTTATATGTCAGTTTTACTATACAGAATAAACTGAAACTGTGGAACTTTTCCTCCTTTTATTGGTATTTGATTATTTTAGAACTATTTTTCTTTATGTTTTTGAGAGTTCAGAAACTAAAGCAAAGGTGTGAAGTCTTCCTTTACCTGAGATAATGCTTCCTGTGGGCGGAGCTGCAGACTCTACATAAGGAACCAGCTCACCTGGGCAGAGTTTTAAAACATGGACACCTGGCCAGCCACGCATGGATGCATCCTTCGATGCTGTTTGGATTGTGTAAATTTAACATGCGCTTGCTTTGTTTGTAGTTATTGTCTGAGTAAAGCTTCAGAAATGGTTTGGCTATTAGATACTGTATTTCCATAACTGTATTGTGTGCTTGTCATTCTTTTTCTGCTCTATATCTGATTAAAAGAAGGGATTTGAGAGCCCTGACATTTGCTCATTTCTCCTAATAGTCTTCATCCTGATCGCTTCTGCAACTTGAAATCTACAGATGCAAATATTCAAATGTGAATTGTTTTTAAATCTTATAAATACTTGAAAACATTAAGAAAATGCTTAAAACTTTAAAGCAAACAAATCACATTGGGAGGTATTAATGTAATCTTCTTTTTAAGAAGAACTTGAAAGTAATGTGAAAAGAAATAAAACTGACAGATTTATCTTCATCGTAAATGACAGCTGCAGGTCACACCAGAGCACATGTTTTCCCTTCTAGTATTATTTCTAAAGCTAAAAGCAAAATTTTTCTTTATACGTACAAAAGCATTTTCATTAGAAGAGAAAATAAACATGTACCTTGTAACCATAGTAATAAAGTAAAGTAAATGTAGAGGTATTTAAAATGTCATACCACTTTATTTATAAAACACTTTCAAAACAACAATGCTGACCAAAGTGATGCATAGAAAAGATAAAAATTAAAAGAATTAGGATACAACAGGACAAAGTAAAATATAAAAAAAGTACAAGAAAACTTTTTTAATAAAAATTTCTTTGGAAAACTTTGCAGCAGAATTCTTCATCTCTGGTCCACGAGGGTCATTGTCCAGCAGGTTTTAATTGCTTCTCTGATCTAATGCACAATTTAAACTAAATGGATCCAAAGGATTGTTGTCAAGTTCTGCACAATGATCCATTAATTTGAATCAGGTGTGTTAAAACAGGAAAACATACACAGGAAAATCTACAGGACGATGGCCCTCGAAGACCTGAGTTTGGGACCCCTGCTTTAAGCATGTTCATTGGACTACAGTATGATTGTTCAGACCAAGTGTAAAATTAAATGCAAACATAATCATGAAAATATATACAAATTATTAACATTTACCACCTAAGAAAAATGAGCTAATATTGAATTTTGTTCAACTACACGATCATTACATGTGTCCAGTCAAACAAACTCAAATTTCCTGTTCATGCCTTTATAAAACACAGCTCACATGATAGCTCCCATGTGCAATCTTAAACAAATCACTAACAAAATAATGACCTAAAACAGCTTTTAGAAAGAGACTAAACATTATTATTGTGATGTGAGCCTTCCCTACCACCAACATTTCCAGCTGTATCAGCACCCTGTGAGGCTGTGCATTGTTTTTTTTGGTGGAGACCCTGATGATGAGGATGAAAAATGTCGTTGAGCTGCTCATACAACCAGCAGCGTCAGAGAGAGAGAGAGAGATTTCCTGTGCAGGTCTCCTTGTGAAAAAGTCACCATCATGTTTCTCTCAGGCCTCAGGGCCTCCTGTCCGATATCAGATGAGCTCCGGTCAGACACGTTTGGACAAGTGCATTTCTGCTTCTCTTAGTTCAGCATTTACTACAACTCATTCACTGAGCAGCAGCATGTTGAAGCATGTATGAGACTTAGAATGCATTAAAAAGTAAAATAATAATAATAATAATAATAATAATAATAATAATAATAATAATAATAAGAAGAAGAAGAAGAAGAAGAAGAAGAAGAAGGAAGTACTTCCTTCCTATTCTTTTTAAAATAATCTGTTCAAAGTAACTAAGAAGGAGAAAACTTTCCATCACTTTTGTCATTTCAAGTTAAACAGCAGATTATGGGACATTATGGTAAACCGGAAATAAAGGTATCTGATATGCTGGTTGCCAAATATCAAAAAGAAGAAAAAGTAAAAGTGAGATAATGCTGAGTAGTCAAAAAAGGTCTGTATTCATAGAGTGCTTTACTGTACCTGCAACAATACCCAAAGCACTTTACGTCACATTCAACCATTCACACACTGATGGCGGAAGCTGCCATGCCAGGCCCTAACTACGACCCATCAGGAGCAATTGGAGGTTTGGCATCTTGCTCATGAGCTTGACAGGCCCAGGATCGAACCAGCAACCCTCAGGCTACAAGACGGCCACTCTACTCACTGAGCTACGCCGCCTAGCTCAAGGAAATTTACACGATGGGTCTGAATCACTACACTAGTTTGAAGTGAATTTTATAGTAGTTTCCTAATCAGTCATCATTTAAAAATTTACATTTGGCTGCACGTTTCAAGAAAAGATTTTGTCCCTGTGAAAGTAGCTACTAACTTTATATAAGGCTATCAACCTGATGTTAGCATGAAGCTACGTAGCAGTGCTAATCTAGCTATATGTTAGCACTAGATTAGTTTTAAGATAATGTGGGCAAACCATGTCATATGAAGTTGTCAGTAAGTGTGTTTAGAGTCTACACATCAGCTCAGTTAATCTGATTTTCACCTCAGAGCTGGTAAAATACAGATGCTCAAAGGGTACCTCAGCATGTTAGTCCTGGCTAAGCAAGCGCTACATAATCCAGTTTAATTTTAACCGGAAGCTACCAAGGCTGCTAGGTGATTTTGATGTAATTTACTACATGAAAATGTGGAGAAATATATCCCGAAAAGTTTTATTTTGTATAGGAAGATGTAAAAATTTAAAGAAAAGGTGATATTTACAAGAAGGGGACAGTTCAGCCCGAGACAGCCTCCAGCCCGAGTGTTGGCAGCCCTGAGCTAACAACACAAATCAACCAACTTACCTTTCTTTGGATCTTTTTTAACTTTATAACAAAGATCCATGTTTAAAAGTCTAGTTCTGCCACTGAGTAAATGTTATTGCCTTTCACCAATTCAAACACTTTTACAGAGCTTCTCTATCATACACATACACTTCAATAAAGCATGTGTGTAATTCTGTCTTCCTCAAAGACACTTTTAACATGTGGAGTAAGGAAACCAGATGATGTGAAAAGAAATTTAAATGCTGAGGTAAAGAAACTAAAAACTATTCTTTTCACCAATTATGAATTTATTTTTTTCTTTCCATCATATGCAGCATGTCAACATGCAGCCAGTAATCATGCCAGCTTAACCTGGCTAAACTGAATCAACATGGTTTCATGACAAAATGTAAAAAAAATCACAAAACAGAAAACTTTGTATTCATGTTGACAAAGACAACATTTGTACTTTTTCCTCTCTTGACATGCAATCCAGGACAGTTTTCAAAGAATTGTCCTTTAATAAGACTTCTGGTTCATGTGTCCAATGTGTTTTATGAGGATCCCCAAACAAGTCGACCTCGGCTCCTAGTAAATCAGGAATAGGTCATTTTTATGTTGTTGTCACTGTCTGTTGTAATGTAAGCCATGAGGTTTCCCATACCTTAACCGTGTAGTTTGTAATTCCAAACCGTAACTAAAACTTTATAAATACATTGCTGAAAAGCTTGAAAAGTTAATTAAAAAAATACAAATTTATGGAAAAATGCTCAAATACGAGAGGTTTCTTTCATCTAATCTGACGCATTTTAATGTTTTATTTTAATCCTTTTTAAACAGTTTTTTTGGTTGATCAGTTATAGGGCATGATATTAGTAAAGGTTCCAAAATATCCAAGTCTTTGCCAGCTAATAATATTTTATGTGACCTATTAAATGCCAAATGACATCCTCATCCATATCATGCTGTTAATATGTTTATCGGTCAGTTGTTTATCTGTAAAAATAACTGTCATGTTATGTTGTGTAACTGTCACTCTGCCTTTTAGAGGTAAAACCATGCACCCCTTCTCCTCTTCATCAACACTTCTTTACATTAATGGTCTCAATAATCCATCTCTGGACCCTGACAGATCTTCATTCCTTCTACAGAGTTTAATAACCAAAAAAAATATGCCTTCAAATGATCTCTACATCGTTCATTTCAAGTGATTGTTATGGTGTAAAGGTTTGGAGAAAATAATTAAAGGAATAAATGGAATTAGGTTAGAATTATAGATATGGTGTGGTCTCTGTCAGAGGATGTCCAGGGGGTTAAGTAAACAAACTGAATAACTTCATGCCACTCTTTTTTCTACAGTAGAATACAGTAGAAACACTGAATGCAGCACAGCCTCATCTGCAGATTGCATCACTTCTCCCTGAAGAGAGACCTTGAGCTCACACTAAAGACCTCTCTGATTCTTTCTCTCTCTGACCGGATTTGGGACAATGTTCACTTTCATTAAACAATTACCCCTGACAGGCAAGAAGGGTGCGCAAATCAGGTCCCAGGACCGTAGCTGCACTGGTCCCACGTGGACTCTTTATGCCAATCTGACATGAACTCAGCAGGCTGCAAATCCAGCCTTAATCGTGCGCTTGTTAGCTCCCCCCCTTGAGCTTTAGCTCAGGGAGGTCTTCCAGTAAATTGTACTCTGGAGTAAAAGAAAGCAGAAAAAAAGGATTTCTTAAAGATGGTCAGACTTTGAACCTTTCCCTTCCATTTTTAGTAACACCCATGGGTCCTCAGGTCTCCCGGGTGGAAACATTTCTTTCCAGCAGGATGGAAAATTAGACCTTACAGACAGGAGATGGGAGTTGAACGAATTCAATGAGAATAATTGCTAATGTCACAAAGAAAAGCAAACATGAACAATGTTAAATATTGTTTGGTTACTAAAAAAGTAAAATTGCTGAGAGTGGCATGGTCTTTAATTTGGATATAAAATGGGTTTTTTTCTGAGCAAGTTTAGACAGGTATGTCAGGCATGGGCTTTTATTTATTTATTACCCCTTTGCAATCTGCAAGCATGTATTTCTATATTCAATAACCAATAATTTTACCCTTGAATTTATAGTGCTGTCTTCATCCAAAATAATACATCTTAATTTACTTTTTAATTATATATCATTAATTGAACTGAAATGAATTGAATTTAATTACATTTAAATAGGAAGGGTGCAGACACAAGCTCTCTCCCATGAAGTCATAATGAAGGTGGCAGTAAAAAAGGATAATATACTATTTGTGGATAGGTAAATAGTATATATCACAAATTGTAGCAGATAGAGGTGTAAAATGGCAGAAAATGACAATCTGAGTAAATGCTCTTAGTTCCTGTCCTCCACTGCAGCTGTGTGTTCTGCCGATGTTCACAGCAGACTCGCGTGTGAGGACACTGCCATGTCAGCAGCGTTTCCGTCCTGATCCCCGGGTGTCGGTGCTGAGCTGAGTGCAGCTGAGTGAGCATTTTGACATGAATGTCTCTGTGCTGCTAACGCACACATGCATACAGGCCTTGATCCAGCCCTACTACATGCATGCTGCAGCTGCTCTGCATTGATGACAGCCCCTGGGTGCAGTCCTGGTTCAGAGTCCCCAGGTGTTCATCTAAGAGCTTCAGCTCTGAGAGATGCTCACCTGGCCTCAGGTAGAACTGCAGTTTCAGCTGCAAAACCCAGTTAGTGATGTGGGTTTTTACTCCTGCATGTGTGACGATGCACTTAATGACTTCAACTTGTGGACATTTTCTATAATTTTTTCCCTTCAACTCTTAAAAAGATGCCCCCAGATTACATTCAACCACTAACTGACTTTGATGAAAACCATAACATTACTTCCACCATGGTTCATAGTTGTCATGCAAATACTTTCACTGAAAGTCCTAAATCTTTGCACATCTGCCAGGTTTCCTGTAGATTCTGGAATTATAATGTTCTTGAAGACTTGTTTTTACATCTAACGCTGCTCTTGGCTGAACTTTCTGAAGTGGAGATGAATGAATAACCTGCCGCTTTTAATTTACACAACCTAAAGATGACTTCCTCACAATTGAGTTATTAATGTTTTGTTAATTAGTAAAGACATGTTTTCAAGTTCTGTGCCATATTAATAGGTTTCCACTTCCTCCTCTGAAGGCCTTGTGAAACTTAAAGATCTGATTGCAAAGGCACCACATATAGAAAGAGACCAGCAGCTGAAAAAAAAGATAAAGCTGAATCTGCATCTTATCATCTCTGCTTTAAAATGAGCAGATAGACCCTGAAAAGACAGAAGTAATTCAACCTACACAGCACCAAACTAAAGCAATATAGGTCAATATAGAGACTAAAGTATTTGTGAATAGTTAACTTCAGTTAACTTCATGCTCTCTCTCTCTCTCTCTCTCTCTCTCTCTCTCTCTCTCTCTCTCTCTATCTATCTATCTATCTATATATATATATATATATATATATATATATATATACTTAAGTCATTCTTTCTTAACCAAGAGTCAGTGTGTACTTTTGAGGAAAATCAGCTGATGGAAAAGACATGAATGCGTATTTCTTCCATAACTGTCTGCTAGAGAAAACCTTTTTTAAGAGAAAGAATATGTTCTCTGTTTTTCAACAGATTGTTGGAATGTGTGCTGATGCACATAGTGATCAGCTGAGCATGTAAATGCAGTCAGTGTGTTAGCTGGCTTCGGAGTGAAGGCTTTATAAGTGCAATTAGGTTGTTTTATTATATATGCTGAACAGACAGGATGATGAACAGGCTGTAAAGGAGGTGTTAGTCTGTTTAAGAAGGGTCAAAACATTGGCATCAAGCAGAGAAAACATCTAAGGAATTGCATAAACTACTAAAATAGTCTCATATGGGTAGTTTTTTCAGGTTGAGTTACTTCTAACAGATTATAATTATTTGTTCATGGCCATTTCGGTAATTCTTTAATATTGTGTGTATAATTAATATGCTGCATTTTAGGGAGGTGAATCACAAGGTCAATCAATGAAATGGCGTATTTCCTACAGCACCTGAAGGCATCATCAGGAAATGACTGAAAAATCCTCAGCTTGTTGCTTTTTTGAAAGCTATTTTGGATCAGCGCAAAGGACGAAACGGATACACGCTCTGCTGTGATTGGTTGTCAGAATCAAGATCTTTTATTTAATTGGTTGACAGGTCAGGACGGTCAGCACAGCTGATCCAATGTAGCAATCGGTCTGCATTGTTTTCACCATTTAGCTGCTAAACAAAACAAAACTTTGCTATCAGCAGTCACGACCGGGCTAAAATGGGTGCGGCTTGTTGAGGTGGAGAAATGAAATCGAAACCAACATACTTGAGGTGAGCTTCAAAAGTTTCTCACCGAGTTTAGAGGTTATTTCTTCAGGCTAAAATTTCTAACACATCACCGGCTTTCCAGCTGCTTTTTATTCAGGTGAAGGAGGCGACCCAGAGGTGCTGAGGAGAGATGTCTGCAGCAAGGTAAAGTCTGAATGTGTGAAAACCAAATGACATGTCGGAAGACCTCATCTGAAATTTGATAATGGTTGCTGTTTTCCAGGTGCAATATTGGTGCTCTCAGCATAAAAAAACTACAACACAAAAAAACAAAAACAAAACAAAACATCAACCTTAAAGTTAATCCCCGACTTCACAAAAAATGGACTTATTCCAACTAGCTGACGTAATATTTAACAGTAGTTACTCTAGCATTTATTTGAAACCTCTTTCAGATAAAATTAATTTCTGATTAATTTTACAACCTAAAAAAGAAGAATGTGTGGAATATTTCACAAATGAGTGCAAATTTGTATAATGTAATCTGTATTGTTTTTATTTGTCTCTGCATTCCCTGCAACAGATACAACAGCAAATGCCACACATGCCCTGATGTATTAGTGTCAATATTAATGTAACTGATCAAGTTGTGTATTTTTATTAATCACTCATGGGTATATTTTTAGGTAAACATTCTCGAGTGTTTACTATGATTTACTGTGAAACAAATGTACTTGGGTGACATCTGCTGGTCAAATCGTACAAGTGTTACAAGTTTGAGTAAAGCATCAGTAACCATACCAATCAAAGTTTTTGAACTTGTAAAACAAAATCAATGTTCTATACATGTGATTAAAAATGAGTGCTGTCTTAAGGGCATTGAAAGGTGGTGGCAGGACTTTGCAGTAATGCTACAGATGTTTCCAGTGGTAGTACTTCAGCTTTGATTGCTACCTGATGCTCTCAGGATTTCAGCGGTAGAAATATTTAACTTGGTCCAACAATCTTCTTCTTGTGTCTTCTTTATAGGTGCTGTTTTAGTCTTTTAGACTTCCTCCAGTAACTTGGCACTCTTTAGTGCAAAGTTAGTCTTTAGTCCCCTGCTAAGGGACTAAAGATGGAAATTAGCCTTGGCTATAATCTTGTATGTTTACATGTGTTCGTCAGTATGCGTTGTCCCTTTATTAAAAAAAAAAAAAAAAATGTAGTAAGGGAAATCAACATCCTTTCTTGAAGCTGATGAAAGGGTCTTTGTTCTGGCTCTGACTGGTGCTAGGATCTGCAGTAGGTGTATCTGGATGTTCAAGGTTGGTTAGGATGCTTTAAAGGGCAGGGAACATATTGTTCTCTGTGGACATGGTTCGTATTTCTCTCAAACCAGGTGAGCATTGTGTGGTTGTGCCACTTTTTTCATCTCTTTTGTAAGCTGGCCCTGAGGAAAGTGTAGGATGTGTTCTGTGTCAATTCTCAACTTTATTGTTGGAAGAAATGGAGGAGGAAATGCTTTGGTTCAGCATATTTAGTTATGTTGAGTCTTGGGGTGGCTGATATATCAAATATATGTATCCTGAATAGTTTGATATGCAATATATAAAATGGCTACATCAAAACATTGAGTACTAATTATAACAGCAGTGTTTAAAATGATCTACATGCTTTTTTTTTGTCTTTGTTGAGCTTCTTGAATTTAGTTTAATTTAGTTTTGTTAATGGCATATGAGTGCAGGTCTCTGGTTACTTGTAAGAAGTTTAAAATATTTAGCTCCATTATGATTTTTCTTTTGTAACCTTTTTATACGTAGTGTAGATCTATTTAGAAGCTGATTGCTAGTATATGGATGGGTGGGAATAGTATATTTGCAAAAGAACCATTTGAAAACACTGAAATATATGTTTGTGTTTCACAATTTAGCCAAAAAATAACACAATACTAGTTATTTGTCATATTGCGCAGCCCTAGTTGAGTCTGTTTAAAGAGATTTCATGGTCATCTTTTACTTTGCTCATGTTACCATTTACAAGACCGGACAGATGGATTTTTGTTCCTTGAGAACCTTGAGAAGCAAATTTCTGGCTTGACGCTTCTGTTTCAGACATGTTGAATTCTTAAATAGATCTCTATTTCTCCTCTGTACAGACATAAAGAAACATGAGAACTTTACAGGAAACATCAATGAAAGCTGCAGATGAAAGTTTTTAAAGAGTTCTTCTCTGTTTTTGTTTTTAAATGTGACTGCTTCTGTTTTACAGGAAGGAACTGCAGGAGGCCTTGGGCCGCTACACCTCAGATACCCTCACCTGCATCCACACAGTGCGAGGATTCTCTGAGATGTTCTCTAAATGGATGGTGTGGAGGGAGACCGAGTTGGAGATGATGACAGACATCAAAACCAGGGCTGATAAAATCAAAAATCAAGCTTTTTTTGAATATGTGAAGAACATGTTCAGCAAGGCAAGCGCAGAGAGCAGGCGTGCAGAGCTGCAGAACGAGCTGGATGAAGTGTTGAACGACACTCTGGAAGGTCTGGAAGAGCTCGACTGCTTCCTGGAGGCAGTGGAGAAGCTGGCCGTCACCTCGCTGCACGTGTTCACGGAAAACCGGGTGTTACACCTGCCCGAGGAGATCAGCCTTGATTATGTTCAGGCCGTCATCACCGCTGCACGACTCACCTGTCCTCTCCTCCTGGAGTTTAAACGAGATGCAAGCGTTTTCTTCCTTCCCAAGCTTCAGAATGTGGAGGTGTTGGCTTACCAGCTGGACAGATACATACAGAAGTCCAAGAGCATCTGTGAGAAGATGGAGAAAAGGTAAACTGATATTAGATGAACCAAAAGATAACATTGTTGTGACAGTAGCAGGTCCTGCAGAATTAAATGTAAATGTGTCTTTTTCAGCTGCTTCAGTGACTTTTCTCTGATGATGACGGAGGAATCTGTGATTGAGCTCAGTGAGGATTTGTCTGAAGATGACATACAGAGGATGCTCGATCAAATTAATCAGCTTCATGATATCAGGTTAGTTTTACCATGGAATGCTAATGGGAGAAAGTCTTCAGCCTCTCTTCATTTCTATTTATTTTTCCTCCAAGCAGCCAGACGTTCTTATTATCTAAGTGGTCTTGAGCTGCAGTTCTCTAGACCAGTAGTTCCCAAACTTTTTCAGCCATGACCCTCAACATGTGTTGGAAAACTGTCAGAATCTTCATAAATAAAGTGTTTTTTGGTGGATTCGGTTCACCGATTTAACACATCTACATGCCCAAAATCTGCTTCTCTTACAAAGATGATGCCTAATTAAGATTTTTAATTAGTAATAACTTATTAATAAATTAACACATTCAGTTCACAGATTCATCTGTTTGTATTAATGTGTTCATTTTGACAGCCCTACTTAAAATCCTGCATTATTTAACAAATGTAGCCTTTCTTTGTTTTACAATGATGACTCGACTGTTTTTGACAATATCTGAAGAAACGAGGGAGGGCTCAAGCTTTTTCACAGCATTGTGTGTGTTTGATGCAAATTGTAAGTATTTAAATGTTTGGTTTGTACAGCAGAACGTCTTATTTACATTTGTATTTTCTCCAGAGCTAATAAAGACCTACATTGTTGTCAGATGACTCAGATCCTGTCTTCTCCTGCAGTACCAAGCAGAGATTGTAATTTAGGCTTAATCCTTATTTTTCTCATTGGCCCCAACACTCAGTTTGGTAAATCAAGGTTCCATTTTTCTTTTGGGGATCAGTCCATGATGGCTTTTAAGCCATCCCATTGTTGACCACTGCCCCAAATCCCTTCATACAAAAGAAAGATCATCTTCATCCCTGAAGCTGAAAGACTTTTGGATGAGTCTTTTGCATTATTTTCTGCATTTTTTGCAAACAGCACACTGACGCCTTGTTATAATTCAAGTCTTGTTTTGCATGTTTTGGTTTTTATTTGATTATTTGTCAGGTTTTATTATAACTGTGACCTCAGATTAAAGCTGAATCCACATCATGCAAATAATGTGCTGCTTTCATCATTTTAAAAAAGGAGAACCTCCTCCTGTAAAACTCCAGGTGGGGCGTAGGAAGTTTAACATGGAATGCATAGTTATATTATTATTAAAATATTACATTTTGTAGCTTCTAGGAAGAAAAAACAACAACAAAAAGCATTTGATTAAAAATATTTAATCTTTTATTCTTTCAGGGAGGACCTGAACTTCCGGATGGTGTTCTTGTTTCAGGAGGAATCGTGTGACTGCTTCATCAAAGAGTTCAATGAGCGACAGCCCAGGATGCTTGACTTTCTAAACGAGCTGGAGGAGAATGCTGTTCAGCTGGACAAGATGAATAAAGGGGCAAAAATCTCCAGTGTAGCAGGCAGCTCAGTGGGGGCAGTAGGAGGTGTGCTCTCCATTGTTGGTTTGGCATTAATGCCGGTCACAGCAGGAGTGTCTCTGGGTCTGACGATGGCTGGTGTAGGGCTGGGAGTCACCAGCGGAGTCAACAGCATCGTCACCACCGCCACAGAGGTCGGCGTTAATCGTACACATCAGAAGAAAGCTGGGGAAATCTTCCAAAGCTTCATGGAGGATGTGACAAAACTCCAGGATTGTCTAGAGGAGGTGACCAGACAGGCAGTGTCCAAAATGGAGGCAAATACCACCAGCATGGCTGTGGGAATAAGCAAGCTCATTTGTAAAGCTGGTACCGTTGGGAAAAGCATTGATTCCTTAGTCGATCTGGCTTCTGCTGCAAAGCTGTTAAAAAATGAAGAGATCATCGCAACTGCAGGTAAAGTTGTGGCTCAGGAAGGAGGAGCATTACGCAACATACCCAGGGTGGCCTCAGATATCCCCGATGTTGGTCAGGCAGCAGCTAAAGGGACTCTTGTTGTTTCCAAGTCAGCCAGAGCTGGTTTTATCGCACTCAATGCTCTGTTCCTCGGTATGGATATCTTCTTCATCTGTAAGGACAGCATCAGTCTGTCCAGAGGAAGCGAGACTGAGGCCTCACAGTTCATCAGAGCCAGAGCTGCACTCTGGAGCTCAGAGATCAACTCATGGAAAAAGATTCATAACTCTCTGAAAGAAGGCCTGCAGAGATCAGGGAAAAAAGAAGCTGTCCTGGAGACGCCATTTTATCTGGAGCAGATTTAAACGCGTTGTCCAGTTTCCATCTCATGAACTAATCTGAATGGAAAAAATCTTTGTTGCTCTTTATTTTGCTTAGATGTAAATTGACTGATTTTGAGTATGTAAACTACTTTTTTAAAGATTTTTTTCTAAAGATTTCTTGTCTGAATAAGCAACATTTTATTCATTCAGCTTTATCACAAATAATCATGGTCGTTCTTCACCTGGAAAACAAGACAAGTGGGATTAATATGATCATTGATGAGGTGTTACATGTAGAAAAAAGTCATGCAGAATAAATTCTATAATGGTTTGTATTTATACAGCGCTTTACTGTACCTGGAGTGGTTTATTTGTTCCTTAATTCGTGGTCAGATTACAGGGTCACTTACATTTATCACTTGTTCTGTCAGGTTTAAAAAAAATGCTTTATTTTATGTTGATCATAAGTTTTTGTAATATGCTTGAACTAAACACTGTATTTCACCTTATTTGTCTTTATTTTGCACTTTGATGCTGTGGATCAGTAACAGTTTAAAGGAAATGTGTTTAAAAATTACAATAAAATTTTTATCACTAATGTGAGATAATAAACAAGATTGGACATTATTCATTGATTACTACTTATTATTGATATTAAAGCAACTTGTTACACAGCAGTAATTTCTTCACTACTTGGAAGCCAATCATCCATCGGGCCCCAGAGGTCTGCTGAGGATGTTATTGTGGTCCTGCTCTCTGCAACAAGCTGGCTTTAAACCGCCATCATTTCCCAGGCCTGCCATTAATTTTTGTGTTTGAATGTTTGCACATTTTGGTGATTTAAATTTTGTATTTCTGATCCTTTTATCTGGTTGTTTAAACGTTGTTTCTTTCGTATTTCTTGTGGCTGCCCTCATTTTTAGCCTTTTTAGTGTTTAGCTGTAATGTGATCTAAAGACAAAAGTTGCATTACAGCATTAAAAAGTCCTTCTGTAGCTTTTGCCTGTAAGGGACCACGGCAGAACAAAAAACAGATTTCTAAAAGGAAGGAAGACTTGCCATGGATGCTTCATCATCATAGTCAGTTCCCTAAAATCTGTCATGCTTTAAGCGAAATCTGTGTTTTGTCCTGATATGAACCATCAGTTTTCTCACGTACAGTGACAATAGTTTACTCTGTCTGCAGCCTGAAAGCTTCAATGTAAGATTTAACTGTTATCCAGAAATATGCAGTTTATTTACTGCCTGAAAAATGTAGATAAATAATTATATGTTTACAAATATATAAATATGTCAGGTTTACAATGTGTTTTTTTTTTTTTTTTTTTTGTATTATTACAGTTTTAATTTGAGTGGTTTTTCATTGGGGGTTTATTGGTCATGTTTGGTGTACAGGTACATCTAAAAAAATTGAATATCATGAAAAAGTCAATATTTTTTGTCACTCATTTATGAAAGTGAAACCCATAAATTGTTTAGATTCGTGATGCATACAGTGAAATATTTCAGGCCTTTATTTTTTTTAATTTTGATAATAATGGCTTATAGATGATCATGAAAACCCAAAGTCTGGTCTCACAAAATTAGAATATTATATAAGATCAGTTAAAAAGGATATTTTAAACAGAAATGTCAGGCTTCTGAAAAATATGTTCATTCCTATGGCTTCCTTTTTGTGTGAATTAATGCATCAATGCAGCGTGATGTGGAGGCAATCAGTACGGTGGCCAGGAGGTACAAAACAATATTACATAGAGTGAAATACTTTTACATTTTCGTAATACACATTTACATCCAGTGAAACACTTTTACAAGTTTACCAAAACACAATTACAAATTATAGGTTTTACACCAAAATCTGTGATCCATCAGAATCTGTGACCACAGGCGGGCGATAGTGTACATTTCTCTGCATGTACGTTTTAGAACCATAGACTGTATATAAAAGAAAACACACTTCTGGTAGCTAACAGAATGTGTTACTTTATTGTACCTGCATTATAAGGAACTCAGATTTCTATAAAAGACTTTGCTCGTCTTCTAAGACGTACGTGCAGAGAGCTCTCTGCAGTCACAGATTCTGATGGGTCACAGATTTTGGTGAAACACCTATCTTTGTAATTGTGTTTCGGTAAACTTGTAAAAGTGCTTCACTGGATTTAAATTTGTATGGCGAAAATGTATGTGTTTCACTCAATGTAATATTGTTTGCACTTCCCGGTGTTGTGCCATTAAGTGATTGTCTGCCAAAAATTGATTAGACCGCCGCGTGAGCGCGCGCAGCTTGTTGTCACACAGTTTCTCTCTGTGTCTATTGTCTGCGGTTGTTCCTCTCTGTATAAAACCGACATAGCACGCGAATGCAAGTCACAGTATGTCTATATTAACAAAGAAAGTGTGCTTTTACAAGTGCTTTAACGGAATTATTACAACTGAAGATGAAGAGGTGCTGTAATCTGAAACAATATTCAGGCATCTTGCTGCCTTACTCTTTAGGCTTCACGTGTTTGCCTTATGCTTGTTTATTTAAAGTATGTAAAGTCTAAAAAGTATATTATTTGTGTGTTGATTTACAAAGTTTAATTTCCACTGATGTTCGTGAATTATTTTGTTTATTTATTTTTTAGAGTACATTTCTTAATTAAATGCAGACTCTACATTAAAGTGGTAGAGTTACTACCACTAGCAGATTACTGGCCAGCTAGTACATTATACCCATCCCCTTATCCTTTAAAGTGGAATTGGGCCTCAGAATAATCATTTTAACTTACCAAAAGCTGATCAGGGGCCCTATAATTGTCAATAAAACAAAAATGTTCTTTGAAATGACTACAGTTTATTCAGGTAAGACATATTTACAGATTACTAGCCACTCAATTCCTTACATTTCTTTGACACGTGGTGTGGAAATGCCTGTCTTGAAAGAACATGAACACAAAGAGTTCATTGTGACAGTCTAGAATCTAGACTGTCGGCAGAGGACGTCACCATCACCATCCAGAGTGAGCCGGTGGAGAGGGTGGAGGAGTTAAAGGCACAGATTTTTTTATACCACTAGAGGGCAGCAGCAGTACACTATTTAGACAAGTTATTCATTTATTGTGCCCAATAAAAGACTCAGTTTACAGACAGGTCTTTAAAAAACATTGCAACATCAAACAATAAAATACATACAGGTACATCTAAAACAAATTTTTAATAATAAAACAAAAAATGTTCCTTGAAATGGCTACAGTTTATTCAGGTAAGACATATTTTACAGATTACTAGCCACTTAGTTCCTTACATCCACTCCAAAACCCTTTATGGTGGAATTAGGCCTCAGAATAGTTGTTTTTACCTGCCAAAAATGGACCTGTAGTTGTCAATAAAACAGAAAATGTTCCTTGAAAGTGGATGTAAGGAACTAGGTGGCCAGTATAAAGCACATATAAAACAAAACAACCTAATTTGACTAAAGTTCTGTACACAACCATAAGCATGATAACAAGAGCATAACTAAACAAAATTATTACATCCATGAAAAAAAGGGAGAACATAAAGGTGTGATGTTCCAACTAGATAACCTTGATTAGAAAAGAATTAAAATGTTGAGAAAATAGAAGAGGTGTGAGTTCAGAGTAAGTACAAACAAATGGAAAAAAATCTGTATTTGATGGAAAGTAAAAAAAAGAAGAAGCAAGAACATATCTAGGATTAAAGGACTGATGACTCAGCAGGATTTAGAAAAACTTGTCCATGCATTTATCTTTAGTAGACTGGACAACTGTAATGCTGTCCTCACAGGTCTCCTAAAAAGTCCATCAGACAGCTGCACTTAGTCCAGCACGCTGCTGCTCGAGTCCTCACTAAGACCAAGAATGTAGATCATATAAGTCCAGTCCTCAGATCTTTACACTGGCTTCCTGTCTCTCAAAGAACTGACTTCAAAATCCTGCTGTTAGTTTATAAAGCTCTGAATAGTGTAGGACCAAAATACATTCAGGATCTTCTGGTTTGTTATGAACCAACCAGATTCCTCAGGTCATCAGGGTCAGATCTACTTTCTGTTCCCACAGTGAGAACTAAACGTGGAGAGGCAGCGTTCAGCTTTTATGCTCCTCACATGTGGAACAAACTCCCAGAAAACTGCAGTCTACTGAAACTCAGCAGTTTTAAATCAGGGTTGAAAACTTTTCTATTTGCTGCCTATTATAAAAACAACTATTAAATTCCCCACACTGGAACTCTATTTCTTTCATTTTATCTGTTTTATTTGAGCTTTTTTCCTTTTTTGTTTTTATTTAATTTCTTTTATTTCTTTTAAAGTTTGTTTTTGAGGCTCTTGTTATTGCTTCCTGCACCCAGCTGTAATGCTTTTAATGTTTTATGTAAAGCACTTTGAATAGTCTTGTACATGAAATGTGCTATACAAAATAAACTTTCCTTGCATTGCCTTATGCAGCTCATTGTAAAAGATCGCCTGCGACGACAGCATCATTGTTAAAGTATACACAAAGAGCTTAATTATTCAAGGGTGAAACTGATCACATACAGACAGGAGCTTGCACAAAACCAGTCTGACAACTGCTGCCTCACAAGAGCATCAGTTGTTACTGCAACAATGGTGGAAATCTATACCATTGGAATAACTGCAGACAGAAAGGAACAGGGTGTGCCTTACAGCAGGGCTGGAGCAGGAAACAAAGTCAAGTTGAGAGCTGTACATTCACTCAGGCCACCCCAACTCATATACTGCAAGCATACGTTCACACTCATGCAAGTGTATGTACACACACATAGACTAAATAATCACCAAAGCACATTATTCTAGACCAACAATCCTACTGTATAAACTACAAACCCCTAGTCTATTGTTTTTCTCTTCTCTACACTCATCAAAAGGTTCAATACAACATTCAAAACAGGACTCTTTTATTAATGGTGGTTTTACGAGATGGACAAAGAAAAGGGAAGTTTATTTGTATAGCACATTCCTCTCATTTAAAGAGATTTCAGCTTTCAATGAGACAGATGCTGCTTTAGTAAAATAACTGTTGTATACAACAGTTAAGTAATTAATTTCTAAAGTAATCAACAGATTTTTCTTTATGTTCAGGATGAGAAATCCCAAAGTGCCCTTATAGCTTGTTTGGCTTTATACTGTCAGATACTGATATTTTGAGACACACAACACATTGTGGCCATGCCTTTACCCACCATTGACCATTACCGTTACTTGACCATTACCTGATCAAGTCTAGGTTTAGGGAAGATATGCCTTATCATACTGTCTTGTCTTTTTTTTATGGTAGTTGAAATCTCTAGGAAAACCATGCATTTTATTTAGCCTAGCTGTTTAGCCTAGCTACGCTAGGACCTACCAAAAATTTCATGCAGTAAAATAAGCCGTTTTGTTACCAAGTCATTTACAGCTGTTTCTGAGTTGGAACAGGAAGAAATCCACCTGTCAGTTTCACACAGCACATTATATTACCCAATATCCTATCTATGATACCAAGAAATGCCATATAAAACCTAGTCATTATCCAAGGTTGAAATAACCAGTAGCTTTATGCTCAGCGAACAGCAGATATAACAGAACTACAACAATCCACAGCAACAATAGAATGAAGTTTTGACAGGAAGTAGTACCAGGGTCATTATTACAGCGACATAAGAAGGGTCATGAAGAATCTCAACTAGTGATCATTATGTGATGTTCAGATATGAATCTGCAGCTTGTCCTGATGCCTGAAGACAGCAAGAAGAAGCAAAATGGAAAGCAGAAAGAAGAAAGAGACAAAAACACCACAGACAGAAGGCAACGACCCTTCAATTAAAACTATCACCAGACAACACACTGCTACACTTGTAGATAAACACACCAGAAAATTTCCTGTGGCTTTTACAGAAAAAACAGAGCTGCCAGTGATTAAGAATTCTTAAATAATAACCAAATAAAAAGACATATCACAAATGTATCACAACACCAACCAGATACAAATTCACAGAAACAAAAAAGAAAAAATGATCTCTTAGAGTATAAATTCACTGACAAACTAAGTGACTGTGTCACATGCAGAGGATCATGCAAATACAACTATGCCTCTATGGAGGCTAGAGCCAGGGCCCCAGGAGCCCAGATGCAGCCCCCCCTGGCTTGAACACCCCGATGTTCCAGCCTCACACCCTGGGAACCAGGGCTTTTTCATTCTCTAACGTTAGATAATTCATATCAGGTCAAGCTGACACTGACACTTTTTCTTTTTACTTTAATAGCTAATATTGATGTTGGTGTAATATTTGTTCTACAGTAAACTGGCATCTAAATAATTTGCTGACAAAATGACTAATTATGTTGTTTAGAAAACTAGTCTGTGTCTAAACCTAGAAATAACTGATGTCATGATGTTTTAATTGACGTTGTTGATGAAAAAGGGGCACTGCAGAAAAAGTTTGGGAATCACTGGTCTAGAATAATAAGCTTGTGATTACTTAGTCCATATGTGTGTGTACATACACTTGCTCAAGTGTGAACATATGCATGCAGTGTATGAGTTGGGGTGGCCTGAATGAATGTATGTCACCTGGCTTGACTTTGTGTCCCAGTCCGGCCCTGCTGTAAAGAACACCTACTGTCACTTTGTGTCTCAGTTATTCCAGGTAATGGACTGGATTTCCCCCATTGTTGCAGTAACAATTGACGCTCCAGTGTCAGGTCTTTTTCTTTTCAACTGAATGAACTGAACTTTTAACTAGTTCATGATAAACATGAACTTGCACAATACTGCAAAGATCTGAACACATTATAGTGCTTGCATAAACACATTGCTTTACACTGATTTATAATAGTTTTCTCCATCCCAATTACTAACTGAAAGGCAGGCGTAGACTGGCCCACAGGAGGAGCAGGGCAATTCCCGGTGGCCTGGGCGTTAAGTGGCCTGACTGGCCTACTTGTTGCATGTCGCCCTGTTTTTTTTTTTCTGGCCTTAGTCGACACACAAAGTTCCAGCTTTAGCCTGTTTGTCTCCTGCTGTCAGGTGAAGAAACAACCAGAGAAACTGAAGTGGAACAAGCTGTGAAAAGCAACCTACCTTGTTTCTGTACTTAAAACATGCCAACAATCTGAACCAGATGACAACAGACCAGTTGCTTCAACATCTCATGCTATGAAAGTCCTGCGGATACTCTTACTGGCTCACCATTCAGGACCCATTACAGTTTGCATATTGAAATGGGCTTGGGGTCGAAGACACCACTCTCATCTGGATCAATCAGGCAGCACTTTAAGGATCATGTTTTTTTATTTCTCAAGTGCTTTTAATAGAATTCAGCTGCCTTGTTAAATGAAAGGCTCCAAATATTCCAGGTAAATAAATTCTCCACCACCTGGAATTATGACTAGCTAAAAAACAGACTTCAGTTTGTGAGACTGAAAGGTTGTGTGTCTGAAATGTTGGTCGGCAGCACTGGAGCATCACAAGGGACTATACTTTCACCATTTCTCTTCACACTGTACACCTCAGACTTCCAATTCAACTCTGACTGTTGTCATCAGTGATAGACAAGAAACTGAGTATAGAGAATGAGATAAAAAACGCTGCCCTCCTCCAGCCAAGCAACAGGCGACATTTGTGCATGTGAAATGTTGTGTGTTCACGAAGACGTCCACGAGGGATTAAATTTTTTTGCTGTCGTATGGCACTACAACCAATCAGCAAGGGGCTTCACTGACTGACCAATGAGAGCAGGCTAGACAGCACAGTCTGTAAAAACACTATCTTGGAAGAATAGATCATTTTAGCTGTGTCTGACAGTCCTATACTTTACGATATTAGTGAATTTTTCTGAACATAGGTTCTGGATTTATCTGGATTAACCTTGAGGTCTGCCATCAAATGATGATATTCATGATGCTGTTTCCTATTTTGTAACCCAGGAACCTAGGATTTTCTTTCTCTTTTGTACAGTACAGATAACAGCAGGATTTCTGTCAATTCATGCAAAATTTTCTGACTCTTCATCTGTCATACTTCAAATGTCAAAATTCCCTCCAATATCATAACCAATCAAATTTCTTGGAGATAAGCGATCCAAGAGCGCGTTGCATGAGACTCCTGCCATTGCTGCTGTTTGTCATGTCCCGTGTGTTCAGTCTCACCAGGGTGATGATTTTTGCCTGTCACTGTTGTTGGTCGTCTACTCTGTGTCAAGCCCATAACCCTGGAGACGCTGGAGCTGATTTTCCAGAGATAAATGCTGCACAAGCTGCTTAAAATAGCAGACGATTCTTCACATCCTCTAGACAACACAGTGAAGAAACAACAGACTGTATTTTGAGAGAGGCTTCATCAAGTTCCCTGCAGGACAGACAGGTCCGGGAGATCATTCCAGCCATCACCCTCTGAAACAAGGCCTTGTCTTTTAATTAATTATTGATTGTTTTTCTTTAAAATAAAGAAACTGGCAAGCTTGGAGAGGTGACAGGTAGGCGGCGCTGGTGGCATGTAAGTGACACTAATGCTGTAGGTGATATATTTTTGGTGAGTTGGCAGATTCAAACTAGGCACGTTCAGACATTTGTGCATTCATTCAACTGTATTTTTTTGCCAGTCTTATCTAAATATTCTTGAAAGTAGGGAAAAAATAGTGTCTTTCAAGGTACACTCTGGAGCACAGTGGGGAGGATTTGGCCAGCCTGGAAGATTTTATAGATGACAGAATCGTCAAGGGAAAGCCAAACAACACATCAACCCCCTCCGCCTCATCTAAGGCCAAGAGGCAGCGAAACGAGGATTCACCTAGAGCTATTTCACCACCTGGGAAGGACTGAATAAACATTCTTACCTCTACAGATAAGAAACTTAGTAGTTTTGATGCACGTTTGAGCCTGGTAGAAATTCTCCACAAAGACTTTCAGGTGCTACATGAATCACTGGAATTCAGCCAGAAACAGGTGGAAACTCTGGCTGTAGAAAATGCAGACCTCAGAGAGTCTGTAAAATCACTCACCTAGGGCTTGACATGACTCTCTGAGGTAAGTAAAAAGATACATACCAAATATTACAATGCAGTCTAGAAACATTAGATAATTAGGCATAATAATTTCTCCCAGGTTATCAGAACTAACAAAGCTAAATTATGTCCAGCTACTTAAAACAATAAAGGATGATCTCTCACGGTGGAGGCGCTTACCCATTTCACTCATGGGGAGGGTTGCCACCATTAAAATGATGGTTCTACCTAAAGCTGCAGTATATCTCCAAATGGCTTAAACCTTGAGGCCTGGATGAACCTTGGTTAGATGTAGAGAAAGGATTGTGTGAGGATGTGGTTATCTCTAACCTGCCATTCATCAGCCATCAAACCACATAAGTGTTTTAAAAGCATTAATATCAGTTCCTCATTAATGGTTTGGTGGGAATTTCTAAAAACAATCAAGTCTTCACTTTTTCTATGTAAGCTTACAGCCCTCTGGAACAACCCTGACATCCTGCAAAACAAAAAGCTGATTCATTTCACTCAGTGGAAAATAAAGGAATAGAACAAAACAAATAATAGAAAATGGAAACTTTAACAACTCACTTCACAATATGGAATCAGCAACACTAAATTTTTAAAATATCACCAGCTTAAATCTATTATATGTAAAAAAAATGTACCATTAACTAAATAAACTTGCAGCTACCTACCAGGGTGGCAGAATTCTTGAATCTCGAAGCCCCAAAGCTATTATCCAAAATATATAGACTGTTATTTCAGTCTCTCTTCCAATTTCAAAATGGGAGGCTGACTTATCCAATAACTTTAATCAAAATGAATGGTCATAAATATGTTTAAACACCTTTAAAATGACTAAGAACTCAAATATGCAACTCATACAATTCAAAATTCTGCATAGAACTCATTATACAGGACAAAGGATGTTAAGGATGGGTCTGTCACAATCAAACATCTGCTCACACGGCACTGATAACATGACTGACAACCACTTTCATGCCATGTGATCCTGCACCCCTATTAGCAGGCTCTGGTTTCAGGTATGTTAAGACATGTCAATGTGGCTTAAATGTAATATTCCTGCAAACCCCACACTGTGTCTACTAGGTGACTTGGGTGACATTAACATGACAATTAACTCTCCACACATGATCCTCATGTTCTTATGCATTGCAAAGAAAACTGTCCTTGTGAACAGGAAAACCAAAAATAATCTGTGTATTCAGCAGTTTAGGAATCTCTTAGTAGACCACATCAGTATTGAGACAATGTCTGCCTCCTTAAATAACCAGCTAGCTGAATTTCATTCCATCCCCTGTGATGGGCTCCATCACTTAGTGTAGGTGGAGGATTGAGACATTGTCGCCTGGGGAATTGAATAAACTGTCTGTGTCAGCCGACGTCACACTCGGGATAGCCGCAGTCGATCGCCATGTTGGTTGCATCCTCGTTGTAAACAGCTGTGTATCTTCTTTGCTGCGTTATAATCTTTGATAAAATGGGTGTCTTGTGTTGTGTGAAAGACTGCCATACTAAGTCACACAATTAAAAAAAAGGTAGAAAAGTAGGCCACGATGTTAGATTTGTTCGGTTTCCCACTTTTAAAAGAGGCTTTGGACAGCAGGTTGAGGATGTAACTGAGGCGTTGGATGGCCTGGTCGCAGAGGTGAGGGAAGGACATCACTTTCACCACCATCTCCCTTCAAGCGTGTTTGCTCTCGACATTTTCATTAAGGCAAGTAGGAGAGTTTTTGTTGTTGTTGTTTTTATTGTGTAAGTAATGTTAATGAATATACTTTATTTGGTTTTTTAAAGTGGCTATATTCACATTGGCTAACTTCACTTGTAAACTACAGACAAAAAGGGAGGGAAATAGAAATGGGTTCATCTGTTTGTGTTTGATCAGTGTTTATTTTATTTAATCATCTGTATATAAAAACGTCACAGAGTGAATGATTTTAAACATACAGGTAAATACCAAGAGTGCCCTGTGAAATATAATGGGATGGCTAACAGGTTGGATTAAGTGGTTAAGTTTGTGAAATGTAATGGAAGCATCCAATGTTAACTAGTTTTTTAATAACACCAAATATGTGATTGTAGGTCAACCAGCTTAAGAAATGATGGAGGCTGGCTCAGATTGTGCACCATCCTTGCTTCTAAGACACATCAGTTACACTCAGAAACGCTGCACGCTCTGCAAGACGAAGAAGGGGGAGGTGGCTAGTTAAGTCACGTGTCTGACACAAACCGATGGCAGGGAGTGACGAGTGGTTGGGGTTCTTGGTGATTTCCTGTGGTGCGGGACTGGGCTGCTCTGCGGTGGGGACAGCTCTGGGTCCGACCCCTGTTGAGGGCTGTGGGGGCCTGCTATTGTAGTCACCTCGTGGCAGGCCACTGGTGGTCCCTGGGTTGGTGGGCGTCGGCCCTGCTCCGGGCTATTCTGAGGTGGGCTGGGCTCTGGTGCCTGGGGGTCACCCCCCTCTCTTGGGGTGGAGGGGTCCGTATGTGTCGGGGGTCTGGGCCTGCCCAGATGTGCTGCCATGGTGTGGGTTAGTGCATGCCCTGGTGCCTGGTTGCCGGCCCGGGACCCAGGGTATAGCCCAGAGGCAGGACGGGTGTAGGGGTTTGAAAGGGGTTTGAAAGGGGTCTGAGTGGGGTTCAGGGGATTGTAGGGGAGGTGCTGGGGTGTGAGACTGGGTGGTTTGTATGCTGTGTGTGTGTGTTTATGCTATGTGTGGTGTGTGGGTGTGCAGTGTGTGTGTGTGTTTGTGTGTGTGTGTGTGTGTGTGTGTGTGTGTGTGTGTGTGTGTGTGTGTGTGAATGTGCTGGGATGAGTGGGAGCATGCAAAGACATAGGTGTGTATGTGGGGTGGGATCACATGCACCTGTGGGGGAGGCCTGAGTGAGCCTGGAGATGGTGTGCTGTGGGTCTGGGCTTTTCCACTGTCCTCCTCCACATCCTCTCCTTCCCGCTTAGGCATGCGGTGTGTGGGTGCCTTCTGGAGTTGGTGGTGGCCCAATTTTAAGTTTTAAAATAAAAAAAAATAAAATAAAAGAAACTACCGCAACATTGCATTTTCCATCTGGGATTAACAAAATATTTTTAGTGTCATTTTATTTCCTTACAGGTCTGTGCATAAAATTACTGTTAGCAAAATGTTAAATTATAACATTTGTGAAGACTTTTTTTTACAAATATGAATTAACACAGACAAAATGATGGCAGCAACATAAGACAAATTTGCCCAAATGGACAAAAATGTGTACACAATGATGTGTAAAGGAAAAGCAGTGTTCAGGTTGGTTGCTAGAAGAAAAGACAAGACAAAGTATTATTCCTCAAGTTTAACTATTTATTTGTATCATGCAGGTATCATGATGGTTGCCACATCAGCTCAAGTTAACACAGAGCAGAATTCACAAAATCTTTTTATACATACTGACAAGCAACTGTGAATTTTCTCTCTGTGTGCTTGTCTGATGTTTTCTGGCTCCAAAACTCTCCCACATGACGTTATAAGTTTCGGTGGAGACTTGCTGAAGGAATTGATTACACAATAGCTCACACAGTGGAAAAGTACTGACACACAGGTACACAGTATATATGAACAAATGATAAGTGCATTGGAAGAAGATATGTGACGTTCAGCTCTTCAGATGAATGAGGTTTAAGGTTTCTCTTAATGTTCTCAAAGTAGAGTTTCAGGCCCAGCCACCTAGCAGAGGCACCGCGGCAGCATCATCAAATGACTGTTAAATGAAAAAGCAAAATCCTTTTAAAATAAAAAATTTGGAATAATAATGCTACAAAACATTTAATAAATGAATTAAATATATAAATATATCAAATTTACCACCACCTTAACAAACCAGAGTCATTGTGAAATGTCACTGAACATGTCAGAAGTTCAGAAATCACAAACTTGTTAAAGTGATCAGTGACAGTTCTTAAATTTATGATCTGTCATCTGTAATTGGCTGGAAGTTGCAGGAGGTGGTTCAGCTCTTGTCTTCCATTTTTTTTTGTATTAAAACAGCATTAAGCAATTCATTACAGAGTTGATATTACAGCTGTTGGAAGCTGCTTATGGAGGTTGCATGTTGCTGTTTTCAGCAACACCAGATCATGATTTATATACATAATCCAGTCCAACCATTTTAACTTTAAATATTATTTAAACTTCAAATATTATGAATGATCATTAGCCCAGATATTTTAGGCACCTCAGCAGAACTTGGTTCCATACGTGTAGTGAGTGGTGCTCATGGTACTAAAGTGGAATCGCCACAGCCAAAGGTTAGGTCAGGTTTACAGTCTGCACACATTATGTAGTTGTCAAAGTAAGTTGGTCCTGACTAAAGTCCTGTTTAAAGTCACATAAACACATGTAAAAGCTTTGTTACATAGCCTGTGAACATAAATTTAGCAAATAAACATAACAAAAGGAACCTCATAAAGTGAAACTACCACCCATCTTTTTTAAATGGTGTTTTGTTTGTGTGTGTTGTCAGCAGTTTCACTGAGCAACATTGAGACTGAACTGTACAGTCTTGACCACATTAATAAGCTCACATGGCTATAAAGTCAGCAGAGAATTTCAAGTGATTGGGAAATCAAAATGAGCTAACATTTACACCAGACTTGACATTTAAGCCCACAATATAAATGAAATGTGATGCTGGAGAATGTGATGTTCTTTGAAAGACTGAATTCATCTATTAACAATGGCTGCATGCATCTTTGTGCATTCTTTTGTCCACTGTAACTTTTCCTGCTTCTGTTGTGGAAATTTTACAGAAAACGATGACGTCAGCGAAACAGGTTGATCATTGGTTGATCTCATGCTTTATAAAGCAGGGTTCTTCCTCTGCAGATACACAGAGTTCAATTTCCATCAGGTGGACAAACGTGGTAGGAATTGTCTAATTATAATTGAAACAGTTTTGTCAATGCTGTTGTTGTTTTATTGAGGTATTATTAGAGTTTATTTGAATTAAAAAACTAAAAACTCTTGTATGAAACATTGACTTGGACATCATTCATGCATCATAAATCTATTGATCAATAGTAAAAATGTATCTTGTTAATGAAGAGATGTGCAGCAGAAATGAATAATTCTGTGAATTAAATAATTGTTTTATTGTAGCATTGTAATACTTTTGAAGAAGTACAGATGCTCTTCAGTTTATTTCCTCCAACCAGTCACATAAGGAGTCACTCAGATCTCTGACCTCTGCCATCTTTGATTCCCTAATAAATAGTTTTCAGATTAATTAAGTTTTTATTTTCATGTGATTTACGCAAATACAATTTCCCTAATCATTCTCCATCATTTCCCAGCAATGGTTGTATTTTCTGGTTCTTCTGAAGGTGTTGACATGAAGCTGGAGTTGCTGTTGGTGCTGGCTGTGGCGGCCCTGGTCCCCAGCCTCTCTGAGAGCCGAAATGTCTCCAAATGTGAGCTGAGAGACGACCTTGGAAAGGTCATCTTGCTGGAGAAAAAGCTTGTGCCATACAAGGACCAGATATTGGCAGTTGGTGAGGTTGATTGATTTTTATTTAAATTATTTTATTTAATCTTTGTTTTACCAGCCAGATTATTAAGATCAAATGATTTCCAGCACGGCCTGGCCAACACAGCAGCAGTAACTAACAGGGTGGTTAAACTGGACAATACATTACAAAATACCCAACAATACTAAAACACACATTGAAACATTAAAACAATATTCAAACAAAGAACACTCACTAGGTTAAAGTATATCACTTTTTTTTATCACTTAAATTTTTATTGCAATTTCAGAGGTAAATGAAAAATACAGTACAATAGACTAGGAAGAAAAGAAAGAAAAAAAAATAATAGTAAAGGAAAAAAACAATAACGGTAATTAATTGTCTGGAGGCGTTTTACTTTAGTTTTTAGTCCGTTCTTACAGTCTAGGATTTGATCAGTTGGTGTCATGTTTCATATAGAGGTTCCATTTTTCCCACTTCTTTTCAAATATATTCTCTTTGAGTCTCAACAGGTATGTCATTTTTTCCATGGCACAGATTTCCTGGACAACTTCCAACCACTGCTCCTGTTTTGGAGTGTTCACGTTGAGCCAGTGTCTTGTAACCACTTTCTTACTTGCTGCGAGTAATATTTTAGTCAGGTACAGATCTTCATTCATTACAACCTTCTCAATATTCCCAAGATACATCACTGTGCAAGTATTTGGAATCTTGTATCCCAAGATGTTTTTAACAACTGAGTTGACTTTTTGCCAGTGCATTTTCATTTTTGTGCAGTTCCAAAAGATGTGGGTATGATCTGCCTCTACACTTCCACACAGTCTCCAACAGCTTTGTTGTGTACCGAGTTGTCTAGACTTTATCTTTGGTTAAAGCATATCACTTTTAATTACTTGTAATTAAAAATCTAAATTAAAGCAGAAAAGTGTTATCTTAAATGAGTTCTTTAATAGAGATAAATTAAGTTCAACTAGAGTATTTCTTAAGAAATCTTGATGGGTGCCAATGCAGCTACTGCTCAGTCACATATACATGTATTATGGGGTTAGCCATGTCACAATGAAGCAGCTGCCGTGTACCTGATTGGTATAATGACATAGCCAGGCCTAATGAGTGTGATGGAGGTGCTGCAGACAGACACTGACATGTAGTCACACCAACAGTATGACGTAGTTGTCTATGTTTAAATTAATGACTCATTAGCAAATTTATGCAGAGCTTGTCAGACAGCTGTTTAATTTGAATCAGGTGTGCTGGAGCAGGGAGACATCTAAGACCTGCAGAATAGTGGGTCTTGAGGACCAGGGTTGGGGACCTCTGTTTTAGGGCATGTTTCATACCGATCCATTACCACCGCCAAACGTTGTCTAAAACTGATGGCGCCTCGCAGTAATGAAGTCTGAAATTATCACCGCCTACTAGTGGAGGAATTACCAACCATGGTGACTCATAGAAGTATGAGGATGGCGACGCATGACAACCTTTGTCACTATTTAAGGGAGCATAAAATAAGCCTTTACACACACAACCGCCCCGGGACAGGGACATTCTGTAACTGCTGAGTCACTCCAAAACAGACACTTAGAGCTAACAGAGTGAGGGCTGAAAGAACTGCTCAAACAACCAAGAGCTGTTCACAAACAAATTTTGTATAAAAAAAATTCTTGAACCATAATCACCAGAAGGGTTTGAGGAACATATCGACGTAGTTTATTTTATCCTAATGTAGAGAGAATTTAAACCTTGGCAAGTTAAAAACAAATGAGAATTGCATGGATGTCTGAGGATCAGAGTTTCTGTAGAATGGGGGTTAATGGGACAAAAAGTAAACTTTGTGATGCTTGGAGCAACATAGCTCAAAACCTCCCAGATCTTTTGGAGCTGAGGTTTATTTGAAGCTGACTTAAATTCCTCTGTTTTGATATATAATTTGTGTATGCACTGGGAAAACTCTGGGCGTAAGACACGTTTGTTTGGATTTTCAGAATAATTTTTTGATCCAGATTATGAGTGATGCCACACGTTAGAGTGGAGAGAGATTTTGGGGGATTTTCAGATTTTTACTAAAACGTAACCCGCGATTGTGTCAAAACCGTAAAATACATGAAAATGTCCCATTAGACAGTCAAAGTTTTATCTTTTGTGACCTGTTTCAACTTTAAATGATTGTCAGTATCGATACCATTGATACCAGATACCAGATTTTTATGTTTAAGAATCGGTTTTCATGTTAGAATATAGATATTTTAGTGTTTTGAAGTCAAAACAAAACAAAACAAACAAAACAAAACAAAAAAACATCAGTCTATCACAAACTGGAATACAGTGGAACGTTCCTATAATATCAGGATCTTCTCTTAATTATACTTAATTGGCAGGAACTACTTTTTCTTCCACCTGCCAAAGTCATATGTGAAATGGTACAGTTTAGGGGCGCAGCAGTGTGTCAATCCCTCACTCAGTTCATTGCATCACGTGTGGAGCTTAACAGCAACAATGTGATGTGTGTCGGAAGACATAGAGGTCAACCATAACACAAAAAATATAATGACATTATGATGATGAAGAGGAGGAAAGGAGATGGACTGGTGCTGCAATGGTGAGACACGTCACTCTTTGAGTCCTTTGATGCTGCAGGCAGGTACTAACAACTTCAGAAGGAGAAAATGCGCAGCTGATGTACCACTGATGCTAAATTTTGGGAAAGTGATTTTCATCTGCCTGCTAAGTTCAGGTTTTTGTTTTGATGTTCAAACAACAGGAGTCCCCCTTGTTCTTAAGACTATTGCATCCTGTTTTGTTATGTACAGCATTAAATGTGTTTATGAAATAAGAAAATGCTACAATAAATAACTGTATGATTTCAGCTTGGAGTCATATGTGTCCTTGAGATCAGCTCACATCAATTTAAGGATGCTGCAGAGGCTGTGTCATTAAATATTCAGTAAAACATCCATTATCAGGTTTTAAAAAAACAGATGAAAAAAATATAATAGGCTAGAAACACAAAAACACTAATCCCTCTTATTTGTTTAGACTAACGATTAACTAAACATTTTAATATGTAGGTGTAGACAAACATATGCAATTATTGTGACATTTATATATTTATTTTTGCATTTTACTGGTAATTTCAATTTGACTCACAAAGTACTCTATAAAAATGTAACTACCACTTCCTTTCCCTTCAGTGTCGGCTGCTTTGAAAGTGATTTTCCAAAACAGATTAAGTTTCTGTACAAAGTATCAGTATTGGATCGGTATCACTGATACTGGCTTGTATTTACTTGGTATCGGAACGAAAATGAGTGGTATCGCACATCACTAATCATAAGTCTTATCGTGACTTCTTCCAAAATGAAAAATCATTTTGGATGATTCTACACTGAAAAATGTATGTCCATCATTCAAGCGTCGTCTGCAAGTTTGCTCTCGCATTTGAGCGTAGGGGGTGCGCATTGTTTTGGTGTTGTGTTGCAGTTTCTCTTCATAAGCTGAAGGTGGTAGCAGGGGTGGTATTGGACAGTAAACTCACCAGGTCGGAGTTCTTTTGATGGTCCAGTTAAGTTCGGTAGGTATTTTTCAGTATGGTTCATTGTCTTTATTAGCTTGTGGAAGAAAATGAAGAAATAATTCATTCAGCCTCTCATCAACTTGATCAACTGGTTATTGTTTGTAAAAACGATGGTTACCACACAAACTCAGTGAGAAGATCCAGTTATGTGGACACATGATCCCAAATTGACTAATCACAAGGGAGTACCTCCGCATAACCATCTGCGTAACAGGGGTGCACGTCAGATCTGGAAGAGGTGAGTGTCTGTCACTGCGGACTTACGCAATGCCTACGGTGGTGATGCAGACGCAGAAGTGCGAGTATAAATCCACCTTAAGTGGTGTGAAACTACAAAAGAAGTCACACACAAAAGCGTAGATGGCCTCCCAAATATTCTGGATGTTTTAAAATGGTATTTTCCCACACTATCTGTTAATCAATCTCTTCTTTTTCCTTGTGTGCTCTCTGCCCTGCTCTTGCATCATTGGTTTGTTGCAGTCATCTGTGAGGTGGAGATGAGATCCCACTTCAATACCAACCTGACCAAGGTGTTCGGTGATCACAAACCTACAACAACAGCCACACCAACAGCTCTTACAATAGCTGGACACAATATAACAATTGTCAATGCAACTGCCAAACCAATGACCAAATTGACTACTACAACAGGTCAAACTACAGCAAACACAATGAGCACAAATTCAGGCTTTGCATCCAACAGCACAGCTAGCGGCAGCAGAATAAAGCGGGATGCTCCAAGAAAGTCCAAGAAGCCAAACTCTGAGGAGTCTCTGGCTGATAGTGAAGAAGACAGCTCTGATGAGGAGGAGATGATGGAACATGACGAGCATCTGAAAGAAAAATCCAAGCCTGGAGAAAAACCAACAATGGCATCATGGTCCCTTGTGGTCACCAAACCAATGACCAAATTGACTACTACAACAAGTCCATCAACAGCAAACACAACGAGCACAAATTCAGGCTCTGCATCCAACAGCATAGCTAGCAGTGGCAGAATAAAGCGGGATGCTCCAAGAAAGTCCAAGAAGTCAAAGTCTAAGGAGTCTCTGGCTGATAGTGAAGAAGACAACTCTGATGAGATGATGGAACATGACGAGCATCTGAAAGAAAAATCTAAGCCTGGAACAAAACCAACAATGGCATCATGGTCCCTCGTGGTCACCAAACCAATGACCAACTTGACTACTACAACAAGTCCATCTTCAGCAAACACAACGAGCACAACTTCAGGCTCTGCATCCAACAGCACAGCTAGTGGCAGCAGAATAAAGCGGGATGCTCCAAGAAAGTCCAAGGAGTCAAAGTCTAAGGAGTCTCTGGCTGATAGTGAAGAAGACAGCTCTGATGAGATGATGGAACATGACGAGCATCTGAAAGAAAAATCTAAGCCTGGAAAAAAACCAACGATGGCATCATGGCCCCTCGTGGTCACCAAACCAATGACCAACTTGACTACTACAACAAGTCCATCTACAGCAAACACAACGAGCACAAATTCAGGCTCTGCATCCAACATCACAGTTAGCGGCAGCAGAAAAAAGCGGGATGCTCCAAGAAAGTCCAAGGAGTCAAACTCTGAGGAGTCTCTGGCTGATAGTGAAGAAGACAGCTCTGAGGAGGAGGAGATGATGGAAGATGATGAGCATGTGGATGAAAAGCCTAACCCTGTAGAAAAGCCAACGATGGTATCATGGTCTCTCGGCTACTATGGAGTCTTTCAGCTTTCTGACAGCCACTTCTGTGATTCCGGTTATCGTTGGTCAAGGAATCTGTGCCGTTCATCCTGCTCAGGTGAGCTCCCGCAAAGAAAATAAACATGATAATCACTACTGAACATTTACTGGAAATATTCTGCATGTTTTAATTACTATTTTGTCTCCTGAAGCCTTCACCGATGACGACATAACTGATGATGTAGCTTGCGTCGTAGGGAGCGGTTACTGGAGGTAAGTCGCTGTCTGCAAAGATCAAATGATTGAACAGTTCTATACATACTGTGTGGTACATTAGCTTAATGTTTTGTTTATGTTTTATAGGTATTCATATGTGCATATACAAAGGTGATGCGTTAAATTTACCATAAGTGGAAGTAGACATTTGCATCTCCTGCTGTCTTTGATGCAGTTTAAGGAGAAATTATTTTTGCACATGCTTGACATAATTTCCTGAGATCTGAATGAAATACCTGACAATGGGCTGGCCCAATATACACTTTGCTGATAAATGTACCCAGAGGTGACAAACCTGACACCAACTCTAAAGATTCTGTTTTGTAAAATTTTGCTTAAAATCAATTTGCAACTTTTTCATTAGATGTTAAAAAGGTGAGTATTGCTCCTCTAAATATCAATGGGGATGGTCCTTTGGGCTCTTGGGGCCTTCACTCTGGCCGCCCTGGATGATCAGTACCTGGCAAGGTTGTCAGCTGCCAATTTTGGCCTGCCGGGGCCTGTGACTGCAGGGGGGTCTGGGGTCTTCTTCATGGTTGGGTTCATGCTACTGATAGCCCAGGTCTCTGGGCCGCCCTAGTCTGCCTCTAGCCTCTGGAGGGGCGTAGTCACATTTGCACACATCCATCTCTGATCATTCATCATTCCTCACACCCTGCATGCTGAGGGTAAGTTGTCCAGTGGGTTTATACACTAACAGTTTCCCTTGTTTAGTTTTGTTTGTTTGTTTGTTTGTGTGTGTGTGTGTGTGTGTGTGTGTGTGTGTGTGTGTGTGTGTGTGTGTGTGTGTGTGTGTGTGTGTGTGTGTGTGTGTGTGTGTGTTTCTGGTACTTTGGCTGTTGTGATACATGTTGTTGTTGCTGTCTTGGTTACTTTTTTATAAGGAACTCCTTATGATTGTCAGCTTAAGCCTGGTACACACATAACGATTTTTTTTTTAATCTTGTGAGATTTTTTATCGGGTCGAGAACTCACATGTGAAGATAAAAAAATCAGTTATGATCGTACTGTGTGCTCTGAAAATGTAATCACGGAACAACACACACGACGATGCTGTTCAGTAAGTCAAATACAATCTAGTCCTCCGAGCCGGACAAACGTTGAAACGTAGAAGAAGAACCATAGTAACAACTGGCAAAAAACGAAGAAGAAGAAATATAGTAACAATCAAAAAGCACAACACACAGCATTGAAGGGGATATATAGGACGAGGGAATGATGGTGGTCTTGGGACTATTGTTAACAGAAAAGGCCAGAACTGAAAAACATAACAGACTAGAGACGGCGTGAACACAGATTTTGTTTACTTACTTGCTCCCCCGTCAGCTCGCTCTCTGATTCCGCACCATGTCACCACCTACACGATAATTAGACAGGGAAATCTCACTATGATCGGGCGTTTGCAAAATCGGGGACAAAAACAGTCCAAATATCCTTATGTGTGTACCAGACTTATGTTTAAAAGCAGTAAGAAATTCTCTCGTGTTTGTTCAGGTGTAGCAGTTGGTTGTCTGGTGTTAGATTGGATTGAAGGGTCGTTGCCTTCTGTCTACTGCATCTTTGTCTTCTCTTCCTTTTTTCTACTTTCCTTTTTACTTCTCTTCATTATTTTCAGGTCCAACAAGATTACATAAATTCCACAATTCAAAATAAGAAAGAAAGAAAGAAAGAAAAAGAAAGAAAGAAAGAAAGAAAGAAAGAAAGAAAGAAAGAAAGAAAGAAAGAAAGAAAGAAAGAAATTGTATTCCGAAAACAAAAACAAATTTAGAATTTGATGCAAAAATTTAATATGAGGGAGGCAAAGAAAAAAAGCTAAATTTACTGAATGTACAAGTTAGAAGAAAAGTGGGAGATTCTGTCATTTTCAGATTAACTGGGTGTTAGGACTGCATGTTAAAATGAGCATTCACTAAAGGCCTATGTCTTTTAAAGCAAGGATGGCCTGACACAGAAACTTTCACAACTTTGTGCCAAACTCAGTAAAAAAATCATGTGTCACTTGCAAAAATCTTTAGTCTTTCAACATTTTCACTAGTTTGTAAAACATTTAGAAATTATCAAAAGGAGCCTTGTAGTCATTAAGCTCCCCTTGGCAAAGCAAAATTTGTTCAGCACAACACAGTGGGCAGACCATCATTTTGCATGTTACCATGCTGGACAGGACAGGTAAATAAATAAATAAATAAAAATAAAAAATAAATAAAAAATAAAAAAAATAAAAAAAAAGAATTACTGATCTAAAGAGGTATTATCTGTCTTCCATTAATGTTTCCTTCTGAATATTGTGTTTACATACATACGGAGTTACACATTTGAAATACCTGTACAGCCAAGAGGATGGCAATCAAAACAGTAGTGCAGATAATGCAATAAATAATAATGCAACAATCCAAAAAAAGAAACTGGTTCAAACGCACATTTCAAGTTTTAAGAGATAGTTTATTTATTTATTTATTTTTTATCAGACATCTGCTGAGTACAGCCTCTCAACAGTGCCAGAGTGCCATCAAGACCTACTTCACTGAATGTGCAGCTTGACGGAACCAGTTCTTCCTGCAGGAACAGCAACTTTTTTTTATCAGCCCTGCCCCTGGGGTGGTATAGTTTAGTTGGTTTCTTTAAATGACGGTGGTTGTTTTTGTGTTCAATGCAAAACAAATGATTCTATGTATATCATGCTGTCTGTGATCTCGCAATAAAAATACAGTTCTCTGTTGTGTGTTTGTGAAAGTATTCTTTTATGTAGAAAACTGACTTATTGGTGGGTGCACCCTAACATACCGCATGTATAGTGGCCCTGAAAGCACTATGACAAGAGATATGCAGACATTATATCAAATGATAGAACTATGAGTTGTTTTTCTAAGCAGAATGTAAACAAACTGATGTTTTATGTGTGTGTCTTCACACTGTGAACTGTGTGATAGTTAGCATGCAGGTAAATTTTGTTTTGCTTTTTAAGCCTTCAGAAATTGTGAGTCTTCTCCTATTGACAGACTCTTATTCCAACTTATGCCACATTCAATCAAACTCACCTTTATTTTTACAGCTCCAATTCACACAAAGCCATCCATTCAAATCCATCATAAACAAATTCATGGCAATTCCATTATAACTCAATTGAATAAAAATTATTTTATAGTCCACATTAGTCCAACTTCTAATTATTGTGTTCATATAAACCAAAATAAGTCCCCAGTCCTAAGCATGCATGGGGTGGTGGGTGACAGTGGAGAGGAATAACTTCCTTTTAACTGGAAGGAAACTCTTCAACAGAACCAGACTTAGGAAGGGTAGACACATGCCTTGACTTATTGGGGATGGAGAGGTAAGAGGGGTCAAAGAGAGAGGCACATATTGATGCCAGCAATGTCTTATATTTATGCATGGAGAGGAAAGACATGGACGTCCCCTAGCAGCCTGTAATGGAAAATTTACACAGAACCCTTATATTCTGTAGACTACACTTTGCATTGTTAAAGCTTGGCTTATGTTTTACTTAGGGAGGAGAATGACTGTGTACCCAGATAAGGATTTAGTGAGCTCCCCTTCCCCCTTTTCTTTTCATCCTTGTACCAGGCCATGAGGAGTTTACTACAATGACCTTCGACCTCGATGTTATCAGCTCAGGCTCTGGCTCTATATTAACCAGAGCACACATGTATCTCTTCAGACTCACTTAGCAGATCTTTCTGACTGTGTGACTCTCATTGCTGATCAGCTCTTAATGAAATACTTTGTTTGATTCTCACTTAGTGTGTGATCTTTGATAACTAAAAATTCCACAACAAGCCTGAGTATAAGCAGAATAACTAAAGGGATGGCGCAGGCCAGAATTAATTATAAACTTTTTAAAAAAAGGGAAGTTTTTATCCTAGTCTTATAGGTGAAGATGGTGTCTGCTTCCTTTAATCTTAACTAGGAGCTGAGCGAAAAACTCGATAACTGTAGTTTCTATCTTTTTAGTTTCTATTTTTTTGGTATGTAATTTGCTTTATGAATCTTTTTGATCTAATTGATTTGGCTTTCGATGCACTTCAAGGCTCCAAAATCTTTACCAAGTAGGGACTTAAGAAATGCTTACCACCTGGTCAGTAAGAAAGAGACGAGTGGAAGATTGCCTTCAACACACCCATACCTCCTAGCTTATGTTAGGTCTGTGTACCCAAGCTGCCCCTTAAACACTCCCAGGTGTGGCTAACTGGATTTTTCCTCCCATTATTTTATAGCTGTCCAATAAAGAAGTGGTGTAAAAACATTTTTTCTAACTCTTTGGATTGAAATGGGAGCTTGGAAATTGCTGTCTAAGTAATCAGGTCTAATGAATCTAGACTGAGCTTTTCAATGATAAGTTGGATTAGTGCACATTTAAAAGATAAAATATTATGTAAAACTGGATGCAGATACAGGCATTATACCTGGAGTGAACAGGCCTTATTACATTCTTGACAGAGGCTTTAATTTACCAGTTCACTACATTAAAGTCAGCTGGTAAATTACACAACCTTATAAATATATACTGTATAGACTATACTAGGAAAAACGAGACTTTCTGATATCTAGAATCCAAAAGTTTTTTGTCATAATTTTCATTTCAGGTATCAAAAATCATTTCTAAAACAAACTAATGTAATCACCTGTGCATGACCCATAATGCTTAGCGGCTCATATTCCGTATTTAACACATTAACACATTCAATTGGATTCTGGATATCAGAAACTCTCGTTTTTCCTAGTAAGAATTCTGTATTCTATGCGATATTCTGAATTCAGAGTATAGCCTTATTTTTGACAGCACTTATCTTGCAAGAAAAAATACTTAAATTATTGTTGGAAACTACCCCAAGTTTTTTGACAGAGCATTTCAGATATAAAAGGTTCCCTCATCTGTATTTAACCTGCACTAATAAATGTTCCTCTTTGGTACAGTTTGGCAGCTGTTTCTTAGTTGGAGAAGAACAGATGTGGACAGATGTGGATTCTGTACAGACCAAGCAGCCAAAGTATCAAAATATCCACCTGACAGTTTAACACAACACTTTTTTTTATTAACTGTCTATACTACCAAGAAATGCCATGTAGGGCCTGCTTTATATCCAAGGTTGGAATAACCAGTAGCTTTATGTTTCAACCAACAGCAGATATGACAGAACTGCAACAAACCACAGCAACGACAGAATGAAGCTGTGACAGGAAGTAGTACCAGGGTCATTATTACAGCTACATAAAAAGGGCCATGAAGAAACTCAACTAGTGATTACCATGTGATGTTCAGGTATAAATCTGCAGCTTGTCACCATGAGCAGATCTGAGCTTGAGAGTGATCTTCTCACTCCAAATTATTGAGCTGTCATGAGATAAATAAACAGAAAAAAAGATTTTATTTAATTTTAAATTCATAACTTTATTCTGAAGTGAAAAGAAACTTAATGCTAAATGTACCCTTTGCCCACAATTTTGGTTGTTTTTGTCACAATTTCTTTTTCCTAGTAGATAACACAGATAAAACTGCTTATACCAACAACAGGACTCTAATTTCCCTGAGGGCTCTCTGAAGGGATTAATAAAGTATTTCTATTCTAGTATTTCTAAAAGTTTGGACACACAAATGTGTTCAAACCTTTGACTGGCACAATAAAATATTTTTTAAAACATAAACACTGAAAGGATAAAAAACCACTTAAAATATAAAACAGAAATCGACGCTTGTATCTGAAACCATACAAACGTTGATATATGTATTGTGTAAATACTTCCTGGTTTATGATTACACTTTTTTTAAAGGAGTTTTTGGCTCTAGTGGCTTTATTTGACAGTAGTTTGAGAGAAAAGTGAGAGTGGGGATTAATTTGCAGCAAAAGGGCCCAAACCCCAAGATTCAAACCTGGCTGACTACGTTGAGGACCTGTAGCTTCATAGGGTGTAGCTGCTCATTTTATTTGGCTAAACACCACCTTAGAAAATTTGGCACATGTTCTAAATTCTCAGCACAGAAACATCCAATTCCTGCACAGGAGTTGTTGGTTTGAAGTAATTGTGTGTTATTGCACTGAACATGGCTGATCTAGTTAATCAAAGTTTCATTGTTTTACAAAAAACCAACAAGAAATTATTTTTTGAAAACAAACACAATTTGTACATCATGTTAAATAAACAAATATCTATTTTGCAAATGAAAGAAGTGCCTTAGTTGACTTCTTTGAGTGTGTATTAACTATTTAACACTGTGACATAGTCAAAGAGCAAAATCAAGGCACAAAGTTCAGTAGCAGTACAAAGTTAGAGATCGCGTGACTTTAAAAACACCATGCTATTTTTCCTGTGTGTGCTCATCTTTACGTAATCCAAACTGGTTCTTCTAGAACTCTACATATTTTCCATTGTAACCCTTTTAGTTCAGACTTTCCATCATCATGTTTGCACGTCTGTGACACAGCAAAAAAAAAAAAAAAAAAAAAAAAAAAAAATGCTACTTCATCTCATCCTTGTTTATCAAGTTCAGTTTATCAAGGATGTTTTTATTAACTAACTATGAGTAGACCTTAATTTAAACAATGTTGGCTTGCTTGTTTGAGTGCATACCATCTGCATGTATTATATAACGTAATATTGTAAGCCCTTCCTGCACAATGTAAGTCCTGGACACATACATCTCTGCAGACCTCTCCTGATCTAAACACATCATGGCCTTAGTGAAGAAGGCTCAGTAGCGACTGCACTTTCTGCTCTTCCTGAGGATAAACAACATGGACAAGAAGCTGCTGCCTTCTGTCACTCCTTGGTGGAGAGTGTCATAACATATTCTATAGGGAAGTGTTACCCAGGCACCACAGTCAAGGACAGAAAGAGTGTACAGAGGATCATAGACATGGCCCAAAAAGTCATTGGCACTCGCTTGCCCTCCCTGGATGCTACATCCAGTTCCCGTTGCCTTAGCAGAGTCAGATCCTGGTGACCAATCATCCCTCACACTACCTATTTGACCTGTTGTTATCTGCACAGTGCTTCAGGTCAACCAGATCTCAAACTCAAACAGTTTCTTGCCCTTGGCCATGTGGACTGTAAATAGACATTAAACACGAAGAAGCTATTTAACCCCCTTTGGACAACACGACAGGTCACCTTATCTTATACTACATATCCTTACTTAACCTTATCTGTTTGCTGCTGCCATTTAGGCCACTCAGATGCCTTAAACAGTTATTTATTCTTGATTGTGTACATTGATATTGTACTGTATTGTATTGTATTTATTATTTTGGAATTTTACTACCTTTTCTTCCTTCTTACAAATTTTTGTTAAAAAAGGTGATTAAGACTGCATTATTGTTGGTAGAACACTGCAATTTCGTTGTAGTTTTACAATGACGATAAAGAATATTCTATTCTATTCTATTCTGTTCAACATGCAGATAAAGTGCATTGTGTCTTTTCCTGTTGTCTGCACTATTTAAGTCAAGAAAGACTTCCTGGATCTGCTGCTTTATCTGCTGCTTTGAGTCTGTTCCAGCAAAAAGCACCTGTTAAATCAGCCATGAAAAACATGTGAAGCTGCCTCCCTTTTTTGTTAATGGCTTTGTGTGTTTGTGTGTGTGTGTGTGTGTTTGTTTGTGTGTGTTGTAGTTTCACTGGGCAACATTGAGACTGAACAGTGCAGTCTTGACCACAATAATAAGCTCATGTGGCTATGAAATTAGCAGGGAATTTTGAGGACTTAGGGAACGTAAATGAACTAACTTTTAAAGCCAGAGCTGACATTTATGCACATACTGTACATGCAGTTCGATGCCGGAGGCTGACCTTTAAAAGACTGACTTAATCTGTTAACAGCGGATGCGTTCATCTTCATGCATTCTTTTGTCCACTGAAACATTTCCTGGTTCCGCATTAAAACTATGCAGAAATCTTTGACACCAGAAAAACAGGTTGATCATTGGTTGATCTCATGCTTTATAAAGCAGTGTTCTTCCTCTGCAGATACACAGAGAGTTCAATTTCCATCAGGTGGACAAACGTGGTAGGAATCTTCTTCTAATTATTATTTTTCAAGTAATTTTGTCAATACTGTTGTTGTTTTATTGAGGCATTATTAAACTATAGTTTTTGTGACTAATTTTACTAATGAATTAACAAAACTGAATTTTGAAGAGGTCAAAATCACAATGAAACAGCAGAGAAATTAAAGCTAAAATCTTATAAAACATTAAAACATTAATGCATCATAAATCTTATAATTAATAGTACAAATGTATCTTGAAAATTAAGAGATGTGCAGCAGTTTTTTTTAAGCAGTATTAACATTTTTGAAGTAGTACTGATGCTCTTTAGTTTATTTCCTCCTACCAGTCACATAAGGAGTCACTCAGATCTCTGACCTCTGCCATCTTTGTGATTCCCTAATAAATAGTTTTCAGATTGAATTGGTTTTTAGTTTCACCTGATTTGCTCAAATACATATTTCCTGAACATTCTCCCTCATTTCCCAGCAATGGTTATATTTTCTGGTTCTTCTGAAGGTGTTGACATGAAGCTGGAGTTGCTGTTGGCGCTGGCTGTGGTGGCCCTGGTCCCCAGCCTCTCTGAGAGCCGAATCGTCTCCAAATGCGAGCTGAAAGGTGACCTTGAAAAGGCCATCGTACTGGACAAAAGGCTTGTACCATACAAGGAGCAAATTTTGGCAATTGGTGAGGTTGATTGATTTATTTTCTTTTATTTAATCTTTGTTTTACAGGCCAGATGCATGAGATCAAATGATCTCTTTTAAAAGCACGGCTTGGCCAACATGGCAACGGTAACACAAAGGAGAGGGCGGTTACACTAGACAAAGCATTATACAACACCCAACAATACTAAAACACACAATAAAAACAAAGAACATTCTCTAGGTTAAAGCATGTCACGCAGCTTATCACCTGCACCGTCCCATATCTCCCATCAACATGTCTGTGACTAGCGTTTTAGACTGAGGGAGGCTAATGAGGGTCTGAAGCTTGATTGTTTTAAAGTAAAGTGAGCAGAGTACATGAATGCTATCTTCCCAAACTCACTGCGAGTGCTGAGCAGACTGTGAGATGGGTTGTGTTTAAAAGTAAGGTAAAAGCAAAAGTATGAAGGGAGTATTCCAATAATAGCTTCACAGATAAACATGTACCAGTACAAAAGCTTGCGAGAAGATGGGGACGCACAACCTACCTCAGCATACATTGATGTGTTTATGATATATACCCAGTAATAAAGTTTGATTAATTGGTTGTGGTTCAGTAAGATAATCAAACTCATGACAGTCAGAGTAACTAACACAAACCCCATACAGTAGCTGAGAGGAGGACTTAGAGTATGGAGGCAGAAAGTGGTGTCGCCCGCCACCCCATGCATGCTTAGGATGTGGGACTTAATCAAAGTTAAAATTTTATTTAATCTTTTTGTTTTTTGTTATGACTTGTATGAATATGATTGGATGGCAATGAATCAGAATCTGAATAAAACAGAATTAAATCTGAAGAGCTATAATTTAGTACAACTATTTTAAAGGAAAAGGTAAAATATCAACAACTGACTTTTGTACCATTAATAGCAAAAATTTAGATTATCCTCAACTATCAGCAAAAACATTGAAATATTGTGCGCATTAAAGTATCAATAACTACAATAAAACACGATAATTTGATTCATTACATTTGAGACGCAATTAAACTCTGAAATAACTAGACGAAAATATGAAGGGCAGCCATCTGCCTTAACTGGTTTTGGGTTGGCTGCATCAAGATAAAGTTGTTAGAGGAAGTGTAAGGCTTTACTTTTCCTTGTAACAGCTACCCAGCTACCCAGTTTTTCATTTGTCATTCATCACTGAAAATAGAGTTATGTTAAAAATCTTTCCACAAATATTTACGACAACCTGCAGAACAAATTGTCTCTTAGTCTGAGACTTTGTAAGAGGAAAGTCTCTTTAAGAACTTACAAACTACAAAAAGAAAGTGATACAAAAACACTTAGATGGCCACCCAAATATTTTGGATGTTTTAAAAAAGTATTTCCTTGCAATGACTGTTAATCAATCTTTTCTTTTTCCTTGTTTGCTCTCTGCCCTTCTCTTGCATAACTGGTTTGCTGCAGTCATCTGTGAGGTGGAGGGGAAATCCCACTTTGTTACCGACCTGACCAAAGTGTACGGTGAGCGCAGACCTACAACAACCGTGCCATCAACAGCAGACAATATAACAATTGTCGAGATTCCGACTACTACAACAACTACAGCTAACCCAGTGAACACAAATTCAGGCACTGCATCCAACAGTGCAGCTGGTGGCAGCAGAAAGAAGCGGGATGCTCGGAAAAAGACCAAGAAGAAGTCAAGCCATGAGGAGTCTCTGGCTGATATAATGAATGATGAAGAAAACAAGTTTAATGAGGTGGAGATGATGCAAGACGATGAACATATGGGTGATCACAAAGACTCATCACATGAAGTGTCAGCGATAGAATCATGGTCTCTCGGCTTCTACGGGGTCTTTCAGCTTTCTGATAGCCACTTCTGTAATTCCGGTTATCGTTGGTCAAGGAATCTGTGCCGTTCATCCTGCTCAGGTGAGCTCCTGCAAAAAAGATGAACATGGTAATCACTACTGATCATTTGCTGGAAATATTCTGCATGTTTAATTATTATTTTGTCTCCTGAAGCCTTCACCGATGACGACATAACTGATGATGTAGCTTGCTTCGCAAGGACTGGTTACTGGAGGTAAGTCGTTGTCTTAAAAGATCAAATGACTGAACAGTTGAATACTGTTGGGTACAATAACTTGATGTTTTTTTCATGCTTTATAGGTATACATATGTGCATATACAAAGGTGTTAAATTCACCATACGTCTTGAAGCAGAATATGTTTTAGATCAGCAAGCGTTCCTTAATTCATTCCCTGAATATATCTATCTGCAGGCACTTTGGTCTTTGACTAAGGCTTTTATATATACAGACAGACAAAAGAATATAATTTTCCTCTAATGCCCACCAACACACAAAACCATGTTTCTACCATGGCCCAGAGGGGACAAACAAAACACCAACTCTAATAATTGTTTAACCAAATTTGGCTTAAAAGCAATTTATAACTTTTTGAGTAATAAAAAGTATTGCATTGTTAAATATCAAACTCATACTTTGGGAAAACAGCCTGTTGATGTGCTGAACCATTGCTATTAGAGGTCTTCAAGGTGTTGTTTCTTTTTTCCATATTGTATCATTTTGGATACAAACATGTCACAATAAAACAGTTCAACTGCAAGACAAACTTCTTTTCATTTGATTTAGCCATCTAAAGAGGTATTATCTGTCTTCTATTAATGTTTCCTTCTGAATATTGTGTTCACATACATATGGAGTTACATGTATTTGAAATACCTGTACAGCCAAGAGGACGACAACCAAAAGAGTAGTGCAGATAATGCAAACAATTCAAAGAAAGAAGCAAAAGAAATATAAAAACAATTAAATTATTGGTTCAGACACACACTCCATAACCAATAACTGTTGCTTTATGACTCAGTTTATTTTTTCTTTTATTAGGCACCTGCTGAGGTCAGCCTCTAAACAGTGCCACGGTGCTGCGAAGACCTACTTGGCTGAATGTGCAGTATAATGGCACAATTTCTTCCTGCAGGAAAAGCAACTTTTTTTTATCAGCCCTCCTCTGGGGTGATCTGCAAACCATTATAAATTCAATTACTTACTTTGTTTTCCTTAATAATGTATCAAGAAATGTCTAAAATAATCTAATTACAATTGATTTGTGGGCATATTTCATTCTCAACAAAAGATAAAAATTTAGTTTTGGTGGTTTCTTTAAATGATGGTGGTTGTTTTAATATTCAATACGAAACAAATTATTCTGTGTGTGTCATGCTGTTTGTGATCTCTTAATAAAAATAAACTGATCTCTTGTGTGTTTGTGAATGTATTCTTTTACGTAGAAAACTGACTGATTGGTGGGTCAGATTTTGATTTCTACTACAGTAACGGTGGGTGCATCCCAACATGCCGCATGTGTAGTGGCCCTGAAAGTAATATGACAAGAGATATGCAGACATTTCATTAAAGGACAGAACTATTAGTTGTTTTTAAGCAGAATATAAACAAACAGATGCTTTTTGTGTGTGTCTTCACACTGTAAACTGTGTGGAAATTAGCATGCAGGTGCATTTTGTTTTGCTTGTCTCCTAGAAATTGTGGGTCTGCTCTGCTCCTCATAACAGACTCTTGTTTCAACTTATGCCACAGTCTAACATTCAATTAAACTCCCGTTTATTTATATAGCTCCAATTCAGACAAAGCCATCTGTTCAATTCAATTATAAACAAATTCATGGCAATTCCATTATAATCCGATTGAATCAAAATTATTTTATAGTCCACATTAGTCAAACTTCTAAGTATTGTGTTCATATAAGCCAAAATAAGTCCCCAGTCCAAAGCATGAATGGGGTGGTGGGTGACAGTGGAGAGGAATAATATCCTTTAAAGTTGAAGGAATCTCTCCAACAGAACCAGACTTAGGAAGGGTGACCATATGATTCAACTTACTGGGGATGGAGAGTACAGGTAAGAGGGGTCAAAGAGAGAGGCACATATTGATGCCAGGAATGTCTTATATTCATACATGGAGAGGAAAGACATGGACATCCCCTAGCAGGTAAAGAGGGTGACTGCTTTCTGAACATAAACATGGAGCTGGTTGCTCAGAGCCTGATAACTGTAGGTCCTACCTCCCATTCTACCCTCAGAAACTCTATGAACTACAAATAAACCTACAGTCTGAGAGCAAAGTATGAGATCTTTAAGCTACAATGGAGCTGTGGGCCACAACAATGGCAAAAACAAACTAAAAAGCTCTGCTATTAGACACTAACAGCTGTAACATCAGCCCTACCGACTTGCATGTGTCAGTCTGAATGCCCATTTACGCTTGACAGAGAAGACGGATATGCAAACGGACGGACAGTTTTGTCCATCTTCTGCATCTATTACACGCGTACTCAGTCCGTTATCTCAAAGCTTAGCTATTTGTCGCTTGACACAGAAAACAACATGTGAATAGTGAAAGAAACAAACCAGAGAAGAAGGTGATCAGGAAGGGAAACAAAGCAGAAGAATGAAGATGAGCACAAGTTTAGAAATTGTGCAAGCTTTTGAAGAAAGACTATATGCAAGTGTTTAGGTCGTGTTGGGGATTTGAAAAAATACTTTATAATGAAGCATTACAGCTGCCAAACTGTGTTTGAAACAGACATCAGGTCATGGGAGTGAACTTACATAGCACTGTCTACTAGTGGAGGAATTACGGATTCAGACATTATCTTGGTCTTTGAAACGAACATCGCAATTTATGTACGTAAGGATGCATAAATGGGCCTTGAGACTGACTGGCTGTGTCCGAATGTCCACCCTACTCCCTAACCCCTCGTTCACTACATAGGGCTGCACTACAGTATATAGCAGACTACATAGTGACTCATTCCCTTGGTGATTCAGATACAAAGCTGCCTATTTTTTTCCTCTTGCAGACCAGTGACTACCAGCCGTCACCATGGCAATAAGATGTCATTCCAAATCCAATCCAAAGTTGTGTGTAAATATATTTACTTTTATTCTTTATGTTGTATTTTAGTCTTGTTTCCATATCTGTTCAATAAAAAATGTTCTTTTGCCTCCTTGCGCCATGTTGAGCTTCTGCCCGCAATGCATTGTGGTCTATATTAACCCGTGTAGTTCCCATCGATGCTCACTACTTTTCATGATGCATTGTGGGTAATTTTAAGTGCTCTACTTTTTTCTCTCTGGATATTCGGTCACCCCTACAAAATGGCGTGTTCCCTATATAGGGCACAGCCACTGACACACACTGAAAACATGAAGAGAACTACCCCCTTAACTTCCAGCCATTAAGAAATTTTAAATGAGATGCGTCAGCATTCACATTATTGATTGAGCTTCTGATACGTTCAATGTCACCAGAACAGTAACAAAACATTTTTATCTCGTCTGATCTGATTTTCTGAGCATGGTAACATGTCATATGTCCCAGTCTTACAATACGAACTATGTTGACCCATAATAACAATTCAAAATTAATATACTGTATCGGTTGCCGTGGTGGGTTCTCTGTGGGTGTGTTTGTTTGCTATTTCCCATCATGCTTTGTGTTACCCTCTGCTCTGTTCTGCACCGTAAGTGAAGCATATGTGGGATTCCACCTGTCCCTGAGTAGAGTCAGTGCTTCTGGTCGATGTTCACTTAAAATAATAAGAATTGATTTGAAAAAAAAATTTTAAGCACTTGTTACATGTGGCTGTCACAGAGGTGATTTTTATGGCATTAAGTAAAAAGGACAAATATTTCTCAGAAACGAAACCCGAACATCACAGAATGTTTGGGGTTGTCAAATTTTCAGTCTTTCAAAGTTTTATTTGTTCAGTGCATAATATTTTACAAATTAAACAGGGTTTCACTAGTCACATAATTTCAAAAACAGCTGTAGTTTCCTGGCTGCCCATTACATTGTGTTCTGGCTATGAAGAAAGAGGTTTTCCAAAATGCTATATATAAACCCTTGAGTAAAATGACAACAAAAAAAGGGGATAAAAGAAAAATTATAAATAAATAAAACAACATAATAAAACCCATAATGTATACATTAATAGCTATATTGTTGCACTGCTGGTGGTAATCATTCAGGGTCAACACCCAGAAAAATTGCATCACTGGAGCCGTTTGGGTTAATGTTTTGTAAGCTAGAAGCAGAGCTTTGAATTTGATGCATGCTGCAACTGGAAGCCAGTGAAGAGCAATTAGTAGCGGAGTGACATGAGCTCTTTTGGGCTGGTTGAAGACCAGACGTGCTGCTGCATTCTGGATCATCTGCAGAGGTTTAACTGAGCATGCAGGCAGGCCAGCCAGTAAGGAGTTGCAGTAGTCAATGCGTGAAATGACCAGAGCCTGGACCAGGAGCTGGGTCGTGTGTTCAGTCAGGTAGGGTCTGATCCTCCTGATATTGTAGAGAGCAAATCGGCAAGACAGGGAAACCGAGGCAACATAGTCCTTAAAGGTCAGCTGGTTGTCTACCATGACACCAAGATTCCTGGTAGAAGATGTAGGCACTAGTGTGATTGAGTCAAGCTGCACGCTTATCTGTGGCGGTGAAGAAGGATTGGCTGGAAAGAAAATAAGCTCAGTCTTGGACAGATTTAGCTGAAGGTGGCGATCCTTCATCCATGCGGAGATATCAGCAAGGCATGCTGATATTCGCATTGAGATGGTTGTGTCATCAGGTGGGAAAGAAAGGAAAAGCTGAGTGTCATCTGCATAGCAGTGGTAGGAGAAACCATGAGAGCTAATGACTGCACCAAGTGAGGAGGTGTATAGTGAAAAGAGAAGAGGGCCGAGCACCGAGCCCTGAGGCACCCCTGTTTTCAGCTCATGTGATCTGGACACGCCCCCTCGCCAAGATACTTTGAATGATCTCCCTGTGAGGTAGGACGTAAACCACGAGAGGACAGATTCTGAGATGCCAAGCTCCAAGAGTTTGGAGAACAGTATATGATGGTTGACCGTGTCAAAGGCAGCTGACAGGTCCAGCAGTATAAGGACTGAGGATTGACCAGTGGATCTGGCAAGCCGTAGGGAATCAGTAACTGACAGGAGAGCAGTTTCAGTAGAGTGACCTAGCCTATATCCAGATTGATATGGATCAAACAGGTTGTTGTCTTGGAGGAACTGTGAGACCTGACTGAAGACGGCACGCTCTAGTAATTTAGACATGAATGGAAGCAATGAGACCGGCCGGTAGTTTTCAACCTGGGCTGGGCTGAGTGTGGGTTTCTTCAGCAGCGGGGTAACCCGAGCTTGCTTGAAGGCAGAAGGAAAGACACCAGATTTAAGAGAGGAGTTGATAATATGAGTTACTGCAGATTTGACTGTAGGTAAAATGCTCTGCAGGATGTCAGAGGGAACAGGATCAAGAGGACAGGTTGTGGGTTTTGAGCTGACTAGAAGTTTAGAGACTTGGTCTTCATTTAGAGAGTGGAAAGAGCAGAGTGAGGCACCAGTAGCTGGTTTGGTAAGGCTGAGTTGGTCAGGCTCAGTGAATTGGTTACTGATGGTAGCAACCTTTTCAGTGAAGTAGGAAGCAAACATTTCTGCAGTCAGCACAGTGGGAGGCTGAGCAGGTGGTGGAGATAGAAGAGAGTTAAACACCATGAACAGTTGTCGTGTGTTGGGAGCATTGCGGATCTTGTTCTGATAAAAGGCTATCTTGGCCGCCTTTAGGCTGGATGTGAAAGTTTCAAGTTTTTGCTGGTACTCAGACAAGTCAGTGTGCTCTTTTGATTTGCGCCACTTTCTTTCTGCAGCCCTGAGTCCGGCTCTGTGATCCCTTAGAGCCTCTGTGAGCCATGGACTGGGAGGATTTTGTCTGGCTGGTTTTGACACCAGAGGACAGATTTTGTCCAGAGAGGAGGCAAGAGAGGAGCAGAGTGTTTCTGTAGCCTCATTAACAGACAGTAAGGAGAAGTCTGAGTGGGAAGGGAGGGTAGAGCAAACCTCATCAGACAGCTGTGTAGGTCTGAGGGATCTCAAGTTTCTGCGGTAGGACACCATTTTTGGAGCCGCTTGGTTGACATGAGAAGGGAGACAGAGAATTTAATCAGGAAGTGGTCTGAGAGATGCAGCGGGGTGATGGACAGGTTGGCTGTGGAGCAGTTTCTGGTCAGCACCAAGTCAAGAGTATTGCCAGCTTTGTGTGTTGGAGGAGTCTGTACCAGTTTGAGATTGAAAGAGTAGATGAGAGCCAGAAAGTCAGTTGCTTGTGGTTTGTCAATGTGAATGTTCATGTCTCCCATGACAATTAGTGGTGTGCCATCATCAGGAATGTCAGAGAGAATCATGTCCATTTCAGAGACAAAGTCAGCTATGCTGCCACCCAGAGGGTGGTAAATGACCAGAATGTATGCAGTAGTACCCTTTGATAATGAACCACAAGCAGCAGAACCTATCAGTAAATAAATGGTGGAAGTAAGTATTAAAATCTAACTTTGTTAAACAAAGTAAATTCAAGGATAACCATGATTAAAAAACAATCTAACTGAGCATTACAATGATGGTTAGTGTGATAATATATGATTATACTGTTAAGTGGTTAGTTGAACATCATCGCCCTCTGCTGGTCAAAATTATTCACTACAGTATTGGTAATTATTTGCGCACCACATGCACTTTCTGAAATATATGTACTTTAAACAGTATTAACTTTTAGAATAAGTTTCTAAATCCATAATCTTTTAAGTACAAAAAAAAAAACAAAAAAACAAAACCTAATTGAACAAAAACTAACACTCCTATAACTCCATACCTTGGTGGTTCATAAAGTTAATAAACGTAAGCACCATGTGATCTTGTATCATCACAGCAAAGGGCTTTTTAGAGATAATATTGACCTTTAAAATATGACAGAGTTTGGTAACCAAGTAATTAATCTAAAATAAAAAATTGTATCCTGTAGGTAAAGACTAAAGAGAAGAGGAATATATTGCCATACTATAACTACATTATATATATTTATACTATAATAATATATAATTATAACTATATTTTATAGGAGACCATTAGCCACCTGATCAGGAGTATGCCCAGGCATTGTAGGGAGGTCATAGAGACACATGGAGGTCACACACACTACTGAACCTCATTTTGACTTGTTTTAAGAACATTACATTAAAGTTGGATCAGCATTTAGTATGTTTTTCCATTTTAATTTTGAGTGTGACTCCAAAACCAGACCTCCATGGTTAATAAATTTGATTTCCATTGATCATTTTTGTGTGATTTTGTTGTCAGCACATGCAACTATATAAAGAATAAAGTGTTTAAAAAGAACATTTCATTCATTCTCATCTAGGATGTGTTTTTTAGTATTCCATTTCTTTTTTTGATATATATATAATTTGGCATTATCCTAATGAGAGAAGTTGATTTTGATTGATGTAGGTGCCTTGCCACAGCAGTGACCAGAATCCACCATAGACCACTTCATCCTCCTTATTTATGATTCCCAGAGTCTGGAGGAAGAACGGAGAGGCAACAATCCAAGACACTTAAAGTGCAGCGTGAAGTTTCCACAGTCTGTTGATGTGGGAGTCATGTCATCTGCTGCTGTTGGTCCAATGCAGCCGTCTACCAGGAGATTTTAGAGCACTTCATGCTTCCTTCAGCAGAAAAGCTATTTGGAGATGCTGACTTTATTTTCCAGCAGGACCTGGCATCTGCCCACACTGCCACAAGAACCAGAACCTGGTTCAATGACCACGGATTACTGTGCTTGATTGGCCAACAAACTCTCCTGACCTGAACTCCATAAGAAATCTATGAAGCATTGCCAAGAGAAAGATGAGACATGAGACCGAGTAATGCAGAAGAGTTAAAGGCCGCTATTGAAGCATCCTGGTCTTCCATTTCACCCCAGCAGGACCACATGCTGATAACATCCATGCCACACAGCACTGAGGCAGGAATTCATGCAGAAGAGGCTCAAACAAAGTACTTGACTACACTGCATGCATATTTTTATTTTGCATGACTACACTCTTCAGTTGGTCAACATTTCTGTATCCTTTTTTTTATTTCATGTAATCAAATTTTCTGAGATTTAGATTTTTGTGTTTTCTTTAGCTGTATGCCATAATCATCAAATTTATAACAAATAAATGCTTGAAATGTCTCACATTGCATGTAAGGAGTCTATGTAATATATTAGTTTTCTGTTTTAAGTTGAATTAATGAAATACTGTTTTTTTTTTAAGTTTTGTCAATATTCAAATTTTTTTAGTTTAATCTGTATCTCAGCATGGTGGCAGAAACTGGACACATGGAGGACAAAAAAAAAAAAAGATAAAAAAACTATATACAGCAGATGAACAGCAGCTGAAAGTGATGTCGTGCAGAAATACAAACAAATCCAGCAAAGACCTGAACCAGACCTGAAAGATGCATGTAGACCTTCAGTTGATCCATCTATTGTTGGCCGAAGCCTCATCAGAAATGGTCTCCATGGAAACGCGGCTGTCAAGAAACCATTCTTAAGAAAGGAAAGAGAAATAGGGTGAAAAGACTGAGACATGACCCAAGAACTGGACTGAACATCGGTGGAAACAGGTCTTATGGAGGCATAGATCCACCCCAGAACCCAAACCTTAACATCATTGAAGCAGTGTGGAATCACCTGGATAGAGAACAGAACAAAAGGCAGGAACATCCAACTAAGAACTTTGAAAAGTGCTTCAGTGATCCTGGAGGACTATTCCTGAAGACTACGTTGAGGATTGCAGGGAGATTAGATTTTAGCTATTAATCATCTGTCCAAGGACACTGATTAAAATTAAATCAAATTATTAATGAAAACATGAAATACGGGCACTAATGGGAGAAACTAACAGCTAAACATTATTATTCGTCTGTTCATTTCAGTCAGGTAAAATATAACCGTTACATGTCAGATGATGAAGGCTATGAAGCCAAACTCTGACCTTTAAAACCAGCAGATATCATTTAATATGTTTAATCCTTTAACTTCCTGCTCCACTGTCTGATCAAAGTTTTCATTGGCTATAATAGATTTTATTTTAAAAACATGGAAATAAACCTGCTTGATAATACCACCTGGTTTGTGCATGTGTTTGTTTTCTGTGTTTCAAGTTTTCATCATCTCACTCTTATTACTGTATTATTAACTTATCTAAACCATTTGTTAAAAATATTCTAATTCTTGTCCAAGGGAAAAGTAAAAAATACAAAGAAAGATTTTTTTTCTCGGTGTGAACATTAAAGAGTTAAACAGACGTTTATAGAAGATGACCTGAGACTCTGAAACAAGTGTGAGGAAGAGAGGGAATGATGATTTTGTGCCACTATTACAATAACTATCAGCATGAATTGAAATAAAAAGGCTGGACTTGTGAATAGGCGGGCCTTGCTCTGGATCTCCTTATGACATAGTCCTCAAAGTTTTCTCATGTGACTTCAGTCTTGATGCAACTGCACTGGCGTCAGAGTTCACACACATACACACACACACACACACGTCACAGCCAGGCACCAGTCTATATCAGAGGGCTTTTAAAGCCATATCTCCCTGGCAGGTCCCTGAAGTCCTGTGACCAGGACCTGCTAATGGTGGCCCATACAATGTTAAAAACTAAAGGAGACAGAGCTTTCTGTTCAGTGGCCCCCAGACTCTGGAACTCTCTTCCTTTGGACTTGAGATCGGTGGACTATAGTCTCTTATAAAAGTCAGTTCAAAACACATCTTTTAAAATCTGCTTTCCATTAATTGTTGGGTTTGTTTTTTTACATTGTTGGCTCTTGTAATTTGTGATTTTATATCTTGAGAGGTACTATATAAATAAAGTTTTACTTACAGTACTTAATGAGCCATTAAAACGGCAGTGCACCCTAAAATGTTTTTTAAACTATAAACAACATATGACAATATTATTGTGCAAAGTGTACAAAATGAAGGTGGATTGAAAATGTCTCAAAATGCCTCCAGATGATGGTTCCTCTGAAGCAGCTCAACATGTAGAACTTAACCAGGTTCAGCTCTGCTCTCAGAATTGGATCCAAGTTGGCTGAGGGTGCTTTCAGTCACTATGTTTACATTCAAAACTAAACTCCAAATGTTACTCTTGCCACAGGCAAGTGATTAATAAATGTTTACGTCAACTTGTATTTCCCTGAAAACCGTTTGTTCACTCCTACAGGTCTTCCTTCAAAATTTCCATCTTCTCTCCTGGTAGATTGTGTGATATTTAAGGTTGTGTGAAAAAAAATAAAATAAATAAAAATCAAATTTTGACAACTTGCTGGATCAGTTTGTCCAGACACTTAGAGCTTCATTTTGAGTTTCATTTGCCATTTTTAATGGAAGGTTTGTTCTTAGCTGTACAATTTCTAACGTCCCTGGAGTTGTTAATTTCTCTGTCCTCTTGGTTTCCTCCAGATCTGCTTACAGAAGATGTTTCTATGTAAGAAGGTTCGTCAAACCAAAAATACAACAAACTAGAACTATTTGCAAACTTTTTAAAATTCATACAGCTGAGAGAAGAAACAGGAAATAAAATCCACCTGCTGGCAGAAATATGGATCTTCATCATAAGCAAAAAATGGTGTACATAACTTTTCTGTTTTGTCAGATGTAGGCTTGTTTTCGTTCTGGCTTTGCTCACTAAATGACGCTTGTGATGATGACAGGGTCACTGTTAAAGTTTACACAAAGAGCTTAATTATTCAAGGTTAAACTGACTACATACAGGAGTCTGCAGAAAACCAGTCAGACAAACACCCCCTCACTGGAGTGTCAATGGTTTCGGCAACAGTGGGGGAAATCCAGTCCATTACCTGAAAAATGCACAGAAAGGGACAGTAGGTGTGCCTTAAAGCAGGACCGGACTGGGACACGAAGTCAGACTGGGAGTCGCTCACTCAGGCCACCCCAGTTCATATACTGCATGCATATGTTCACACACACACGTGGACAAAGTATTACATAGCACATTATTCTACACTAGCATTAACATAAAACTACAAACCCCTAGTTCAGTGTTTTTATCTTCTCTACACACATCAAAAGGTTCAGTACAAAAGTCAAACAGGGCTCCTTCATTAATGATGGCTTCATGTTGTGATATGCATATGAGGATCGTCGCCATCGATCGTCCCATGGGCCAGTTCAGACCTGCCTTACAGTTAGTGATTGGGATGGAGAAAACTATTGTAAGTCAATTTTGGCCCATGGGAGGAGAATGTGAAAATGTGAATTATTAAGAATGTTTTGTCTGAATTTCCCTGCTAGTTACTGCAGATTAAGGAAAAAAAGTCCTAGATGTTTAATTTTTTGTATCAAGAAAATTCAAAGACAAATTACATTTTTTAAAGAGGTTTTGGCTCCAGTGGCCTTATTTCTCCATAGCCTGACAGACTTAAAGTAAAAAAAATATTTTTTATTTGCAAAGCAGTGGAAATTTGTCTTTAAACAGCTTACAGAATAAAACACACAAGTTAAATAATCCATAAAGAATATTAAAGACATACCAACAAGCTAAGACTGAAATAAGCTAAGACTTATATAAACTGTTGATTGTAGTTGGAATTTCTTTGGATTTCTTTACTATGTTTTTTCTTGCTAGTGGTGCCTTGTGAAGGCGGCCCCTATGGAAGGAGCTGAACTTAACTGTATGTGGGTGTGAGGAGTCTTTTATGATGGTGTTGGTGTTATGCTTGACTACCTGTTTGTGGAGATCTGTCAATGAGATCTAAGTAGTGCCTGTTATTTTCGTAGCATGTCTGATGACCTTCCACAGTTTGGATTTGTCTTTAACAGAGAGAAAAGTGTACCAGGATGAAATGGAGGTCAAGGCTGACTCAGTGATTTGTGAACAACTGATAAAACCTCTCTGTTTACATTTAAATTTGTCAGCTTTCTCTGTAGAGAAAGAGGTGTTTTTGAGCCTTTTTGAAGACAATGCAGCTATGGTCAGAAAAATTCTCAGCACAGAAACATCCCATCACTACACGAGAGTTGCTGAGTTGAAGTAATTATGCTTTATTGGACTAGAGAGGTCTAATCGATTAAATCAGACTTTCATTGTTTTACGTAAAACCAACAAGAATTAATGGTTTAAAAACAAAGACAAACATTAAATGAACAAATATCTATTTAGCAAATGAAAACGGTGCATTAGTTACATTTTTAAATGCATAGTCACTGTATAACACTGATAAACTGAAAGAGCAAAACAAAAGGAAATAAAGTTTGAATAATTGGTTGTGTAATAGCAGCGCAAAGCTAAAGATCACATGACTCTGAACACACCATGATGTTTGTCCTTTGTGCTAAGCTTTACGTGATCCAAACTGGTTCTTCTGGAACTTTCATCATCATATGAGCACACGTGTTTGTGACACAGCAGAAATGTCAGTTTCACTGTGCATCACTGATACTGATCTGTACAGTCTGGACCACAATCATGAGCTCATATGGCTCACGGGATCCATTCCTGGCCTCCCCTGACTATATGCCCTGACTATATGTCCTTGGGCAAGACAGTGAACCCTACATTGCCCCTCGATGTGTCTTTTGGGGTATGAATGTGTGTGAGTGCTGTATGATTGTGTGTGTGTGAATGGGTGAATGTGACATGTAGAGTAAAAGCTCTTTGGGTGGTCAGCATGACTAGAAAAGTGCTATATAAGTACAGTCTGTTTATAAAATTAGCAGGAAGTTTTGAGTGATTGGAAAATCAAAATGAAGTAACATTTAAAACCCGAGTTAACATTTATGTACACAGTATAAATGAAATATGATGCTGGAAGCTGTGATGTTCTTTGAAAGACTGACTTCATCTATTAACAATGACTGCATCCATCTTTGTGGATTATTTTGTCCACTCAAACATTTCCTGCTTCTATTGTGCAAACTTTACAGAAAACGATGACATCAGTGGAAAAGGTTGATCATTGGTTGATGTCATGCTTTATAAAGCAGGGTTCTTCCCCTGCAGATACACAGAGAGTTCAATTTCCATCAGGTGGACAAACGTGGTAGGAATCTTCTAATTATTTTTCAAGCCATTTTGTGAATGCTGCTGTTGTTTTATTGAGGCATTATTAGGTTTTATTTTCTCATATGTTCTGTCAACTTATTTTTCTTGTTTAAAAATTGCATTTTAGTCTATAAAAAACGAAAACAGAATAGACAGATCGAGTAATGTTTTACAGAAAAATGCAGCTGTATTTGTTTTTTGCTGACTCATGTTTCAAAGCATTTAAATTTTACTCTTCCTAATACAATTAATTTAAACTGCTAATCTGACCTGCCAGCAAATATAAAACTCAGAAAAATCTAAAATATTTATGACTAATTCAACCAATGTATAAAGAACTGAATAATGAAACAGCAGGAAACATTAAAGCTAAACTCTTCTCATACATTTCTTTTTGCATACTTGGACTTGGACATCATGAATCTATTGATTAATAGTAGAAATTTATCTTGTTAATGATATGTGCAGCAGAAATGAATAATTCTGTGAATAAAATAATTGTTTTATTGCAGCAGTGTTTTGTAAGCAGTATTAATACTTTCGAAGAAGTATTGATGTCACATAAGGAGTCACTCAGATCTCTGACCTTTGCCGTCTTTGTGATTCCCTAATAAATATTTTCAGATTGAATTAGATTTTAGTTTTACCTGATTTTTTACAAACGTTCTCCCTCATTTCCCAGCAATGGTTGTATTTTCTTTTTCTTCTGGAGGTGTTAACATGAAGCTGGAGTTGCTGTTTGTGCTGGCTGTGGCGGCCCTGGTCCCCAGCTTCTCTGAGAGCCGAATCGTCTCCAAATGCGAGCTGAGAGACGACCTCGGAAAGGTCATCACCCTGAAAAAGAAGCTTGTGCCATACAGGGACCAGATTTTGGCAGTTGGTGAGGCTGATTGATTTATTTAATTTAATCTTTGCTTTACCAGCCAGACGCTTGAGATCAAAGCTTGATCGTTTTAAAGTCAAGGGAGCAAAGTACATGAATGCTGTCTTCCCAAAACTCACTACGAGTTCTGAGCAGATTGTGAGATGGGTTGTGTTTGAACATAAGTTAAAAGCAAAGGTATGAAGAACTAGTCCAATAATAGCTTCATAGATGCAGCACCGGAGTGGCTAATTGGGAGGTTTCCCTGTGGGCTGGTCTGAAAAGAGAATTGTCTTAAAAATCTTAACAGAACTCAAAGAAAAGATTACCAATTGACAAACATGCTAAAGCAATATTAAGAAGCACTTTGTCTTCATATGATCAGAGCAAAACTGTTGTGTGTTTATTTTCACACTGACTGTTAATCAATCTCTTCTTTCTCCTTGTTTGCTCTCTGCCCTGCTCTTGCATCACTGGTTTGCTGCAGTCATCTGTGAGGTGGAGATGAGATCCCACTTCAACACCAACCTGGTCACCGTGTACGGTGATCGCAAACCTACAACAACAGCCACACCAACAACTCTTCCAACAGCTGGAAAAAATGTAACAATTGTCGATACAACCACCACATCAACCACCAACTCGACTACAACCACAAGTCCATCTACAGCAAACGCAACGATCACAAATTCAGGCTCTGCATCCAACATCACAGCTAGCGGCAGCAGAAAAAAGCGGGATGCTCCAAGAGAGAACAAGAAGAAGTCAAAGTCTAAGGAGTCTCTGGTCTCCTCTAATGAGAAGGAGATGGAAGACGATGAGCATGAGGATGATGAGGAAGATTCACCAGAAAACAAGCCAATGATGGGATCGTCTCTCGGCTACTACGGGATCTTTCAGCTTTCTGACAGCCATTTCTGTGATTCCGGTTATCGTTCATCAAAGAATCTGTGCCGTTCATCCTGCTCAGGTGAGCTCCTGCAAAGAAAATAAACATGGTAATCATTATTGAACATTTACTGGAAATATTCTGCATGTTTTAACTATTATTTTGTCTCCTGAAGCCTTCACCGATGACGACATAACTGATGATGTAGCTTGCGTCGTAGGGAGCGGTTACTGGAAGTAAGTCGCTGTCTTAAAAGTTCAAATGATTGAACGGTTCTATACATACTGTGTGGTACATTAGCTTAATGTTTTGTTTATGTTTTAGAGGTATACATATGTGCATATACAAAGGTGATGCGTTACATTTAACATACGTCTTAAAGCTTTCATTAATTCATTCCCCATTTTTGCACATGCTTGACATAATTTCCTGAGATGCCAATCAACACAGTAGTGCAGATAAAGCAAAAAAAAAAAAAAAAAAAAAATACAGTGAAAGAAATATAAAAATTAAATTATTGGTTCAAACATACACTCTATAACCAATAATTGTTTTTTAAGAGTTTTTTTCTTCTTTTATCAGGCATCTGCTGGAGAAAGCCTCTAAACAGTGCCAGCGTGTCAAGAAGACCTACTTTGCTGAATGTGCAGCTTGACGGCACCATTTCCTCCTGCAGGAAAAGCAACTTGTTATCAGCACTATGGGGTGATCTAGTTTATGGTGGTTGTTTTAATATTCAATACAAAACAAATGATTCTATGTATGTCGTTCTGTCTGTGATCTCTCAATAAATACATAAAATACAGTTCTCTGGTGTATATTTCTGATTATATATTATTTTACTTAGAAAACAAAGTGATTGGTGGGTCAGACTGTGTTTTCTATTAGAGTAACGATGGGTGCACCCTAACACACTGCATGTATATGAAGTATAAAGTATAAAGCACTATGATGAGATATACAGATATTATATTAAAGGACAGAATTATGAGTTGTTTTTAAGCAGAATATAAACACACAGATGTGTCCATTTTAAGCATTAATGTGTGTGTCTTCACTGTGTGGTAGTTGGCATGCAGGTACATTTTGTTTTGCTTTTCAGTCGCCCAGAAATTAATTATATTATCAACATTAATCCAACTCTAGTACTTCTGGGAGGTTTTATTATAAATTCATAAAATAATCAATTAGCTTTCACAAATTTGATCCAGTTTTGTTGATTTTTCTGATAGAGGATGGACCCAAAGAACACCTGGACTCTTCCAGAACTTCATGAAGGATGTAATCAGGTCAGCTGTGTGATAATCTGTCACAACGTACAGTAGATGACTCAAATGATGAGGCACACAGGGGAAGACAAAAAGAACAAAGCAAACACACAAAAATAATAAATAATAAAAAACCTTTAACTAAAGATGCAACAGGGCAGAAACCCCACAAGATTTAAACTTGTATAAAAGCAGTCAATCAGAAAACTTTATTAACCCCTAAGTTAAGTTAAGCAGGGGGAAATGTCAGGGTAATCATGATTTTAAAATCATACAAAAAAAAAAAAATAAATAAAAACATCTTTTCCATACTGGTCAGTAGTCAATTAAAACACCATCGCCCTCTGCTGGTAGAAATTATTTACTACAGTATGGGTTTTTATTTGCAAACCACATACTGTCCGAAATATATGAACAGTATTTATTGTAGAATAAGTATCTAAATTGATTAAGGAGAATAAACAAAATAAACAAAAACACTCCTTCAACAGCACATACCCAGGTGGTGTATGTATTTAAGAAACTAAGGACTATGTGATCTTGAAGCATTACAGCAAAGGTCTTTTTGGAGATAATATTGACCTTTGCGACAACATTGTAACATACAGTATGTGGTGTTGTCAACCTTTGTCATCCTGCCAAATAGCTACAAAACCAGGCCACTAATTTTTCCTATTGCAGTTTTTTCTTTATGTATAAAAAACAAACAAACAAACAAACAAAAAACAAAAAAACAAACAAACAAAAAAAAAAAAAACCACCAACAGACCTATAAATTACAAATTTTTATTAGTCTGTTATGATTATATAGATAATACTTTATATTATGTAATACATTTAAATAACATTGTGCTTGTTTTGGCTAAATAAAAACTGGGGAAGACAAAGTAGTGATGAACTACTGATTTTCAGTTGAAGCCACAGAAGTTGCCTTGTGGTGTCTCTTGATTAGAACAGGTGTGCTGCCCAGTCAGCAGGTACCTGCAGGTCAGCTGCACCTCTTTTTGTTGAGCTGAATGGTTGTCAAGATGTCAAACCATGGGGACCAGTTTAAAAAGGGCGTTGTCATGGTTACCATGAAATATTATCACAAGCTGAGTTTCAGTTTCAGAACATATTTAGTTATATTACAGTAAAAGTAAATGCATACTAACCATTTAAATTTGCCATTGAAGGCTGTGCAGTTTTTATTTAATTCTGGATTTTTATGTATCTATAATTTAAAGTTTTGTATTTAAAATAAAACAAAACAAAAACATCTATAATAGTGTATATATACTTAAAGACATCATAATCTTTTTATCTAAGATCTGTGACATGTAAACTCTGAAGACTAGACCCTTAAAAAAAGGACTAAAACCTAAAGCTACTATGAGTGAAGTTGGATAATAATTAAATGTTTTACATTTGATAACAGTGCAAATGCTGCTTTAATGAAGCTCACATCTGTTAGAACTTGTAGTCGTGCAACATGCTGTCTGTGCATGAAGGTTTTAATGTAAATGTTTAGGTTTCATTAGTCTGAAACAAAACTGATTTTTTAAATATTTTTTTTTTCTCCACAGGCAGTTGAAGTTGATCTACGACCAGTAAGTCCCACTGGGGTTTTCTATGTGCCATGGCTGTGTGCATTGTCTAAACCAGTGGTTCCCAACCTATTATCCTTGAGGACTCCCTTCATGCAAATACTAAAAAGCCATGGACCTCTGTTCCACCACATGTTGAAACCATGCTTGATTTTATGCTTTCAAAAGAGAGATTCTCACCATAAATGCTGTATGTTGACTGAGTCCTGTCCTTCGATGGAGCCAAAGTTAAATCAACAACATATACCCTTACTTTTTTGCTGTAAAATAGGGACAATGTGTTGATGTGTTGATCACAGTTGCCCTGAATGTTCAATGCCTCAAGGACCCCCTGTGCTCTCTAGGACCCAAAGTTGGGAATCATTGTTCTAAGCCACTTTTTACATTAGATACACATACACTTTTTTACACATCACTTTAGCTGTAATAATCAGTTCAATATTTCATAAAATCTAGACCTAACAAGGTCAGACTTTCTTCACAAATTAAAATTTCAAGTACCACACAGGTGTAAGACTGGTGGATTCTCTGCTCACAAAATATTGCTGATATAATCACCAGAGGAGCAAGCTATAAGGACCTGGATGAATATTCAGAAAGGTAAAAGGGGCCAAGTCTTTTAGTTGAAGAGCAGTCAATGAAATTGGCTGCTGCTAGAAAGCATCAATAAATTGAAAAAGGCATTTGTTGCCGCACTGACAAGGTCACTGAAGCAGGCGCCATCACAAGGACAAAATGTTTAGACTAAGCAAAAACTACCTATTTTATTTATTTATTTATCTATTTTGTAAATAAATTTATTTATTTTTTTATAACACGAAGGAAGGCACCATCTTGCCAAGCACCACAACAGACAGGCTGGTGGTCTATGAATATCAGGTCTCTGGATTGTTTTATGGTGGCAGAGTACAGCGGTTTAAAGAAGATGATGTTGCTGTCCCTTTTTTTTTGCCTTTAAACTCCTGGATATCCACGCCTGGGAAGCTCACATTGAAGGACATGAAGCTGGAACTTTCTTCAAGATGGAAAGGAAACATGGGTCATGATAGGAAGCAGACTGGCTCAAAAAGTGGTTAATGGCTATGTGATTTGCAGGAAGGTGAAAATAAGACGGTTCCTGATGACTTACAGTGATGAAGGATGGTCTGGTCAGATCTGGGTACCAACCTTGAAGGGGCAATGCCAGTCTTTGAAGAAGTCTACAGGTTCCTAGATGGTCAAAGTAGGGCAGGCTTGGAGATTGTCACCTAGAATAAGACTGACTGGATGTCGAAGACTCATCAAGCTGGTTCTCCACATAACAGTGCTGAGGAAGCCGGTAAATTTGTTGCAAAGAGGGCGCTTCAAAGCCTGGGACAGTGGTGAACTCTGTTATAGCATAAAAGCTAGCCTCACCTATTAGCAACCAATGGAAAGGGTGCAGAGTTGTGAAGACTGCATTCAGTATTTTACACCCAATTCTCTTCTCCTTGGCTTGGCATCCCAGAGTGGGAACGTGAGGACCTGTTGACTTTGCTAGTTACCCTTATAAAAGGCTTAAAAAAATTCAGTCAGATTTAGCCAAGTTCCAGAAATGTTGACATTGGACATTGTGTGGTTATGCAACTCGAAGACATTAAGAGGACAGTTCAAGGCAAGCTTAGCACTGTCATGGGTTTCCACCCAGATTGTGAGGGGACCCTTATGTCAGTCTTTCCAAGATGTTCCAGTGACCAAAAGCTCTGAGGGTGGAAACAAGGTGTCCAACACTGCTAACCATAGGCAGTCAACCATTCTGCAATGCGATGTCTGGTGATTGGTTGTCAAACTGCTTGTTGTGGAACTATTGGACCAGTTTAAGGGGATTTGGCTAAGCAGATAATTGACTTCGAGGTGGTAATTGCCTCAGTGACTGCTGATGTCTAAAGAGAAAAGAGGGGAAATAGAAGGAAACGGAAGTAACTGTTTACAGCCTGGTCAAGTGAGTAAAGTTCAGTTCAGAGCTCCAAGTAGACAGTGCTCTCCTATACAAGTTTGGAAAAATGCTAAACAGTAAAACAATCCTGACAATTGTGATGGAGTTACTGAAGAAACAGAAGTTATTTGGTGGAAAAACCTTCAACACTTGTTTGTGGTTGAAGATTTAATTGCACAAATCATTGAAGCAACAGCATAAAGGTTTGTCATTCTTCCTGGTCAAGTACTGGATCATCTCACTCATGATTCTCTGCCCATTTAATTACCTCTTTGTACATTATCACACATTAAAATACTACACATTGCGATCCATTGCAACTTTGAAGATCATATCGCGGATCATGTCTTGACATGAAAGAGCAGAGTTTCAAGCAAAGTGAAACCAATGGACCAGATTCTGTTAAAGCCCAAATGAGCAGTGAAAGACCCTTATTCAAGAAATTTCTATTGTCTTTGGATTTCAGTAATGCTAAAGTGATGGGCATGAGGCCACAAGGACGCCATTCATGTTGAATTGTGCACTAGGTTTGATGCTCAACTTTTGATCATTAATCTGCCTCACATCGTTGACTACGTCCAAGTGCAGTTTAAACAAGCAAGTTTTTTTTTTTTTTATATAAAGAACAAAAAACAATGTTCTTTTAAATGTAAAACTGAAACATAGACGAAATGTTTCTTCTACCTGGTTAAAACAAATGCTCAACATTTGAACATAGTCTACTGGGATTAACTTTTAAAACCAGCCTTAATTGGCTATACAAGGACCAGGAGGCTTTTAAATTTCACCTCAGGAGGTTGTTACTTCAGTTTCACTGGGAATAATTGTCATAAGCCCTTGCAGGCAGTTGAGAAAATGTTCTTCCACCCCAAAGAATTGCAGTACTTATCACAAGACTGAAATACAGAAGTAGCATGTGTTGTAGCCTGCGAGGAAACTACAAACCTGTATTTAAATCTGGGAACATCTAAGCACTGAGAAGGACTTTGTGAGTTTTGGGATCCAATATTCTATTTGACCAGAAGTAGATGCACCACATTGTCTGGATTCGTAATCAACTGTAACCAGCTTTCAGACTTTACAGGAAGACGAACTGACAGTCTGGTTGGAAGAAAGGAAGTGGTTTTGTAATATTTGACAGATGATATTCTGGACATGTAAATATTTTTATAAACACTGAGCCTCTTTTTTTCCATCCATATTATGTACTGAGGGATTGGACTGGTGCCATTTTGGTAGCCATTAAATTTCTTACTTTCAACTACTGCCATTGTTTTTGCAAGACATGAGTTTAATCACTGGTGGTCTACATTTAAAATGCAATCTGGGGAGACCTCACCTACAACTGTCTGTGCTACTTAACAGTTAACTTACTTGACTTAGTTTGCAGTTCCCAGTTATTCATGCAATAACTACGTAATGAGACTTCTGTTGCAGATGAGCTTTCATGGGAAGATGTTTGAAGAAAATGTGCACTTTGAGTCAATCAAGAACGCTCAGAATGAAGAGCACCATGTAAAACATCTGAAAATAACTGTTTATATTATGTGAGTGGCAAATGAGTCAGGATTTTTGTCAACCATCCCCTATGTATTTAATACAGTTTGCCAAAAAGTAAAGTAGTGATCCACATATTGTGGGTGGTCTTGACAATCACCTATGGCTCAATACAAACTGATAGCTTTTGCCCTGGATTTCTGCTATTTACCGGCCAGCATCACTCACTAGGCAAGGCAAATTTATTTGTATAGCACATTTCATGTACAAGACAATTCAAAGTGCTTTACATAAAACATTTCAGCAGGGTGCAGAAAGCAATACAAGTGCATTAATAATAATAATAATAATAATAATTAAAAAAAAAAAAAAAAACTAGATACTTAAAAGTTCCACGTGTGTTTCTCTGCTAGTGATTTCACAATCCAATGGCAACAGCTGGAAATTTGCATTTCTATGGGATGCTCCATCTTGCTGTCATTGCCTTTTGATACCATCCTCATTAGTGCAAGGCAGGTAGTAAAAAGGCAAAACCTACCATCTTGTGAGGCTTAAAGTACTGAGAAGTCAGATTAGGACTATGTAACAACTATCCTGCAGACTGCCCTATGCACAAAGTGGTGAAACAACTTGACAAGCCAGGAGCCTCTCAATATGGAAATGAGCATCCATCATTCTTGGGTACAGACAGGAGGACAGAAGCATGACCAGTTTTAGAGCAAAGTTGATTAATTGGTAAGGAGTGCAAAGACAAAGGTGTGGACAGGATGCAAATTGAGCGCACAGGAGTGTGGACCAAACCATCAGTAAGCTGCATCTAAAAGGTTGTAAGTAGGCAGAGTGCAGAAAATCCAAGCAAGCCTTGGGTGAGGAGTGGCACCTCCTATCTGGTCTGTGGTGACGAGATTACAGGATGATAAAGGTGGAGGGAGGTGGTCACTCACCTGGAATTGGTCGTTATTACTCAAGGCTGTTTTGAAGGGCCATCGGAGGGTATGGACTAGGAGGGAGGCAATTACAACTGGAGCCTTCTTGCATTTTTTCTCACGTCTGGCTCAACTTGATGCTGACGGCACCTTAAAACACCCTGCCAGGCCTCAGCAAGGAAGACATGTTCCCAACTGTATTACATCACCAAAACAGGTTATTTTTACTTCGTAAAAGCACATAAAGCAGCGTTTGGCAACTGGCGGCCTGCAGGCTGCTAATAAGATCCAGCCTACCAGATTACATTGATTAAATAAATAAAAAATAAATAAATAAAAAAAGTTAACTTACCTGCACTCTAATCCTGGATTACTTGCTTACTAGTAAGTTTTGTGGAAACCCGTTGCCTTAAACCAGGCATGTCAAACTGGTCCAGCAAAGGGCCGTGTGGCTGCAGGTTTTTGTTCCAGCCAGCCAAGAGCACACAGTTTGACCAATCAGCTGTCTGAAGACTGAGATCAGTTGATTGAATCAGTCAAATCTGGTGTGCTGCTGCTTGGTTGGAACAAAAACCTGCAGCCACACGGCCCTTTGCTGGACCAGTTTGACATGCCTGCCTTAAACCATTCTAGTTTTTACAAATGCTAAAGCATGTCAAGTTGTATTCTAATGTTGCAAACATTAGAATTTGAGGCCCATTAGTTCACTTATCTAAATTTCTTTAAAGCCTACAATAATTTGAACCTATTCTCTTACATTTGATTTGCTCATACTATTTAGTGCTTTCATTTACTTTTGACATACATATAATACTTACATATAGATGATGAGCAGAAATTTAATTGCTGGTGGTGGGTTTCCTGTACTGTCCTTTTCATCCATGGTGCCAAGTTTAAACTTCAAAGAGGGTTGAACTTTATAACATTGTCTAATTGTTAACATAACACAGAAATTAAAGTACATAACTCAAATTTACAGCACAGCAATAAAAAAAGGTTATGTTTAAGCTGAATCTGCATCTCCCATGAGCCTTTGCGGTCCAGATATGTTGAGTTTTGAAAATAGCCCCTCTGACGGAAATGTAACATGTTAAGTTTTCTTTGCTAATCATTATTATTACACTGCACAATGTTGAAAACTTAGAAACAACTTATTTGTTTTATTAACGAGACACTCTTTAAGAGTGTGGAGTCACTGTGTCAAGTAAAACAAGCACACCCTGAAGAAGGAGAGGACTATTTACTCGAATTATCTCGTATGCTATTGTCTGGAGGAGGTTTGACAGACAGCTCTTTCTGCAACCTAAAAGAGAGAAAAAAATATCCAAGAGCAGAAGTTTTGAGAGAGCAGAGAATGTGTCTGAGTGAGAGAGAAAGAGACCAAGTGTAAGCGCAGTTTTGAAAGGAAGAACAATATATTTGAAAGCAAGAGGGGACTTTCTGAGTGTCAGAGCAGAGTTTTGAGAGAGAGCAAGATTATATTTGAGCGTGAAAACCAGAAATCTTTTATCTCAAAGCAAACAATTACGCTCTTGATTAGATAGGATAATACACCCACAGAGATGAGGACTGACATCAGCAGACAGCTTGTCATCCACCAGAGATCATGGACCAGACTGTTTTGTGATCTGTACTTGTAAAGGTCACCTTCACTAAGCTCACAGTCCCTCAAGAGGAAGGACCAGCAGTGAATAAGTTAGGTGACTCAAATTCACTGAGCTGAGGGAGGCAGGCTGGGTTGCAACAATCCATCCAGTGGATGCTGGGTGCAGGGGCTTTGTGGGAAAGTGACTGATTCAACTCCACCCACCTACATTTTTCACACAGTTGAATTTTGTTGAGTTTTTCCTTTTGTTATAGATTTTAATAAGGGGGATCAAAAGACCAGGAGTCAACGGGTGTGTCTCCATGTGGCAAGAAACCAAGTGCCTGGCTGGAAGAATTCAGCAGTAGGTGTTTGAGCAACGGTTAGGCTGTTACTAAGCTACAAACATTTACCCAGTAATTAACTTAAGTTCTGCCTTCTGGCTCTAGCAAACACCAGTCAGCCCAGCCTATATGAAGGCCACATGACCAGCTGCAGCAGACCCAGTAAGAATGTAGACACCAAGATGACTCTCCTAAGCTCATGAGCATCTTTCGAAGGAGGTTCTGAGGAAGCAGCAGCTGAAGGATGTCCAGAAATAGCTGCACTTAGGTGTATTTAAATGTGGTTACTACACATTGTGGTCAGTATTGTATTATGAGGGTGAAAATATCACTGGAAGCAGATTTAAACCTGGTCAAGTTTCACAAAGTCTGACTGCTGTGATGTGTGGTAATGTCCTCAGCTGCTATTTACTTTTCAATATGTCATTTCAACAGTACACCATGGCATCATCACATCACAGCAAGTGAATTGTTATCCTGTGAGGCCCTTGTCTATCCTCTCTTTAAACCAGCAGGCCCAAAGATCAAATATGACACTAAAATGTAAGTGTGAAAGATCGTACGTTTGTGTGTGTGTCTATGAGTGTATATATAACATACTATTTGCTTTAATTAATACTAATAATGTATACTAATAAAGGCTCAATATAAAACTTACAGATTGTTTCAGGAGCTTTCCAATGACGACCATAAAAGTCCATGCCTTTATTCCAGAACTGCAGACAAGCGATGAAGTGGCCACTCTGTAAAGTCCAGGATGGGACCACCAAGGCCAGAACATCAGCAAAACCTCAGCTGACTTCATTCTCGCATCTCCACCAATGGCACAGCTTGTACAGATGGTTGACAAGGTGTGTAAAATTATTTTTATTTTTCATCTAAAGCATTGTTTAAATACGTTTTTTTTTTTGTTTTGTTTTGCATGATTCCATTAGATCAAACTACCCAAGAAACTCCACCACCTGCCAAGGCCTTTCTCTGATCTTTCCATCCAATCTGCATATTTCTCCACTGCATCATATGTGAACTTTTCATTTAAACTGGACTGTAAAATAGTAATGCTGGTTGTAATTTAAAAGATCACTTGAGGAAGGAACTGTATGGGCAGAACCTGGAGAACATCAGAGCACAGATTTATTGTGAACAGACTGTCACTGTTGACCCTCTTGGTGCTGACCAGGTCAAGTGTTTATGGTGGCCTCAGGTGCAGGATTGAGTTAATTACAGAGCTACTTCAAAACTGTTTACATGTGTACTGTCGTCTTTTATGTGCATTTTAAGAGGTTACTTATCCCAAACGGTGCTTTTGCTGGTGCTGGGGACCAGCTGAATAAAACTGTTTTTCTCTGATGAATCGAGTCTCTCCATACTTCACGTGAGTCACGACGACCACTCTCATTACTTGCAAGTAATTTGCCTTTTGTTCATTTTTGTCCTGGTTTTTGGAAGCATTTTCAAACAAAGTCTGAATGGGTTAAACATCAGTTTTCTGCTTTACAGTCATGGTGACCTGGAGCTTCCAGTTGCAGTTGGGTGAAAAAAAAGTTTAAAGTGTTTTTGGACTTTGGGAAGAAACCAGAGAACCTGGGAAAAGTCCACATGGGCAAAATGAAAATGAAACCTCCACATAACCAAACCGTAGCCTCCAAGAGGCCTTCTCTGTGAGATTAACTGCAGGTGTTATTATATAGTCGGGAATCTTTGACACAATATTGGGGCCTTGAAGAAAAGTACACCTGTATTTAAACAGACCTCAGATTTATGCCTCGGCAACATGAAGTACCTAACAAAGTACCCTGAAGTGTTTCAAACATAAAATCAGCTGGTGGAAAGTTGTCAAACACTCATGGCCTCAAAGACTTTTCTATGTTTAGGTCTGTGTTTTATTTGGTGTAATCACAGGTTTGTTTGCTAGACTGTCTCAAAGCATATTTACACAATTGTAAAGAAACTGAGTTGTCAATGGGACCAGGTCACAAATGCTTTAAAAAATTTCTACTTCAATTCTCTGTCAGGGCCCAAGCAGTAAGGCAGCATGCAGGTTTTGTTCAAAACTAGGTTTGTATTTACAATAAACTGAAAACTGACCAAATCAAGTATTTAACTAAACAGACTGCCAAGAGGCCAATTAAACTAGATTAAAAATCAGAACTAAAGAACTTAAATGAATTACCATTCACAAACTGACCTCCTGAACAAATGGGGGAACTTAAATACCAGTTTAGCAAAACCTAGAATAAACAAAGAGGGGGAAGTAAAATGGCTTCTACATTTTGAACCAACCAAAACCTCAGAATTAATCCCCAAACCCCCCAATAACATTTCAGTTTTATAAGGAGGGGTGTTGAGGTGTAATCCAATGAAGGTGGCAGCAGCTTATCAGTCCTCAGCCCTGGACCATTTATAAAACTGTGCAGAGCAAAGCAAACTACAGGTGGTGTCTGCTGCGCAAAAAGGAAATGCTGCACACTTCTTTCAGATTTATCAAAGCCTGGGCACACACCCTACACCTGTTTCCGTATATAAATCAGAATCAATTCTAAAGTGGGCGCATGTGAGGGAACGCCTTCCCACGCCCACATGGTGAATATAAATGGTCAGGTGGAGGCCTGTAATACATATTCATCACATCATCTGCATAACTGATCGGGAGGGAAAAGGAGGGAAGAAGCAGATTTTGTTGGGTGTGAGACAGATCCTGCTGGACCACTTTGATACGTAAAAATGGGCATGGCGTGGGTATTGTCAGAAAGGCAGAATGGTGGAAGCAGGTGGAAGATGCTGTCATACAGTGTCAGAAGGCAAGACACGCCAGAGGCATCACATGGTTCGGCTGGATATCTCAGTCAATTGGGCATCCGTCTGCCATGCGGGAGACCACAGTACGAATCCTACAGAGGAAATTTGCTTTGGAGAAAAGTGTCTGCTAAATGACAGTACTGATGGCAGTAATTTGTTTAAATTTGTAAAAAAAAAATATGTACAGATACATCTGAGATTGGTAGCAGTTTATTTAGTGTTAAATAATATTTCTTTCTAGTTCCTCGGTGCTCGGGTGGGCGGTGTAGAGGGACATGATCACCGCTTTTAACGGAGTGGACAAGAAATTGCGGGAGTTTGGTAGATTGTTCCTCCACCAGGGAACAGAGGAAAAGATTAGCTACTGATTTTTGAGCCATGTTGTGGCGGGAGCACTAGGCATCTTTCGCTGGCAGAGCATAACTGTCGAGTGGGAGAGTAGCTCTGGATTAAGGAGTGAAGGTAAACCGGAGCAGTTTGGGTTATTGTTTTGTAAGCCAGAAGCAGAGCTTTGAATTTAATGTGTGCTGCAACTGGAAGCCAGTGGAGAGCAATTAGCAGCAGAGTGACATGAGCTCTTTTGGGCTGGTTAAAGACCAGACGTGCTAATCACGCTTAGCACGCTGCTAATCAGCGTCATTTACCTCAAAGTATTCAATACGTTTAAGTTTGATGAAGATGTTGATGGACCTTTTCAGAAGGTACTATGAACCACAAAAAAAACGTGACATACCAGAGACATTTGTTTAATACCAGAGTACAAGGCAATGCTGAATCCATTGATGCCTATGTCACAGATCTTAAGAACAAAGCAAAAGACTGTGAAAAAGAGACAAGAGTCGTATGTGGTATTACAAATGATCAAATCCGAGGCAGATTGCTAAGAGAGCCCGAGCTAATGCTTCGAGGAGCTGCAGATATTTGCCGTGCAGCAGAAGTTAGCCAGAGCCAGCTTAAAAAGCTACATGAAGAAAATGACGTGCAAGTGCAAAAAATACATAAGCAACACAAGCAAAGGAAAGACAAGCCACAAACAAAGATGAAGAAATCACACGCAGATTGTGGAAGATGCGGATATAAACATGAAGCAAGACAATGCCCAGCATATGGTCAAACCTGCAACAAATGTCACTGTAAAAATCACTACGCCAAAATGTGCATGAGTCGCTGACAGACAGATAACTGCCGGAAAGTACAAGGTGTAGAATATGACACAAATAATGATGATAATGACATGTTCATAGGGACTGTACATGTTAGAACAGAAGACAAACATGTGAATAGAGTGGATGCAAAAAAGTGGCAGAGATGTCTGGAAAGAAACTGTGAATATCAACAACCAGCAAATGACAGTGCTGATAGATACAGGTGCTGACTGCAACGTCATATCTAAGAGCGAATTAGAAAAGCTGAAACTGAGTGATGACAAACTGAAAAAGTCAAACGTCAAGCTAGTGAGTGTTTTTGGACAGAAAGAAAAGCCAGAAGACCATTAAGTGCTCATACAAAGGCAGAGAGTATGAAATAACGTTTCAGGTGTCAAAACAAGACGTAAAAGCGATATTGGGAAGCGAGTCTAGTGTTGAGCTGGGGATGGTAAAAAGGATCTATGGGGTGACAAGAAGAATGCAGACAGACATCACGTGTGAATATGGAGATCTGTTTACAGGACTAGGCTGTGTTCCTGGAAGTCACCATATTCAAGTAGTTCCTGAAGTTTCATCAGTGATACATCCGCCAAGGAAAGTTACAGTCGCTTTAAAAGAAAGTGTTGAGAAAGAACTGAAAGGAATGGAAAGTCTTGGTGTCATAGAGAGACAGACTGAGCCCACAGATTGGGTGAGCAGCATGGTGACTGTAGTGAAACCACACAAAATCCTAATATGCCTGGATCCACAAGATTTAAATAAGGCCATAAAAAGAGAACACTATCCTCTAAAGACAGTGGAGGAAGTAGTATCTGAAATGCCTAATGCAAAGGTTTTCTGTGTTTTGGATGCAAATCATGGCTACTGGCAGATCCAGTTAGATGAAGAGCACTCCAAACTCTGTACTTTCAACTCACCGCTGGGAAGGTACAGATTTAAGAGACTTCCTTTTGGCATATCATCAGCACCAGAAGTCTTTCAGAGATGCTTGGAGCAACACATAGAAGGACTAAAAGGAGTTGTCAACGTGGTTGATGATATTCTGGTGTGGGGTGAGGATGAAGAGTCACATGACAACCGATTGAGAAAGCTGCTGGACAGACTGAGAAGCATAAACATGAAACTCAATAGAGACAAATGCAAAATTGGACTCAGTGAGATAAGCTACATCGGACATGTGTTGAGCAAGATGGACTGAAACCAGACATGGGAAAAGTAAGAGCCATACAAGGAATACCAGAGCCACAGGACAAGAGAACTGCAGAGGTTCTTGGGAATGGTGCAGTATGATGCAAAATTTATCCCAAGTCTCTCAGAAGAGTTTGCACCACTCAGGAGGCTACTGGAGGGAGAAACTGGCTGGCAATGGGAACATGAACAACAGAAGAGCTTCTCAAGACTCAAAGAACTTGTGAGTAACACACCAGTGCTAAAATATTATGATGTAGGAAAGCCTGTTGTACTCTCAGTTGATGCAAGCACAAGTGGGTTGGGAGCAGTAATCCTACAGGTAGGACATCCTGTAGCATATGCTCCAGGTCACTCACAGACTGTGAAAAAATATATGGTCAAATTGAAAAAGAGCTGCTAGCAATTGTCTTTGGCTGTGAAAGATTTCACCAATACCTGTATGGTAGATCTGTGCAGGTTGAATCGGAACCGTTAGAGATTATTTTTAAGAAGTCTCTTCACATGGTTCCAGCCAGGCTGCAGAGGATGTTAATGAGGCTTAAAAAATACAGCCTACAGGTGATGTACAAGCCTGGTAAAGAAATGCACATTGCAGATGCATTAAGTAGAGCCAGCCTGAAGGATCTCCCAGATACCACACAGGAGGAGGAGATGGATGTGAGCTACATAACCCAACAGCTACCAGCTTCAGAAGAGAAGCTCAGTCAGTTCAAAGAGGCCACAGAGCAAGATGAGAGGCTGAAACTGGTCATAGCAGCAATACAGAATGGATGGCCTGAGTCACGGAGACAGATTCCAGAGGAACTACAACCGTACTGGACTTTCAGAGAGGAGTTATCGTACTCTGATGGACTTGTGTTTAAAAATTCAAAACTGATTGTGCCAGTAAAGATGAGAGAAGAGATGCTGGAGAAAATTCATGAATTTCACATGGAACTTGTGAAAAGCAAGGAAAGAGCCAGAGATATCCTGTTCTGGCCAGGGATGGCCAAAGAGATTAAGGATGTGATACAGCGATGTGCAGTGTGCAACAAATACAAAAACCAAAATCCAAGAGAGCCACTGATGTCTCATCCAGTCCCAGAGAGAGCTTGGTCAAAGGTGGGGATGGATTTATTCCATTTCAATAATGCAGAATATCTTCTCTGTGTGGACTACTTTTCCAAGTACCCAGAAATCATAAAGTTAAGTGGTACAACAAGCAAGCACATCATTACTGCTTTGAAATCTATTTTTGCCAGACACGGCATGCCTGACGAACTCTTCTCTGTCAATGGAAGGCAACTAGTCAGTGCAGAAATGCAGGAGTTTGCAACAAGCTGGGAGGGGACTATTTTTAGAGCTACCCCTTGTAGTGTCTCCGGTGAATGTTTTCAGGGAAGCTCATCTGTTTTCAGAGGAACTGCACTCCACTGTAATTCAAACCATAATTATTCCTTTGCTTAAACTTTGGCAAGACATCTTTGAGAGTATAACATACATTTAAAATGAATTCAAACACATCTGCCTGTCTTCCTCTTTGACCAGCATAGGTTTTGTTTGCGTGAATTGTCTGGAGGGCTTCAATGTTTCGTAACGCTTGCCATCACATGCAGAAAAAAGCTGTGATTCTCTGGAGCCTTCATGGCACGAAGAGGTGTTACTTAAGTTCTTGGAGCCCAGGCCAGAGAGAGAGTAGAAGTAGTCCCTGTGGAGTTAGGGGTGTGGCTGAATGACATTTTTGCTGTAGTATCCCCAACACATGTACAGACTGAGCTGTTTGTTCAACAGTCAGGGGTTGTCTGATGGGATGAAACTGTTTTTAGTCAACACATAAACACTGAAGAATCAGGTAACCAGAACCCAAATCCAGGAAGCAGACGTTGAGTGAATGTGGTGTTGAAGGTGTGAAGGTGGACCAGGGTATCAGAGGAGACTTTGTAGAAGGACAGAGATCCAGCAGGACAGTCCACATACACTGCTACTCTGTGGGAGATGGGGAAGGATGAGGAGGAGATAATGGTTGTTTTTCTGTTATTGTTCCAGACAGAGTAACCATCATCGTCAGAGCAGTTCAGACTCCAGGACTGATTATTCCATCCAAACATACAGTCTCGGTTGTTTCCTCGCCTTCTGATTCCTTTGTAACTCACTGATATACAAACATTTCCTTTCCACTCCACCTCCCAGTAACAGCGACCAGTTAAGTCATCTCCACACAGCAGCTGTGCATAGCTAAACCTGTCTGGATGATCAGGGTATGCCTGGTGCTCCTCCACACGTGTTACTTTCTTGTTGTTGTCAGACAGTTTGAGCGTTTTGTTCACTGTGCTTGTGTTGATTGTGAGTTGACAGGAATCTGATGGAGAAAAAAAAAAAGGAAAAAGACACCTCTATTGACACCTTGACTCTGGCGGCTAAATGAGTGAAGTGACAGAATGGCTTTATCACATTCAGCCATCTTCAATGAAAAACACACTTACACTTCCTCAGACCTGGTCTTAACCATCGTTCTCCAGTAGGCTCCAACCTGAAAGGAGGAGAGGAGTCAGGGCAGCATCATCTCTGACAGCATGCAAAGATGAATGTTGCATTACTCTGACACTTTGTTCTGCACTGAGAGATGTACAGTTCTGGACAAATCGACCTGAATGGATTAACTAGGTGGAGCAAAATAGGTACGCTAATCGGTAAGCCTCCACTGAGCTAGGCTAACAAGTCCTGCACCATTTCTGATACAGGGTAAGAGGACAGAAAAGGTGTTTCTATTAACAACAGTTTATTATTTTAACATGCAGAGATGTGTCCAAACTGAGGAAACTCTGACCAACAGACAAACTTTGAGAACCCCTCCACCAACTGTTTCTGTAATGAGGAAAGGAAGAAGGCTCCTTCATATGTCATTCATATAACACTCGTATTCAACATTAAGCAAACAGACAGGGCTGATTGAGGGGCAGAAAAAATGTCTGCAGCTCTTTCTCCTCTCTCTGACATCATGTGTGGCAGCTTCAGCCTTTCCATACCTGAGCTTGCATTGATCCTTCAATGCAGCCATCAGCAGCTTCACCTCCGAGTCACCTGGATTGTTGTAGCTCAGGTCCAGCTCTTTCAGATGGGAGGAGTTGGAGGTCAGTGCCGTGGCCAGAGAAGCACAGCCTTCCCTTGTGATCAGACAGCCTGAAAGCCTACAAAAACACTTTTGTCAAACACTCTGCAAGAGCTCCACTGAAGCTAAAAATGAATGTCATCAAATGTTCACAGAAACTGGACCCATCTAACATTATCTGCTTTGCATCTTCATTTTCTCCATCTTTAAGACTTCAAGACTCAGTTTGTAACAAATATCACATTTTTAAGTTTCAACTGAGACACAGCAGAGACTGTAACTTCAGATGTTAAATACAGCTTTGTGTAGCCGCAAGAGTAAAACTGTGTATATATTTGGGACTAAATCTGAGAGTAGACTCAAGACTAAAACTGTGTGCATGTAAATAGGCAGACGTATGTACATATGGTTCTGTTTTACAAATCAGTTAAACTTTATGCACATGTATAAACCTGATTTCTTTGATTCTTAGCCATTTATGAATGCAGATATTTGGGTGCAATGTCATTTCTCCTCTAAGCTAACAATATTAATATCAAAACTATTATTCTACCGTGGTTAGGCTGAATATTTGTGTAGGTTTGGAGAATATGAATTCCCCAGATTATAATGCATCTCATTTTTCTTAGAACTTTTGTTTTATCCACAATAACTGAAGGGCTTTACAGAATAACATGCAACATCCAAAGATGGAAGTTCTGTAGCATCTTCCAGATGCAGATAAGTCTTGTCTGTGTGCCACAACACAGATAATAAAATCAGAGCTTTCACGCTGCTGAACAGTCTGTTGGAGTAAAGGGTTCAGTCTTTACTCTAAAAGTTGAACATATTATTTGTGGGCTTTTTCTTTTTTTGCTGTGGGAGGTTAAAGACAAACAGCTTCTCTGCTCTCATGCAGAGACCTGTTTTATAACTCCAGTGTTTCCTATGTTTTTACAGTAGTTGATGCATTTTTTACTGTTCGGGATTTTGAACATCTAAAAATTGGTTTACACAAGTTAAACTGGTAAACAAGCCATTTTCATATTAGAAAGTTATTTGACTTGAGTAATCAGTCTTAGATGTGCTCTTACATATGCTTTGTATTATTAATAATTATATAATCTTCTTTGCTGCGTTTGATATTAAAGGGCATGATGGAACACTGGCTTTTATGTTTCTTTGAAAAAGTGAAACTACATTTTCAAATACAACTTTTACACTAAGTTTTGTCTTTTTTCCTTTCCATTTCAAGTCTAAGCACTTGATGTGAAATCAAGTCAAACATTAAATTACATCAGCTGAAATTCCTTCTATCCATCCTAAATATCCACTTTTTCAATGCAGGGTCATGGGGGGCTGGAGCCTTTCCCAGCTGCTATTGGGGGGAGAGGGAGGGTGCACCCTGGACAGTCCATTACAGTGCCCGCACAGACACAAACAACCACTCACATTCACACTCACTCCTAAGGCAGGGATCTCAAACTCAACGTCTACTATACTGCAGGCATCAAATGTTTCCCTGCTCCAACACACCTGATCCAAATTAAATGCATCCAACAGCTTGTTGTCAAATTCTGCACAATGATCCTTTAATTTAGAGAGTTTAAAGATGCCATGCCTATTTGGGGCCCTACATGGGCCCTGGGCCTGTGCCCATGATGCCCACTGGATAATCCAGCCTTGCTCAAACATGAGCGTTCAGTTAGTCATTGATAAAAATGGGACGTTTACCATTTTATCGGTCGGTAGTTTATTTTTGCCAACGCTTGAATTATCATTATTATTATTTTTTCAACTGGCTGAAGCCTGAATATTACAAACTTATTAAACTCCTATTATGCTAGTGAATGCTGGAATCCTCTGTTTTCATCCTCAACCACTAGGCATCACTAGTGAGAAAATCAGGAGAAACACCAGAACAAGTTATATAGCAAGTACTTACAAACAGTGGACCGTGCAGTGTTGTTTTGGAAATACATGTCTGCCCCATATGTCAGTCAAATTATTCTACCTGCAGACCCCTGCACAGCGATGGATGTCTGGCTAATGTAATGACTGTGGAAGAACATACTAACTTTCTGAGAGCACAGTAAGTTTTAACTTTGACTACTTTGGAATTATATCGATAGTAATCCTTAAATCAGTTGTAGTTTGGGTAGAAATGAAACCTACTTTGAGCCCTTGGGTTAAATTACAAAAGACCATATTGCTGATAACATTGGCCATTATCAGCATTTTCTAATGGGTCATTTGAAGTAAAGCAGTCGTAACTGGAACACTTTTGTTGTCCACTAATGATGATGTCATCAGACAGCACCCAGCAGATTGGGAGGTGCACTCAGGAACGATGGACATTTCATGAACATGCTGTACTCATGCCTTCCCAACCTCATTGTGATAAAACCTCATTTTGAACACTGAGGTTAATGAATTCTCACCTGAGAGTTTCCAGTTTGCAGTTTGTACTCTGCAGGCCATCAGACAGCTGCTTTAATCCTGAATCCTGCAAGTCATTGTTACTCAGGTCCAGTTCTACCAGACTGGAAGACTGGGAGCTGAGAACCAAGAACAGGGCTTCACAGCTTGTCTTTTGGAGCTCACACACAGTAAGCCTAAAGAGACAATTACAGAGAAAATGACAGATAATTCATGTGATTTTAAAAACAGAAATAAATCATTTCTCATGCTGGATGCAGACTGAAGGTCCACCTGCAGAGAGCATTAGGTTTAAAACATTTTATAATGTCCATGTGGAGGTTTTTATGCTCAAAGGACAAATCATGGGTGAAACAGGGATGAAAATGTAGAGCTTGTAACTGCAGTTTATCAGTGACTGTCTAAACATCTGATTCATGCAGCCAATGTTTTAAAAAAAGTCATATCTCAGGAACTAACATACAGTATATACAGACTCTTACATAGTTAAATTTGCCTTTTAAAATCTTGAGAAGATGTAAGAGCCTGTTGGTTGAATAAAAAAAAAGGTTTTTAGAAAACTTGTGCATGTTTAAAGGATTATTTGCAAATCAATGTTCTGCTTAGCTTATTTCAACTTAATACTTGGAGAAAAAAAGTAAGTATTTAAATTTCAATAAGTAAGGCTTTTTAATAATACACATATTTTCAGTTCATAGAGGAATATAACTATAATTTTATTATAATTTTCTGTCATAACATGAACTCATCCAACTTTCTTCCATTTTAAAACAACCTCACCTGAGCGTTTCCAGTTGACAGTGTGGATTCTGCAGATCATGCAGCAGCTTCACTCCTGAACCCTGCATGGTGCAGTTACTCAGCTGCAGCTTCTTTAGACTGAAGGTTTGGGAGCTGAGAAATGAGGACACAGTGGCAAAATTCCCCTCTGAGAGGCCACAGACATTCAACCTGCAGACAAGATGAAACAACAAAATGACTCTGTGAAGACAAAATATCTTCTATTAGAGAATTACTAAATTCAATACAGGACTTTGAAACAGTAATTCATGCTTTTATAACAACATGGCTGGATTACTGCAATGCCTTATACTTTGGTGTCTCTTAAAAATCTTTCTTCTGTCTGCAGCTGGTGCAAAATGCTGCAGCACGTCTGTTGACTGGAACACGAAAGAGAGACCACATTTATCCTGTTTTAGCCACACTGTACTGGTTGCCTGTTCTTTTCAGGATTCATTTTAAAATCCTTTTATTTATTTTTAAGTCTTTAAATGGCCTTGCCCCACCCTACCTTTCTGAACTGCTACACATGTACTCCCCCTTCCGGTCACTCCGGTCAGCGGATCAGCTGCTCCTGGAGGTGCCGAGGACAGAATGAAGCTCAGAGGACAGGGTCTTTTCTGTGGTGGGACCAGAGCTGTGGAAGTCTTTACCACTGCAGGTCAGACAGACTTCATCACTGTCCAGTTTTAAAGCCCTTCTTAAGACCCTCCTCTTTTCATTGGCATTTCACCCAGTATGAGTTTGCTTTTATTGCTTTTGTTTTTTACTGTTTTACTGTTTTTACTGTCTTGAATTTTAATAGTTATTGTTTTAATGTTTTAGTTATATTATGTTCAGCACTTTGTTCAGTGGTTGCTGTCGTAAAGTGCTTTTATAAATAAAGCTGGCTTGGCTTGGCAAGAGAGGGGCGGAGCTGTCAACTGATCAACACCTGGTGGTGAGTTGGCTCAAATGGTGAAGGAGGATGCCAGTCAGGGCTGGCAGACCCAAACATGTTGTGAGGATCTGCTGGGAACGTCAGACAGAATCCTCTGGCAGAAAGAGTTTCAACTCCCATCTCCGGCAGAGCTTCAACCATGTCACAGGAGAGGCGGGTGACACTGACTTCGAGTAGGCTGTGATCCGTGCCTCCATCGTTGAGGTGGCCAACTGGAGCTGTGGCCGTGGTTCTGTTCTGTTGGCTTCGTCAGGCCGTGTTCTTAGCTCTTACAAGAGCAATTCACAGCCGAGTGTGAAGCAGCTGGGATGAGAATCAGCAGCTCCAAATCCGAGACCATTGTCCTCAGCCAGAAAAGGGTGAAGTGTTTCTGTGATCTGGGAGAGACCCAGAGTAGAGTCACTGCTCCTCTTATCGAGGGAGCCAGATGAGGTGGCTCGGGCATCTGGCCAGGATGCCTCCCTGGTGAGGTGTTCCGGGCACGTCCCACTGGGAGGAGACCCTGGGGGAAGACCCAGGACACACTAGAGGAACTACATCTCTCGGCTGGCCTGGGAACACCTCGGGAGTCCCCCAGGCGAGCTGGCAAATGTTGCCAGAGAGAGGGAAGTCTGAACTTCTCTGCTTAGGCAGCTGCCCCCATGACCCGACCCCGGATAAGTGGTAAAAATGGATGGATCGATGGACATGAATAAATGGCTCCTGTCACTGTCAATCCATGGATTTGATAATAATTTACACATCATTGCAGATCTAAATGTTAATGACTTTTAAGAATAACGATAAATTGTTGATTATGGAACAAAATAATGCAGAAAAAAAACCTAATTTCCATCATTTAATGTAATTTGACCTAATTATTAATTAATGTGTTTTGGACAGAGTTTAGGTGCATGAGCTTTGCTGCACAGTATAGACGAGCCCAGAAGAAACTGACAGAGATCTACAGATATGAAATTTAGTGTATATAAAAAAAATCCTGATGTTATAGATAATTGTATCACAGAAGCTGTATGAAGCTAAAACAGTAGAGACAACCTGTCAGAACAACAGAGAAACCTGACCTGAGAGTTTTTATTTTACAGTTTGGACTCTGCAGTCCATCAGACAGATACGCCAGTCCTGAATCTTCAATACTCAGATCCAGTTCGGTTAGCCTGGAAGAATGGGAGCTGAGGACCAAGGATAGCGCTTCACATCCTTTACGCGAGAGAGTACACCTGTTCAGTCTGAAGAGGAAATATAGAGGAAACGTAGAACTGTCACATTCAGCCCTATGAAAACAACATGAGTATTCTGAATTAATGTATTTATTGTAATCAGATGTGTTGATTATCACTGAAGAACCGCAATTCTAAGCTGAAAATTCTCAGCCACAATTTTAAAACCTTGTTGTTGAAACATGCTGTCAAGTCCACATAGGGAACAGAACAGCAAGGCTAAATAAAACTTATAGTTTTGCACTGCTAGCAAAACATTGGCAAATTTTTTAAAGTACCAATGGGCAAACAATGATGAATCAAGAACAGGCTTGACATTATTATTGTCAATGAAAAGGGGGCCCTGCAGAAAAAGTTTAGGAACCACTGAACTATGAGAACCTGTGAAGTCATTTTTCAGGTTCTTCTCAAAGGCTAAAATCAGCTCAACCAACTATGAGTGTGCAACCTTTTTCTTTGGTGGTGACTTCTTTTTTTGGCCAGTGTTTATTCATATACTTACAGAGCTTTTTTAGAAGCTTTGACCACTGGCAGAAGTCTCAGAAGAGCCTTTTCAGAAGCAGGGTATTTCTGCTGGTCAAACACAACCATGTCTTCTTCTGATGACAGTAAGATGAAGACCAGAGCTGACCACTGAGCAGGAGACAGTTCATCTGTGGAGAGACGTCCTGAACTCAGAAACTCTTGAATCTCCTCCTCTAGAGAACGATCATTCAGTTCGTTCAGACAGTGGAACAGATTGATGCTTCTCTCTGTAGAGATATTGTAGCCGATCTTCTCCTTGATACACTGAACAGTTTCCTGATTGGTCTGTGAGCTACTTCCTGTCTCTGTCATCAGGCCTCGTAGGAGACTCTGATTGGTCTGCATTGAAAGACCCATGAGAAAGCGCAGAAACAAGTCTAGGTGTCCATTTGGACTCTGTGAGGCACAGTCCACAGCACTCTGATGTAGATGTTTAAAGGTGTTTTTTTTAAATGATTGAGACGACTTTGAAGTTGTATGCTCTTCTTTGAGCAGGTTGACACCAGAGTTGATGAAGGTCAGACGGACATGAAGAGCAGCCAGAAACTCCTGAACAGTTAGATGGACGAAGCTGAACACGTTCTCCTGGTACAGTCCTCTCTCCTCTATGAAGATCTGTGTGAACACTCCTGAGTAAACTGAGGCTGCTGTGATATCGATGCCACACTCTGTCAGGTCTGATTCATAGAAGATCAGGTTTCCTTTCTGCAGCTGATCAAAAGCCAGTTTTCCCAGAGACTCAATTATCTTCATGTTCTCTGGACTCCAGAGAGGATCTGTCTCAGCATCTCCATCATATTTAACCTTCTTGACTTTGGTCTGGACCACCAGGAAGTAGATGTACATCTCAGTCAGGGTCTTGGGCAGCTCTCCTCCCTCTCTGGTTTCCAGCACATCCTCCAGAACTGTAGCAGTGATCCAGCAGAAGATTGGGATACGACACATGATGTGGAGGCTTCGTGATGTCTTCATGTGGGAGATGATCCTGCTGGCCTGCTCCTCATCTCTGAACCTCTTCCTGAAGTACTCCTCCTTCTGTGGGTTAGTAAACCCTCTGACCTCTGTTACCATGCCAACACAGTCAGGAGGGATCTGATTGGCTGCTGCAGGTCGTGTGGTTATCCAGAGGCGAGCAGAGGGAAGCAGGTTCCCCCTGATGAGGTTAGTCAGCAGCACATCCACTGAGGTGGACTCTGTAACATCAGTCAGGGTCTCATTGTTGTGGAAGTCCAGAGGAAGTCGACTCTCATCCAGACCATCAAAGATGAAGACAACCTGGAACTCTTCAAAGCTGCAGATTCCTGCTTCTTTGGTTTCAGTAAAGAAGTGATGGACAAGTTCCACCAAGCTGAACTTTCTCTCTTTCAGCACATTCAGCTCTCTGAAAGTCAGAGGAAATATGAACTTGATGTCCTGGTTGGCTTTCTCTCCAGCCCAGTCCAGAGTGAACTTCTGTGTTAAGACAGTTTTCCCAATGCCAGCCACTCCCTTCGTCATCACTGTTCTGATTGGTTCATCTCTTCCAGGTGGGGGTTTAAAGATGTCTTCTCGTCTGATGATTGTTTCTGATGTGTCTGGTTTCCTGGATGCTATTTCAATCTGTCTGACCTCATGTTCATCATTGACCTCTGCAGTCCCTCCCTCTGTGATGTAGAGCTCTGTGTAGATCTGGTTCAGAAGGGCTGGATTTCCTGCTTTAGAAATCCCTTCAAACACACACTGGAACTTCTTCTTCAGAGCAGATTTATGTTTACATCCACAAACTACAGAAAAAAGTTCTGAATGAAAAGAAGAAATAACATTAGTAAATAAACATTTCACAGTGCTCAACAACTATCTGAATGTTATTCTATGTTCTTAGACATCAGTGAACGTGTCATTCATCCAGCAGCTTCAATCTTTAAAGAAATCCTCTTACTGCTCTGCAGACACTCAGCCAGCTCTTCCTGCTTCATCCTCCTCAGGAAGTCCACTGTGATCTTCACAAATGCCTCTCTGCTGCTCTTCTGCTCTTCATCCTCACCCTTCAACACTGAGCGATCTGAGTAACCTGGACTTAGAACCTTCTGGATCTTTTTCAGCTGATTCTTCACAAAACTGATTATGTTGTCCTGCAGCGACTGGAACAGAAAATAATATGAGGGACACAATGAGACTCGTGTTTTACTGTTTTAAGCCCATCTACCTGCCTATGGACCAAGACAAAAATTAGTAATTGGCTATAATTTTGCATATTTACATGAAAATGTACATGAATATGCAGGGCTTAAAGTATTCCGGCACCCTGCCGGATCTCCATCTTTTCACTATGATTGAGGAGAAAAAGAAAAAAAAAGTAAATGGGTACACATAGTGGTTGCGATCCAGCAGCAGTTGATGCTGCGTTCAAGACAACTCGAGGAAAAAACGGGCTATGAATTGTAGAAAATGAATTGAACAATGAACAGCGTTGAAGTCCGAAACTACACATATATTCATCTTCAAAAATACGCAGAACTTGCGGCTGCATATGTTTTCAGTGTTCAGCAAATAGTGACAATATGCCACACTTCATTTTTCTACTCAGAGTTAACCTGTAGCGTGAATGTTATCTCCGACTGTTCTTGAACACAGCATCCAAGCCGATGGTTGTTTCACCAAAATCATATAAAAACACAAAACAATGGAGAGTAAATTCATGACGCCGGTGAAAGACGTCCTAATTGACAACGGCCTTAACAACAAATGGCGTTGGGAATGGATAGAAGAAGGGGTGGAGACGACAAGGTTTTTGGGAGCTGGTGCCAGAAACTAGGAGAGCCAAGTAGGCCTACTTGTTTCTGTGTTGTGCCTGAAGAAGCTGGTGTATGCAGCTATCAGCAAAAAAGTTTTATGACGCCATGAAGGAGACCCTGGCAGCTGCTGACAGCTGTTGTCGTCCTGGCAACACGGTAGCAACAGCCACAGCTGACGTAGCGGCCCCAGTGTTAAAGAGGAGAGGAGTCAAAGCCCAACCAAAGAAAGAAAGAAGAAATAGAACAGCACAAAAAACGTGGTAATGAGCTGTGATGATTGCACTGGTGGCTTCAGCTTAGAAGTTCTCAGTTTCTGAAGTTAACTATTTTCTATTAATTTCTTTTAAAGTTTAATCAGTTCTTGGGGCACTTTACTTTAACCTTTTTGTTGCTGTTGTTGTTAATTGAACTGACTTATAGTTTAGTGTATTAAATTGCGTTTGTTTATTTTGTATTTTCTATAACCTAATTTGACATTGTTTGTTTTGAAATGTTGGAATTTAAAATTACAATGTTATCTACAGTTCACTTTTGCTCTGTAACTCTTTTTTTTTGTATAAATTGCCCTTTACTAAATTAAATGATTGCTAAATGAATAGTTTAAATGAATTAGCCTGACTGAGGTTCACATGTCCTTACAACATTATTACCTTTACTTTCTAAATTTCACATTTTAACTCTAGGTTATCGTGTGCCATTGCCAAGCACAATGCAAAAAAGTTGTTTGCCTATAGTGTGTATGCATCAGATCCACTGCACCTCCACTCCCCAGGATTTTTTTTTTTTTTTTACTTTAAACCCTGAATATGCCCAGTCCCTATTCCTAAATAAATAAATTTAAATACAAGACTGAAATCATGCAACCAAACATCCAGTCCATGTTGGACACAATGACAATCCAACGATCTAGTAAGTGCAGCAAGGAGATGACTGAACAAAATATATGGAAAAGTGGTTGTATATGAACAGACCATAAATATGGAGTCCAGCTGTGTTTGATGCTGCTGGGCAAACTGACCACTGGGAAGCTCTGAGCTCTGCTGGTCCACTCTGTGGAGGAATCAAGGAACATTTACATTCATTGACATTGGAAAGTTTCTTTAAAATTTATGCAGCTCTCACCTATACTTTCATAAAGTCTCCCACCTCTGCTTAAGTGCCCTGTAAAATAGCGGCTAGATCCAGTGGTTTGATAAGGCTGGATGGACTGGGCAGCTCCCAGTGTGAATGCCTAATACAATAATTACACAACATCCTCTAATAAAAGCTGGGAAATAAAACTTTGGTTCCAGCTTTCTGAAGTTCTGTAAACATAATGGGAAACAGCAGAGTACCTACTAGTTTACCTGGTGGCTTATTGCCACTTACAGCAGCTAAAACTATTAAATACATATTAACCAAACATTTTTTCTAATGAAGGTTTACCATCAAATTTTACCAGATATTGGAAACAATCCCAACATGAGTTAATAAAGTTGTGTGCAATTAAATGGAACGACAGAGAAAAAATAGTGAACCCCTTAAAGAAAGGGAGGAGCAAATACACATGGCAAGTAAAAACACTGGCAGAAATCTCAGTAGTTAGAAAGCAATCCTGCTCGTTGTCATGGCAAATTAACAACTGCTGGTTCAGTCCCAACTGATGGCCTGTAAAAACATGTCATTACCAAGGTGTTACACAAAAAAATCTTATGATAGGTAAAAGCAAAGAGCTCTTTAAAGACCTTCTCAGCCTTATTGCTGCTAAACATACTGATGACACTGGTTATTCACTGAACAAAAACAAACGCAATACTTGCTTTTTATGGGCTGAACTAAAATATCCAAGACTTTTTATGTACACAAAGATCACAGGTAGCATTCTTTGTGATAGTGAAGCTGGATGGGTCTAATTGAAAAGAACCTCCACTGTAAGTCCAGAAGGTGAACAGTGAGCAACACTGGTTGTTGACTCAGTGAGTCAGTCCAGGCTTTCTAACTCTGGATATGTGCACTATGGTGTAAAACAAGTAGAGCTGACTCTGCAGCCAAACTAAAGCCCAGGAAAAGACTGTGTGAATGAGGTGATGTTACATGTGATCACTGGTCTTTTTAGGAGATGGACTCATATGTAACATACAGTATGAATCGTAAGGAGGAGGCTCGCTCACACTGAAACATGCAGCTTTGAATCATAGCTGTCTGATTTTGAAAATGACTAAATACAAATTAATTCAGACTAATCTGACTGCATTAAGGGTTCAAAATAAAGCTGTTTTTGTTTCTGTAGTAATTGGAGGATGCAGGACATCAGATACATTCAGCATATTAATTATCAAATCCTGCTGCTAAAGATTCACAACCCAGCAGTAAAATCTCTGATCATGAGAACATTCACTTTTACATTTTTAAACTGGAAACAACTTACGGTCTGTCAGATCCACGTTTCTGTTTGTGTTGAGGTCCAGATTCTTGCCTCTCATAGGTCCTGATAGAAAAGCAGACATTTTGTTAAAACTCGGTGTTCAGCATACATTCCCTGCCTACAACACATCAGAGGCCCTGCTGGAGTTCAGAACGGGTGTTTTCAGGGAAGCTTGTGTCTTTGGAAGAGGCACTGTGATACGAACCAAGCGAGAATTAAATGACAGAAATGAAATTCTTACAACCTGATTAGATTATCCAAATTCAGCTCAGCCTGCTGCTGAAAAGAAGGAAAATTGTGAATTCTTATTTTGAGCATCAATATTAGGTGTCATTGCTCTAATCCCATAAATAACCAGCAGATTTGTACGTCAATGTGCAACAGTCTGTAGAAGAAACCACATTTACTTTCAGATATATGATCTTGTTTCTTTATTTTCACCCTTAGATTATATTTAAAGTTTCAAATAGCAGCTACACTACTACAGGACAGCTAGAAGTAAAAAAACTAGCAGGGGGTTTTTCCCTGTTCCTAAATTCTCTACTCAGTTCAAAAGAAATGTTTAAGGCATTTTTTAAAAGTTTACTGAAAGAACCAGGTAGAGGTCCTGTAGCCTTTCTACCTGTGTTTTCTCTGACAGAAAGTTAAAAGTTAATATGTAGTATTTATTGTTAGCAAAGGTGATTTTGTTGTAAAGGAACTGTTTATGGTTACTTTGTGGCTATATTATGTTGTGATGTTGGCACCAATAGACAGAATGAAGTAAGACCTATAAGCAGCGTTCATGTGATTTTACTAGGGCTGTGCATCTTCACTGCTCTTACCATTTGAGTATGATTATCTTGTCAACAATTCATCAATTTTATTTATCACTGCACGCTGCTACTTTCTTCCATGAAAACAAGCAGTCAGATAATAATTTTCAACTTTATTATTAAACTTTATTTTTCCATTGCCGGAAAATCAAGAAACATCATAACTATACTTATCAAGATGGTTAAGAAGCTCTTTAGGGCCCAGATTTCTTGCAGCGAATACAATTAATGTATTTCCAGTGAGATACTGATGTATTTTCTGTGTTTGCTTAGTTTTACAGTTTTCCTATAAGTGAAGGTATCAAAACGTAATCAGCCTTGGATCAGCAGCAGAACATATACATTACATTATAATAATTTTGTTTTGTTTCTGCATTAATGCTGAATCCTCCATGTCTGCACTGCAATGCACTCATTCTGATCGTTTCGTGGTGGATATTGTTTCTGCGCATGCTTGGACCATGTGGGGTTACGTGACATGAGTTTCAGGGAAGACTTGATCAATGGTGGCAGCAAAACAAAATGAGACTGTGGTGGATACGTTTTTGTTAGAAACGGAAAGATTCAAAAGGTTAAATATAAAAAAATAAAACACTTCTTTCCAACTAGTAGGCACTGCGCATGTCAAAAGTATTACGATCGTTTTAAATCGTGTAAATAAAACTGATCGGATAATTTTATCTAGTGTCCATGTAAACGTGTCAGCTGAGTCTACGATCAGGTTGATTTCAATCAGATAGATTAAATATTTGTCCATGTAAACGTAGCTATTGATGTTTTCCATTTTACTCATAGTTTTTATTGATTTGACTCATGTGAGGCCACTTACTCTTTAGAAGCGTGAAATACTTTAAAACATGTTTTTCACAACAAACTCACGCTAACATCAGTTCTTTCACTTTGAAACTCAACTTCCATTTTACGTGGTTACAACACTGACACACAGCTTACCTCTTTGCTGCTAGACGTTGGTTTAATTTGAAGTTAATGGGTTTATCCATCGACACATCACTCTTTAATGACACACTGCTGGGTTCAGGTCTGGGTCCATGTTCAGATTTGGGTTGAGGTTGAGTTCTGGAAAAAAAAAAAATTGTGATCATGTGAGCGCTGAGCTCTGACATAGAGATGAGTTATGGACAGGGATTATCGTCTCACCTCTGAGGTTTTTGTTGGCTCTTATGTTCATCACACAAAGGAGGTTGAGAGGGAGAGACTCCCTCCTCTCCATCCTCACACTGATCCATGCTGCTGAAGTCACACCAGCTCTCACACTCTTTCTACCTTCCTCTGCAGAAGAAACAAGCATCATTTATCTCGACATCAACTGAAATCCTCCTTCCAGCATGTGCTCAGGTTTTCCTCCTCTGATTGACTGATTTTTCTGTTTTCATGATGAAGCTGGAGGAGCATTTCAATTCACTGACACATGCTGACTGACTTTAACTTGTAAATTCAGTCTATTCATATTTAGTCAGTTCAGCATTTCAGCTTCAAACGTGGGAATATTTATTCTATTACAATAAAAAGAATTGTTTATTGATCAATGGATTGGTAGCTTGACACATAAGAGCATGTAAAAAGAGAAAAAGCAACTTTTAAAGACTTAACATGGAGATTAAAACACACTATTAGATTGAGTCGCATCCCTGCCACACATACAAGTCTCTGTATAAATGACATGGTGTCAAATAGATGAATCAGCTGCCATAAGGCTGAAAGACTCAAGTTATTACATTTTCCTTTGGTTTCTAGATTCTGGGGCAAATTTTGATTTTAGAGTTTCAGTGAGTTTAAAAAGGCATGACTGTACAAATGGTGATTTAAATTATTTTAGGGTATACTTTTTATTGATAATTTTTTTTAAGAAAAGGGACAGTGTACAATATTATTCATTGTATATATAAAATGTGCAATATTTAGTAACAGCTATTTTTCATACCTAGTTCCATTACATTACAGCACAAGCAGCAGTGCAATAAATATCTAATATTTAAGCACATTATTTTAAACCTTTATAATAATAATAATAACAAAGACCTACCCTTTTAAATACTGTATTGGGTAAAATAATACCACATTTGACTACTCTAAGGTTTCTTAATATAAATAAGCATGAGCTGAGCTGCGAAAAATGGCTGCAGCAGGGAAAATCTGTACTTCTGCATATCAGATTATTTTCTTTCCTTTCAGATGCACTTTGTTCAGGCAGTAGCTGTAAATGACACCACGTTCATTTTTTCCCATAAGGCTTTATTTATTTAGAGGATGAGGCATTTCCATGTCCCAAAATTATCACTCTAAGCCTCTTATTCCAACGTAGTTGTTACAAATGGTTTGAGTGACTGTATGCATTTTTTTAAATCAGCAGTTTCATAAAAATCTTTATTTTTTTCCTCCATTTTCCTGTAAAATCCACTTACTATTGTGTAAGATGTTTAATCAAACCTTTAAAAAGAACACAGAGTCACAACAAAACCTCAGATTTTCTCTAGCAAAAGTTTTCAAAATTCTTCTCAGCTCTTTGGTCCCCAATATAGCTGAAGTGCAGCTGTTGCTCGTTTTCGAGGTACTGGCATTTAAGTCTAGCTTGCACCTACTACTAACGACAGACGCAATGTAAACTGTTGCATTTATTTTTCTATACCGCTTATTCCGGTAAGTAATAATATTTCCAAAGTTTTTGTTACCTTTTAATGAAGATTTTAACGGAGAAATTCAGCTGCGACATGACCAAATCTGTCAGAAAGTGAAAGTAAAATGTCGGACAGTGTGGTGCCGAAAAAAGCACCCCCCCTCAAGGAGCGCAGTAACAGGCATCTCGCCTTACCAAAACCCCTAACTATCCTTCTGCTATAAAGAAAAATAATTATATATATATATATATATATATATATATATATATATATATATATATATATATATATATATATATATATATATATATATATATATATATTATCTCTTATACAGAGAGATTAAAAGTCAAAGACTGATGCTTAAGTGGTCTGTATATCAGACCACTTAAGACCACTTATTCACAGTATGCTCATACCATGATCAGCAATAACTGTTGTGAATTTTGGGGCTGCAAGTGATTTGGAGTCAGATATAGAAGGTGGTGCATATTCTGGCAGCCGGGTCTGCCAGGATATGCATCCCCTCAGTAAATCTGTCCCTGTTGGTCCTGGTCCTATCATTTCTGTGTGACCATATACAGGCCATTTGAGCATTTTTTTCTGTGTAATATTATTATATATTATATATATATATATATATATATATATCTGTATAATAAGGAAAAAACAAATAATTAACTATATATAGTTATTTATTTGTTTTTTCCTTTTTATCAGCAGGTTAATTCAGTCTTTTGGTAAGGCTAATTGAGAGGGGGTGCTTTTTTCGGCACGACAACGGTACCATCCAGAGAGGCGTTTGAGACCAGGATAAAATCCGACATTTCATTAACGATTTTGTTGTAACTGAACTATCGGCATATTGTCTGCAATTGTACATTTACAGTATGGCTATAAGGCCAACTGCTGTTGTAAGGCAGAATACAACTTGCAAAGTTATGGAGCCAAAGTATTCTACACATACATTTAAAGTACACTTGAAGGCGTTCTTTTATAACTTTACGGGTGAATTCATAATATCATAGGTACAGAAATATTTGAACGTAAACTTTTATTATAATGGTATTAGAATGCCACCACCCCCAACAACAAAAAACTATATAGGTTACTATTCAGTTTAGAAAACTATCACGTGTTCATTAAACAGTCATCTGTACTCACCACTCATCCAGCGGGTGAAGCCATCAGCGAAAACCATCAAGGTTTGGCCAGAAGGAGCAGACTCTATACTCCAGGACAGGTTCCAAAACACAGACTGGAGTATGTTTGCTACTCAGGCTACCTGTGGCTGTCACACGGACATTGACCTCTACACCTCCTCTGTACTGGAATATATCAACATCTCCGCTGACAGTGTCACAGTGGAGAAACGAATCACCACGTACCCAAATCAGAAGCCGTGGATGAACAAGGAGGTACGGCTCCTGCTGAAAGCCCGCAACACCGCCTTCAGATCAGGTGATGCACAGGCTTACAGCGTATCCAGGGCTAACCTGAGGAGGGGCATCAAAAAGGCCAAGCACTGCTATAAGCTGAAGGTGGAGGAACACTTCTCCAACTCCGACCCCAGACGCATGTGGCAGGGCATCCAGGTCATCAGTGACTACAAATCGGGTAACTCATCCATGATCACCACAGATGTTTCCTTTTTAAATGAGTTAAATGACTTCTTTGCTCGTTTTGATGGGGATAACACTGAAGCAGTCACCAGCACTCAGCTCCCAGCAGACCATCAGCCCCTCACACTCACCACTGCAGACGTCTGCACCACACTGAAACAGATCAACGCACACAAGGCTGCTGGCCCAGACGGCATCCCTGGTCGTGTGCTCAGAGCATGTGCGGAGCAGCTCGCAGAGGTCTTCACGGACATCTTCAACCTGTCCCTTACCCAAGCAGCTGTGCCAACATGCCTCAAATCCACCTCCATTGTACCGGTACCAAAACACCCCAGTCCGGCATGCCTGAATGACTACCGGCCAGTCGCACTCACACCCATTGTGATGAAGTGCTTCGAGCGGCTAGTCCTGTCACATCTGAAGAGCTGCCTTTCACCCACACTGGACCCACATCAGTTTGCCTACCGCAGCAATAGGAGTACAGAGGATGCAGTCTCCACAGCGCTGCACTCTGTGCTCACACATCTGGACAATACCAATACATACGCACGGATGCTGTTTGTTGACTTCAGCTCAGCATTCAACACTGTCAGAACCTCCAGGTTAATCACTAAACTTGGAGACTTGGGCATCACCACCCCCCTCTGCTTCTGGATAAAGGACTTTCTGACCAACAGACCTCAGCATGTTAGGTCAGGCAACACCTGCTCCTCCACCATCACACTCAACACAGGCGTACCACAGGGCTGTGTGCTGAGCCCATTCCTGTATTCCCTCTTCACCCACGACTGCAGACCTGTACATGGATCCAACTCCATCATCAAGTTTGCTGACGACACCACGGTGATCGGCCTCATCAGCAACAACGATGAGTCGGCCTACAGGGAGGAGGTTCAGCACCTGGCCACGTGGTGCGCAGACAATCACCTGCTCCTTAACACAAAGAAAACCAAGGAGCTCATCGTGGACTTCAGGAGGGAGAGAGGAGGCACACATGACCCCATCCACATCGACAGGCTGGCAGTTGAACGTGTCTCCAGCTTCAAGTTCCTGGGGATCCACATCTCGGAGAACCTGAATTGGACCACCAACACCTCCAGCCTTGTGAAGAAGGCTCACCAGCGCCTCTTCTTCCTGAGGACGCTGAAGAAACACCACCTGTCTTCAGCCATCCTGGTGAACTTTTACCACTGTGCGATTGAGAGCATCCTGACCAGCTGTGTCACGGTCTGGTATGGGAACTGCTCTGTCGCAGATCGCAAGGCGCTGCAGCGGGTGGTGAAAACTGCCCAACGCATCACAGGGTCTCCACTTCCAGCCCTCGAGGAAGTCCAGAGGAAACGCTGTCTGCGTCGAGCTCGCAGCATCCTCAAAGACTCATCCCACCCTGCACATGGACTGTTTGCACTCCTGCCGTCTGGCAGGCGCTTCAGAAGCCTCAGGACAAAGACCAGCAGGCTGAGGAACAGCTTCTTCCCCAGAGCTGTCTCGCTGCTGAACTCTGCCCCCCACTGACTCACCCCATACCACACTACATCCCATCACACACCCCCCGACCTGACCGAGTACTATGTACTGAACATTCCACTAGCCTTTCCACTTCACTGTTTATTTAGTTAGACTCCTGCTCATTACTTTGCACTATTTCAATGTCCACTGCACTAGTGACTAAGTTACATAAAGACTTGTAAATATCATCTGTAAACTATGTTCATAGATTCTGCTCGACACTGATGTACATAAATGCACATATCCATCTGTATATTATGCTCATAGCACTTAAATCATCATACTGTGATAATCACTTTTTGCTTTTGTACATTGCACATTTGTACATACTGTACAGTCATTTGCACATACTGTATATAACATATATCTTGCACTTGTTGCTTATTGCACTTCTGGTTAGATGCCAAACTGTGTTTCGTTGCATTGTACTTGTACATGTGTAATGACAATAAAGTTGAATCTAATCTAATCTAATCTAATCTTGTAGTTAATCTTTTCATCAGCAGAGGGTGGCAAATCCCCCTTAACAAGGAGTCCACTTCCTTCACAGCAAGTTATTAGTTTTAATGAACATGAATCAATAATAATCATGAAAAACATCATGATTTTTCCAGTTATATCAAAAACAAACTACTAAGATGTGTTACAACTGGCTGAAGATTGCAACTAAAAAGGGATGTAGGCAGAAGATAGTTTCTCTTATATTAACAAAAAACATAAAAAAACAAAACAAAACAAAATAAAACATGTAAATGTCAGTGTCAGTGGTGTAAGCTGTGCATGGATGAATGAGAATGTATGTATAGCACAAAGCAATCAAAACATGCACAACCTACCCAACCCCTGGTAAGCTCCCACCTGACTGCAGGCAGGTGGAGATCGTAAAGGGCAGAGCACACTGGGCCCAGGTAGCGCATGTCACTAATTAGATCCCTCAGCACCCACAAAACAAACTCATAAGTGATGAAGTCACACAAGTGTGGTATTAAAGATGACTGATTGCCCTTTCATCATTCTGTAATCTGCTCTCAGTCTCTGCATTAATTGCTGAAGTGCTGTTTGAATACATATTAAACTAATAAAATACATTAAGTCCAATTCAGATGGTGATGCTGGTCGATGATTGGACTGAAGACTTCAGCTGTGTTCATGAGCGTCATTTAACAAAATGCTTTTAACTATTTGTTTTTGAGTTGCTTTGTAGAAATATTTCAAGATAATCCTGTCAGAGTCATGAATGTGTTGTGAGACCCTAAAACTGTGTGCATCTTTGCTCTAACAATGATGAAGGCCAGCCGCTTAGTAATTTGCCTCAGTTAACACCTGTTAAGTGAAAATGAACATGAAGGTTCAATAAAAGGAGTGAGTCGGATTATAGAAGATGCTGATGACTTTAGTAAGTCTGTGGCGCTGCAGCTGCTTTACTGATGTGTAACAATAAATGTTGACTGTAACAAATCAGTGATTTTTACAATCAAAAAGGAACCCTCAGCTTTTATAAACTTGACAAATGCATGACATATGATCTTCTCCCCGCAGAATGATCTCAGCAGCAGTCCTTTATTTCCGGGATACCGGCAAGCTGCAATGTGATTGGCTGGGCGTTGAGCCAATCAGCGGGGAGGAGACCGGGGTGCGTCTGGCCCAGCCACTCTGATCCGACATTAGGGCTTGGTATTTGCATACAGGATGAGCCTCAACTGTCTGCAATGAGCGGTGTCCATAACATGAAAAGATAAATAACGTTTAAATGTTTTGCACTTTGAGGTATATCCTTTGTTTCTTACCTCAGCCTGGTTCCTACATCAGTTAGTTTAATAATTCATCATTAAAAAAGAGCATTTCAGCATGTTTTTCCTCATGTTTTTATACTGTAGGAGTGAAAGCTGCAGCTGGGTACGAGTTTCTAACAACGAGCTGGACGGTATGGGTGGTAACAATAGGAAAATGCCAGTATTCTCAGAGTAGTAGCTTGCAGCAACATATTGGGAAAAAACTATGAACTAGTTAATTTTTAGAACTGAACTTATTTAAAAAATTTGAACTATGAACCGAACTAGTTCATTTTAAAATGTGTGAACTGAACTTTGAACCAGTTCATGTACAAATTGAACTTTCCCAACACTGCCTGCTGTCATCCATCACCAACTCAGCCTTCCTTTTGCATTCGTCCACTTTCCCCCTCATCACTTCTTTGTCTGACTTTTATCTTTCTTCACTGTTCCTCTTTTTTCCTTTACAGAGACTCTACCTCTCCCACCTCTCTGTCATTGATCCATTTGTTTCACTACCCTTCTAGTTAAAGTACCGTCAGGTCACAGATAACCGAGATGGCACAGTCATCCTTAGCCTCCTTCATTTCACTTATCTGACATGGTTGTGGCATGAAATGATGCTTGGTGCAGCGGGAAACTTTGCAGAGGAAAATCTGACTAATGATCGAATGGAAAAACTCAGCTACATCGGCTTGTATGTAGTTTGCCTGAAAAAGACAAACAAAGCTGCACAAAATGACAAACAAAGCCGTGGGCTGCACAGTGGTGGTGTGCTTAGCACTGCAGCCTCACAGCAAGAAGGTCGCCGATTCAAGCCTTGGCTGGGGGAAGGTTTGAACCTGTGGGGTGGTGACCATTCTGTGTGGAGGTTGCATGTTCTCCCCATGTATGTGTGGGTTCTCTCCGAGTAGTCCGGCTTCCTCCCACTGTCCAAAGACATGCATGTTAGGTGAATTGGTCACTCTAAATTCTCCCTAGGCGTGAGTGTGTGTGTGAGAATGGTTGTTAGTCCATATCTGTTGGCCCTGGGATGTCCCTGCCTCTCGCCTGTTAATTGCTCTGATAGGCTCCAGCTTACCCATAATGGACAAAGCAGTAGATAATTAATGAATGAAATACAATGAAAGGTGAAACACAACAGAGAGAAAAACAATTTAATTTAAACATTTGAGTCAAATAACATTAAGGTCATATTTATTAGGGGAAAAGGTCCAGATAAAATGTAAAAATCCTTTAAAAACTAAAACAGGAATTTATGATGGAAATTAAAATGGAAAAATTATGAGCAACGTTCGTACAAAATGTTCTAAATGAAATGATCTAAACAGTCTGGATGAGCAGGAATCAGACACTTTTATTACAACCTGTACATGTGAGAGCCGTCACAGGAACTGCTGGGGCAGAACTTAGTGGGGGGTTAAGAGGGTGGATCACATGTGAACAAGAATGACCAGTTTTGAGAAGAAGGTTACACAGCAGAAGAATCATTTACCCACACCCAGTGTGCTGATGGTTATCTTCTTTTTCCTGAGGCTCAGGCTGAAATCAACCCACAGTTCTTTTTTTTAGCAAACACTTCTGCATTCAGTGCTCTTTCATTGGGTACAAGCTACTTTTAAAGGTTACACAAGCATGACAATGCACAATGCAGTTACACAAACATGATTATGTGAAAATTTCATTAAAAAAGAATCTTCAAATAATTTCTCATCATGAGATCAACAAGAAATTAAAGTGTTAAAGTAATTCAAAGTTTTTAACTCAAATAAAGTAAAATGTCTGGCAACTCCTTAAGTTTCCGTTTCTGTAAAGGCTACAGCAGAGTACCTTTAACAGCTTTATGTGATAACTGGCAACATAACTATAAAATCCTGCTTCAGCAATGAGAGAGCTTATTTAAGGAAAAAGTTTCCTGGTAACCATTAGGAACTCAAACCAACTAAAAAAAAAAAAAAAAACAAGAAAACCTGAAGATGTTTCTGACCTTCATTGAGGACTTTTTAACTCGTGTAGACATTGAATGATGTCAACTCAGTTTTTTATGTTCCATCCCGCAGTAAATACAACAAACACAGCTTTTCTCATGGTACGACTCATGAGTATCGTCTGGAGTTTCTTTCACCAGGCGGGTGTTTGTTCAAATGAGGGAGAAGAGGCGCAGCTGACCTGCAGGTACCTGCTGATTGAGCAGCACACCTGTTCTAATCAGGAGACACCACGAGGCAACTCCTGTGGCTTCAGCTAAAAATCAGCCTCTCATCACCGCTTTGTCTTCCCTAGTTTTTATTTAGCCAAAACAAGCACAATGTTATTTAAATTGATAGAATAGTAGGAATTATTTATATAATCATAACAGACTAATATCCAGACTAATAAAAATGAGTGTTTTGTAGGTCTGTTGGAGTTTTTTTATTGTTAGTTTTTTGACAAGCTGCGACAGAAAAATTAGTGGCCTGGTTTTGTAGCTATTTAGCAGGATGACAAACATACTGTATGTTACAATGTTATTGCAAAGGTCAATATTATCTCCAAAATGTTGAAGGAGTGTTTTTGTTTATTTAGTTTATTCTCCTTAATCAATTTAGATACTTATTCTACAATAAATACTGTTCATATATTTTGGACAGTATGTGGTTTGCAAATAAAAACCCATACTGTAGTAAATAATTTCTACCAGCAGAGGGCGATGGTGTTTTAATTGACTACTGACCAGTATGGAAAAGATGTTTTTTTTTTTTTTGTATGATTTTAAAATCATGATTACCCTGACATTTCCCCCTGCTTAGCCCCACCATTTATTTGTTTACTGGTAAATTCCACAGCTTGCATTTTATTATCAGATTACCAGTAACAGTAACAGTAGGTAGCAGAGTGTACCACTTTAATATACTTCCCTGAAATTATTTTATGTTCTTTTTGTTCATTAAACAAAAGAATCTTTTGTTCTTTTGTCTAATGGTCTTCCCTTACAACATGGCATTGTAGATAAGACTTATGGGTTTCTGCCATGTCAGGTTATTACTAATCCAGAGTTGGGTTTACAGGACCCACATTATATTCCAGGTAGCACAGCAAAGTGGATTTATCTGTGTAGACTGACTTGTGAAGGTACCCTGAGGTAAATGTGTTTGTGGGTGTTGACCTTGGATCATTACTGTATTTACCATCACAAGTGCAACAAGTCACTTTGATGTAGATATGCAGTATTTTAAAAGTAAATAATACATATATTTGTTGTTTGTCTCTGTGCTGGCCCTGCGATGGACTGGTGACCTCTCGTCTGTTATTTGCCAGGATAGGCTCCAGTTTCCCTGAAACCCTTAACTGGACTAAGGGGTACAGGAAATAAATGAGGCTACACAGATAACCAATAAGCTTTTTAAGAAACATTGAATCATTCTGCCAAATATAATTTATAGTCCTTCAATAATAACAAAAACTTCTCCATCAACTGTCTGAAATCAGAGATTTACAGATAATTTTATCTGAAGTTGATGATTTGTGATGATCTTTTTATGTGTCTGACTCAGGCTTTGTTTTTGTGTTTGGTTCTTTCTGTGTCTTATTTTATTGCTGGAGTTTTGTTTCTATTTTACTTTTTATGGCATCTTGTACATATTGTTGAATCTTGTCAATTTTGTTACTTCTTATTTTCTGTAGGAGCCTTGTTTTGAAGAAGTTCCCTTTAGGGGTTAAAGTTTTGTGATTGACTGTTTTTATACAAGTTTAAATCTTGTGGGGTTTCTGCCCTGTTGCATCTTTTGTTAAAGGTTTTTTATTATTTATTATTTTTGTGTGTTTGTTTTGTTCTTTAACTGTCTTCCCCTGTGTTACGTCCTCACTAGTCTAGGGGAGGAGGACGGAACACAGAATGAGTCGACCACTGGATAAAATCAAAACAATACAATTTATTTGTCAAACACTAGTTACAGAATCGGGTTCCAGAAACACATAAAGGTTACCCAAGTGTCGACATAAAGCAAAGAAAAACAAACAATCAAATAATAATTAGTAAACAAACTGAAAGTGTCCCTCAAAAGGGTTAATTTTAAGATAATTTAAACAATAAACGAACACAAAATGTCCCAAACAACGGGTACCAGCTCCTCAGCGGTAAATACAAAACAAACCAAAAGTATAATCAAAACAGAAAGGCCCTTAGCACTCAACCAGGGACGCTACTTCAGCCAAACGAAATTAATTAAATTGTCCAACACCAAAATGCAGAATTCCTTTACACTAGGAATGAAGTCTCTCCCAAATCACCAAACACACAAACTGTCCCACAGTCCAGTTTGTTGGCAAAGCTGCGTACAAAGGTCCACAGCCCGCCCCGATCTTTGGAGTCGGTGACGCTTTATATGGCGACGTCCTCAGGGATTGGCTGGTTTCCCCGGAAGGACGTCGTCTGATGGCCAATCCTAGACGGGAGGCGGGAGGTCGATCCGTCAATCATAATAACTCCGGCTGCAGCCCCTCAGGTGTGATTAGTTCCTTGGCAGCAGAGCTGTCAGCCGTAACACCCTGTGTGCCTCTTCATTTGAGTCATCTACTGGACGTTGTGACAGATTATCACACAACTGACCTGATTACATCCTTCATGAAGTTCTGGAAGAGTCCAGGTGTTCTTTGGGTCCATCCTCTATCAGAAAAATCAACAAAACTGGATCAAATTTGTGAAAGCTAATTGATTATTGTATGAATTTATAATAAAACATCCCAGAACTACTGGAGTTGGATTAATGTTGATAATATAATTAATTTCTGGGCGACTGAAAAGCAAAACAAAATGTACCTGCATGCCAACTACCACACAGTGAAGACACACACATTAATGCTTAAAATGGACACATCTGTGTGTTTATATTCTGCTTAAAAACAACTCATAATTCTGTCCTTTAATGTCTGCATATATCTTGTCATAGTGCTTTATACTTCAGGGCCGCTATACATGCGGTGTGTTAGGGTGTACCCATCTTTACAGTAGTAGAAAACACAGTCTGATCCACCAATCAGTCTGTTTACTATGTAAAAAAATACACAATCACAAATACACAACAGAGAACTGTATTTTTTTATTGCATGACATACATAGAATCATTTGTTTTGTATTGAAAAATACATCATTTAAAGAAACTACCATAAACTAGATCACCCCATAGTGCTAATAAAAAGTTGCTTTTCCTGCAGGAGGAAATGGTGCCGTCAAGCTGCACATTCAGCAAAGTAGGTCTTCTTGGCACGCTGGCACTGTTTAGAGGCTTCCTCCAGCAGATGCCTGATAAAAGAAGAACAAAACTGGCTCTTAAAAAACAATTATTGGTTATAGAGTGTATGTTTGAACCAATAATTTAATTTTTATATTTCTTTCACTGTAATTTTTTTTTCGCTCTATCTGCACTACTGTTTTGATTGGCATCTTCTTGGCTGTACAGGTATTTCAAATACATGTGTAACACAATATTCAGAAGGAAACATTAGTGGAAGACAGATGATACCTCTTTAGATGGTTAATTCAACTGCTAAATAATTTTTTAAAAGAAGTTTGTCTTGCAGTTGAACTGAATTTCCTTATCCTGGGACATGTTTGCATAATTTATCTAAAGTATTACAATATCGAAAAGCCTTGGACAAGAGACGCAATACTCAGTTTTTAATGATATCTAATGAAATTCAGACCTCTGTGTCACGTCCCCTGGTCTGAAGCCTGGGTACGTGTGTGTGTAATCTGGTGCCTGGTCTGCAACCCTTCACCCGAACCTCTAAGGATTCCCTCCTCAACGTTGATTGGTGGCCTACGTTTCCGCATTCCCTCTGGAGGGAAATCATCGTAGGGATCTCACTGGACGGCTACTCCACAGTGCTTCCTCTTTAACAACCAACCAGAGTCCAGGATGGCCTTTTAAAGGAGGGATGTCTCCAGGAATCAGAGCAGCTGTGTTTCTTTGGCCCACAGCTCGCCAACTCTGGGATTTGTGATTGTAGTGGCTGGTCTGAGTACCATTCATGGTTTTTGTAAGAGCGTTAACTTCCCTTAGTTAGTAGATACACGATTGTGCTTGTTGGATAGTAAGATTCTGAGCTCTCCTACCTTTTGTAAGTTTTGGTTATTCCTTTTGTAAGCATAATTAAGCTGATCTTTTTGTTTTATTAGAAGGATAATTACAAGCAGCTCTATTTTGTGTTAACGTTAATTGTAAAATTATTATTTTGGTTTGTGTAGTATTTGATTTGTATTGGATTTGTATAGTTCAGTTTTGTTAATATATTAAGGATAAGATTAAGAGGATTTTTGTTATTGATAATTGTTTGGTTAATTTATTACCTCAAGAGAGAATTTTCTTTCCCTGAATTTGATTACCGTGGTTGTCCTGTGTTATTTTGAACCCGTTAGTTTGTTTTTTTTATTATTAAATAATTGTAAATACTTTAAATTGATCCACTGTGTTTTTTGCTACGGACCTCGAATACCCCTGGTTGCCAAAGGGGTCGTAACACTCAGGAAATTATGTCAAGCATGTGCAAAAATAATCTCTCCTTAAACTGCATCAAAGACAGCAGGAGATGCAAATGTTTACTTCCATTTATGGTAAATTTAACTCATCACCTTTGTATATGCACATATGTATACCTCTAAAACATAAACAAAACATTAAGCTAATGTACCACACAGTATGTATTGAACCGTTCAATCATTTGAACTTTTAAGACAGCAACTTACTTCCAGTAACCGCTCCCTACGACGCAAGCTACATCATCAGTTATGTCGTCATCGGCGAAGGCTTCAGGAGACAAAATAATAGTTAAAACATGCAGAATATTTCCAGTAAATGATCAATAATGATTACCATGTTAATTTTCTTTGCAGGAGCTCACCTGAGCAGGATGAACGGCACAGATTCTTTGATGAACGATAACCGGAATCACAGAAGTGGCTGTCAGAAAGCTGAAAGATCCCGTAGTAGCCGAGAGATGATCCCATCATTGGCTTGTTTTCTGGTGAATCTTCCTCATCATCCTCATGCTCATCGTCTTCCATCTCCTTCTCATTAGAGGAGACCAGAGACTCCTTAGACTTTGACTTCTTCTTGTTCTCTCTTGGAGCATCCCGCTTTATTCTGCTGCCGCTAGCTGTGATGTTGGATGCAGAGCCTGAATTTGTGATCGTTGCGTTTGCTGTAGATGGACTTGTGGTTGTAGTCGAGTTGGTCGTTGATGTGGTGGTTGTATCGACAATTGTTACATTGTTTCCAGCTGTTGTAAGAGTTGTTGGTGTGGCTGTTGTTGTAGGTTTGCGATCACCGTACACTGTGACCAGGTTGGTGTTGAAGTGGGATCTCATCTACCAGGCTCAAACGCGCATCAAAACTACTGAGTTTTTTATCTATAGAGATCAGAACATCTGTTGAGTCGTTCCCCGGTGGTGAAACAGCTCCAGGTGAATCCTCATTTCGCTGTCTCTTGGACTTGGATGAGGTGGAGGGGGTGGACGTGTTGTTTGGTTTCCCCATGACGATTCTGTCGTAACAACGATCTATAAAATCTGTCAGGCTGGCCAAATCCTCCTCCCTGTGCTCCAGAGTTCTTCTCAAATTCTAAGCTCTTTGTTACCAAGCTCTATCATGTAATGCTACAAGCTCACATGGCTGTTACAGTTCTTAAATATAGGAACCACCTGGGTATTTGTGGTTAAAGGAGTGTTTGTTTTTGTTTAGTTTTTTCATTCAAATAATTTAAATTAAATGTTTATTCTTAAAGTTAATACCGTTTCAAAATATATATATACAGTATATTTCAGAAAGTAAATGTGGTTTTGCAAATATTACCCACAGTGTAGTGAATAATTTTGCCCAGCAGAGGGCACAGATGTCCCATTAACCACTGACCAGTATAATGATGGAAAAGATGCAGCTTTTTTCTGTTTATCATTGTACTGCAGTTTTTTTAAAGTCAAGATTACCTTTAAATTTACCTTCAGTTTGACAAAGTTAGATTTTAATACTTATTCCCACTATTTATTTATTCATAAGTTCTGCAGCTTGTGGGTCATTATCAGAGGGCACCATTTAGGAAAAAGATTAAAGAAACACTTTTTTTTGTTTTTTCCAATGGTCTTCCCTCACAATACAAGGTTTTGTTATGATACTGTACATTAAAATGATCAGATTACCAGTCCAGAAGTGTGTTTACCGTACCTACACTGGATTCCAGATAGCACAGCAATGTAATGTCAGCAACATGTTGCTTTTGCTTTCCAAAGTAAATTTACCAGTGTAGACTGACCTATGAGTGTACCCTGAGGTACCCTTTTCTCTGGTCACTCTGAATGGCAGGTGCCTGGCTGGGCCAGTGGCTGCTAATCTTGGGCCTATGCTGGCTCTGGCTGGAGCTCTCCTCTGCCATCCTCCTGGTGGGACTGGGGTTGTCTTCGATGTGGGGTGGCTTGTGTTTGTGCACTGGGGTTGCTGCTAATGGCCCGGACCTCTGGGCTGGCCTAGTCTGCCTCTAGACTCTTTAGAGGTGCGGTCGCAGCACAATCTTACTCACCACTCCTCATCACTGATCACTCCTTATTCCTCATACTCTGCACGATGACAGTCACTGAGTTGTCCAGTGGGTCTATACGTTAAGAGATATTTTTGTTTTTGTTTTCTCTGTGAGTTTGTATCTGGTACTTTGGTTGGTCCAGCAAGATTACGTAGGTTCCATAATTCAGTTTGTTAGTAAAAAACATCCCAACACCAAGCACTGAAACGCTAAATCGACAACATAAGGAAGAACCACAGAGAGTTATTATGCAAGGAGTGTACTCACCATACAAGTATGATGGATACACTCAGTTTTTCCACACATTACAAGACATTATAAAGGGAGGTTCACAAAGTCCTTCCCAGAATTACACAAGTCTCATGTTACAGTATTTTTCCACTAAAGATAAGACATAGAAAATAAGAAGCATAGGTAGGTTGGTGTCCGGTCTCCTCCTGGTACAATCATGTCCTTTCATCTTGTCCATGGCCTTGACTTTCAGTTTCTTCGGACTCAAGCATAAACCACCACACACATGCAAAAATACTGTTGAGTCTCTCAATGATTATAATAGAAAGATTAGTACAGAGGAAATACAGAGTAAATACAAAGTTGATTCTAAAACTTAATAAATGATTGGGTCAAAGAATAATAATAAATCATTAATAAAATCCCAATCAAATATAAAAAACATAATGATAATCCATATGATTTTCTTACACAATTCAACAGTAAATAAATTAAAGAATCAGATTATCAAGAGTAATCTTAAACCCATAAGAAGCCATATGCAGACCACATTAATCCAACTTCTAATTATTGTTTTCAAATAAGCTAAAATGACAGACAAAAGCCTATAAGACTCGGCTTCAAGCTTATTTATTTTTGATTAAAAATTATAATTAATTCTGGCCTGTGTGACCCTTAGTATAACACGGACCATGAAATAATTAATTAAATAGTAAAATAATTAATTAAATAGATAAATAATTAATTAAATAGTGAAATAATGAAATAGATAAATAATTAATTGAATAGAGAAATAATTAATTAAATAGTGAAATAATTATATATGTTTTTACATATATTAATTTGTATTTTAATTAATTAATGATACATTTAATAACACATTTATGTATTTAATTATCATTTTAATTATTTAATAACACATTTATGTATTTAATTATCATTTTAATTATTTAATAACACATTTATGTATTTCATTATCATTTTAATTATTTAATAACACATTTATGTATTTCATTATCATTTTAATTATTTAATAACACATTTATGTATTTAATTATCATTTTAATTATTTAATAACACATTTATGTATTTCATTATCATTTTAATTATTTAATAACACATTTATGTATTTCATTATCATTTTAATTATTTAATAACACATTTATGTATTTCATTATCATTTTAATTATTTAATGACACATTTAAGTAATTATTGAATGATATAATTAATTTAATATGTCACTTTACGTCCTCCATACCTTAGTCATGCCTTTAGTTACTTGCTATGGACTCAGGTTGCTGGGGGATGTCCATGATTCACTGAGTCCCTTTAATGTCTTTCCTATCCATTTATAACTAAGTGACATTATTGCTGCTATCAACCTGTGCCTCATTTTTTCTTTCTTGGGAGGTACAGCTTCGAGTTAAAGTACTCTCCACCTCCCCATTAATGCTTAGGGCAAGGGACTGGCTTTTGTCTGTTATTCTAGCCCAACTGAAAACGATGATTTGAAGTTGGACCAATGTGGTCTGCATCCTGGATGTCCTAGAAGGACCTAAAGAAGGACTTTAGTTGCGGTTAAAACTGAATGTGTAGATCACAGACATTTACTTCATGAAGATTGCTGCTGCCTGTGTGACACTGAGGTTGGTTGACTGTCCGCTGATGGCTGTGTGTTTGCATTGGGGGAACACTGGCCAATCAGAAAGCAGAGAAGAAAAACACGCTGTTATGGAAGAAGAAACACCAAATTTTATTCCCACTAATAGAAACACAGTAAATATTGGTGAACAGTCATCAGTCTGACCACAGGCAGAAATCCCAGGGGCGACATAGGTGACGTGACACCCCCTTACATTAAGTGTTCTCCAAAAAAAAAAAAAAAAAAATCAATATGAAGTGAATATGAGTTATTTTAATAATAATGTTCAATATAGCACAATACAAGCAGTGCAAATTCTAAACGTTAAACATGTTTTTAATTGTTGAAAGATCCCCTCCCCCTCCTCAAAATGGTTTGACAGATAACTTTTAGAAGATAAATTGATAAATAGATGGATAAAACATTTTATATATTTATGTGCTCCATTTATAGATCAAAATGCCCCCCATGACATCTAGGGAGGGAAATCATGGTGTAATTCTATCAATGATTGATGGTTAAAAAGTTAAGGGCTGTGCATTTTGTTGCAAAATGTGGCAAGTTGCCATATTTTGTGCCATAGTCTTGCTATAATCTTGTCTTTTTGTTTGTTGACACTACAGTAAATGTATATTCTTGAAGAACAGTTTGATGTTATTGGATTAGTCTAGAAGGTATTTCCTTTATAGTTTTGGAAGTTAACTTGAGCTTAGATTTCTTGTAAAGCTACTTTGATGGAGTCATAAAGGTGTATCATTATTATTATTAACCATTATTTCCACAGGCTGTCCCATTGAGACACTGTTGTAGATAAATTAATTTAAAGAGTTTGGATGAGTGAAGTTTAACAAAGTTTATCACAGAAAAGAAAAATAAAATTTTGTACAAGAAGAACATCAAAGCTGACCCACACGTGGTCGCAGGAGAAGAGCAAAAACAAAGAAAGCTGTTTTCTACCCCGTGTTTTCAGGTTGGCCTGAATGACCAGATAAGACAGTCTACTCCTCTCTCAAAACATTCTGTCTCTTCTTGCAGATGCCCTGTCTTCATATAATCCAGTGTCTCCTATTAGAACCACATTGTTCCTAGTCCTGGGTCAGAGTCTCTCAGGCCATCAACTGAAATACACAAGTATATATTCAGAAAAAGATGATAATAATAAAATAGATTAGATTTATATAGAGCTTTCCAAGGCACCCAAAGTCCTTTACATTGTATCCATTATTTATACCTGGAGATGGTAAGCTACAGGGGCGGCATGGCTCAGTGGGTAGAGTGGCCGTCTTGTAGCCTGAGGATTGCTGGTTCAATCCTCCACCTATCAAGCTCATGTCGAGGTGTCCCTGAGCAAGACCCCAGAACCCCAAATTGCTCCTGATGGGTCGTGGTCAAGCGCCTTGGTTGGTAGCTTCCACCATCAGTGTGTGAATGGGTGAATGTTATGTACAATGTAAATACGGACAATTTACCATTTACACACACAGGTGTGTCTGGGGCAGACTGATGGAAACGCCACTGAACATTTATCCACATTCATACGCCAGCAATGACGACACTGGGGGCAAGGAATGTCTTGCCCAAGGACACAACGACAGATTACTGGGGGAATGGGAATTAAACTGCCAACAGCCAACTGGACTGCTCTATCACCTGAGCCACTGCCACAGATGTCCAGGTATAATGCATAAAGATGGATAAAATGGATAAAGACTACAATGTTACTAGATTCAAGAATAATGAAGTAAATAACAAAAAAGATGATTAATGAATAATAAAGAGTAATAAGAAGGAAATTTATCATTTTCTAGTTATCAAGATGACTAGAGCGTTATATAAGATGTGATATTAGAAATTTTACTTATTTTACTTATTATGCTGTGCTAATCGTAACTATAATGACTTCCTTTACTATATTCATTTATAAATTGCATTTACACTGATTGTTACTATATTACACTTTTAACATTGTACATTTTTACTCACGCTTTAATTCACATTTAATGTTATTCTCTTCATATACATGCTCTGTTATAAGTTCAATACAAGGGTAAAATGACCTTTATCTGGTCCTTACTCAGACCCTTAGACTGGTTCTGGTGGAGACAAAACTATGGAGGTTTTTGATGCCAGCTCTTGGAGTTGTGTGTCTAACCAAGGTCTTCAGGAAGGAGGATTCTATAGAAATGTTTAACTATTGTTTTTCCTCTTGCCCCCCCCCCCCCCCCCCCCCCCCCCCCCCGAGTCTCTCCTGACTTCAAATAAGTCAGGATGACCACTCTCATTTACTTGCAAGTAATTCTGTATTCAATAATTCTCCTGTAATAAACCTTATATACTTTTGCTCGTTCCAGACTCTGTAATTTTTCTACAACAAAGTACAGTCAATTTACCAAATACACAGTCCATGTGAAAATCAATATCTAATCCTGTATTAAGATAAAAAAAAAATACAATTCTTATTTACTTTAATCAAACAAAAGAAAAAAAATCACATTGACCTCCAGGTCTCACTGTAAATTAAGCATCACAAAAAAGAGACATCATAAAAAATCTGTGCAGGTACTTCCAGAGACACTGCTCATGTAGAGGGATTTTAGAAATATATCCTCACTTTCAACACAACAGCTTATATAGAAAGATGTTATAAATGAGTCATAGTATTGGTAGTAAACGGAGAACTGATTATTTAATGACTTTTTAACTAATAAAAAAAAGGAAATTCACTTAACAAACGTATAATAAACACACATAATGTAGTGTAGTAATGTCACATCATTACACAATTGTTATAAACCTCAAACCCCCTTTCTATTTCACAATAGTTGCCTTTCCCTGGATAAAATGGCTTCTCCAGCATTGCTTTCCTCTGTTCAGTCAGCGCGCTTTGGCACAAGGAGTTGTAGATCTTCTCCCATGAATCCATCTCTGAGCGCCAGAGTGCAGCTCTGGCTCTGAGGAACTGCGATACTTTAGTCTCACTGCCTCTGGACAGACTGATGCTGTCTTTACAAATAAAGAAAACATCCACGCCGAGGAAGAGAGCATTGGCAACAATGAAACCAGCTCGGGCTCCCTTAGTGAGAGCAAGAGGTCCTTTGGCTGCTGCCTGGCCGATATCTGGGATATCTGAGGCCACCCTGGGTACATTACGCAATGCTCCTCGTTCCTGAGCCACAACTTTACCTGCACTTGCGATGACCTCTTCATTTTCAGTGTTGGGCACGTTACTTTGAAAAAGTAATTAGTTACAGTTACTAGTTACTTCTCCCAAAAAGTAACTGAGTTAGTAACTGAGTTACTCCACTATAAAAATAACTAGTTACCAGGGAAAGTAACTATTTCATTACTTTTTTAAAGTTTAAAAATGTCAAAGAAGTTTGATTTTTTTCAGAACAGGTTTCACAGGCCAGGTGCATAGAGTAGTACAGCAAAGACTGGTACCTGAACAGAGGTTTTAATATTTATTGCACCTCAAAAGACCACAACTGGTACAACTGTACTTCAAGAATTTTCTTCATCATTTCCACCTCGAAAACGCCGTCTTTCCCTGAGACTCCGGACTCGCCATCTCTGATTTTTTGTGTGTGTGCTTCTATGTGCTGGGTTTGTGTGTAAACATCCGCCCACCTGGTGTCTCTGATTGGCTTATAAAATTTTCCTCCAATCATCATTACTTAATCGCTTACCCCTGTTTTCACTACAGGGGAAAACACACACACATTTGGAGCTCCTGTGTCTGTGAGCCAAGCTAGCGTTAAACCAAGTGGGACGACCACTTCGTAGCTTCACTCAGTAACTTGTAGTAACGGCATTTTGGTAATGGTAACGGCGTTGTAACGATAGAAAAAGTAATTAATTAGATTACTCGTTACTAAAAAAGGCAACGGCGTTAGTAACGGCGTTTATTTTAACTCCGTTATTCCCATCACTGTTCATTTTTTAACAGCTTTGTAGCAGAACGCAGATCAATCAGGGAATCAATACCTTTTCCAGCAGCACCAAGTTTAGAGGCAACTTTGCCGACTCCCACTGCCACATCTATCTTACTTGGCTCCACATTAGCTGCTGGTTGCTTTGTCACCTCATCTAGACATTTCTGGAGACTTTCCACGTCCTCCATGAAGCTTTTAAAGACTTCCTTGGCTTTCTTTTTTTGTGTATAATTAACTCCGACCTCTGTGGAGGTGGTGACGATGTTGTTGACTCCGCTTGTGACTCCCAGCACTACACCAGCCATCATCAGACCCAGAGACACTCCTGCTGTAACAGGAATTAATGCCAAACCAACAATGGAGAACACACCTCCTATTGCCCCCACTGAGCTGCCTGCTACACTGGAGATTTTTGCTCCTTTATTCATCTTGTCCAGCTGAACAGCATTTTCCTCCATCCCTTTTAGAAACTCTAACATCCTGGGCTTTCGCTCATTGAACTCCTTGATGAATTCATGACATGATTTTTCCTTGAACAAAAACACCATCCGGAAGTTTGGATCCATCCTGATGAAACAGATTAGATTTAGAAATTACAGGTGAGCGGAGAGGAAATGTAGAAAAAAGTGACACCAACAATTCATTTTGAAATTTTACACGGACAACTCAAAATCTACAATACAATAATACACTTAAACAGGCCAGAACACTCCACTTCTTAAACCTCATCACAGATAACAAAAACAAACCCAAATTATATATATATATATATGTATATATATATATATATATATATATATATATGGTTAGTTAAATTTCGATGCTATTACACTGTGAAAAAACTGAAAACTTGCTAAAACTTGCATTTGTTATTATATGTATATTTAAAATTATTTTTATGTAATTTTATCTGTGCAGCACTTTGGGTACCTCCTGGTATGTGAAAGTGCTATTTAAATAAAGATTTATTTGAATTGATTTGAAAACATTACTTTATTCTTTAGCATTTTTAGCCATGTATTAAGAGTCATTGTGGAAGGTCTAGAGGGCCTTCATCTCCGGAGCTGCAGGTTGCAGACCCCTGATTTATCCTGTGTTTATCCTGCTCAGGGATATTTTCTAGTAATAGCTGTGCTTGAATGTACAATATTAATGTCTTTGTCTATTTATTTGATTTAGTTATACACTAAAATTTATTTATTTTCAAAAATGTTGCTCTTTGGAGCAATTATTGTTTTGTGATTAAAATTGGATTAATTGAGATTCATTATTTACCTTAATTCTAATTAGTTTTTTTTTTTTTTTTTTTTTTTTTATGGAATCCCACCTCTAATATTCTGTATATGTACATTCCTGATAGGTTGAATGATCTTTTGTTTTTATCAAATGTAAGAAATACTTATCATAGTTTATCAGTTCTATGTAAAGGTCGAAGTAGCTTTGGTTGTGCTGCCTCAGTGTCCTGCTCATCAGGATGTGCACAGCTCTATAGGCTGTCAGGGGTCTTGGGAGATGAAAGTGCTGTGGTGGTTGGAGGAGATGTGGTGGAGCAACAGATCAACATATTTACAAAAAAGGTGTAGTTTTACTCCTGGAGGTAATGGCAATGACAGTTTTGTTTTTTAATCTAAAAACACAGACAATCTAGTTTAGGTTTACAACACTATTCTATATATCTAATTGTAATTTTTTATTTACAGCATAAAAACATGAGCAAAACTTACCTGATTTCATTCAGTTGATTAATGTGATCGACCATTGTGTGTACTTCATGTTCAGATAAACTGGCATTAAGGTCGACTACAGTCATGGTCAGACAAAAATCACTGATGCGGCTGTAAAAGACACAATTACACTTTTATTCTAGTGTTACATTTAAAATGTGTTTATAAAGAATAAAATGTTTTACTTACTAAATATAATTTTACCTTTTCTTCATCTCCTCACAAATGGTCTCGGTGGTCTGCATGTATCTGTCCAGCTGGTAAACCAACACCTCCACATTCTGGAGTTTGGGAAGGAAGAAAACTTTTGCATCTCTTTTAAACTCCAGGAGGAGAGGACAGATTAGTCGTGCAGCTTTTATGGCAGCCTGAACATGACTGAGTTTGATCTTTCTAGGCAGGTGTAACAGCTGGTTCTCAGCGAATACATGCAGTGAGGTGACAGCTAGCTTCTCCACGGCATCCAGGAAGACATGGAGCTTCTCCAGACCTTCCAGTGTGTCTTTCAACACTTCAGCCAGCTCCTTCTCCAGCTCTGCACCCTTGCTGTCTGCAGACTTCTGAGTGAACTTGCTCTTCATATAGTTCCAGAAGGCCTTACCTTTTTTCTCTGACTGCTTAACATGGCTGAAAGTTAGGTCAATTTTGTCAGCTCTGTCTTTGATGTCCTTCATTCTGTCTACCTCTGTCTCCCTCCGTTCCATCCATTCAGAAAGGTTTTCACAGAATTCTCTGACTGCTTTCATGTCAGTAAAGGTATCTGAGGTGTAGTGGCACAAGGTCTTTTTTAATTCCTGTCTGTAGGAGAAAATAAACAAAAAAACAAACTCTCAGGCTGTTTTTTAACATTGAAAAAAATATATGTAAAGAAAATGAAAAATGGTCAACACTGAAAATTGCTCTACACTAACTAAAACAACAAAGATGCAGAATAGGTAAACATTTGAATAAATGTAATTGCGTGTGAACTTTTTAGTCACTGTAGATCATAGAAAAACATGTAAACAAACAGATGTGTGGCCTGCCTCAACAAGCTGGAGAGCTAATTATTGAATATTACATACCTGTTTCTTCAAACAGTGGATGAAAATTAAATTTTGAATATTGTTAAAAAAAACAAGAATAGTTTACTGACTGTAATGATATTGATATGTTATTGGTAAAAATGGTAATCTAGGGCATTTCTAAACCATTAACACACATCTTTAATTCATTATTTCAAAATGGTCAATTTCCGAATAAGATGAAAACACCTAAAGTCATCTCCCTGTTCAAGGCTGGCGACAAACACAGTTTCAACTATACACCTGTCTCCTTACTACCACAATTTTCAAAAATACTGGAAAAATGTCCGGTTTGCTGCTCTGCTGCAGCGCTGCAATCAAGCTCATCTACTCCACCGGCCCTGATTGCTCATTCTCCGCACCTGCTCCCCACCCTACTTAAACACACTCCAGTCTCTGCTTCCCTGCCAGATGGTCATCTGATCTGGTCTTGTTCTTGAGTTTCATTGTATTTGCAGACCTCTTGTTTTTGACCTGATCACCCCCCCCAATATCTGCCTTTTGTGTATGACCATTGCCTGACCATTTTTGGATATTGGATTCATGCATTAATGTCTGGAGTTCTTGCAGATTCTGGCAACACACAGTCAGCCCAGATCATCCTGCCATTTTCCACCGGACAGCTCCAACTTCTCTCTACCACTCCTCCTGCTTTAATAAACCATACTCTGTTCAAACCTTAAAATCTGTGTGAGGCTCAACAACAGATTGGATCCACTTGCAGAGAATCATAATGGGTTTCAGTCAAAGAGAACATCACTGGTTACAATGGAGTCAATTGCATGCTATAGAATGCAAGCAACATGATGTTGGGGTATTTATTTAAAAAAAAGGCTTTTGACGCAATTAACTATGAAATAATAATAAAAAAACTGGAAAGATATGGTATCACAGGAATAGTGCTGGACTGGATACAAAGCTATTTAAGTGGGAGTTTGTGAAACTGGGTGACTGTGCTTCCCCTGTGTTTGGATATGGCTTGTGGTGTCCCCCAGGGGTCAGTGTTGGGCCCAAAAACATTTAATTCCGTACAATAATGATATATATGAAATGACTGAGGTATTGCATTTTGTGTTATTTGCTGATGACATAAATATCTTCTGTTCTGGGGACAATTTACAAAAATTACAGGACATCACAACAGAAATTAAACTAACAAAATGGTTTAACAGAAATAGTTTATTAAATCTGAGAAAAACCATGAAATAAAATTTTTGGGAGTAAATATAAATGACAAACTTAAACTTAGCTAGTGTTATTTTCTATGCTCTGTTGTGTTGGGGAAGCAGCATTTATGTAGATGACAAAAACGGGATTAACAAGTTGATTTAAAAAAAGCTGGGGCTGTGATTGGCATCACCCCTGACCCTCTGGACCTCACCCTGGCAAAAAGAGCTGGGTCCAAATTGAAAACAATTTTATTCCTTGAAAACCATCCTCTACGTGATGTTTTTAATCGTCTCAAAAGCTCTTTTAGTGACCGTCTTACTATGCCTCAGTGTTCTGCTGAACGCTTCAGAAGGTCTTTTGTTCCTGTAGCCGTCAGATTTTTAATGACCACCTGTAGTTTATTTTTTTTTTGTATATTTACATATTTAAAGGTCTATTTTATGTTTTTGTCATTGTCTATGTATGAGATGTGTGGTGGCAAAGAAATTTCCCCTTTTAGGGGATGAATAAAGCTTATCTTAAATCACAAAAAAAACATATACAAATTATAGTCTCAACAAGTATTGCAATAAAACACTAATCAAAGAAGGTTCTGTATCAAAAATCACTCTGCACTCTTTTATGTGCCCTAGTCTCACCATATTTACAATACTGTGCTAAGGTTTGGGGCAACAACTACAAAACATCACTATGGCTGCTGACCATTATTTAAAAAAACAAAACAATAAACAAACAAACAAAAAGACAATTCATAACCCTGGCTATCAGGAAAACACAAACTCATTATTCCTACTGACAAAAATAGTTTGCAAACATTGTGAAATATCGAACTGTCCAAATAATGTTCAAGGCAACAGAATATTCACCATTTTTATTATTAAATAATTTCAGGAAGAAAATTAACTTTAATATTCCCTTAATCCGTTCAGCCAGGAGACGTTTCTGTGTTTCCATCAGTGGATTGAGACTATGGAACAGGTTCGCCGTGAAGCTGAAGCAGTGTGTCCAAACATATAACAGTTTAAAATGAGGTACAAAGACATTATTCTTCAGAGATATTGGGATGAGGGAGATGTTGGGTAGCACGAAGTCTTATGAGAATTTTTGTTGTGTTTATTTCTATTTATACTGGTTACTTTTTTGCTGTTTTATATGTGCAAGTGTGTACATACTGTATGTGAAAGTGTATGTTACATTAGGTATTTGTTTTTGTTTTTTTGGGTATGTGCATGTATATATGTGTACATAGGTGTATATGTATACAGCTAAACATTAAGGCTGTCAAATAATTAAATTTTTTTTAACAGTTTTCAAATGTATAACAAATTTCAAATCATTACAAAATTACAGCGCGAGAGTTTTTATAAGCTTAAAATTTGCCCGTTTTTACTGTATTGTATCAATAGAATGAGCTAATGCTACAAATATTTTTTTTTTTTTTTGACGTCAGATGTCCAAGTGTCAGTAAATGCAGCATGTAATGTGCTTCTATGTTTTAAATCATCTCTACCATCTAGATCATAATTCAGAATTCATATATCTCACCAACCGTCTCCGTGGTGATACTATCATAAAACCAGCAGATGTGACGACTGAAGTTAAACAACATTGATGAAGAAACTCTGATAAAACTGATGATCTGAATAAAAACAGGTTACTCCTTTTATCATTGAAGTGTGTTTGTTTTAAAAGTCCTACAGCAGCATCACCCAATGTAAACAACTGTTGATAGACTGTGTGTTTTCCTGTCATGTTTGTTGTTCCTGAGAATTAAAATGTGTCCATCAAAGATCCAGGGTCGGGCTCTCCCTTAGAGATAGGGTGAGAAGCTCGACAATCTGGGAAAAGCTCAGAGTAGTCGCTGCTCCTCTGCATTGAGGGGAGTCAGATGAGGCAGCTCAGGCATTTGGTCAGGATCCCTCCTAGACATCTCCCTGGTGAGCCATTTCAGCCAAACAAGTATGACTACATGCCATTCACACCTCAATTATTTTGAGTTATTGTTTGCATCAGAAAGATCAGTCATCAGTTTCTCAGTTCCTTAAAAGGTTTATTTAGTACATTTACTTCCGTTCCATTTGCCCAAAGTGTTGAACGATAAAAGAACTACACAGTGAAACAATAAAATCAGTGTTTTTTTAAAAAAAAAAAAAAAAAAAAAAAAAAAAAAAAAAAAACCCACACACCACTACATGAGACTGGAATAAAAAGTAAAAACAAATGTCAAGCTCACCTATGTTCGAAAGCCAGTGCAAAGAAGTGGGTCTTAAGGACCTAAAACCAGAAACAGACTGCACCGCTGTAAAAGCAACTGAAAAAGCTCTGTCACCCTGGATTTGAGTCAAGACGGGACCTTCAGAAGGAGCTAGGTAGAAGATCAGTGCCGTGGCTGGAGTGTGATGGTGAAGCAGCTCTGACAAATACAATGGCACCATACATATTAAAAACAATAAAACTTTGTACTGAGTCCTAAAACCTAACGGAAAGCCAATGCAAAGGAGCAAGCACAGAGTTAATGTGATCATGTCGTCTCCTCCCTGTAAACAGAGCAGCTGCAATCACTGCAAAGATGATTTATCAAGGCCATAATACAGGGAGATGCAGTAATCCAAGCAAAATTGAGCAGATTAGTTAAAACATTGTTTATTGTAAACACAAAAGATATTACAGCATGGACAAATGACATTTCAGCTCATGTATCAGACAGTGGCAAAGTTTGCTCTTACTGGTGAACTACATTTTGCCTAAACGTGTGACCCTACATCAAATTACAATTAATTATGAGTATATACAAACCATTACTGACAGGTAATTAAAAATACTTTATTATACCGTTAATAAGGACTATGCTTCCTTGCATTGATGGACCATATAATAATTACATAAGCCAACAATTTTTGCATTGGCAAATCATTTCAAGTCAAACCACTAAACTCTTTAATTCTGGCACTAAGAAAAGAGAAAATATGTCTTTGCATTTTGTCATTTGCGCAATAAAAGAAAGTCTTTTTAAAAAAAAAAAAAAAAAAAAAAAAAAAAAAAAAAGAGATAAAATGGTAGTAATAGTCAAACTTGAAACAATGGGAAAAAAAAACACTTATTCTAGCAGTACATATCTAAAAGAAAAGTGTGAGATGATTCAGTCATATTTATTTACACAAATCCTTTTATAGAATTAATTTTAGTCACTGAAAAATTTATTCTACTACATTCAATTCACCATGCAGCTGAACTATTAATCCCCCCCCCCCCCCCCCGAGACCATAATGACAGTGACATTTGGAGCCATCCAGCAATGATCTTTTGATTAGAAAGGTTGTTTTCGCCACATAAAAGTTTATTTTTAAAAATCGATGCTGCTCTTCACAGTTCCCAGAACCAGGTTAAGAGGTGATGGAGCTTTTTCTGTTGCTGCTCTCAAATTATGGAACAGTCTGCTTTTTATTATTAGCTATGTACAGAGCAGTCACCATTATCAAAACACACCTTTTCTTACTGGCTTTTCCTCCATCTTCATTTGGCTTTTTAATGTGTTTGTTTCTATATGTAATTACTAGGGATGGGACGATACACTTAAACTCACGATACAATGCATCTCGATATGGCAGGGTCACGAAACGATACATAACGATACGATATGAAAAGAGAAAAAAATAAAAAATATTATTGTGTAATTACAACTTATTTATTTTTGTTTCAGTTGCACACAGAAAGCACACAGCCTTACATGCCAAACAAAAACAAGAACACTCCCTTTGTGCAGCTCTTACCCTAGGTTAAGCTCTCTCACCTTCTCTTAAGTCATGGCCCTGGCCTAGCACTGGTTCTTCTTCAGAAAAACTAACATATCAACATGTTCTGGTGTAATCAGTGATCTTTGAGCAGACACAATGTCTCCTGCTGTAGAAAAGACACGCTCGCTGGGCACTGACGTAGCAGGAATGCAAAGGTAGGCTTTGGCAAAAGGGGCAAGTATGGGGTAAGCATATGCATTCACTTTCCACCACTCAAGTGGACTACTGTTAAGTGGGATAGGAATCCCATTTCTGTAGGAGAGTATCTCCATTTCAATCCCTCTGCTGGACTGCACTGCCTCAACAGTGGTGTAGGAGCTCCCAAGGAGATCTTCTAGCGCTGTCTTCTTTGGTGGGGGAGGCTGGATCACGTCCTGCATCTGCCTTTCTCGTTCTACTGGCTCTTCCTGGCTCTGCTCTGCTCCCTGTGCTGCCTCAGCCATGACAAAGACCCGCTCTGCTGCAGACCCTGATGTTGAAGCACTGGCCCTAGTTTTTTCATCAGTGTCACTGGTCTTAAAAAAAAAAGACAAAAGAAAAAGAAAAAAAAAGAGAAAAACTAGCTCAAACATTTCTTTCAATCCCTCACTCCTCTTTCTTACAGACACACTCTCTCTCTCCATCTCTCTCACTCCGTCACAGACACGCCCCGCCCCCTCTCGCTTTCACTGTAACTACTAATTAATTTATATTAATTATATATGAGAAATAAGTTTTCAGGCTGTAGCTTACACATATACAGTTACACACGCACAACACAGCTCCATTTTTTTCAAAAAAGGTTAGTCTACCTTGTTGCGTTGCACATGAAGTCCTGAAGCTTTTTCCCGTATCCTCGCATAGACGGACTCACGTTGTTCATCATTCAGGTGGGAGAGGCTTCGGAATCGTGGGTCAAGCGCTGCGCACTCCTGCAACATGTCATTACAGTCCCCAGAGTAACGGCCCGTGATGTCAAGTAGGATGGCGCTTTTCATGCTGGCGATGGTCTGTGTGTCATTTTCATCTGGTGACATGCTTTGCTCGATCATGTGCTTAAGTGGCATTATAAGTGAAACAGTGGGCTCTTTTTCATCACAAAGAACTGTTGTGGCGGTCTTCAGTGGCTTAAGCAGTTTTACTATGTCTTCTACATCGGATATATCAGCGTTATCCAGAGTGTCGATTTCTCTCGCATTCCTTCGGATTTCTGCGCAGCTCAGCGCTGCTGAGACAGCTGCTTGTTGCTCCAGGTAGCGCGCGAGCATTTCGTACGTGCTATTCCACCTGGTCTGGACATCGGTGATGAGCTTGTGCCGAGGCAGGTCCAACTGGGTTTGCTTGTTGGTCAGGACGGCGGTGGCCGTGGTGCTCTTGTGAAAGAACGTAGTTACCCTTCGCACACGGCCAAGAAGTCGCGCGACGCGGGATACAGCCAAGCCTCGCTTACTTGCCAGATTTATAACGTGCGCCAAGCACTTGATGTGAGGATGGAGACCGCTCTCTCTTACAGCGATGTCCATGTTGCTCGCGTTATCTGTGACACAAGCAATGGTCCTTTGGGGCCTTGTTAGCTCCCACTCTGTCAGTGCATTTCTCAACACGTGAGCTATGTTAACACCAGTATGACTTTCACTTAGTTCACGAGTTTGCAACACAAAGCTTTTACTCTCCCATTTCTCATTGATGACATGTGCCGTGATGGTGATATAGCTCTGCGTTGCACGCGAAGTCCAGCCGTCGGTGGTCAGGGCAACACAGTCTGCATTTTTGAGACACTCTTTCACGCTCCATTTGATTTCATTGTAAATTTCCGGGATTACCTTCTCTGAAAAATGTCCTCGGCATGGCATCTTAAACTTGGGCTCCAGCACATTGAACATTTGGATGAATTTTCTGTTCTCTACAATGTTAAATGGAGCCATATAGTCCGCTATAAACTCGCCAATAAGCCTGGTTATCTGTTTCGCACGCGGACTTGATGGGGGTAGAATTGGTGTCAGTGCTTGCTTCATGGTCAGCTGTCCCTTTGGTAGGCTCGTTTTCTCCGGGGCCGTCTTCACATTTTTATGGTGACGTTGAAGGTGGTGGTTCATGTTTGTTGTGTTGGAGGTGGTGTACGGAATGACAGCATAGCATAGCTTACACACAGTCTTAGTCTTGTCAGTTACTCTGTTGCTGTCTTTGTCTTTTTTAATGAGAAAGCCAAAATACTGCCAGACATATGACCTGTATCCAGGCGGAGCGTCCTCAATTTCGACCTCATCCGACATCTTTCGGCTGTTTGGGGGCAAGGTAGTTGGTGGTGCTAACGTCCGTTAGCTCGTTTAGCCTACAGCGTTGTTGCAGCACGCGCCGTGACCGACTGACGTGATAACGCACTGACTGCACCATTCACGGATTTTTTTTTTTTTTTTTCATTTAGTTTTCTCCTGCTTGACCCGCAGAGAGTGCTGCCAGCCTGCCACCATAAACTACACGCACATTTACACTGAATTATATACTACAAAAATCATGTGGCAGTGCCATCTGGCCTTTATTTCACGATCCATTTTTTTTAAACTCGATGCATTACGTCACGCTTTGTATCGCGATATTTCGTCCAACGATATTTCGTCCCATCCCTAGTAATTACACTATATCCGTTTTACTAGTTTGTTTAATTTTATTTAATTATTTTTAGTTTATTATTGACTTAGGGTTTTGATTTTGTTAGTCTTGTACATCACTTGATCATCAACTGAAGTTGTATTTTAAATGTGCTTTACAAATAAATTTGATGTGACTTTAAGATTGACAGCTTAATTAATTTTGCTCGTAAAAATTTGTTTTATGCAAACTACAAACTGTATACCCAAAGAGCAACTGCTGGCTGAAGTATTTTAAGGCAGTGCCTCTAACACAGCAGCATGAGCATGAACTGTCACACTAGTGTGATTAAATAAGCAGGTTAAAAAAATAACAGAAACAAAAAAGTAAAGGATATGTTCTTTTTAGCCTTTAATGAAATCAAATGGTAGAATGTGATAATATTAGACCGCTATGTGTACCAAAATAACCACATTTCATATATATAGTGCTCATCATACGTTACCAGCATTACTAACATTATAATGAAATTAAAAAAAAGTAGCAAAATGGAAATATTTGTTTTATGTTGATACTTAAATACTAGTCTTTGTTTGGATAAACCCAGTATGATCAGCTGTGTATTGCTTACCTTTTCTCAATCATCTTGATGCCTTCAGTGGCTTTTCCTGGCTTCAGGTATAAGCTGTAATAAGAAAATAGCAATGCAATGGGACTTGCAAGTATTTAATCACTGACTAGTAAAGATTGCAAGTTGAGGAACTTAAGACTAGCAGGTCTTTAGGTGTGGTCTGATTCAAAACAGACCACACCTTACTTATGAATAAAAGTTTTAAAAGGAGGAATTTAAAAAAAAAAAAAAAAAAAAAGTTTGCTCTAATTTCTATAAGTAAAATGGAAGGCAATGCATTCCATCTTTTTAAATCAAATTCAATTAAAGAAATCCCTCTGTTACACATAGACTCCAGGGAGACAAGGGCACGTTAACAAGGGTTTATTCAATGAATAGTACACAGAAGATAAACATACTGGTACTGGTACTGGAGGAGGTAGTAGGGTTGAGGAATCCGGGAATGGAGAGGGAGTGAGTCCATAAGGTGTGTGGTTTGAGGTCCAACAAGGAGTAACTGAGATGGTGGAGTATATAAGGACTGGAGAGTCAATGGGGAACAGGTGTGACAGGTTGGGTTAACGCTGATGAGTGGATCAGGAACTGGTGTGAAGAATCAGGGGAGTGCTGGAGGAGTGGCTGAGTGACTGTAACACCCTCACAATAGTGTCAAGCCAGATTATATTTTTATTATGTTAAGAGATGGGGGGAGGGGGTTACTTTGGGTATAAATGCATTTGTGTGTCTGTGAGTGAGAAAGAATAAGTGTGTTTCTTTAATTGCTGTTTTATGTTTTATTTGCAAACATAGTTTTTGTGTGCATTTTATTATGTGAAGCATTTTTGCTACTTATATATGAAAAGTGAATTATAAATAAAAATTGATTTAATTTCAGAATCAGAAAAGAAATTGTGTAAAGCTGAACTTTGATTTAATTTGATTTAAAGAGATGGGGGGCTTTGTCTCCCCTTCTACTTTTAGAAAGTAGGAACCCCAAATAAACTTGCAGTCTGATATTGTTTATTAAGAGTTTTATTTTAATTATTTTAATTTAATTCTCATTAGAGCCCTCACAGCAGAGTTTCAGCTGAGATAGAGGTTCTTTTAAAGCAGTTTTTGGACAGCCTGATAAGAAGAAATGCAATAGTCCAATCTTGAAGAAACAATTGTGTGAATTAACTTTCCACATTAGTCATACAGGATTTTCCTTTTTTTTTTTTTTTTTTTTTTTTTTTGTTTTAATGAAAAACAAAATATTTGTCTTATAGTATCAATGCTTCCAGCTTGATGTAGTATATGTGCCCTTACGTTGTAACTTTTTGTATAAAATTGTACGTTTGTATGTTGTTTAGCTACGAGATGTGATTTCTTTTACTTTCACTTGCATGCTGTTAATACTACTTGATTCCCAAATTTCCCTGAGGGCTCTCTGAAGGGATTAATAAAGTATTTCTATTCTATTCTATTATATAATGCTGACAGTTTTACTCTTGTGGAGCTGGTTGATCTTGCATAATTGCCAGTTTCAGCTGAAGATACATTATTTTCCTTTAAGGAAATTGTCTGTAACACACATCCCTTTTAAAGGTTATCCTTTTCTTTTTACAAGTAAATACATAGCTGTTATGCAAAAAAATGGATTTGTTAATTTGCAGTAAATGCTTTCTTGTCACGTATTAATGCATGCATGCAAAACAGGAACACTTTAAAAATAAATCTGTCTGAGCCTTGCATGTGCATAGCTACACTTAGATGGGAATTGGTTGTTAAAGTGGGCTGCCAAAATTTTTAGGGTAAATAAAGTTCAAGTTCAAGTTCAAGTTTATTTATATAGCACATTTTCTGCAACAGCAGTTGCCCAAATTGCTGAACAACAGACAGAAACACTCCACAGTTAAAATAAACACTACACAATAAAACAATAAAAACCAATAAAAATAAAAACAGAAATAAAAATTGATAAAAGATAAAATCTATAAAATAATAAAAACAACAAAACTAGAATTAAAAACTAGAATAAAATTAAATAATAAAACACGCAAATGTCAAGCTCAGTTTTGTTCAAATGCCAGTGCAAAGAAGTAGGTTTTGAGTAAAGACTTAAAACCAGCGACAGACTGAGCCGCTCTAATGTGAAGGGGAAGTCTGTTCCACAGCTTAGGAGCGGCAACAGAGAAGCTCTGTCGCCCCTGGATTTAAGTCTGGCACTTGGGACCTTCAGTAGGAGCTGTGAGGAGGACCTCAACGTCCTTGCTGGAGCATGCTGGTGTAGCAACTCTGACAAGTACGAGGGAGCCAAACCATTTAAAGCTTTAAAAACAATTAATAAAATCTTGTACTGGGTCCTAAACATAATAGGAAGCCAATGCAAAGAGGCGAGCACAGGGGTGATGTGATCACGTCGTCGTGTCCCTGTAAGCAACCGAGCAGCAGCATTTTGGGCAAGCTGCAGTCGATGTAGAGATGACTGGTCAATGCCGTAATATAGGGAGTTGCAGTAATCAATACGGGACATAATGAGCAGGTGAATAACTTTTTCTAAGTCATACTTGGGCAGGTAGGGCTTTAACTTGCTGAGCATCCTCAGATGGAAAAACACACTTTTGACTACAGAGTTAACCTGCCGGTGGAAGTTGAAGAAGTTGTCAATAATAACACCCAGATTTTTGGCATGGGTTCGACAAAATGAAGTAAGTGGACCGAGAGCGCTAACTGCACCATTTAGAAGTTCTGAATTTCCAAAAACAACAATATCAGTTTTGTCCTTATTTAAGTGGAGGAAATTTAAATCCATCCATGCTTTTAGCTCATACAAGCAGCTGAGAAGGTTAGTCAGAGAAATCCCCCTGTGGTTTTAAGGGGATGTAGATCTGAACATCATCAGCAAAGCAATGGTACGCAATATTGTGCTTCTGAAAAATAGATCCCAAGGGCAGCATATACAGGGAAAAAAGCAGTGGACCCAAAATGGACCCCTGTGGGACCCCATAACTGAGAGGGGCAGCAACTGAGGCAAACTCCTCAAGCTGAACACAAAACGACCGGTCTGACAAGTAAGACTGGAACCAGCGCAGGGCAGTTCCTCTAATACCGACACACTGCTCTAAGCGGGTCAGGAGGATTTGGTGGTCCACTGTGTCAAAGGCTGCAGTCAGGTCTAAGAGAATCAAAACCGCAGGACTTCCAGAGTCAGTAACTAAAAACAGGTCATTAAAAACTCTTAAAAGTGCAGTTTCAGTACTGTGGAGAGACTTAAAACATGACTGAAATTTTTCTATAACTTTACTAAAATCTAAGTGAGCCTGTAATTGAATGCACACTATTTTTTCTAAAACTTTTGATAAAAAGGGTAATTTGGAAATCGGCCTGTAGTTAGTCAGAACTGAGGGATCTAAGTTAGGTTTCTTTAAAAGAGGCTGCACAAGAGCATGCTTAAAAGCAGCAGGAACACAGCCTGAAAACAGGCTGGAATTAATTAAGGACAAAATGACAGGGCCGATGGAGCTAAAAGTACTTTTAATTAGCGCAGGGTGACAGCTATCGAGGGGGCAAAAAGAAGATTTCAAGTGAAAGACTACATCCGAGAGTTCAGAAAGTGACACCTGCTCAAACTGCTCAAAAACAGATGAGCACTCTGACAAGACAGCAGGATCTAACCCAGAGGGAGGGGATAAAGACCTGATAGCAGCAATCTTGCCTGTAAAAAAACGTAGAAATTTGTCGTACAATGAACGTGAAGGTCTACACAAGAGGACTTAGAAGGATTGATGAGACGATTTAAAGTGCTAAAAAGAACCCGGGGATTGTGGCTGTTACTTGCCACCAGGTTAGAAATGTAGCGCGTTTTAGCAGATTTTACAGCAGACTGATAATTGGAGAGACAGTCCTTCAATAAACCCAAAGAGACCTGGAGTCTATCCCTTTTCCAACGTCTCTCTGCACGCCTGCACAAACGCCTGAGAGCGCGGATGGAATCATCCAACCACGGTTCTGGTGCAGGTTTAGAGCGCCTAGTCACAAATGGCGCAATAGCGTCCAATATACCCGTGCATGTGCAGTTGAATAAATCAGCAAAACCATCGGCATTAATAGTACAGCAATTAATCAGACTAGGGAGGACAGAATCATGTACAGCAGCATAAAAGCGTGACTCAGTCAGAGAATTAAACAGCCGCCGGCATCGCACTGGGGCACGCGGTTTAAATGGAGAAGGCGGCAGTGATATGGAGAATAACACAGGCAGATGATCAGAGATACGTGTATCGCATATTTCTGTGATATTAACATTTAAGTCATGAGAGAGCGCAAGATCTAACGTATGTCCCTTCTCATGAGTAGGGCCAGAGACATGTTGTATGAGATTAAAAGAGTCAATAGTTTGTAGGAAGTTTCTAACCAAAGGTTTAGAATCACAGCAAACATGGATATTAAAATCCCCGATAATTAAGAAACGCTCAAAATTTAGAGCAATTCCAGCCACAAAGTCTGAGAAGTCTTTGATAAAATCCTTATTAATTTTTGGCGGACGGTAGATCAAAGCACATAAAACAGGAGTTCTGAGCTCGATTACAAGAACCTGTAGTTCAAAACTAGAGTAGGGGCTTGATGAGGGTCTCCGACAGCACTAGCAGGACCTCCACACAGAAGCCAGCCCACCACCTTTACCAGTCAACCGGGGAGAGCTGGAAAAACAGCAGTCGGGTGGAAGAAGTTCAGAAAAGGCAACTGACTCACCATCATGAAGCCAAGTTTCTGTTATAAACATAAAATCCAATTTCTGGGATTCAAAGAAGTCTTTGAGCAGGAAAGTTTTGTTTGCCAGCGATCTGGCATTGACAAGTGCCAGATGCAGAACAAGGTCCTGCTTTACCCGTAAATCCACATAATCCAGAGGACGAAGGTTGGAGAAATCCACTCCACGCTTGCGAACTTTGTGGCGGTGAGGAAGAGGGGCCGCCATAGGAAAGGGCCGGTCTTGTGCGAAATTCAGTTCCCCTGAAATAATCTGTTTCCCCTGCGTCGGGAGCGCGCACTGCAGCCAGAGAGGCTGCGCCGCCCGTCTGCAGGGCATTTCCGACCGATTTCACATCAAAAATGACTCCACGTAATCATGCCAAGGTTCAAACTTTAATTTTAATCGACAAATCCTGCTATATATATATATATATATATATATATATATATCATATAGACAAAACAACAGTAACAAATAAACCTGGTCTTGTGTTTTTTGTTGTTGTTTGTTTCGTGTTGTTTTTTAATCGCCGAGAGAAGACCTTTCCAGCTTTTGTCATGTTCAGTTGAGCCTTACAGATTTCAGGTAGCTGGCGAACACTGTTTTTTAACACATAGTTATATTTAGATTTTTTTTATTTATTTATTTTCATTTTTTATTTTTTGCCAAAATGGATGGAACCTAGCTGTTGGCATGATAGGAAGAATTAGACTGCTTAAAAACAATGAGTGTGGCTTTCAGGTAAATTCTTATGTAAAATATGACACATTATTGGATAAAAATGTATTTAGAGCTGCTTATTTTTGGTAGTTAATATCTGTTGTGTTTTTTCCAAAATAATCACCTCTTTTATTAAATGCCTTGTAATATTCCTTGGTTAATGTGATGTATGAGAACACGTGGCTCTTTTCAAAGGAGAAAAATACTTGTATAAAAAGTGAAGGGAAACACAATATTGTACACAATATATGAAAACATTTGCTCTGTATTTTCCAAAGTTACCAGGGGGAACCAAACATTTTAGCTGTCTGAAATATACTGTTCCCCCTCTATATCACAGGAACAGATTAATTTATCAGCAGGTCCCAAACTCTGGTTACTCCTCTCATCATGGACAAGTGCTGTGGATATGAAGATACTTGCTCTTTATCTGCCAAAGTTCCATTTGAATAAAAAAAGTTAATAACAAATCAACAAAACTTAAAAAGGCGTTTGTTGTTAATAGTAAAGTTTATGTTAACTGTTGACTTAGATATATAGATTCACAAATTAAATATGCAATAGTACCTTACAATAACGACAAAAAAGCTGTTTTATGGAAAGTCATAAATTATGTGATGTCATTCAATCAATTATGCAAATGTGCGTGGGTAAGGCTTTGGTTCATGGATCACAATTTGTTCATGTGTACCAAGAAGTGAAGTCGACTTTTTTTTCAACATGGACAACATTCAGTATGAAACGATCTTTAACTATAAACTAAAAGGCGAATATCCCCAGAATTCAACAAAACAACAAAAATATGTAATTAGAAGGAGGGCGTCGTCGTACGAAGTTGAAGGTAAGTGGCTATCTTTATAAAGATAGCCACTTACCTTCAGGCCTACATATAAACAACTGGTGGCAAGAGCGACTCCATCAGCGTGATACTGTGTACAGTATCACCTAACTCTGTGTACAGAGGTAGAAAAGGTGCCAACTCATCTCAGGAGAAGGGTAGAGGAGAGAGGCAGTGTGATATCTATTACTTTATTTTGGTTTAATTTTCTGTCAATCCAGTATTTATTTTTACAATATCCCTACCATCTATATCTTCACTCTGTACCGCTGTGATAGTTACATGTTATTTTAAATTATAAATCAACAAAATGCATCTTGGTTCCAGCTTTTCTGTGAATGCTAAGAGCGTCACACAAATTTACAGGTCCCAATATAGCCTCTTAGCGGCTAATTCAAGGAATGGTAAACTCAGGAAGCCACAACAACAAATTTTGGGTTGTTAACATCAAAAATATTTACAGCATTTTTTAACCACAGATGAACCCAATGGATTATGAAATCATTCTGGGGATCAATAATCATCACCACCACTGGACATTAGTGGTAAGAGGTCATTTTTGTATTTGAAACTATCTCATACTTGTCACCAGCAGAAACCGCAGCCTGTTGATTGCTTTTTAGGTGATTTACCCACATGAGAAAAGGTCCCTGTTCTTGGATCCACTGGGAGAGTCAAAGAAAAACATCAAGCAGTGTTTGGAAATCACAAGGTATGGGTAGATATTAAACTTAAAATCTAGCATTAAATAAAGGTAATGGCATTTTTTGTAATATTCTTATATTAACAGGGCATTTATGAGGAGGAAAGGCTGCAGTGTGTCCAGGTGGACATGCGATACTGTCGAACATCCAAAGCAGCCAGACAGTACATCGTGTGGGGTTTTTGCATTGAAGGTACACACATATTTTTAAATTATCATTATCATATTTTCTCAAATTTAAAGACATTAAATAAAGCTTTACATGACAGTTTGCAGAAAGAGTCCTTGACAAAGAGCCTGTGGATTTCCCCGCGTCCAGACAGGCAGTAAATAAGCTCAGGTTTGACATTGCAGTCAGACTTCTCCAGAGCAGTGGTGAGAAATTTAATATTTTTTTTTCAATAAAAAGTTTCCTAGTTTAAAGTTACCATTGATTGTTACTGTAGCACAGTTAAAAACATTTCGCTGTTGCTACAAGGACAGGATTTCTTAGACTAAACTGACTACACTAACAACTGTAACTACAATAACATTGATTTAAGACAATTATTTTTTTGTTCCACAAATAAACTAATGCAACCATTTTAGTATCTGTTGTTAATAAAGTTCATAATACTTATTTGATTACTAATTATATTCCCACAAACTGGTACATTATTAAAGACACTTTGTGGGTAAAATGCGTTGGTGCTTAACACATGTTGAATAGCTACCAGAGTGGCCAGATTTACATCTATAAGCAATTCACTGAGCTCTAAAGACAAACAAACTTTGAATTAAAGATTTGCAGAGTGATTATGCAAAAACATTAAAAACTATTTTGTTATGTTTTAAAATTTTCAATATATTCTCATCAGATGATTTAGAAAACTTGTGCCACTTCTGCGGAGAGATGGACAGTGAGAAAGACTTCAACTGGGTAACAACATTTTATAAGTATTCAAAAAAATAATAGGATGTTAAATGGAAAAAACTATAATTTTACCTTGCAAAATACAAGCTTGGATACTGTCCAGCTAAGTTAGAATACGTTTGAACAGAAAATGACTATAATTTGTCCCTCTTCTAGATTCAGTGTGAAATGTGCCAGAGGTGGTTTCACCAGGGATGTGTGGGAAACCCACCAACAGAGGAATTTTTTGAGTGCTTTGCATGTTCTGTGTAGGTTTGTGTGCTTGTTCGGTGTGCTTGGTTTGGTGTGCTTGTTATGGTGTGCTTGTTTGTTTAGTTCTGATACATGTTAATAAATTATTTTGAAAAGAATGCCTGCTATTTTTCTTTAATATAAGGTAACTGTGGGAAGGAGAGAGCAAAGGCCTCCAAAATTAATCAGTTGTGGCAAGTAACTATATATAAGATGCTGATAAATTAATCTGTTCCTGTGATATAGAGGGGGAACAGTATATTTCAGACAGCTAAAATGTTTGGTTCCCCCTGGTAACTTTGGAAAATACAGAGCAAATGTTTTCATATATTGTGTACAATATTGTGTTTCCCTTCACTTTTTATACAAGTATTTTTCTCCTTTGAAAAGAGCCACGTGTTCTCATACATCACATTAACCAAGGAATATTACAAGGCATTTAATAAAAGAGGTGATTATTTTGGAAAAAAACACAACAGATATTAACTACCAAAAATAAGCAGCTCTAAATACATTTTTATCCAATAATGTGTCATATTTTACATAAGAATTTACCTGAAAGCCACACTCATTGTTTTTAAGCAGTCTAATTCTTCCTATCATGCCAACAGCTAGGTTCCATCCATTTTGGCAAAAAATAAAAAATGAAAATAAATAAATAAAAAAAATCTAAATATAACTATGTGTTAAAAAACAGTGTTCACCAGCTACCTGAAATCTGTAAGGCTCAACTGAACATGACAAAAGCTGGAAAGGTCTTCTCTCGGCGATTAAAAAACAACACGAAACAAACAACAACAAAAAACACAAGACCAGGTTTATTTGTTACTGTTGTTTTGTCTATATGATATATATATATATATATATATATATATAGCAGGATTTGTCGATTAAAATTAAAGTTTGAACCTTGGCATGATTACGTGGAGTCATTTTTTATGTGAAATCGGTCGGAAATGCCCTGCAGACGGGCGGCGCAGCCTCTCTGGCTGCAGTGCGCGCTCCCGACGCAGGGGAAACAGATTATTTCAGGGGAACTGAATTTCGCACAAGACCGGCAGCAAGCAGGTAGCGGATCCGGAGCAACAGGCCAGATCCACCGTAAGCCAAACTCAGCTGTCTGACCTGAGGGGCAGGATCCAGAGAGAAGATCCAGGAAACCACCACTGGTGGAGCACAAGCGGGCCCTAAGTCTCACTACAACACCTCCCTGCTTTCCCCGTTTCCTGAAGCGCTTCCTGCGGGGAATGACGCAGGGAGCACGGCACAGGTAAGCTGGAACTGCAGACAGGCGAGGAGGAGGAGGAGGAGGAGTACCAGCTGTGGGAATCTCCAATCTGAACTGTAGAAGCCGTTCACAAGCCACTCGGATGTTAAGAAGTGACTGGCGATCATAAACAAAACGAGCAGGAGCAGTATAAAAGCAATCACTAACTGAAAATATCAAAAATAAAACCAGAAGGCCGAGAAAACCTGACAGACGTGCACACTTCTGGCACCATCTTGTCCATGTTCGGTGACATGTGGTAAATAAAAAGATCCAGGTTTTGAACAAAAACCTCTTGGTTCCTGCTGCCTTACTGCTTGGTTCCTGACAGATCGGTTGGTGGCAGAGGCCTGTAGAATCCCTCTACCATAGATGATATGTTATGGAGCACCATGGAATTGTGTATGGTAAGATCACAGGCTTTATAAGGAAGTGCTATCCTTCTAATGTGAAGGAGCTGGATCTTCAGCAGGTCCCAAAAGGTGTTGTACTTCTTGGATGAGGGAGCTTTGAAAACAAGGGCATTGTTTGGGGGTTTATTAAGCATAGGTAAAAGTAGCTGATAATAATAAGGAACACTAGCTACTAATCCAGCAATGTCTTGAATGGTCCCAGTCACCCTCTGTTGTCCACTAGATGATGGAGCACATGATGGGTCCATGCTTCCATAGATGATTGTTAGAGCATCAGAATTTGTTTAAAAGGACCAATGCAGTTTAACAGTACAAAGCATGAAACTAATGACCTGTAAACAAAGTCTATAGTTATTGATCATTTTCAGCTCATGTCTGTTAGTTTGCCTTAAGTAAAAAAAAATGTTAAGATCCTAACAACACATTAAACTACTTGAGGATCTACAACAACAGGAACACATGTCAGAAGCTTTTATGTACGTGCATATGTACACTCACAAACATGATCATGTCATGCAAAAACAATATGATCAGTCCAAAACAAGCATAACCATTTCGACAAAAGGAACAACAAAAGTATTGGGGAAGAAAACTCACCAGTGGATAAACCACCTTTGGGCTCCTCCCTTGTTCTACTCCTTTTAGGGGGAAGATTACCTTCCTCATCGTCTTCAAGTCAAACAAATCTCTCCAGGGCTGTTTAAGACACTTCTGCAGTTTCTTTATGTTGAAAAGAAAAGAAAAAAAGGTTTTTATTTACTCCGCAGATAAACACGGCAGTCATGTGACCTAAAGTATGGCTTTAGAAATGACAACGAACATCCTCAAATTTCAGAACCCTTTTTATGAAATGGCTGCGTTTTGTGCTGTGGAAAAATGTAGGTATTACACGATTTACACTTTTTGTTTAAAATTGTACGTTTCTATGTTGTTTAGTTACGAGACGTCATTTCTTCAGCGTTTAGTTTCACTTGCACTCTGTTAATACTACTCGATTATATAATGCTGACAGTCTTACTCTTGTGAAGCTGGTTGATCTTGCATAATTGCCAGTTTCAGCTGAAGATACATTGTTTTCCTTCAAGGAAATTGTCTGTAACACACATACCTTTTAAAGGTTATCCTTTTCTTTTTACAAGTAAATACATAGCTGTTATACAACAGTGGATTTGTAATCTTTGTTACTTAAGCTTCTTCTTACAGCAAGTGTTTTCTTGTCACGTATTAACGTAAAACAGGAACACTGTAAAAATAAATCTATATGAGACTAGATGGGAACTGGTTATCAAAATGGGCTGCCAAAACCTTTTATAGTGACAGTGTAAGGTATTTTATTTAATTATATTTTATTTTGGTGAAAAATGAAATGATCTAATTAGCTTTACTGCTGGAGATGTCTTGGAGACGTGAACACAGCAAATCATACTTACATTTTTTCAGATATCTAATTGTAGTTCTCTGTTCATGACCTAAAAACATGAGCAAAACTTATTTGATTTCACTCAGTTGATTAACCATCGTTTTTACGTCATGTTCAGATAAACTGGAGAAAACCTTTGCATTTCTTTTAAATTCCAGGAGGAGAGGGCAGATTAGTTGTGCAGCTCTTATGGCAGCCTGAACATGATTGAGTTTGATCTTCCTAGGCAGGTGTTAACACCTGGTTCATGGTGTTCATTGGTTTGGTCAACAATTTCACAACTGTAACAAGCAAAATCATTGGGATCATTTAAAAAAAACAGTGTAGATCCATAAAACAGAAAACCAGGGTGGCAGAGGAATTAAGTATGACATGAGACAGACACAGATGGTGATAAAACATCCACCATTGAGGGCCTGTCACTACATGAGGATAATGATGTAAATTCTATTCAGGCTGAAGATAACTGTCACAAAAAAGATGGACATTGCACAGTTAAAGTCTGCAAAAAACCTCTAAAACTGAAGGTGGACACAGGGACCAAATGTAACTTCATTTCCCTCAACACATATGTCACAGGACATTCTGAAAGAAACTCTATGAAGGATGGTGTTACGGTCTAGATCGGTCTATAAGTGATCGGACTCAAGAACCCTGTTTATAGAATATGGGTTCCTCCGGGCCCCTTATGTTGTAGGCCCATGTGTTTTCGCCAATGCGTGTGTTTGGCTGAGAAATAAATGGGCAGTGTTCTCCCAGATCCTCTCTCTGTAGTTGAGTCACACTGAAAATGAAATGAAGCTCCCCAGTCTCAAGGTACAACACTGGCAAAGAGGATTAAAACCAAGCTTTTTTTCTGTATGTTGGAAATGGTAGCGGCTACTTTTAGCATGGCTATGACTGGTTCAGTCACTGAGTTTGTCGAGTTGGACGGCGAAAAATTGGAGCACTTCTTCTTGGCGAACGACATCACTGGAGATGAGAAGAAACGATCCATTCTTCTCAGTGTGTGCGTGGCAAAGACATATAAACTGATATGTAATCTGGTTATGCCACGGAGCCCAGGAGACATCAGATTAAAGTTTCACACTCATTCCCGGAGGCCCAAGGTAACAGTGGCTGCATATGTGATTGAGCTGAGACAGCTGTCACAGCACTGTGATTTCGACACGGTCCTAGATGATATGTTGCGTGACAGGTTAGTGTGTGGCATAAATGATGATGGCATCAACAACGCAGACTGTTGTGAGAAGCTACGATGACCTTCCAGAAGGCTTTAAATATTAATCAGGCAATCGAAATTGCGGCTAACAACACGGAGGACATTCAACAGGTCAGTTAGAGTGTGCAGTTCACCTCTTGTCGCAGGAGAAAGCAGGCAAGCCATTAAAATCAGTGGAGTGTTTTTGATGTGGGGGACTGCATTTTGCCAATGATTGTACTTTTAAGGACTCTGCCATAACTGCCAGAAGAAAGGGCATACTGCAAAGTGCAGGGGTGTTAAAGATAAATGGAAGGGGGACAGGAGGAAGCCCAAGCTTAAAATGAGTGCACATCATCTGCAGAGTTTAAAGAGTGAGGAGACTGAACAAGAAGCTTCCTTCAGCATGTTCAATCATGTTGACCTTAGTGAGCCTCGTGCAAAACTGCACTGCAGCTGGCAAGAAGCTTGACATAGAAGTATATGCAAGCGCCTCAGCCTCAATGATAAGTGAGGTCACCTACAACGAGCTGTAGAGTACTGAAGAGGCACTGGCACTACGAGCGGCTAATGTTAAACTGAGGAAATATACAGGGGACTGTCTTCCATTGCTGGGAGCTGTTTAGGCTAACTTGTTGTACCAGGGGCATGAAGCTACAGTGAGGTTGTTTGTAGTCAAGGGGGAGGGGCCAGGTTTTCTGGGGTGGGACATCCTGAAGAAGATTAACCTGGAGTGGGGGGAAATGAAGCACATTAGGGCAGTTGAGGAAATTTTAGGGTATGCAGATATTTTTAAGGATGAATTTGGCACTCTCCAAGCACAATCATGTTTTTTCAAACCCCACCCAGTACCATATGCCATTAAAAGCCAAGGTTGAAGCAGAGCTGGAGAGGCTGCATCAAATTCTCTGACTGGGTGGCACTAATTGTTCTGATGTTGAAAGATGATGGGCATGCCAGGATATGCAGTGACTACAAACTGATGATGAACCAAGCCTCACAACCAGACACCTACCATTTACCTCGACTGGAGGATCTGTTTGCCACGTTAGCAGAGGGTAAGACTTTCACAAAACTGGACATGAGTCATGCATACCAGCAACTGCTGCTCGATGAGGATTCAAAGCAATGTGTCACAATTAATACCCATAAAGGCTTGTTTAAGTACAACCGTCTGGTGTTTGTTGTGGCATCCAGTCCAGCAATATTTCAGCACACAATGGACAATTTGCTACAAAACATTCCTCATTTAACAGTCTACTTAGCTGACATCCTGGTCATGTGTAGGACAGAGAAGGAACACTTACAAAATCTTGATTAGGTGCTGAAGAGAATGGCAGAAGCTGGACTGCGTCTGAAACGCAGCAAGTGTCTTTCAAGCTCCAAGCGTCACCAACCTGGGCCACAGAATATCAGCTCAGGGTCTGTCTCCAGTGGAAGAGAAAGTGAGGGCCATTAAAGATGCCCCAAGCCCAAGAGACTTGATGGATCTCAGGTCCTTTATGGGCTTAGTAAATTACTATGGCAAGTTCTTATCTGGTCTTCCCACAGCATTTGCTCCCCTCTATCAGCTACTGCACAGAGATTGTGTGTGAAAGTTGCAGCAGGCTGGAGAGAGCACTTTTCGACAGGTGAAAGAGCTACTACATTCAAATAAATTGCTTGTGCATTTTGATCCAGATAAACCAGTTGTTCTGTCATGCGATGCTTCCCCTTATGGAGTGGGAGCTGTCATTTTACACTGGATGGAAGATGGAAGAAAAACCAATAGGTTATGTGTCACACACACTCACAGCAGCAGAAAAAAGGATAGTCACAGCTGAAAAAGAGAGGCTAGTAGTGGTATTTGCAGTTAAATGTTTCCACCAGTATCTATATGGTCCCCCTTTCACCATTTTTACTTATCACAAGCCCTTAACAGGGTTGTTCAGTGAGTCAAAAGGCATTTCTCCCATAGCTTCAGCAAGGGTGCAGTGCTGAGCTTTCTCAGCTTACCGTTACAAAATAGTGTAGAGAGCAGGCAGTGAGAACGCAAATGCTGATGCTCAGTATTCAAGATGGGTGTCTCCTCTGGAGGTCACGGGTGATTGCACCAACACCGGAGCAGGCACAGGTGATGGAAGAACTGCATTATGCTCACCCCGGAGTGTCACGGATAAAGAGCTTTGCAAAATCCTTCGTATGGTGGCCAGGAATAGACGACGCTACTGAAGGTAAAGTAAGAGCATGTCCACAATGTCAGGTCAATCAAACAATGCCGGCACCGGCTCCACTCCACCCCTGGGAGTGACCAGGCCATCCCTGGTTCCACCTCCACTTGGATTTTGCAGGACCGTTTATAGGGCACATGTTCCTGGTTCGGATAGACTCTCATTCTAAGTGGCTGGAAGCCCACATCATGTCGAACATAACAGCCCCAGTCACTACAGAGACTCTTTGCCGCACACGGCCTGCCAGACACAGTTATTACAGACAACAGGCCGACGTTCACAAGTAATGTTATCCAGAAATTTATGGAGAGAAACAGCATTTGTCATGTTCGCATTGCTCCATATCATCCTGTCTCATATGGTTTAGCGGAACAAGCAGTGGAAACTCTGAAGGATGGATTAAAGAAAATGTCAGGACCTGCTCTGACAGCCAACTTTCCTTTCTGATTCCAGTACCGAATCACTCCTCATACCACTACAGGAGGGTCCGCTGCAGAACGTTACTGGGGCAGAGGCCAAAGTCTTATCTGGATCTTCTTCACCCAGATTTAGAGGCCAGAGTGGTCCAGTCACAAGCCAGGCAGAAAGTTAAACGGAACCAACATACCAGAGGAAGGTTCTTTAAGCCCGGAGACAAGGTGTTTGCAAAGAACTTTTGACTTGGCTGCCGAAGGTAGTCTCCAAATGGACAGGGCCAGTGTCTTTCATTGTAGATTTGGGGGATGGTCGGCAAATTCCCAGGCATCAAGATCATCTGTGTGTTAGGTGTGGGGAGGGAGAGGAAAATCCTCCAAATTAAATTAATCCAGACAGTAGAGACTTTGGCATGGACATTGTTGCTGTGCCTGGAGCAAAACAGTAAATGATGGCCTGTTAATGCAGGGAGTTCAGCTTGTCAATGCTCCGACCTTAGTGGAGTGTGCAGCATCTGCCACAGGGCAGAGTTCCTGCAATGGAACTGAGAAGATCAAAGAGGCAACACAAGCCTCCAGATAGACTGAACTTGTGAGCTAGTCAGGACACAATATTAGTGAGGTGTTGCAGTGTTAATGGGTTTGGCATTTATTTTAGCAAAGGTGTTTTGCAAGTTATGCTAAGTAGAAGGAAATGTTATTAAAACAACAGTGTTTTTTGTACTGGGTGTGTGGACATGTAAAGATCGGTCTATCAGTGATTGGATCCCGAAACTGTGTTGATAGAATTCCGATTCCTCTTGGTCCCTTATGTTGTAGGCCCCCGTGTTTTCTCTGATGTGTGTCTGGTTGAGAAATAAATGGGCAGTGTTTTCCCAGACCCTGTCTCTGTGGTTGAGTCTCACTGAAGATGAAATGAAGTGTGCATATTAAGCTTGCCAGTCTGAAGTTATAACAGATGGCATCTGGTCATACCCCATCTTTACTTGAAATTAACTGGTCACATTATCCCCTACATCACGTCCAGGGACGTGTAAATGCAAGAAAGTGTTTCCATTACACTTTTGCGAGATACTTCTATATCAACAAGTCTGAAAAACCACCTCATAGTTGCACAAAAACAATTTAGTGATATTTGAGAAGATTTTTGAAATGTAGGTGTTTCCATTACTATTTTAATATTGCAATATTTAGGTTTTGCGCAAATCTAGGGGTAATGGAAATGCACCTACAGTTGGCGGCAAGGTAGCTGAGGAGCATGACAGGGACCTGACAAGAGGGCTAGATCAAGCCAGACAAGTAAAACTCAGACTTAACTCCAAACAAGGGAAAATTCAGACCGGAGGAAATGAGTTATGTTGGACATCTGTTCACAAACACAGGCTAAAAAGCAGATCCAAAAAATGGCTCAATTCCCTCATTCACATGTCATTGAGCTCTGCAGACGCTTGGTAACGAGACATTCATGTGATTCTGGTGTGTTGAGGACGGGTAGGGATGTTATGCTCGAGCCGTCTGCTCGATCACGTGTCGAGCATGTGACACGGAAGTGTTGCGAGCATTGTCTCTGAGCATTGATTCAGCATGCCAAATGTCACGTGATAGACCGAACGAGGCCTCGTTACGTCATCAGCGCGTATCGAGCAGCAAGCGGGATCTTTGAAGGGACCGGGCTTGTCAATCTCTCAGATTCCAAACGCTGAGGAGATCGCGGGTTTTTGAGGAGATTCTGTAGCGATTGTGCAACATTGCATTTTGAAAACAAATTTAGGAAAAGCATCACATCAGCATGAGCTTATACGGAATCACATTTAGCTTTTAGAGATTTGGGGAAACAAACGTCTGCGCGAGACACCATTGCCATGGTAACTGCTGAAGGAGCTCGGAGTATGAGAGAAGGACGGAGCAGGCGGTGCCTTCAACATCACAGGTAAGCTTAATTCCCCTTTCTTTATATTGATGTTTTTTAAATAGCCTTGCAAAGAGCAGACTTTAAAGTTAATCATAAACTTCAACCAGAAGCATCAGAGGAAACGTCTCAGTCTACAGCTGCAGAGGAAAACCACCACCTGCAGGACCTTAGACACCAAGCTGGTTTCTGATCACCATAAGCAGAGAATTTAATGATTTTAAACTTGGTTAATTACAATTTTATTCTTGTGTTTCTTTCAGGTACAACCTCTCCAAAGCTGGAGAGGTAGTGTGCCAGAAGAGGGACTGAAGCCTGACAGAAAATACGTGTTTAAATAAAAATCTATGACACATCACAATGTTACCAAAGTTTTTTTTCTCATAATACATTTCAAGATTCAAAGTGTCTTTGTTATTTGCACAGTAAGAAAACAAGTTTCCCTGAACAATGAAAATCTTGCCGTTCAACCTGAATGCCATAAAACATTATAAAATAAAAATAAACAATTTGAAAAAAAAACTAGATAGACGATAAAAAAAACTGAGTAAATAATCTATGTACATAAATATGCAGTGTGCTATAAACTGTTGTTCCACATTTAACAACGACCAGCTATACAAAAGAAAACAACTCATGAGGTAGATGAAAACACGCATTTACAATATCTATTATAAATAATAAGACACATAAAACAGCAAACAATTTTATTACAACTGTATAAAATAACTAACACAGTCACTATACCTGTTGCACAACCACCCTTCCCTCATGCCTTCTCACTGAGTAACTACTATCATTACAGATTGGTTTACTTAAGTTACACCACAATTCTGTTACCTAAACAAATGTTACCTAACACCCCTCCTTGTTATTTATATGAACAACAGAAAATAAATATTCACTCGGATGGTAGATTACGTATCGTTTATTGAACACGTATTCAAAGTTGAGATAGGGATGACAGATGTGAGGTGTCAGTGCTGTCCTTCTGGTACATCAGACTCCCACAGCCAGCAGATGGAGCTCTTTGGTTTGGTCAAATGATTCAGAACACCAAGCCATTTTCATGCATTTGTGTCAAAGTTGGCTCGATGATTCATGAGGCCTCGGTTTCACCATCCCTAGGGACGGGTTGCATATAAAAGTTGCAGGATAGTAGATCTTGAGGACTGGACTTGGGCACCCCTGTACTAATGAGAGAAACCATAAAGATCTGACAAAGACGCCTGAAAACCATGGGGGTATATATACACAGTGAGAGTAATTATGAGCAGGTGAAGTGAATGAGAAATCAAACCAGGTGAACTAACAAGACAGGAGCAGAAAACATGGAGCACATGAGGGAAAACAGGAAACAGAGCTACTAAGCATGACAAAAACCAAAAACATACACAGAAACCAAACACAAGAAAGAAGAACAAAACTGTGAAATATAACAAAAATAGATAGAAACGTTGCAATAACAAGCTGCTTTTTCACCTAAAAAAAATTATTTCCAAAGAAAAAACCCAATTTTAGTTTGGGTTTCTTCACAAGATTATTAATATGGGGTTTGAAAGTGAGAGCGTCATTAAGCAGGATACCAGGATTTACATATAAACCACCTCAGTTTCATTTCCCTCAAGAGTGGATAATTTGAGGAAACTTCTTAGAATTTGAGAATAGCATTATTTTGGTTTTGTCAACATTAAGAATTAGTTTTAGCTGCAAAAGTGTGTGCTGGACCACATCGAAAGTTTTCTGCAGAGATTCAACAGCTCTAGCAGGATTTGAGCCAAAATCTGCCCGGCTCCTTTTCTTTTTGCTTTGCTGCTCCACCTTTATGTTTCTATGAAGTGCCACTCATGTTATCTTAGTCTGTAAAAATGCTCCACCTATCTGTGGACAATCTGTGGACAAGTGACGAGTTTTAACCAAAATACACTTGGAGACAATATCAGCGATCCACTTGTAAATTTGCGTGTCATAAAGTTAAATGTGAGAGTGAAAATCAAACCAATCATGCAGCACAACATTTTATTCAATATTTTACATCTACTACATCTCTAAATTCAGTCAGTCTTGTAAAGTTTTTAGCAACCATGACTCAATCCTGACTGGGACAACCTATATAATCCCTGTATAACTCTACATGACAGGTGATGTTAAACAGACTGTGCACATTCTGCGGGCTCCTCTGGATCATGGAAGGGCCCACCTTCTCCAGCTCCCTTGAGCAGTGGTAAAGGCCCGGCTCCTTTATGTCCTACATCCTATCCAGGCCCCTCTGTGGCTCAGGCCGGGGGCATGCTGCCCTCCCAGCCCCCTTGATTCTACACATACACTTAAAGTAAACTTAAAAGGTATTCTTTTATACCTTTACAAGTGAATTTATAATATCATAAGTACTGAAATATTTGAAAGTAAATATTATTACAATGGTATTAGTATGCTAACAAAGTAAACAAAAAGTAGGCCTTTAAGTAGCAACTCATTAAAAAAAAAAAAAGAAAAAGAAGGAAGACCGATTGAAGTTTTTAGCTAAAAGACCGATTAAAGTTAAAGTTACTATACAGTTTTGAAAACTTTAACAGGCGTTCATGAAACAGTCATCTTGTAGTTAATCTTTTCACCAGCAGAGGGTGGCAAATCCCCATCAACACAGAGTCCACTTTCTTCACAGTAGGCTATTAGTTATAAAGAACATGAATCATTAATAATCATGAAAACATAATTTTTTGTCCAGTTACATCAAAGGCAATTAAAAACTGGCAACAAAACTATAAGATCCTGCTTTAACAATGAAAGAGCTTATTTAAGGAAATGGTTTACTGGTAACCATTAGGAATAATCAGAGAGAGATTAGAGACAAACCAAAACATGCACTGAAAATAAACTAAATTAATGTATTAACCAACTAAATATGATCCATCTTCAGTGCATTAATAGATTAACAAAAACCAAAGAAATACAAATAAATGGAATCAGGGTATATGTACTGTATGTGTAGCCACATACTGAGCATGTGCTTAGTGAGGGGGTGTCTGCATCTCTCTCACAGTATCATTATTATTTATTATTAACCATTATTTAAACAGGCAGTCCCACTGAGACACACACTGTCACTTGCAAGAGAGAGCTGTTTACCCAGCCCAGTGGTTCTCAAACTAGGGGGCCGCGGCAACATGACAGCATGGGATTGGGAAAATATAGCAGACAAACTAATATTTCGACAACTTGGGCTCTCAAAAACATTCTGGTCCAGATTTTCAGACCATGGTGGCAGTAATGCACTAATTTGTTTTTGCCAGTCTCCTAAAAATATAAAAAGAAAAGAACTGCAGCACAGAGATCAGGGTTTACTAAGCGCATGGAAGGGAGTGAAGGAAGAGAGAGATATGGAGAAACAGGTAACTGGGATGAAAGAAGGCAGATATCTTGCTCTTGGTTTAACAGTAAAAATGTTTCTTACTACATCTCCCTCACGTCTGTGATGTTGTGAGTATAGTAAGTTACATAGTTATAAATTGTATATACTGTATATATATATATATATACCTGGTCCCCTTGCTCTGTGTATATAAGAGCGGGGGGGGGGGACCTGGAAATGTTTGTTACTCTAAAGGGGGGACAGAAGAAAACGTTTGAGAACCACTGACCCAACCAAGCATGTGTGTCTTTGATGCCACCTTCCACCATTGTTGATATTGCTGGCTGAACATAGAAAAACCCGCATACAAAATATAGAATGTGGACTAATACAGAACAATGCTAGAACTGCTATCATTAGCTTTAATAACATTATTTACCATGCGGATGTTAAATGTTAACATTATATGTGAATTAACATTTAACATTGCTGCAAGGCAAAGTAAGTTTCAATGGAGCAGGAGAAAGGGAGAGGGGGAAGAATTTTTTCATGTCCTACCCTAGGAATTTCTCACTGAAATATGACTTTTTATTGTCCCCCCCAGAAAATAAAATGTTATTTTCACACCCAAGCAGGTAAAATTTTTGATGCCAGTTAATGCTAACAGACAAAAGACAAGGAGCTGTGGTGTTACTGACAGTTAATGTTATTTGCTTATATCAGGGCAACATTGTGAGCAGAAAATAAAAATAATTCAGTCAGTCACACAAACAGATAACATACATGGTGTCCTGCAGCCTAAATGAATTATAACAAAACTGTGGCAAATATCTGACAAAATAAGAAATTAACAGTCTTTGCAAAACTTTGAAGCAATTTCTTTACCAACTTTTGGTAGTACTTTACATTACAGCACAGTAATAATCTGGCAATAGTGTAGTAACATGATGGTAGTACAGAAGTAATAACTGGGTAATATCTTGTAATTACCAAAGTAAAAATCAGGTTTTATCCTCGTAGTTACACTGGGTTAGTTAATTTTAGTGACAAATTCTTTCAGAGAAATACTGACTGATAAACAGATAATTCAATCTCTTCATGTTTGTCTCTTTCATTAAAACACCTGTTCAGACTCATGGATTCATTAAGTTTCTCTCTGAAATTATTCTACTGATTCCCTGGAAACATGTACAAAACAAGTACAAAAATATACTTAAAAGGGATGAGTTACGAGGCTTCTTTTTCCATCAAAAGGATGTGTCTATCCCTGAAAAGTCTTTTTCTCCTAAGCAATTCTCTCACAATCTGTGTACCAAAGTGGACAGGAAGCAGTGTTTGTCATTTGTTTCTTCTTTTTTGTACAAGTTTAATTTTTGGAATGCATAACATTGTTTTGATATACAAATAAAAGAAGTATATGGGAAATGTGAAAAAAAAAGAAAGGACAGGATGTTCTGATAATGGGCAGGACATTATCCAAGAGAACTGATTGGTCGGGAGGTGGTGCTTTTATACTCATTGATCTCTCATACAGAACATAACCTGCTCCGGAGCAAGTTAGGCATTCAGCGTAAGTTGTCATGGTAAGAAGTGAACCAGCTCAGTGGGACAGAAAACCCTGGGTTAACCCTCAAGTTAGTGCCTGCCTGCGGCATAAGCAGACTAAGTGCCTGCTTAGGGCCCCCTGTAACCACTAGGGGGACCTCAAGAGCAGTTATATTTGTTTTGTGTTTTGTTTTGTTTTAAACAATTTTTTTTTTCATTAATAATTTTTACATGCATGGGTGATGGTTCAAATCATAGACTGTATATTAAAGATGGACGGAGCCTCCGTGACTTCACCCATAGGTTTCTGAAGAGCTGAGTTGAAGCTCATTGGGTGGTTCCCACTGTCGCCATCTTGGCAGCGTCACGCGTGTTGTCATCCTGGAAAATCCAAAAATGGGCAAAGAGGTGGAGCTGAGAGGGAGACTGTGAAGGTGGGGGGTGGATGATTGACACCCATCAAACTCCGAGCTGCCTGTAGCTAAGAGCTCACTGAGCTAACCTGGAACTAATGGTAGCTAACCAGCTAATGGAGGTAGGCGTGCTAAAGCTACGATGTGGTGCTAGCCGGCTAAAAACCGCTTGGTTCAAACATGTATTTGACAAAATATTATGTATATATATTATAAAATGTATATTATTAAACAAAGACACAGTATTATGTAAACATATTACTGCTGGTATAGTGACTCTATACAGAAACAGCACTTTTCCTGCTGATGCTTTGCTGCTCTCCCTTCTGCTTGCATTTTTCTGTTAATATTCTGATTTTTCTACAAAAGAAATTTATGAGCAATGGCTCCTGGATACTACAAATAGCAGAAGCCTGATCAGTTACTCAGGAGCTACAGCTAACTAGCCAGAAAAAGCCTCCCCTCTCTACAGATGACTATTACAAACTTCTACAGAAGATGACCATGTTGGAAAAAAATGAACACTTTAGGCACATGAGGTTTTTAAAGAAAGTGTTTAATTTTTATATATGTAGCTTATAAGTAAGTAATGAGAAATAAAGCCATACATGAGAAAAATGTTGAATATGAACCAGAGTTAATGATGAAGCAAATACCTATTTAATTTGTATATTGCGGCACCAGAGGTTAGCAACACATAACTTTTACTATAAACTGTTTTTCTTTTTTGTTTGTTTTGTTTTTTTTGTGTTTCTGTTTTTTTCTAATAATATACTCAAAATAAATGAATGAGAAAACCAAAACCAGTGGAACATAAACTAACAGTGGTAAAATGTTATAGACATCTTCATTTAAAAACAAAAACTAGTGGGAAACCAAGGAATACATTGCTTTAGCATAAGGCAAATCCTTATATCCATCCTGCCAAGATGTCTCATCAAACTGTCTTATCCACCTGTGATGTTCCTCCTCATTTTTCAAATACATCCAGTCATTATCATTGAAATTCATAGTGCTATTCTGACCATCTATGCTGCTCCAGCAGCTTTTCTCAGCGCTACATTGTCCACCCCTGCTGCCTTTACCCCATCCAATAGTTAAGAAAGAACTTAAAAGTGACAAAGCATTTTGACAAGCGTGCTTTCTCTAATTTGCTTTGTATTACCGACTATGACCACTTCCTCATCATTAGGGCGTGTTTCAAACTTGCTTTCCTTTTTAAGCTCTGCCCTCAATATAAAGTGGTAACAGGGCTCAGAGGATCAAACTCTTTATACTCAACACAGATACACGGAGGAACCAAATGTTCCAAACAAAAATCCAGGAATCAGAGAATTAGTGAATGTGGCGTTGAAGGTGTGGAGGTGGATCAAGGCATCAGAGGAGACTCTGTAGAAGGACAGAGTTCCAGCAGGACAGTCCACGTACACTGCTACTCTGTTAGAGTCGGTGGAAGAGGAAGAGGAGGAGGAGATGGGTGTAACTCTGTAATTATGCGAGACAGAGTAACCTTGATCAGAGCAGTTCAGACACCAGGACTGATCATTGTATCCAAACACACATTCACTGGTTTTTCCTCTCCTTTTAATGCCTTTGTAACACACTGCTATACGAACATGTCCTCTCCATTCCACCTCCCAGTAGCAGCGACCAGCCAGAACCTTTCCACACAGCACCTCAGTCCACTTAAATCTGTCTGGATGATCAGAATATGACTGATCCTCCTCCACAAGCGTCACTTTTCTATTGTTGTCAGACAGTTTGAGGTTTCTGTTCACTGTATCTGTGTCAATGGTGAGTTCACAGGAATCTGATGGGGAGAGCAAACACAATCCAGCTGAAGCTATACTGAGTCAAAAACGGTTGATAATAAATCCAATGAAAAAAAAACACTTACATTTTCTCAGACCTGATCTCAACCATTGTTCTCCGGCAGGCTCCACCCTGAAAGAATGAAAGAGTGTGAAATTCATATATATATATATATATATATATATATATATATATATATATATATATTCAAAATTTAAAATCTTTATTGTCATTATGCACGAAATTTTGAGGAGTCTCTCGGCTTAGCACATATAAATAAGTAAAAATTAATATGATATAAACAAAAGTTATAAGAACACCTCTATATTTACAGAAAAAAATCCACAACATACAGTAATATTTACAGTGTGGATAAAGTGCATCCTTGTGCAAGGATGGAGGTTTGTGTATGTGTGTGTGTGTGTCTATAGTGTGGGGCTATTGCTTTCACGCCTCTGGCAAAGAAGCTGTCTCTGAGTCTTTTTGTGGTGATTTTAATGTTCCTGCACCGCCTTCCTGATGTTTCACACTGTTGTTTTGAATCTGTTCTCTCAGGGAGCCAGTCCTGGTCAACAGCCCTCATTATTATTAACTCACAAGAGGTCCTGCTTACACAAAAAATAACTTCTTAGAGACCAAACATTTCCTCTTCAATGTGCACACTTGATATCTGTCTTATTAAAATTAATATTCTGGGTCTGTGCTGTGATTCTGAATCAGGAGGCTCCAAATCAGCAGGAACATCAATATTTATAACAATCTATTTTTCTACTATTTATGTTTAAATGTGCCCAAGTGAAGGAAAGGATGTCTTGAACCATCTCTGTATCTGATCCAGGGTGTGAGGACACACAGTATGTTTCCAGAAATGACCGTTCCTTTAACATGCAGACATATGCCCACACTTAGGAAACTCTGACCAACAGATAGTTATCACGGCTGAAGAGGTTGTCCTGGGAGACTCACTCCACAAATATCTGTTGTTTTATTCATATCTAACATAAAGCAGACAAACAAAGCCAAGTGAGGGAAAAGGAAACCGCCTGTGGCTCTTCTTCTTCTGTTAGACATTACTTGTGACTGAGGAAGCCTTTTCATACCTGAGTTTGTTTGGATCCTTCATTGCAGCCATCAGCAGCTTCACTCCTGAGTCTCCTAGATGGTTGTAGCTCAGGTCCAGCTTTTTCACATGGGAAGGGTTGGAGTTTAGAGCTGAGGCCAGAGAAGCACAGCCATCCTTTGTAATCAGACAGCCTGACAGGCTGCAGAAAACAACACATACAGCATAAACTCAGAGAAATCTGCTCTCAAACTAATGCTGAATGTAACTGAATGCTGAGATGAACATTATTAGCTATGCATTTTGTTTGCTCCTAATTTATGACTCAGTTTGTGACAAATGTAACTTTTTTTTTCAACAGTCTCACTATTTGACCCTTTTACACAAATCCTGTTTGTTTAACTTCATGTGTGGTGTTCCTGGGACCCCTTTCTTTTCCTTTTTGTTTGGACCCTCCCCAACCAAATATGTCTCTGCACTGATTTACCCCACTGGTTTTATTGGTTATTTTAATTTATATATCTTTTGTTTATTAAATTCATTTGTTTATTGGAACTACTGTCTCTGCCTCATACATATTGAACCTGGATGCCTGGTGGTAAGTTCAATACCTTGGTGTATTTCCCTGGCTTGAAGCTCCACTCTGTTATTAAAAAATGATCTCAGATTAAAGTGACTGAATCCAAAAAATCTTTTTGTGTTCCTACAAGTTTCTAGTTTGTAAAACTCTTTGAAAACATGAATCAAGGTTTTCCAAGTTCTTCTGGATTCAGGTTTCAGGACAAGTAACAGGTTCAGATAAGATCCTGTGGTATAAGAGGCCTAAATCAGACACTAAGCTGTTTGGTGACCATGCAGGCACCATTCACATGTGTTCTTTTAGCCACGGATAAAAACATTTTAAATCACTCAGTTTGAATCCTAACCTGAGAGTTTCCAGTTTGCAGTTTGGACTGTTTAGTCCACCACACAAGTTCTTAAGTCCTGAATCCTGCAGGTCGTTGTTACTCAAGTCCAGTTCTATCAAACTGGAGGACTGGGAGCTGAGAACTAAGGACAGAGCTTCACAGCTTCTCTCTGAAAGCTCACACGCACTCAGTCTGAAAAAAAAAATTTACAAAGACAAATCAAACATTTATTAGACTTCATGTTGGACATAGACTCAAAGATACAGTGAAATTAATGTTTATCACTAAAGTGTTATAAATGTTTTTACAGCTGTTCAAACTTTTGTCATTGTCACAATTTTGTCACTATTTGTGATTAGGAAAATCTGAGCATTTGATTTCAGTTTACCGAGTGTTCTGAAAAGAAGTTTTAATCTTTGCATTTTTTAATTATTACAGTATTGCTTGAATTGAGTCTTAACATTAAATTTAATTTTGGTAGTTAGCAATAAATAAAGAGACCAGACTCTAGCATGGACTTCACTGTCTTTTTTTCTCACTCTTCTTCTTACACAGCATGGCAACACAGGTCATTGATCAACAGTGACACCTAGACATTGTGAAATAGTAACTGAATACACAACAAAGATCATACCTTATCTACTTTGCCTCTGGAGGACTAAGATAAAACCTACCATTCCTCAGGGATGGTGAAGCCTTGTGAAGCACTGAATCACTTTGACAGGTCTGCAGTGAAATCAATTCATTGCTGAGAAGCTTTTAATGCAGTAAAATAATGACATCTGCTGACTGTTCAGGTGTGACTGATTTGAGATAAAGCATTGACAGGGCTTCATTACTTCATGGTAGGGCTGGATGATATGGCCAGGGGGTAACACCGGATCCTCACTGAGAAAAGTAAAACTACATCACAGTCCCCAAAAGTCTCCAATAATACCATTAAAAGTTGCTAGTCGCTAGAGGGGAATGAAAACAAACAGGACAAAGTCACTAAGTTGGCAACACTGAGCCAAACCACTTCATACCACTGAGTAAGTCTTTCCTATTAACTATTTCGTCTGCAACCAACATCCCCTTTGTTTAACCTGGTAACCTTGTAAAATTCAAATATAAACACTTTGCTTTTGGTTTAACTTAATTAAACACAGGAAAGGATTTGAACAGAGTCTGAACAAAAATGTATTTATACAATGTTAGTTGGCCAGATTTTCATTGCACTCATTCTATTGATGGCTTATTTAGCATCCATCTCACATCCTACTTTTACTGTGAGCTCTTTCCTGCCAGTAAAAGATTTTGACTCTTGTCTTCTCTCTTGCTCTGTTCCTTTCTCTCTCTCTTTTCCTGTCTTCTGCCAATAATGTCCTCTTACATTTCTTTGCTAAACCAGCAACAGTCAGTTAAAAAAAAGGCTGGTGTGTTGATATCCATTTGCTAGCTTGTGATGTGGAGTGTAAAGCAAAACGTAAATGCAACGTCATGTGGCATCCTTTAAGCAAAGTTCTGAAGTGTGGTTTCTCAGCCTCAGGATGCTGCTGGGCAAAAACAGCTCCAGAAATGTGCAAAATAAATGTCACTGTAGCATCAAATGAGTCAGGAACAAAGAATTTAAAGGTCAGAAAGTTACACAGTGCGACTTTAAATAACTGACATTTATAATGTTATAATGTAACATTTAGAATCCACCACTTTATAATTTTCTGTATAAGAAAGCTATGTCATGTCTGGATTTGTTTGGACGCATGATGCCCTTCTTTTTGCTCTGAGGCTCTTATTTTCATGATCTGTGGTGTGAGGCTCAGGTTTTCCAGCCGCCCTGAAATCATCATCTCCTCCAGCTCATGATTAGGGCTGATGCGCTCCACCTGTTCCAAGCACTGCTGTGACATCCCTTCAGTGCCAGATCATCTTGGTTCTTCCCTGCATGTATCCAGCATGTATTATCCTGCCTGCCTGCCAGCCTGATGTTGACTTCATACTTTGGACCTGGATTCCGACTCTGCCTGCCCCCTGTCTGGTACTCTGCTTTGGTTGTTTTTTGGATCACCTGGCTCTTTGACCACTGGCTTGTTTAACAGGATTGGATTTCGGATCACGGACAAATCTATCTGCCCCCAATGGGAACCTTCGGACACTGCCTCTGCGGTCTCCCCCTTATGGTGCTCCCGCCTGCAACCTGTACTCCTCCACTAACCTCTCCTCTGTTCAGCAGTTTTCCTCCCGTACCCCAGCAGTCTCCCTCCCGGCGGCCTTTCTCCAGTCACTGGATTCTACACTCTGCCCCACGTTGGATTACCCACTGCTGGTACGTGAAATCTCAATCCCACTCAATATCCTCATCTGCTGCCTGCTCCCTAACATCTATCTCATGTGTCCACAGACATCTGATCGGAGAAAGACCAGATTGCACAATCATATTATTCACTCTGTACAATAAAGATCGTATACCTATCCCTGGGAAACTGAGTATTTCTGAGTCCAACCATCTGAGACATGACACTTATGTCTGCACAGAAACTGAATTTTGAGTTTAGGATGGTGTTTTTACTCAAACTGTAAGATAAGGCTCTAAAATAATCGCTCTATCCATTTATGCTCCCCATAAACAAATGTTAAAACAAAACAAAACCTGAACTAAGAATTTATAGGTTCGGGTTGTGGGACATGTAAGAGGTTCAGGTGACTTTCTGTAGTAAATCAAACATGCACATCTGTTTGGCAATCATGCAAACATCTTCCTCAGATGTTCAGTCATTAATAAAAACCTAAAAAAAATCCTGACCTGAGAGTTTCCAGTTTGCAGTTTTGACTCATTAGTTCACCAGACAGGTACTTCAGTTCTGAATCCTGCAGGTCGTTGTGACTCAGGTCCAGTTTTTTCAGTCTGGAAGACTGGGAGCTGAGAACTGGGGACAGGGCTTCACAGCTTCTTTCTGAGAGCTTGCATACATTCAGCCTGAAGAAACAATTGCAGAGAAAAAGACAATATATATCATAAAAATGATCAGCCTTGGGGTTGGTTGTAGAATGAAAGACCACCTGTAAAAAGAAAAAAAAATGTTTTATAAGCTTGTCATGCTAAATAGTACTATAGTCCCACCTTGCAATAATCAGGAGTCATCTGTTGTAGTGTAAGAATTTCACCTTTTAAAATGGTTGTAGATAAGCCAAATAAAAGTCTGATTGAGATTAGAGATCTCTTTTTCTAGAGTGACCTAGCCAAGAAGGCAGAACAACCACAAGCTCCCACTGTATTCACTGTATTCAATTACTACAACAAGTGCATACTTTTTAAAACTGATAATACAATTCTGTAATACTGCAGATAACCCACAGACCTGATACAATTTACTGGATCATAGACTGTATGAAACAGAACATGTCACCATACGACAGAACCCTAACCTGAGAGTTTCCAGTTTACAATTTGGACTCTGCAGTCCAACAGACAGCTGCTTCACTCCTGAGGCGTAGATACTCAGGTCCAGTTCTGTCAACCTGGATGATCTGGAGCTGAAAACTGAAGACATAGCTTCACATCCTTCATCTGACAGGGTACAGGTACTCAGTCTGAAGAGGAAATATGAAATTTAGTCAATTTTCACATCTTGTCCATAAGATCAGCAGCAGCAGTATATTTCTGTACATTTCAGTACATCTGTACTTACAGAGCTTTGTTGGAGGCTTTGACCACTGGCAGTAGCCGCAGAAGAACCTCCTCTGAAGTAGAATATTTCTTCAGATCAAACACATCCAGATCTTCTTCTGATGACAGTAAAATGAAGACCAGAGCTGACCACTGAGCAGGAGACATTTTATCTGTGGAGAGACGTCCTGATCTCAGGAACTGTTGAATCTCCTCCACTAGAGAACGATCATTCAGTTCATTCAGACAGTGGAACAGATTGATGCTTCTCTCTGTAGACAGACTCTCACTGATCTTCTTCTTGATGTACTTAATAGTTTCTTCATTGGTCTGTGAGCTACTTCCTGTCTCTGTCATCAGGCCTCGTAGGAGACTCTGATTGGTCTGCAGTGAAAGACCCAGAAGAAAACGGAGAAACAAATCCAGGTGTCCATTTGGACTCTGTAAGGCCTGGTCCACAGCCCACTGATCTACACATTGTAGATTAAGGATTTGAGGAATCTTGGATGTTTCTCTTTCTTCCATCAGGTTGACTCCAGAGTTGATGAAGGTCAGGTGGACATGAAGAGCAGCCAGAAACTCCTGAACAGTCAGATGGACGAAGCTGAACACCTTCTCCTGGTACAGTCCTCTCTCCTCTATGAAGATCTGTGTGAACACTCCTGAGTAAACTGAGGCTGCTGTGATATCGATGCCACACTCTGTCAGGTCTGATTCATAGAAGATCAGGTTTCCTTTCTGCAGCTGATCAAAAGCCAGTTTTCCCAGAGACTCGATCATCTTCATGTTCTCTGGACTCCAGAGTGGATCTGTCTCAGTTCCTCCATCATACTTGACCTTCTTGACTTTGGTCTGGACCACCAGGAAGTGGATGTACATCTCAGTCAGGGTCTTGGGCAGCTCTCCTCCCTCTCTGGTTTCCAGCACATCCTCCAGAACTGTAGCAGTGATCCAGCAGAAGACTGGGATGTGGCACATGATGTGGAGGCTTCGTGACGACTTGTTGTGGGAGATGATCCTGTTGGATTTCTTCTTATCTCTGAACCTCTTCTTAAAATACTCCTCCTTCTGTGGGTCAGTGAACCCTCTGACCTCTGTCACCATGCCAACACAGTCAGGAGGGATCTGATTGGCTGCTGCAGGTCGTGTGGTTATCCAGAGGCGAGCAGAGGGAAGCAGGTTCCCCCTGATGAGGTTAGTCAGCAGCACATCCACTGAGGTGGACTCTGTAACATCAGTCAGGGTCTCATTGTTGTGGAAGTCCAGAGGAAGTCGACTCTCATCCAGACCATCCAAGATGAAGACAACCTGGAACTCTTCAAAGCTGCAGATACCTGCTTCTTTGGTTTCAGTAAAGAAGTGATGAACAAGTTCCACCAAGCTGAACTTTTTCTCTTTCAGCACATTCAGCTCTCTTAAAGTCAGTGGAAATATGAACTGGATGTCCTGGTGGGCTTTGTCTTCAGCCCAGTCCAGAGTGAACTTCTGTGTTAAGACAGTTTTCCCAATGCCAGCCACTCCCTTTGTCATCACTGTTCTGATTGGTTCATCTCTTCCAGGTGGGGGTTTAAAAATGTCTTCTCGTCTGATGGTTGTTTCTGGTCTGTCTGGTTTCCTGGATGCTGTTTCAATCTGTCTGACCTCATGTTCATCATTGACCTCTGCAGTCCCTCCCTCTGTGATGTAGAGCTCTGTGTAGATCTGGTTCAGAAGGGTAGGGTTTCCTGCTTTAGCAATCCCCTCAAACACACACTGGAACTTCTTCTTCAGAGCAGATTTTAGTTTACGTCCACAAACTGCTGCTAAAATTTCTGAATGAAAACAAATAATAAAAAGAATAAATAATCATTTATCCAGCAGCTTCAATCTTTAAAGAAATCCTCTTACTCTGCAGACGCTCAGTCAGCTCTTCCTGCTTCATCCTCTTCAGGAAGTCTACCGTGATCTTCACTAACGCCTCTCTGCTGCTCATCTGCTCATCATCCTCACCCTCCAACACTAAGCAATCTGGATTAACTGCACTCAGAAGTTTCTGAATCTTCTTCAGCTCAGTCTTCACAAAAGTCACAATGTTTTTTTCCAGCAGCTGGAACAGAAAAAAATATGAATGATACAATCAGACTGAAATCATGAAGCCAAACATCAGATCCACTGACAATCCACTGGTCTACAAAGGTCAGCATGGAGATGATGTGGACAGAAGTAGTTGCTGTACGTGTACAGACCATAAATATGGAGTCCAGCTCTGTTTTATGCTGCTGGGCAGACTGACCAAATGGTACCTCTGAGCTCTGTTGGTCCAAGCTGTGGAAGAATCATAGAAAAACATCTCACATTCTGTTACATGGAAAAGGGGCTTTCAGGTTTTATGCAGCTGTTATCAACACGTTTGTAAGGCTTTCCCTCCTTGTTGAAGTACCCTGAAGTAAAGACTTATTCACACAGCTCATGTGTGGTTGAGTCCGACTGAATGGACTGGGCACCTCTCAGTATGATGTGTTTGATGTTTTATGTGAGATACAGCTGATTAACTCTGAAGCTGCTCATCATCAACAATCTGTAAAGTAAGAACTTATAATATTTCAAACAACGTAGGGAGGAAATTGAAGTCAGACAAAGCACCATGAGTAGTAGCTGTTGATGTTGCTGTGTTTGTAGAAAAACTTTCTACTTGCAGAGACTATGGTGCCTGAAATTTAGAAATGTCACAGGTGCTGCAGCTGATTATGGAAGGTAAAGACATCAGGGAAAAGGGCAGTTATTTTTTATCTGATCAGTGGCTGCATTAGATTCCTCTGAACAACTGAACAGAAGCCAAATTAAACAACCTGTGTTGTGTATCAGTTCATGCGACTGAAGCAGATCACTTTGTTGAAAGTCATTCATAAATATTAGAACAGGTCTATTTAATTTGGCCCCATGAGGGCCGTGGTCCTGCAGTTTTTCAATATTTTGCTCTCCAACACACCTCACTCCAATCATTGAGTTTGGTGGTGTCCTGCTCTCTGGGGTGCCTGACTGAAGCATTGAGGTGGGTTTTGATCCCCATTAGGTGGATGTCCGGGGGGGGGGGGGGGGGGGGGGGCGGGTCCTCCTGGGAATTAAGCAGGGCCTCTGCATTGGGTGAGGGTGGGTTACTCCCAGGCTCATGCGGCCCTGCGGTCTGTCCACCTCTGGGTGACTGGCACAGGGTTGGTGTCTGTCGTTCCTGGCCCCCTGGGGCTTCATGGCCGTGGGGCTCTTTGGGTGGGGCCTTTCTCTGCCCTGGTCTGGCTCTGATCTTTGCAGGGACCTGGTTGCATTTGTACGATTACTCAAATCACTTAACACTTTCACAACTGAGATTTTGTCCCCACTTTTAATTACTTGCATGATAATCCTGTCACTAGATCATCCTGTTGGTTGAATCATCAACAACTACAGTTATGTTCATGTTTTTTTCTTTGTGTTTCTGAGCTTTTTTTTCCAGCTTGTCTGCCTTTTTATAAGTGCTCCTGATGATTATCAGCTTTCTTTTTCTTGAAGATGGTGCAGGGGGTTTTCTGTTTTTTCCTGTTTAGATTTTACAGCTGATTCTGTTGCTTTTTGTCTGATGTAACATTTCTCCATTGTATTCTCTTCACTCTCTTTTTTTGTCCCCACCACCCCTGTCAGGTTCAGCATTAATATGTAAATTTAGACTAATTTAAAGATAAATAATACTACTTAAGTATCAAGAGGGGCTTTAAATCCACAAAACTCCACTTGGCAAAGAAATTTTTTCAGCACAACAGCAGTCAGACCACCATTCTGCTTGCTATCATGCTGGAAAGGACAAGTAAAAAAAGTTTCAACTTTTACATTATGATACAGAGAACAACTTACTTGTCAGATCCACATTTCTGTTTGGCTCTGATGGATTAATATAAAAAAAATGAATATTTCATAACAGGTCAGTGTTCAGTAAAGATTTACTGCAGAACACACAACAGGGTCTGCAAATACTGTTTTTTTTTCCTCTCTGAGTGACACCAGAACCGTTGAAGTTGGTCCAGAAAGAATTTTATGGACCCGGTATGTTTCCACCAAAACACTGAAATCGAACTCAGCTAATAATTCTCAGGTCACAGTTTGTGACAGAGACAGATCAGACCTTTTAAAACTGCAGCAGTCCTGAAACCTGCAGCTCAACAGCTGCAAGTGGCTTTTCCACAATGGCTTCAATAACACAAACTGGAAATGATAAAGCAGCAACTAATGTTTTGAAATATAGATTATAACAAATGTAGGTTTTTAGCAGTTTCAGTTTTTTTTTTTTTTTCATGGAATAATTTAACTGAATTTCCACAAAATAATGACACAAAGTACCACTAATATTATTTTAAATCTACTTTTCTTTTCATTAGGTTGGAGAATATGGGCTTTTTAAAACATAATTTTCCACAAATATCTACATCACAAAGAAGAAAATGTATTCTATTTTTTTTTTGTTTTGTTTTTTTTTTTTTTTTTTATGTAAAAGAAATAAAATAGTGATTCCCTATAAATTGATAACAAATTTCCAGATTTTTTTTTTCATTGTTTTGATAAATATCTGTTATAGTTTGTCCTCTTTCAAAAGATCATTAAAGTTTGTGGCTCTACAGTTTTATTTAACTCAGTTTTATTTAATGGCTCTGAATTGTAAAGGTTCCAGACCCTTGTCCTGCTGAAGCTCTGCTTTCGATAACTCTGATGTCTCAACTCACATTTTATCCTCATTGGGCCAGTTTGTAAAACACTTTTTAAGCAAAAGAAGTGAAATACTTTAAATCATGTTTTTTTTTTTCTTTCCACAGAAACATCAATAATAAAAATCAACCATTCTTTCACTTTAATGCACAACATCCACTTTACACTATTAAAACATTTAGCTCGTATTTAGCTCACCTCCTTGCTGCTGAAACTTGGTCTGATTTGAAATTAATAAGAAGATACTTCGACTCATTGCTCTTTAAAGACAAACAGCTGGGCTCAGGTCCAGGTCCAAGTTCAGATTTGGGTTCAGGTTGAGGTTGATTTCTGGAATACAGATGTTTGGTAATGAGTGCTGAGCTCTAACATAGAGACGAGTTAGAAACAGTTACAGATGTTCATCTCACCTCTGAGCTTTGCTCTGGCTCTCATGTTCCTCAAACCGAGGGATTTTAGGGGGAGGGGCTCCTTCCTCTCTGTCCTCACACTGATCCATGCTGCTTAATTCACATCAGCTCACAAACACTTTTACCTTCATCTACAGAGGAGACACAAAATCATTTATCTGTACATCTAGTGAAATCCTCCTTTCAATCATTTGTTCTGTTAAAAGATCAGCTGCTTCTTTTATTGGTTCTGATTTTCTGTCTCACACCAGTCCAATCCAACTTTATTTGTAAAGAACCTTAAATGGGTTTAGGTTTTGTTTTCTTAAATCTGTTGTTGAATTGAAATGAATAAATAAATAAAAGCATGGCAGGACAAAAGTCATCAGTTGAACGCAGTCAGAGGAAACTGCAATCAGCTGCTACCAGGCCATAGAGACATGGAGCTGCAGTCCAGCACACATCCCCATCATGACAACGATGGAGCAACACAGCTGTTAACTTACACTGAACTGATAAACATTTTTGTTTAGTTTGTCTTGACAAGACAAAGAGGATCATAATGTGCAGAATAAATGTAAAATACTTGGACTTTTTATTTTTTATTTTTTTTACAGCAAATACAAACAAACAGCAACATGAAAAAAAAGCTAATTAACATGGATGTAGAGCAACAGTTTAATAGTTTTATTCAGGAGAAGCTGCAATTCTCCACCTGTTAGTGAGCGTTAATGCAGCTTTGATGAATCTGAACTATACTGGAGGACCACAATGCAGTCATGTTTGTTACAAACTGTATTTGTGGAGTCTCAGAAATCATGATAATTACTAAATGAAGCAGAATAAATGGATATATGCAATAAATTGTCTGCAGAATGTTTAAAAAAGGTTACATCCATTTGTCTTTTTATGCTGAGTTGATTTATTATATATATATATATATTTAAATTAAAGTTCCATTCAAAACAACTTCCATTATTGATCAAACTGCTTTTATATAATTGTTTGGTCTATAAAATTTTTAGAATTAGGTATCTGGATATATCCCCAGATGTAAAGGGGATTTTTTCAACAGTATTTAGTAAAAGTAGTAAACATATTACAAGTAAATGTAAAAAGTTCAAATGACTTTTTTAATTGAAGTATTAATGAATAAATGTGTTTGTTTTGACAGCTCTGAGTAACACGGGCAATAAAATACATACAAAACACACTGAGGGTCAAGGACGTGGTTGTAAGATAAAAAGGCATTCTTATGTGAATCTTAACAGACTGACATTTGACATGCAGGTGGATTGTGATCAAGGACATAATACTACAACAAGGAACATAAAAACCTTCCTGACACCTGGTCCTGTAAACATTAAGAGATGCTCAAAGTTCAAGTTGTTCTACAGAGCAGCATTTATGCCTTTCACACATCAACAAAACCAGTTTGACCCAGATCCTGCAGTAGGGAAGTGCTCTATTGGTGGAAACGACACCGATTCCAGGAAATCAAGAAGAAAACAAGAAGCAGTTTGCTTGTGAAGAATTTGAGCTTCCAGCTATAACGCTTGGTAAAGCATTTTTTTCACACTATATGAATTTTATTAAAATTTGTGGAAGTTAATCTGCCAGAATCTCCTCTACTGCTTGTGCAATTCTATTGTAGTTTCAATTATATTGTTACTACAACAATTATTATTCCCACAAATTGTTAAAATGAAACAAAACCACTTCTTGCCCCAAGGATAGAAAAAGATCCAAATCCAACTATTTTTTACATCCATTTTTTAGTGGGGTTGTTTAAGGGTTAAACATCAGCAGATCATTATTTAATTTCTCTTCAAACAGCAGACTGATGAAAGTTTGAACTGAAATCAGAAGTGAGCATATTCTCCAGACATTATAAAGCAGAAACAAACAACAAAGTTGTAACTTACGGTTTGTTGACAGAGTTAAAGAAGAAAAGTCTCAACAGAAAGCCGTACAGGTGAACTTCCTGGAATGATTCAGAGCTCCAGCAGTGATGGAGGCGGGACAGGTAGGAGGGGCAGTTTTATCTTTATAATAAAGACTTGATCCTTTCAACAACAGACTACGCCCTCACTAAATATGTTTTAGCTTAGAAATCAGTAAAATTGTGATTTGAAAGTTTGATATAAAAATAGACATTAGGACCAAATTTCAGCCACTTCTTCACTTCTGGCAAAGTTTCACTGCAGACAGTGTTGAATTTGTCCTCCATGTGGTGGATGGTGGTTAGTTCAAGCAACCATGTACACCTGCTGCTTGTTCTAAAGGTGTCATATGACTGGTAAATGTGGAAAACACCCTTCTATGGTGCCTGAAAAGGACAACCTGTGTAAACAAAAACATAACCAGTGGTAGAACCTGTTACGTCTGTGTTGAGTTTCAGTTTTTGTCAAATGCAAACATACAAAAAAACAGACCATGTTAAACTTCCTTTATAGTTTGTTCCTCACATCTAGAAACAGAAAGTGAATGGTTACATTAAAGAGATGCTGGAATGAGGCAGGAGGAGTGGCGGATATTTGATCCATGAGGTGTCAGTCCTACAAACAAAGGTGTTTCTCAGACCAGAGAAGCAAAAGCAAAACAGGTTGATCAGACATTTACAGCAGTGGTTGGGTCCAAAGATAGAAAGAAGCCAAAGAAACCATGAAAATATCTCAAGATTAACTGCTGTTGAAGTCAAATCTATTGCAGCAGGTAAATAGAGATGGCAAACAGATAAAAGCTGACAAATGCAGCGAGGTGAGGAAGAGGTAGAGAGCCAGCCAAAACAAAAAAGCCTGAGAATTCAGCTTTTCATTCACTGTCTTTATTCAGTCGTTTAAAACTAATGAAAACATTTCCTCAAAATGGTAGACATTTTCTTCAGAGATTCTTTAACCAGATCAGATGTGAAGTTGTTTGGTATAAATTCAGGGAAATGCTTTTGCCTGCATTTAAATCAGCTAGGAAGTTTGGTTTGCATACGAAGCAGGAAGAAGACATGAAAACTTGTGTTCACGGGAGATGTATGTTCATAATTACACCAAAGTACTGAGGAATATTGTTTCATTGCCTATGTTTATGTGCATGATTTTACTGTTATTTACTAACTGTTAACAGATTAATTTATCTGTTTACTACAGTAACTTTACACACTCTGCATTTAAATTTAGTTGGTTGGTATTTATTGTTCTGTGCTGTGAGGGTTAGGGTTTAGATGAGATGACATGTCGAGATGAACCTGAGCTACCTGCTACTCATTTGCATGATTAAGTATTCACACAACACAAATGTCCTCTGTGTTATTAAAACATCCAGTCTGACTGGATTTTCTCCAGTGGTGTTATTGCAGCATAAATACAGTGTTTACATGAAAGTTGTCAGAAGCATTATTATACAGAAACATGTTTATTTAAAACTGAAAGTACAAGGTTACAAATACAAAAGTGACGCTTTTAATAGGATTTTCTGAAGAAAAAGGGAAAAATCTTTTTATAAAGTACATGCTGTGATGAAGTTGATGTTTTTAAGTGTTATGTATGAACGCTGCTTTAAAACCTCTGCTTCCTGGGCCTGTTGCACAAAACCAAGATAAGGGATTAAACCAGGATATTTTGCTCATCCTGGATGAACTCATCCGCGAGCCGGTTTCACAAAAGCGGGAAAATGGAAAGTGGGATATGTTGTGGCATAGGTTACCATGGAGATTTGTCCTGTGGAGCTAGCCTGCTTCAGACCAGGCTAAGTTCCAAGATTTATTTATTATTTTCCTTTATTACAGTCAGCAGTTACCACAAATGGAAACAAATATTTTTTCTACTGCCCGCTACACATTGTTATCACATTCAACTAGACCCGCTGTCATTATTTAACCATTTTAGATAAATGATTTTACAATCATTAGATAATTTACACAAAGAAATGAAACCATGAGATCCATTCAAAACTGAAGTTATATAGTGCCCTCCAAACTTTTTAAGCCACGACATCCAAGATTACATGCACTGGTGTTTGGAAATGACTTTTTTTTTTTTTTTTACAATGATCTGGCCCCAAGTTTGAGAGATAGAAAAGATCAAAAGCACAGCATCAATGCACAATTTTCAACACAATCACAAAGGTCTCTCTATAATACACCCCTCATGTCTGCACACTGAAATAAATGCAGGACAGATCCAGACGCAACTAATTAACAGACAAATGGATGCAGTAGCCTCCCTGCACACAGTGTACAGCACACACATCATAACAGTTCTAATCTGTTTAAAATGACACTAAATCTACGGCCTTAAAAACCTAAATTGAAAGCATGCACATTAACTAAAATAATGGCCACATTGTGGAGGACAGCACATGCCACCGTGATGTCCCATGTCCAGCCTGGGCTGATCCTTAAGTGGCGAAGACATTGAAAGCATGTCTTCAGGAGGCCAAAGGTCATTTCTATCCATGCCCTTGTCATGACATGGGGATTATTACATGCCTGCTGTGCTTCCTGAGGGTCTGGACAATAACAAAATGTTGTGTGGTGAAATTATTTCCAGTTCACAAAACCTCCTAATGGGCACCTGAAGGGAATTTACTTCAATTTGATGATTTATTGAAATTTATGTCCATTGTTGATAAGATAGGAATTATTTTCTCTCACAGATGACAGACTTATTTTCTTTGACAGGCTCCAGATTAAAAAAAACACATAAACAAACAAATTGTTCAGAGTGCTGATGGTGGTGGGACTGAAAGATTTTTGATATATATTTTTCCTTTGTAGCTGCAACCTGATGGTAGAAATAGGAAGGATGGATACAGGGGGTGTGTGGGGTCCTGCGCATAGGCTGTGCTTTCCTGGTAACTACGTCAGTGTGGAGGTCTGTGAGTGGGGTTTGGAGGGATCTGATTATTTTGCTGGCCTGTCTTATTATCCTGGAGAGTTTGGTTTTATGTTTAGTGGTGAGTGAGTGGTACCAGTTTACCATGTTGAAGGTTATTATGGATTCTATAAGTGATTTGTTGACCAAAATCAGTGTTTCTTTGCTGACACTGAAAGACCTGAGTTTTCTCAGCAGGTGGAAACGCTGCTAAGCTTTCTTGTAGATGGAAGTGACATGACTACTGAAGCTCAGGCTGAGTCAGTTTTAAGTCACCAAGTATTTAAAAGACTCCACTTGCTCCACCTGCTGACCATTAATGGTGCTGCACCCACAGCACAGCTCCTTGGTTTTTGTGATGTAAAGCAGGGAAGCTTTCTTGAAAGGTGCTAACTAGTGTGTTGACTATCATATGGTAGTCAGACAGTGCATTTGTTTTGTCACATAAGCCACCAAAGCCAAATCATTGGCATACTTAAAAAACGTCATTCCTTCACTGCCACAGGAAATGTTATTAGTGTAGACAGAGAACAGGAGATAAAACACATCCTTGGGGGATTCCTGTTTTTAAAAATGGTTTGGTAGATTTAAAACCATTAACCAGCACTTGTTGCGGCCTGTCCTGCAGGAAGCTGTTAATCCACAGGACTGGTGCTGGGTGAACCTGTAGCTCCACAAGTTGGTGCATTAAAATGTTGATGTTAACACTGTTAAATGCCGAAGAAAAGTCGAATCCAGCTGCTTCCCCACAGTATCCAAGAGTGAAGCATACATCCTTCACTCCACTCTTGGCCTTATAGGCAAACTGGAGTGGATCCAGCTGGTCTGCCACTATGCTTAGAGGTGGGTGCACACAACTCTCTCCATACATTTACATTAGACAGATGTTATGACAATGGGTCTAAGGTCATAAAAGTCTTTAGCATGTGACGTGGAGTAGCTGGAAGAGCTTGATGAAAACTCCACCTAGCTGAGTAGAACAGCTCTTAAGCACCCATCATGTGAGCTTATCAGGGCCCGAGGCTTTTTGTGCATTCACTCTGCTAAAGACGGAGGTAACCAGCTTCTCATGTAAGATGAAGGCCTGGAAAGATGGGCTCAGGATGGGGGACTGGTAAAATAAAGGTTAATAAAATGTAGGTGCAGTCCAGTGAGACATTGAAGAAACAATGAGTCTCCTAGGATGACTGGTAACACTTGTTCTGTAATTAATAATTTTTCTAACCTGGAGTCCTATGAAATCCTCTTTGATGTTGCAGATTCTTCTGTAGTCAGGAAAGAAGATAAAGACTTCTGATGGTACTTTAAAAGCCTGACACACATCATTTCACTCACATCTGCATCAGATTCACCTGCAGTTTCAATGGATGCATAAATCAGAAAACAACTGTGGTTTAAGAGATGTTAATTATGTATTCCCTGTAGTTTCCCTGTATGTCCCTGTTTTATTACCGTGGTGATGTTCTTCTTCTTTATGTAGTTCTTGACGTCTTCATACGCTTCTCATTTTTCTTGTCATAAATCTGCTGTTCTATTCTTAAATTGAAATAAACTCTTAATAGGGTAATGACAGCATTAGAAGCTAATTTATTGTTTTAAGCTCTAAATCAGGGGTGGCCAACCAGTCAGAGACCAAGAGCCACATTTTTTACTGTGTTACCGCAAAGGGCCACATCCGACACATGGGCACACATGAACATCACCTGTTCCTTCCTATGACACACACACACACCTCTGCTAAGTCAGATTGATTCTAAATGTCACACACCAACATAATGAGAGAAATTTATTCTTACAGTACTAAGAGCACAGGCCAGTCATTTTCAACAATGAACATTGTGTGCTTTTTCTCACACACAAACTCTCACTTCAACCAAGTCCACAAATAAAAATATAATTATTTACAATAGCGTTTTTCTTTTACTATGCATGTTGCTTAGTGGGACTTCTGGCATTCCTTGCCTTGAACAATTCTCTTCAAATCTGGCTTGTATTCTGTTGTTGCCACTCGAAGCAATTCTTTCACATGGGTGTCAGTCAGAACAGATCGATGCTTTGATTTCACGTGTTTCAGGGTAGAAAACACAGACTCGCAAACGTATGTTGACCCAAACATTGACAGTATCTTAAGCGCAGCCCATTTGACATTTGGGTATTTTTCCATTGGCACACTTTTCCAAAACTCGATGGGCCCTTCCCTTAGAGCAGGTTTCAGTTGGTCCTCCTCACAAAGATCAATCATCTCTAACTCAGCCGCTGCCTCATCTGTGACTAGCGGGGCTTTCAAACAGTCTGTCTCCACATTAAATGGGTCAACGAGGAACGTAATCTGTGGCCTTTTCAGTTGAAGATCATGGAACCGTGTCACAAAGCTTTCATGCAGGTTTCCAACCAGTGTTGCATATCTGGCTCTTTGCTTATTCAGCGCGGCGCTGGTGACTTGCCCGCTGGCTTTTAGCAGAGTGGGAAAATGCGTTAAATCTCCCTTTTGAATGTGCGCCTTGAACAACTTCAGTTTGTTGACAAAAGCAAACACACTTTGCACCAGGTCAGGCAGCATTTTTAACTTACCCTGCAGGGTCAGGTTCAGTCTGTCCAAGTGACACAGCATGTCGACCAAAAAGGCCAGATCCATAATCCACTTGAGGTCCGAGAGCTCGGGATAGTCCTTGTCCTTCTCTTCCATGAACAGTTTCACGGCATCCAAAAGCTCAAAGAAGCGAGAGAGTACATGGCCTTTTGACAGCCATCTCACAGTGCAGTGCAGCGGCAGGTCACCTGGAAGCCCTTGGTCCAGCTCAGCGATGAGATTCTTGAATTGCCTGTGGTTAAGCGCATGTGTGCGGATGTAGTTGACGATTTCCATCACTGGCTTCATGACGTTGTCTAAATTCAATGATTTAGACACAAGTTGCTCCCTGTGGATGATGCATTGAAAATTCCAAAACTTGGGAAATGTTTGGTCAGCTTTGCACAGCCCCACAAGCCCGTTCACAGATCCGATCATGGCTGGTGCTCCATCCGTGGCTATTGCAGTTAGTTTCGGTATGGGCAGATTTGCTTTCACAAATGCAGCCATCATTGTTTCTTTCACATCTATGCCACGGGTTCTGTCTTTTAATGCCACAATATCAAGGAGGTCTTCTTTGATAACACAATCGTTTGACACTGACCGTGCACATATTGCCAACTGAGGCTTGTCTTGTATGTCACAACTCTCATCCAATGCGACACTAAAATACTCACATGCTTGAAGGTCAGAGTGCAACTGTGATTCAATAGCCGTGTTAATGTCCGATATTCTGTGTTCAACAGTGTGGCGGGACAGTTGGATGTCGGTTACCATGCGTTTTAGTTTGTCGTTTTCAGGAAACAAGATTTCAACAATGTCACTGAGGCATTTTTTAACAAACTCCCCTTCATTGTATGGCTTTTTTGCCCGTGCAATGTTCCAAGCTAGTTGATACGATGCAAGCGTTACAGTTTCTGAGTGCTTTGTAATTTTTTTGAAAAACTGCATTTGCTTTTCTGCCTGACTTTTCAAAGTGACCAACTTGTGCTTGCGAAGTTCAGTCCCTTTTGGAAATTCCTGGTCGATGTTAGCATGGAGTAAGCTGAAGTGGCGCTGAAGATTTGAAGCTTTGAAATGCGCTAATGACGCCTGACAAAGAAGGCAGAATGGCTTGCCATTACGTTCAACAAAAAAATATGAACTCTCCCACTCTGTTAAAAACGTCCTGTGTTCATCTTCATATTTTCGTTTTGCTGTGCATTTTTTCCCTGCCATTTTGAGAGCAAACCTGACACAAATTGTTTACGTCCTACTGGTAAACTTTATTGAACTCAAACAAATCGAACAGGCATAAAAAAAAACAAAAAAAAACACACACACACGGAAGAGCTGCATGAAACCAGGCAAAGAGCCGCATGCGGCTCGGGAGCCGCGGGTTGGCCACTCCTGCTCTAAATGCATCAGCAGTTCAGAGTAAAAGTTACCCTAAGTGATGTAAATTATTTAGTTTCATCAGTTTATCTCTAAACTGTGCAAAGGCATCGACTTTATATCTCTAAATTCTTTTCATGGCTTTCTGAACTGTTATTAAATATGTAAGTAAAAATATTATTAAATAATAATAATAATAATAATAATAATAATAAATAGTTAGTGCAGGTTCAGATTTAATGCACAATCCCAAACTTTTCCTTTTAATAAACAAGGTAATTTTTTTTATCAAATTATTTGGAGGAATAAAAAGGTTTACTTAACATAAATGTTAAAATAACAAATAAAGCATGAGACATCATTTGGAAAACTAACAGATTTAAATAAAAAATGTGATTCATTAATTACATTTTTCAGTTCTTCAAACTTTATATTTTAAATATAAAATTAAACTTAATTTTAACAGAATAAAAAATTAACACTTTGGTAAACTTTGAGACAAAAAGGACCGATTTATCATCTGGAAAATCAATATTCAATCAAAAAAATCAACATCAATAATAATGTTAGACCAAATTAAGACAGAATGAGCCAAGCAAACTAAAATACTCTTCAGTATTGTAACTGGCGCTGACATGATTGTTGACAAAGTCCAACAAACACGACGACTGTATTTACAGCCAACCACCATGCCAGCTAACACAGCAACACATAGTTACACCAACTCTTCCGAAAATACCCCAGAAACAGGAAGTCAACAAACGTAACACGGTATAATAATATTTAGTGTGAAACTTTTACTGGAAACGGACCAAAAAAAAAACAAAAAAACATCTGCATTCGCAAAGTATATCAACTCCCATCTTTAAAAGACTGGAAGAAGAAGAATATTCCACAAAATCATTTAGAAGAGTTTTCAAGAGACAGTGAGTGAATATATGAATCTGAGAAGATGTTTTTAAGTGGAAGAGGCAGAAATGTACAAACTGAAATATCAGTTCATCTGTCAGAGTTTCACTAACAGGATGAAACCCTTTAAACTCAACACACAAACACTGAGGAACCAAGTGACCCAGACCAAAACCCCAGTCCAGGAAGCAGAGGATGGGTGAATGTGGTGTTGAAGGTGTAGAGGTGGATCAGGGCATCAGAGGAGACTCTGTAGAAGGTCAGAGTTCCAGCAGGACAGTCCATATACACAGCGACTCTGTTAGAGACAGAGGAAGAGGAGGAAGATGACGAGGAAGAGATGTGTGTTTTTCTGTAATTGTGGCAGACAGAGTAACCATCATCATCAGAGCAGAACAGACTCCAGGACTGATCGTTGTGACCAAACAAACAGCCACTGGTTTTTCCTCTTCTCCCGATTCCTCTGTAAGTCACTGAGATATAAACGTCTCCTCTCCACTCCACCTCCCAGTAACAGCGACCTGTCAGAAGATTTACACCCAGCAGCTGAGGCCTTTCATCAAATCTGTCTGGATGCTCAGGATACGAGTGAAGCTTCTCCTCATATGTCACCATCCTGTTGTTGTCAGACAGTTTGAGGTTTCTGTTCACTGTGTTTGTGTCGATGGTGAGTGGACAGGAATCTGATGGAGAGAACAAAAACAATCCAGCTGCAGTTATTGATCTGTTGACATTTTATGCTGACTGATGAATGAGTCGTGACAGAATGAAGATGGTTGAATGTAATAAATCCAGTGAAAACACACTTACACTTCTTTAAACCTGGTCTCAACCATTGTTCTCCAGCAGGCTCCACCCTGAAAGGAGGAGAAGAGTCAGAGCAGAATCATCTCTGTATGCAAACATGAACCTCCTGCACACTTTGTTCTACACTGATAAAGGAGCAGTCAAACATCTGGACATACATCCAACTGAAGGAAGCATCTCCGAACAAGAAGAAGCAGAAACAGAAAGCTGTTTGATTGACACTGAAGGCGGACTTATGCTCGCGTGGCATCTGCGTGCGGTCAGCCACAGTGTAGCTGACACTGGTGAGTTTGCTCTCGATCTATGGTGGAATGGACCTCTGACAACAAATACACTGAATGGATGAGATGCTTGATGATGGCCATCCCTACCCAGTACCTTCCTCCTGTGAACAGTGGTTTGCGTGTGTACATGTATTTAGAGCAATAAAATAAATTCTGCATTAATTAATGGGTTAATTCATTAATACCCACATCTAATAAAAACTGTTGCAGTGAAGAACAGCAGCAGAAGTCGCAGAATTTGAAGAAATATAAAACTAAGAAAATCATAAGCAAAGCAGAGAAAATTAATTAGTTTTATACCATGGTCTGGGTGAATACTCGATTCTGAATGGCTGAAGGGTGTCCATTAAAAAGTGATAATGGACACCGATGAAAGAAGTTCCGGTCAAATAGACTTATAGCTGTAAATTGTGCTGACTAAACAGCAGTTGGTAACCGTGGCAACAGAAATTTGAACGCCAGCTGGAGACACGCCAGATCATGTCTGTGATGCAGATGTGTGGGCTCCGTCAGTCCAGGAGAGACGAGAATGAAGCAACATTTCGTCGTCCCTAACGTCCTAACCAGCAGTGGTCAAGGTCCACGAACGTTACATCTCTGTCCTTCAAACGCCACTATGGACATGCCAGTAACTTTATGAAATGTCACGACCAACGGCAATGTTGCATTTAATTTTAAATAGGTCATCGCCTAGTGAATGGTGGATAATATTAAAAAAATGATTTAGGACCGACTTACTTGCTTCATACACATTTAATGATCATAGTGAATGGTGGATAATATTTCTTGCAATAAAAACGATGTAGGAAACTATCTGTGGACTTTCACTGTTTGAAACAAAATGTTGCATCATCCTCTGGACACACACAAGTTGTAAGAGCTGAACCCGCCTTCTGAAATGTTTGTGTCACGTAACATAACTGCGGCTGACCGAGCTGCAGGTTCTGTGTCAGAGCCCGTTACCCGTTATCATTATTCCTTACTTAATTTCCTGATCTTCCATCTGGAACCATTGTAAGAACACAACTGAATGAAAATAAATATCAGAAGTGATCAACTGTGTATTCAGAAAGTTTGTATTACCCATTTGTACTTAAAGCTTCTTTTATGTGATTTGAGTCTCACTATGTCTCACTTTATGATCAAATGTCAACACATGACCCCTCTCTCTCTCATGACCTTTAATGTGCATTTTAAGGCAAATAATGCAATTAAATTAAAGATAAGATTGGTATTAATCACTCTAAGAAGAAAGATACAAGGAACATCATTTATCAACATTCAGGAGCTTTGGATCCACCATATATGGCTAAAAGGTAAATGGACTGTGATTTATGATGGGAACTTTATTAGAACATGAGAACAGGAATTTCTAAATCTTTGTGCTAAGCTAGGCTGACATGTCATGGACCATCTCTGTTTCTGATCCAATGTCAGAGGACAGAAAGGATGTTTCAAGAAATGACACATTGTCCCTTTAACACGCAGAGACGTCCACACTGAAGAAACTCTGACCAACTAATAATTCTCATTGTTCCTGCAGACATTCTCTTTTTAAGACTCACTACACCAATGTGATAACAATATATACATTATTAGTCCCAGTTTTGGATATTTTTATCTGCTTTTTACCCATCCTGGTTACACTGAGGTTGGTGGGGCTGCCATATTCAATACCTGAGTTTGTTTGGATCCTTCAGTGCAGCCATCAGCAGCTTAACTCCGGAGTCTCCTGGATGGTTGTAGCTGAGGTCCAGTTCTCCCAGATGGGATGAATTGGAGGTGAGAGCTGAGGCCAAAGAAGCACAGCCTTCCTCTGTAATCAGACAGCCTGACAGGCTAGAGAAAACAACGTATATGGCATTAAATCAGAGGGAACGGCTGTGAAACTAAAGTTAAATGTCATCAAATGTTCAGACACTGGACTTTTCTCACACTACTGACTTTGCTTCATTTGCTCCAAGTTTATGAGTTCATGTCTCAGTTTGTGATAAATGTTACATGTTCAGGTTTTACCAGTGAGACAATGCTCTGCTGACTCTATTTACAACATGCTCAGTGTTATTATGACCTGAAAATATTTATTTTATTGCCAATTAAACAGAAATTCCAGGGAAATTCATATTCCATCTTTTGTACCCTGAATAAATAACATTAAATTAAAAAAAATAATAAAAAACAAGAAAATGAATTTAATTAATTTAGTTAAACCTTTCCATATTTCCAGTCTCATGCAGTACAGAGATACACACTCCCTAAAAAGCATTTATTTGGTTAATTTTTTCTGATCTTCTTTCTATCATAATCCTGCTGTTTTTCTGCTTTAAAGGTCCCATATTATACACTTTATTCCCAATCTGAGACCATTCATTAATATCTAAATGAAATATTTCCGCCATGGTATGGACAAATCGACCCTCAGTTTGAGTGCAGCGGCTTCTCTTCACCTCCCTCTTTTTAGCAGCTTCAGAAATGTGCCGTTTATGGTGGGCGGAACCCTGGTGGAGCAGCTCAGCTGTTGGCTCCGCCCATCGCATCGCCCGTCATGAGGTGATTGACAGGTTAATATATTTTCAAGCTATCAGACTAATAAGGCCGAAACGATAAAATAACTGCCAGCTCTTACCTCTCCAGCTGTGTCACGGACAGTTGGTATTGAACCTGGCTTCAGCTTCAAACGGTTGGCGAAGCCTGCTTTCCATGCCCCCATGTTGTGGAAACAGTCCTCTTTGAAATGCTGGCCACAGACATGCAAAACCTTTGGAAGTTTTCCGGGTACATTTCCTCCAAAAATAAAATTAATCCACTCAGTCCTCGTGGGTTCAGTGGATGGAAGTAAAAAAAACGTTTTCGTGTTCATTTATGCAGCCACAAACAGAACAGTGCTTCTGTCGCTTAGCCATGTCCGCTAACGAGGGTTGCCGAAGAGGGAAAAACACTGGGCGCTAGGTGATTTTTAGAGGGCGGGCTTTGAGAGCCGGTAGGCCGGTCCATCGCTCTGTGGGGAGTGGTTATTGTCCCTTATGACGTCATAACGTACACGCTTTCAAACAAGCTCATTTCAGCGCTTACTTCCCTAGAGGTGGAGCAGGGGGGAGAGAGAGCGCCTGAAAGAGTTTCACACTTACGGGTCTCCTACACATGCGGGGGGACCAGTATGACTGTTCCAAAACCATTAAAAAGTGAATTTTGCATAATATGGGACCTTTAAACAAATTTCTCTTACAGCTTTCCCCCAGAAGTACTTTCATTTGTCATAAAGTGACGCTTAACCATTCCTTATTTCTCTCTTTCATGCTGTTTTGCTGTTAATCTGATTATCAGTGGTTAATAAATGATTTCATATTTTATTTTGTCATTTCTGTAGTTACTATGGAAGAAAAATTGTTCCTTCAAACTGAACTCACTAACGTATAGAGACTGATTAAATATATTTTTATGTAAACATCAACTCACGGTATTCCCTTTTTTTTACAGTGTAAAAAATATAAAGAGTGGTGCTCCAAAAATCTAGATTTTATCCAATAAAGTTAAATAATTTTGAATATTAATATTTCATATTAAAATCAAAGCTATTACACAAAAGTAGTTAAACTTTAATTCTGACCTGAGGTTTTCCAGTTTGCAGTTTGGACTCTTCAGTCCATCACAGAGCTGCTTCAGTCCTGAATCCAGCAGGTCATTATTACTCAGATCCAGTTCCGTCAGACTGGAGGACTGAGAGCTGAGAACTGAAGACAGAGCTCTACAGCTCTTCTCAGAGAGGCCACACACACTTAATCTGAAGAAACAATTGAAGAGAAAAAGACAAACAACATATCAGAATCGGAATCAGTTTTATTGTCATTGTCAGTGAAGGTTTCAGAAACTAGGAATTTTTCTTGCGATGGTGCAACATGGAACATGGAACATAGACTAGTAAGGGAAATAAATAAATAAATAAGGTCATGCAATAAAGACAGTATAACTAAACAAGTGTGTGAGTGTGGAGTGAACCACATACTGCAAATATGGCAGTGCAAAGAACAGAGTTGGTTGGTGTCCATGAGCCCAATGCTGAGCCTGCAGCCAATCACCTTCTCAGCGACACACACAATGCGCTGCAGTCTGTGCCCGTCCCTGGAAGTGGCTCCAGCGTACCACACGGTGATGGAGGAGGTGAGGATGGACTCGATGATGGCCGTGTAGAACTGCACAAACATCTTGGCGGGCAGCTTGATTTTCCTCAGCTCCTGCAGGAAGAACATCCTCTGCTGGGCCGTTTAGATGAGGGATGAGGCAGATGGTCGGCTCCCGTTTGATGTCCTGGGTGATGGTGGTGCCCAGGAAGCGGAAGGAGTCCACAATGGAGATGGGGCAGTCAGTGAGGATGAGGGGGATCATGGGGCTGTGGTTGTCCTGAAGTCCACGATCATCTCCACTGTCTTCTGGGTGTTGTTGCTCCAAGTTGTTGTGGCTGCACCAGGTCACCAACCGGTCTACCTCCTTTCTGTAAGCAGACTCATCGTTGTCTGAGATGAGCCCGATGAGTGTGGGGTCATCTGCAAACTGGATCAGTTTTATAGACTGATGGTTGGAGGTGCAGCTGTTGGTATACAGGGAGAAGAGCAAGGGGGAAAGTACACAGCCCTGAGGGGATCCGGTGCTGATGATGAGTGTGTCCGATACAGTCATAAAAACTTAAGCAGTCCTGATCTTGAATGAAGACTTAAAGACCACCTGTATGTAATGTCAGGCTTGTTATTATGTCCACATGGTGAATTTAAATTCAGTTTAGTTTAATTGGCTTGTTCAGAAAACCAACGGATTGCATCAGATAAAGTTTTTAATCAGCCCCCCATCCTAGCATCGATGGAGCAGCAAACAGTAGAAACAAAACAAAAAAAAAACCTTTTCACTGTAAGAAAAAACATCCAGCAAAGCCAGGCTCAGGAAGGGCAGTCATGGAAAATAAAGTGCAAGGAAGTGAAGTGTGCAATGCATGATGCAACGTACCCCCCAACCTGGCTAAGCCTAGCAGTATAACTAAAGGTATGGTTGTCACAACCAAGATCAACTCTTGGCACAGACACACACACGGTTGTAAAAAATTTAAACTTAATGTCTGAAATCTTTAACAGTCTGCATGAACAACGGTTAAAATAATCAGTCTCTGTTTTGGGGCACATAAGCTTTGCCTTCTGATGACGTATCTCTCATGGAGATGAAGATCAGTTTAAGTTAAACAGCACATTCACATAGATTGTTCTTACCATCCATACAGTCACGTCTTTCTGAATTTTCAATATTCTAATAGAATTTATTTTTTATTTCCCAAAAAATTTAGTTTTTAACCTTTACTGCTCTCTGATCAGCACTAGATTTATACACAATCAACTATATGTGTACTTACAGAGCTTTGCTGGAGGCTTTGACAACTAGCAGCAGCCGCAGAAGAGCCTCTTCTGAAGACGAGTATTTTTTCAGGTCAAACACCTCCAGATCTTCTTCTGATGACAGTAAGATGAAGACCAGAGCTGACCACTGAGCAGGAGACAGTTCATCTGTGGAGAGACGTCCTGATCTCAGGAACTGTTGAATCTCCTCCACTAGAGAACGATCATTCAGTTCATTCAGACAGTGGAACAGATTGATGCTTCTCTCTGTAGACAGACTCTCACTGATCTTCTTCTTTATGTACTTAATAGTTTCTTCAATGGTCTGTGAGCTACTTCCTGTCTCTGTCATCAGGCCTCGTAGGAGACTCTGATTGGTCTGCAGTGAAAGACCCAGGAGGAAGCGGAGGAACAAGTCCAGGTGTCCATTTGGACTCTGTAAAGCCTTGTACACAGCCCACTGATCTACACATTGTAGATTAAGTATTTGAGGCATCTTGGATGTTTCTCTTTCCCCCATCAGGTTGACACCAGACTTGATGAAGGTCAGACGGACATGAAGAGCAGCCAGAAACTCCTGAACAGTCAGATGGACGAAGCTGAACACCTTCTCCTGGTACAGTCCTCTCTCCTCTATGAAGATCTGTGTGAACACTCCTGAGTAAACTGAGGCTGCTGTGATATCGATACCACACTCTGTCAGGTCTGATTCATAGAAGATCAGGTTTCCTTTCTGCAGCTGATCAAAAGCCAGTTTTCCCAGAGACTCGATCATCTTCATGTTCTCTGGACTCCAGAGTGGATCTGTCTCAGCTCCTCCATCGTACTTGACCCTCTTGACTTTGGTCTGGACCACCAGGAAGTGGATGTACATCTCAGTCAGGGTCTTGGGCAGCTCTCCTCCTTCCTCTCTGGTTTCCAGCACATCCTCCAGAACTGTAGCAGTGATCCAGCAGAAAACTGGGATGTGGCACATGATGTGGAGGCTTCGTGATGACTTGATGTGGGAGATGATCCTGCTGGATTTCTTCTTATCTCTGAACCTCTTCTTAAAATAGTCCTCCTTCTGTGAGTTAGTAAACCCTCGGACTTCTGTCACCATGCCAACACAGTCAGGAGGGATCTGATTGGCTGCTGCAGGTCGTGTGGTTATCCAGAGGCGAGCAGAGGGAAGCAGGTTCCCCCTGATGAGGTTAGTCAGCAGCACATCCACTGAGGTGGACTCTGTAACATCAGTCAGGGTCTCATTGTTGTGGAAGTCCAGAGGAAGTCGACTCTCATCCAGACCGTCCAAGATGAAGACAACCTGGAAATCTTCAAAGCTGCAGATTCCTGCTACTTTGGTTTCAGTAAAGAAGTGATGGACAAGTTCCACCAAGCTGAACTTTTTCTCTTTCAGCACATTCAGCTCTCTGAAAGTCAGTGGAAATGTGAACTGGATGTCCTGGTTGGCTTTGTCTTCAGCCCAGTCCAGAGTGAACTTCTGTGTTAAGACAGTTTTCCCAATGCCAGCCACTCCCTTTGTCATCACTGTTCTGATTGGTTCATCTCTTCCATGAGGGAGTTTAAAGATGTCTTCTTGTCTGATGGTTGTTTCTGATGTGTCTGGTTTCCTGGATGCTATTTCAATCTGTCTGACCTCATGTTCATCATTGACCTCTGCAGTCCCTCCCTCTGTGATGTAGAGCTCTGTGTAGATCTGGTTCAGAAGGGTTGGGTTTCCTGTTTTAGAAATTCCTTCAAACACACACTGGAACTTCTTCTTCAGAGCAGATTTATGTTTACATCCACAAACTACAGAAAAAAATTCTGAATGAAAAGAAGAAATAACATCAGTAAATAAACATTTCATACTGCTCAACAACTATCTGAATGTTATTCTATGTTCTTAGACATCAGTAAACATGTCATTCATCCAGCAGCTTCAATCTTTAAAGAAATCCTCTTACTGCTCTGCAGATGTTCAGCCAGCTCCTCCTGCTTCATCCTCCTCAGGAAGTCCACTGCAATCTTCACAAATGCCTCTCTGCTGCTCTTCTGCTCTTCATCCTCACCCTCCAACACTGAGCAATCTGGATAAACTGGACTCAGAAGCTTCTGGATCTTCTTCAACTCATTCTTCACGAAAGTGATAATTTTGTCCTCCAGCAGCTAGAACAGGAAATAATATTTATGACATGATCAGAGTGAAATCATAGAACCAAACTTCAGATTCATGCTGGACACAACGACAATCCACTGGTTTGTATAGTGTGGCATAAAGAAGACTGTTAACAGAATAGATGGAAAAATAGTTGCTCTGCATGTACATACCATAAATATGGAGTCCAGCTGTGTTTGATGCTGCTTGCCAGTCTGGCCACTGGGAAACTCTGAGCTCTGCTGGTCCACTCTGTGGAGGAATCATGAAGAACCAGCTCACATTCTTTCACATGGAGAAGTTGCTTTCAGGTTTTTATGCAGTTTCACCAACATCATTATAAAGCTTTCACTTCCTGCTCAAGTGTCCTGGAACAAGCACAGCCAGTGTGTGTTTAAGTCAGACTGACTAGACTGTGAAGCTACCTGTGTAAATGTGTTTATTTAAGATGCAACTGATTAACTCTAAAGCTGCTTATTAACATCATCACTGGAGACAAAGAAGATAAGATTTCAGATGAAGCACCAGCAGGAGGAACTGGTTAGAGCTTCTAAGCTTCTTCCAGCTTACAACCACAATTCCAATCAAGTTAGGACGTTGTGTGATATGTATATAAAAACAGAGCACAATTAGCTGCAGGGCTGCACGGTGGTGTGGTGGTTAGCACCACAGCCTCACAGCAAGAAGGTCGCCGGTTCGAACATGGGCTGGGGGGAGGGCGGTGGCCTTTCTGTGTGGAGTTTGCATGTTCTCCCCGTGTATGCGTGGGTTTTCTCCGGGTCCTCTGGCTTCCTCTCACCATCCAAAGACATGCATAATAGGTTAATTGGTTATTCTAAATTCTCCCTAGGAGAGAGTGTGCTTGTGAATGGTTGTTTGTCTATCTGTGTTGACCTTGCGACAGACTGGTGACCTGGCCAGGGTGTACCCTGCCTCTCACCTTTTAAAATGCGGGGATAGGCTCCAGCTCACCCGCGACCCGTAATGGAATAAGCGGTCAAGAGAATGAATGAATAAATTAGCTGCAAATCCTTTTTAACCTAATTGAGTACACTACAAAGACAAGAAATTTATTGTTCAAACTAATAAAATGTATAGCTTTTTTTTTGGGGGGGGGGGGGGGGGGGGGGGAATTGGGGGGGGCGCAAATATTTTCTTATTTTGAATTTGATGCCTGCAACACATTCCAAAAAAGATAAGACATGCGCAACAAATGACTGGGAACGTTAGGGAAAGCTCAAAAAACACCACAGCAAATAGTCCAACATGTTTAAGAACAAAATTTCTCAAAGTACAATTAAAAGGAATTTAGGGATTTGAACATCTAAAGTTCATAAAATCAATAAAGGATTCAGTGAATCTGGAGAAATCTCTGCTTGTCAGCAGCAACTAACACTGAATGCCTGTGATCTTTGATCCCTGCATTGAAAACCGACACCACTGGCCACCTTTACATGACAGCTTTAATTCCCCTTTAATTCAGAAAATAAAAATTAGACCCTCTTTAAGAAGATTAAAAATGACCTTGTAAACACCTAACTACGAATTAAAATGACTTAAAGTGACTGGTTTATTCAGATTTTAAATCTGAATTAAATAATTCCTCAATCATCTCTATGTTCATTCCACTTGCCTGGTAAACAGGACTGTATATTATGAGACATATACATAGTCAAAAGATCCGTGACGTCATCCGTAGGTTTCTGAAGAGCAAAAGTGAAGCATTTTTGGCGTTCCCACCGTCGCCATCTTGGTAGCGTCATGTGTGTCACTAGTCCCAGAAAATCCCAAAATGGGCAAAGAGGTTGAGCTGAGAGGGGGACTATGAAGGCTGGGTTGGATGATTGACAACCATCAAACTCCGAGCTGCCGGTAGCTAAGAGCTAGCCGAGCTAACCCCGAGCAATGATAGCTAACCAGCTAACGGAGGTAGGCGGGCTAAAGCTAAGGCACGCTGTTAGCTGGCTAAAAACCGTGAGTGTGCTGCACTCTCCCTTCTTGCTGCAGATATTGGATACCTGTCAATCAAAAGGACATGCCCCTAATTATGCCGAATTTCAAGATCAAATAACATCCAAACGGATGAGTTAGAAAAAAATTCACCCTCCTCACAATTGTCATGAAGGTAAACTTGACCTAATCATCCTAAAATGGATTTTTGTACCAGACTTTAAACATGTTTATTTCTGCTGTGAAGTCTCATGCCCCTGGTAGGGTCACCCATGGCAAACAGGTGTCTAGGGAGGGACCAGACAAAGTGCGGCTCAAACCGCCCTTATGATGAGAGAAATCAAGGACCAAAGTTTCCCTTGCCCGGACGTCGGTCACCGGGGTCCCCCTCTGGAGCCAGGTCTGGAGGTGGGGCATGGAGGCGAGCGCCTGGTGGCCAGGCTTTTGCCCATGGGGCCCAAAAGGGTGACATGGCCCTCCCCTCCTGTGGGCTCACCACCTGCAGGAGGGGCCATAGGAATCGGGTGCAGTGTGAGCTTGGCAGCTGCCAGAGGTGGGGACCCTGGCAAAAGCTAGATCTAGGGACGTGGAAGTTCACCTCTCTGGTGAGGAAGGAGCCTGAGCTGGTGCGCGAGGTTGAGCGGTTCCGGCTAGATATAGTTGGACTCATCTCGACGCACAGCTTGGGCTCTGGAACCACTGTCCTTGAGAGGGGCTGGACCCTTTGCCATTCTGGTGTGAAGCGCCAAGCAGGTGTGGGCATGCTCATTGCCTCCCGACTTGGCGCCTGTACGTTGGGGTTTACCCCGGTGGACGAAAGGGTAGCCTCCCTCCGCCCTCGGGTGGGGGGACGGGTCCTGACTGTTGTTTGTGCTTATCTACCAAATATCAGTTCAGAGTACCCACCCTTTTTGGAGTCCTTGGAGGGGGTGTTGGAGAGCACTCCTTCCGAGGACTCCCTCGTTCTGCTGAGGGACTTCAATGATCATGTGGGCAATGACAGCGAGACCTGGAGAGGCGTGATTGGGAGGAACACCTTGTTCAGACATAAGAGTGTCCATATGTGCACTTGGCACCTGTACACTCTAGGCCACAGTTCGATGATCGACTTTGTAGTCGTGTCGTCGGAGTAGCGGCCACATGTTCTGGACACTCGGGTAAAGAGAGGGGCGGAGCTGTCAACTGATCACCACCTGGTGGTGAGTTGGCTCAGATGGTGGGGGAGGATGCCAGTCAGGCAGACCCAAGCGTGTTGTGAGGGTCTGCTGGGAATGTCCGGCAGAGTCCCCTGTCATAAAAGGTGAGTTTCAACGCCCATCTCCGGCTGAGCTTCAACCATATCCCGGGTGAGGCGGGGGACATTGAATCCGAATGGGCTGTATTCCGTGCCTCTATTGTCGAGGCGGCCAGCCGCAGCTGTGGCCATAAGGTCGTCTGTGCCTGTTGCGGCAGTAACCCCCGAACTCGTTGGTGGACACCAGCAGTAAGGAATGCCTTCAAGCTAAAGAAGGAGTCCTATCGGGCCTTTCTGGCCTGTGGGACTACAGAGGCAGCTGATGGATATCGACGGGCTAAGCAGAGCGCGGCTTCGGCGGTCGCTAAGGCAAAAACTTGGGCATGAGAGGAGTTTGGAGAGGCCATGGAGAATGACTTCTGGACAGCTTTGAGGACTTTCTGGTCCACCATCCGGCAGTTCAGGAGGGGAAAGCAGTGCTCCGTCAGCACTGTGTACAGTGGGGATGGGGGGCTGCTGACCTCGACTCGGGATGTCGTGAGGCGGTGGAATGAGTACTTCGGAGACCTCCTCAATCCTACCAACATGTTTTCTGATGAGGAAGCAGAGTCTGGGGTAGCTGGTGCTGGCTCTCCTATCTCTGGGGCTGAGGTCGCTGAGGTGGTTAAAAAGCTCCTCGGTGGCAAGGCCCCGGGGGTAGATGAGGTCCACCCACAGTTTCTTAAGGCTCTGGATGCTGTAGGGCTGTCTTGGCTGACACGCCTCTGCAGCATCACGTGGATATTGCTTCACCGGTAAGGTCTATTCAGGGGTGCTGGAGAGGAGGGTCCGTCGGATAGTCGAACCTCGGATTGAAGAGGAGCAGTGTGGTTTTCGTCCCTGTCGTGGAACAGTGGACCAGCTCTATACCCTCTTCAGAGTCTTTGAGGACGGCATGGGAGTTTGCCCAACCAATCTACATGTGCTTTGTGGACTTGGAGAAGGCATTCGACCGTGTAACTCGGGGACTCCTGTGGGGGGTACTCCGGGAGTACAGAGTGCCGGACTTGCTTGTACGAGCTGTCCGGTCCCTGTACGACCGGTGTCAGAGCTTGGTCCGCATTGCCGGCAGTAAATCAGAATCGTTTCCAGTGCGGGTTGGACTCCACCAAGGCTTTGTAACCGATTCTGTTCATAAGCTTTATGGACAGAACTTCTAGGCACAGTGGAGGTGTTGAGGGGATCCAGTTCGGTGGCCTCAGGATTGGGTCTCTGCTCTTTGTGGATGATGTGGTTCTGTTGGTTTCGTTGGGCTGTGATCTTCAGCTCTCACTGGAGCAATTCGCAGCCAAGTGTGAAGCAGCTGGGATGAGAATCAGCACCTCCAAATCCGAGACCATGGTCCTCAGCCGGAAAAGAGTGGAGTGCTCTCTCCGGGTCTGCAACAAGGTCCTGCCCCAAGTGGAGGAGTTCACGTATCTCGGGGTCTTGTTCATGAATGACGGAAGGATGGAGCGGGAGATCGACAGGCGGATCGGTGCGGCGTCTGCAGTGATGCGGACTCTGCATCGGTCTGTCGTAGTGAAGAGGGAGCTGAGGTCGAAATGAGTTTTCTCCTCAGGGTGGCCGGGCTCTCCCTTAGAGATAGGGTGAGAAGCTTTGTGATCCGGGAGGGGCTCAGAGTAGAGCCGCTGCTCCTCCACATTGAGAGGAGGTGTTCCGGGCACGTCCCACCAGAAAGAGGCCCCGGGGAAGACCTAGGACGCGCTGGACGGACTACATCTCTCGGCTGGCCTGGGAACGCCTCAGGATCCCTCCGGATGAGCTGGTGAATGTGGCTGGGGAAAGGGAAGTCTGGGTTTCCCAGCTTAGGCACTGCCCCCGCGACCCGACTCCAGATAAGCGGCAGACGATGGATGGATGGATGGATGGATGGATGGATGGATGGATGGATGGATGGATGGATGGACGGATGGATGATGGATTTTAATTTTATTAGCTAATGTGACAAAACCACCTACATTATTTTAATGTACTTATTTTAATGTATTTAATGTACATGTTTATTGAATGGTGGCATTAAAATTCTGTAATATTTGAGTGTTGATTTTTAAAGGATCTGTCACGCTGAGGCTGAGGTGAGGACCCAAATGCAGGCATACTAATGTGGACATTAACACACAACTCACCTCTTTGCTGCTGGTCTGATTTGAAATCAGTGAGGAAATGCTTTGATGTGCCACACTTAAAGGACATACAGCTGGGTTTAGGTTCAGATTTAGGTTCAAGTTCTGATTCCTATTTCAGATTCAGATCCAGGTCCAGGTGAATTATATGAAAAATACAAGCGGCATTCTGTTCTGATAAGGTAGCTTGACAAATAAACTTATTCTAGGTCTATTCGAAAGGTGACATGTTTCGACAGAACACCGCCCTTGAGGACAGCTTAACTTAGGTTCCGATTCACAGCTTCTAATTCACCGGATGATAAAGGATGATTCCACTGATTGTTTCTCCATTTTCAAGACTTTTTAAGTAAACAATGTATAAACTAGCCACAGACTTGAAGAAATCTTCAACTACACCTTTGGTCTCTACAGCCAGAAGAGAGCCTCTATAGTCAGTACCATTCTTACAAACAGTCACTCTAAACGGACACACAACGTGGCTCAGGTCCAGGTCTAGGTTTAAGTTTCTGATGGATCCTGACAGAAAACAACTTGTTTGATTCAGACTAAAGTATTCAGTGTTTAAGCCTTTCTGTGAGTGTAGCTGCTGTGGAACAATGTCAGAGCTCCACTTTGTGGCAGCAGCAACACTCTGCAGGCAGAAATCAGCAGGTTCATGAAACTGGAAACTGGATGAAAACTGGAAGACTTCTCCTCTGAAAGGAGGAGGTTCAGTCAGACACTGACCCTGAAAACATGCAGCTTTGAAACTGACTAATTTTGACCAGAACTAAATAAAATTAATTTTAAATGTGCTATGATCAAAATGCAGTAGTTTGTACTTGAATGTAGGAAATTTACTTGTATTTAACGGTTTACATATGAATCATGCAGCCAGCAGAGATTCACTGCTTAATACTCAAATCAAAGCTTCGACTTTTACCTTTTAATATTGACATACAACTTACTTTCCATCAGGTCCACGCCTTCGTTTAAAGTCTTTCAAATGCTCATTTGATTGGTCACTCATCAAGGACACACTGCTGGATTCAGCTCCAGGACCTGGGTCAGGTTCTAGTCTCTGATGGATCCTAACAGACAAGCAGATATTTTATTAAAGCTCAGCGTTCAGCAAATATTTCCTGATGAAAACACATCATCAGAAAATCTGCTGAAGTTTAAAAGAGATGTTTTCAGGGGAGCTGTCAAAGAGACCAGATGGCTCCAGAAAGTGGTCCAAATCTGGCTCGGCCTGCTGCTGGAAAATTGATTTATTACATATTGATTTACATGCTGGAAATCTGGATCTTGCGATCCTGAAAAACGGGATTTCAGATCAGAGTGATCCAATCCTATTTTGCTTTGAAGAACCGGGATAAAAGTTAGCCGGATTATGTGATCCACTGTCCCGAAAAATGGGGTTCCTAGATCTGGATAGCTTTTATCCGGATTAAATTTTTTGAATAACCGGTCCCATGTTCCCTCCAACATGAAAACTAACAGGGTTTCTGTGCTGGAGCCAAACTTCACCCTGATGTTCACAATGGGACTGAAACATAAGAACAGTTCAGCTGAGGCCAACATGATCTGGAAATACTGTTTTTCCTCTTTGGCTGGCATCAGAACCAGTTTGAAGTCGGTCCAGAAGAAGTTTTATGGACTTGCTGTGTTTCTTCTCAACTGGGCAAAATGTGGCAGTGGTAGAACGGTGTAAAGCTTGAAGCTGGCCACAAGAAAAATAAAGTTTGAAAAATCTACTAAGCTTCATCTTGAGGCAGATTGTTTCAAATGAGATGAAATTCTGATTGGCTGGTAACTACAGGAATCTACCAGCCACACTGGCTAGTGATAAAAAAAGAGAGTAAGTTCTCAGAAACCTGGTTACAACATTAACACACAGCTCACCTCTTTACTGCTGAACGTTGGTCTGATTTGAAATCAATGGGGAAATGCTTTGACGCATCACTCTTAAGGGACACACAGCTGGGTTCGGGTTCAGGTTCAGGTTCAGATTCCGATCCGGGTCCAGGTCCAAGTCCAGGGCCAGGTCCAGGTCCAACACCAAGACCAGGTTGATTCCTGTGAACACAGATGTTTGGCAATGTCAGTAATGAACTCTGACAAAAGAGATTTGGACAATAAAAGATGTTATTCTCACCTCTGAGCTTTGCTCTGGCTCTCATGAGGGACTCCCTCCTCTCTGTCCTCATACTGATCCATGCCGCTAAAGGAATGATGTGATGGTGGTGGGGGGGACACACATTTAGCTGTGTTGTTCTTTTCACAGAAGCCCAATCTTTGCAAGCTTTACCTTGTTGTAAATGGGAGAAATAATTAGCCAAGGCAATGCAAGGTAAGGCAAATTTATTTGTATTCAAAGTGCTTTACATAAAATATTACAGCATGGTGCTGAAAGCAATACAAGTGCATTAACAACAAAGATTAAAAGAAATAAAATTATTAAATAAAATCTGAAAGAAAAGGCTTAAATAAAATAGAAAATTGCAAGAAATAAAGTTCCAGTGTGGGGAAAAGACAATATTAAAACATGATCAAGTTTTTAAGATTCCAGCTTAAAAGAACCAGATGCAGAACTGAACTTCTAAATAAAAACTATTGAAATGCAGCAGAGAACAGGTGGGTCTTTAACCTGGATTTAAATAAACTGAGTGTTTCAGCTCATCTGAGGATTTCCAGTTTATTCCAGGTATGTGGATCATAGAACCTGAATGCAGCTTCTCCATGTCTCCATTAACCAAACATTTCCTTGCTTTTTGTGATAAGTTTGTTCTTACCCAGGTGACAGGTGAAGATGCATTTTTCTCGAGTCTTATATTTAAAGTGTCTTTCTCTACAAACGCTATATTGGGCAGGGGTGGAAAACTTAGGTGTTCTAACATTTCATCCTACCTTTCATCCCATGCCTTGCACATGCGCATAACACGGAAACTTCATAGCTAGTCAGACAGATACATATATCAACGCAACCCTCAACTTCGTGTTTGAACCTAATTCTTGTTGTGATATTTCTGTCAGCTGTAGCTTTTGCATACGTTAATGGGGCAATTTATACTGTTGAGACATCCTTTATTAATTTAATCGAAGTTAGATATTTTAATGCCCTTGACTTTGTTAGAATATTATTAATCCAAACAAATGTGGGTTAATGAACTTCAAACCAACTGGCTTAACTAAATTTGATCGCACAAAACTGAATTATATGAAAAATGCAAGCGCGATTCTGCTCTGATAAGGTAGCTCGACAAATAAACTTATTGTAGGCCTATTCAACCTGCTGTTGCACGTTTTGACAAGGTAACATGTGTCGACAGAACACCGCCCTTGAGGATAGCTTCCGATTCGTCGGAATCGGATGATAAAGGATGATTCCACTGAAATTGTAGCCACCTAGACCACATTAGACCAGGTCCTGATAAACACAAACACGTAGACTCTTCACACTTGAACTGAAGTGTATCTAGATTCATTAAAACACAGTTTCTGAAACCTTCATTCTATTTGAGAAAATGCAAATTAGGCTCATCTTATGACTTTTTATTTTTTTTTATTTTTTTATTTTTTATCAGAACCTGGTCTAATGTGGTCTAGGTTGCTACCATAGACTATAAAAGAATTGCTACAAATGTTCCTTAGAATCTTAAGCTGTGCATCGAAAGATAACTTCAGCGTCGTGTAACGTGGAGAATGTTTGTCTCAATTGTACAGTCCTGGTTTTGGTTCTGAGTTTGTTACCTTAACTTCCGCCGGAACTGACCTGCTTACAGCTGACACTAAAGGGACAAGCATTAAATACCACTTAAATTACCTTTAGATGGAGGCTTTTTCACGAAGATGTTCAACAGTCCCTGCTGAATTAACAGGAAGTGAAAGTGATGCGTTTGGGACCAAGTCGGAAATCCGACATTTCACAAACGTATTTTTTCCTTGCTTTATTGAAATTGCTTGGTGTTGTAAGATACATAAATGAACAACACATGAACAAGTAACATATGCCAGGGAATCAGATAGTAAGGATTGTAAGTTATTTCTAATAAATGTTATAAAAGAAACAGTTCAGGGGTTTTGCAGCTTTCTGGTTTTCAGAATGCTGATTTGTCAAAGTATTGCTTGAGCTCCTTGTCAAAAATGAAAAATAAGAGTTTCTGAGTCAAGAATTTAGGTTTATGAATATGAAATTTTGCAAGTCACAGAATAAAAATGATGATATAGCTAATACTGATCTGATTTGGCATGGGTAGGAAAATGAAACACATAAATAAAAGGAGAGAAATGAAAGTAATATTTTGGGGGGAATAATACAGGCATCTTTCCAGAAAACACAGGAGAAATGACAGGACCAGAATAAATTACACACATCTTCTAAAGACTGTTTACAAAATGGTGCACTCTAATCCAGGATTAGGTGAGTTTACTATAAATTTGCGTGGAAACCCTGTTGCCTTAAAACACTTTAGTTTTTAGTTAGTTTTTCATGTCAAGTTGTATCTAGGCAATGATTAGACTTTACTCAAACCTATTAGTTCACCTAACTAATTTTAATCATACCCCCTATTAGTTTGAACTATCTTGAATCAGACTTTTGTAAATTGCTTATGTAAGGGGAAGAGCCCCGCCCCCCATTATATTTGGTTGTTATATAATTGTAATTGGAATCCATTTTTATTTTTCAAAAACTGTATTTCCATTCCCATAAGACATAGCACTGACAGTACTGCACACACAACAGTACTGCACTACACACAAACAGTACTGCACTACACACAAACAATACTGCACTACACACATAACAAACACTCACACACACTGAGGGAGTCCTGAGGGGGTCCTGCTGCCTGGCAGCAGTGGGACCCATCACCATCTCATGGCTCCTTCCAGTTTTTAATTGCATTATAAATAGCCTATACTCATGCACACACAACTCAGGCTGGGGGGCAGGGGTGCGGGGGTCTTCCTACGCCCTCGTGTCCCGGGATGCACTCGGGGCTGCGGGGGTTGGAGGCTCGGTACCTGCCTGGTGAATGGGTAAGGGTTGGGGTAAAGAGGGTTTTTTTTTTTTATTTTTGGGAAGGGGGGGGGCTGCGGACATGTTCTTGTCCCTGGGGTGCCTAGCCTTGGTGTTGGGTTGGCGTGGCCCACGGTGGTTTTGCCTGGGGCGGCCGGGCCCTGTCGGGTTCCTGGGTGGGGCTTTGCTGGGGGAAAGGGTGGCCCTGGGACCTGTGGGGCGCCTGCCCTCCGTGGGGCCGGCGCCGCAGCGCCTGGCGCCCGCTGGGCCTGGCACCCGCTGGGCCTGCTCGCCATCACCTTGGGCATATATGTATGTATGTATGTACTGCTCTGAATGCAGCTGGGAGCTGCTGTTGCGTGAAGCCTCTTCTGAGTGCTTTTGGACGGTGAAGGGGTCTCTGCAGCATCCATTCCTCATTGAGAAGAATGAACTACGTTCATTCACTTCAGTCTACAAATGAAGAAAAAGTCGCTAGTCACCTTTTTGACAAAACAAAAAAGTGCTAGAGAGGTCTGAAAACTTGCTAAATATAGCGACGAGGTCGCTAAGTTGGCAACACTCACATACCGTGTTTCAAAATTTCAGATTGTTGACATTTTAAGTGTTCAAGTAAAGTCCTCACTGAAGAAAATAATTGAAATATTTTAGGTAGTTTCTAGTAAATTGTGAACAGTGAGAAAAAACTTTTAAGTGTCTCGTCCATAATGCTGCCATTGGGTTTGAACACTTAAAAGAAAAATAATCATAAACTTGTCACATTATAGAGATTAAGAGCAACTAAACCAATATCCTGCTTTTGAAATATTTATATTATTTTATTTAATTTTGCTTTATACTGGGCTCTTCTCATATCTACAACATAATATCTGAAATTCTGTGCATAGTATTAAAGGAAACAGTGGATCTGTTAGCATGACGGCTGGGGACACCTTTGGTTTCAGCCACGGCTCCATTGTTTACACCAGGGACCAGCTGTTAGCTCTGAGCGGCACTGCTCTTCTCTACGCGGAGAAGCCGGAGATTCCCGCGGAGATACAGAGAAAAAGAAGAGGCTGCAGAGCAGGAAGAAAGCTTCAGGAGAGGAAACGGAGGTACAGGCCATATTTACCCTCCGTGATTATGGGAAACGTTCGTTCCCTCTCCAACAAGACCAATGAGCTCACGGCGCTGACCCGGCTACAGTGGGAGTTCAGGGAATGTAGCCTCATGTGTTTAATGGAGACATGGCTGAATGGACATATTCCGGACTCTGTGGTTTCCCTGGATGGATTCAAACTTTCGCGCGCGGATAGGGGTGCGGCGGAGAGTGGTAAGAGGAAAGGCGGGGGACTCGCGGTGTATGTCAACGAGAGATGGTGCAACCCGGCGCACATCTGTGTAAAGGAACAATGCTGCACCAGGGACATTGAGTTACTCGCTGAGGGCATGCGGCCGTATTACCTCCTGAGGGAGTTTTCACACATTATACTGTTTAATGTGAACATCCCTCCCTCGGCCGATGCAGCAGCTGCTTGTGAGCTGCTCCACAGCGCAGTGACTCGAATGCAGACTCGCCACCCGCAGTCCCTCCTGTTCATCAACGGGGATTTCAATCACACCTCGCCCTCTGCCACTCGACCTACTTTCGTCCAGTACATGAAATGCCACACCAGGGAGAACAAGACTCTGGACCTACTGTATGCTAATGTGAAGGACGCATACACCTCCGCCCCCCTCCCCCCGCTTGGACGCTCTGATCACAACCTCGTACATCTGCTCCCTGAATACACACCCAGGGTGAGAAGACAGCTGGCAAAGAAGCAGTCTGTGAAAGTGTGGACCGATGAGGCCAATGAGAGACTGAGAGACTGTTTCCAATCCACAGACTGGGAGACACTCTGCAGCTCTCATGTAGAGCAGCGGTCCCCAACCCCCGGGCCACGGACCGGTACCGGTCCGTGGGTCATTTGGTACCGGGCCGCACAGAAAGAATAAATAGCTTACATTACTTCCGTTTTATTTATTTCGGAATCTGAAAGATGTTTTATTTTGAAAAATTGTCCAATTCTCCATTACATCCGTCGACGTGACTCTTGACGCAGGCCAAGGCGCTTCTCGGTCACGTGATATGTTACCGCTAAAATTAAACCCAGGAGCTAGCAAAATGAGTAAAAAACAAGCTCAGGGCTCCCACTGATTCAGCACTGTGGTGAGTCGGATTTGTCATGCACTTTGTATTTGCGGTGTATCTTATTTTGAAGGGACGTTTAAACGTTACCATAGCGACCAGAGAGCGTTGCGGGCAGAGAGGACGTTGCTCATGTCTTGATTCGCGTTTATTGTTATATTTAGAAAATACCACAGTTTTCATGCAGGTCATATCATATTATTTTGTTGTATTTATCCGCCACACTTTAAAGGCCGGTCCCTGAAAATATTGTCTGACATTTAACCGGTCCGTGAGGTAAGAAAGGTTGGGGACCGCTGATGTAGAGGACATTGATGGCCTGACCCACTGCATCACAGACTACATCAACTTCTGTGTGGATAACACTGTGCCAACCCGGAGGGTGCGGTGTTTCTCCAATAACAAACCCTGGGTGACCCCTGAGCTTAAAGTCCTACTGAACCAGAAGAAGAGGGCTTTCATTTCAGGGGACAGAGAGGAGCAGAGTAGAGTTCAGCATGAACTCCAGTACAAGATCAGGCGAGCCAAGGACAGCTACAGGAAGAAGCTGGAGGAGCGGCTGGAGCAGAATAACACGCGGGACGTGTAGAGAGGGCTGAAGGAGATCTCTGGATTTGGACAGAGTGGTGCCAGAGGGACAGCTGATGGAGACCAGCGCTGGGCCAATGATTTAAATCAGTTTTTTAACAGATTTGATTCTAACCCCACTCTCTCTGCCCCCCCTCCCTCCTCTTCACACATCCCCAGTCCAGCGTCTACCATCCCCTTCCCCCGACCACCTTCATCTTCACCTTCACTTTCACCTAGAGAACTGAGGCGGCTGAAGAACAGGAAAGCTGCAGGACCAGATGGCATCAGCCCCAGGCTGCTCAGGACCTGTGCAGACCAGCTCTGTGAGGTTCTCAGGTACATCTTTAACCTCAGATATCATAATTCGCCAAAGATCTGAACCATTACAGACCCATCGCCTTGACCTCCCACCTGATGAAGACCATGGAGAGGCTCATCCTCGGCCACCTCCGCTCCGTGGTGTGTACTGCGATGGACCCACTGCAGTTTGCCTACAGGCCAAACATCAGGGTGGATGATACTGTCATCTACCTACTGCACAGGGCGCTGGCTCACCTGGAGACCGCTGGGAGCGTCGTGAGAGTCATGTTTTTTGACTTCTCCAGTGCGTTTAACACCGTCCAGCCGGCACTGCTGCGGGGGAAGCTTGATGGAGCTGGAGTGGATGGAAAGTTAGCTGCGTGGACCATCGACAACCTTACCAACCGGCCACAGTACGTGTGTCTGCAAAACTGTGTGTCTGAGGTGGGTGTCTGCAGCACGGGGGCCCCTCAGGGAACAGTGCTCTCACCGTTCCTCTTCACCCTTTACACCTCGGACTTCACTTACAACACCAGCAGCTGTCACTCTCTCTGTCTCTGTCTGTCTCTCACAGACACACACATAGGGATTTGGGAGGCGTGTACGCCATGCAGGGTAGAGTGGAGGGGGCCATTCAGTGGTCTCCTCGGATGCACCCCGTGGCAACTCACCTCTCAGTTTTAATTGCACTTAAATGGTGGGTGGGTTATGTGTGATGTGACTGTGTGATAGTGAGTGCTTGTGGGTACAGCACAGGGGAGGGTGTGAGTGTGGGGTTATCTGGGGTGCAGATTAGAGTAGGTGGAGGGTGGGGGGAGGGGGTCGATGGCGCCCTGGTTTCCCGGGGTGTGCGGCTGGAACATCGGGGTGTGTGCTGGCCTACGCCAGGTGGTTGTCTGGGGGGGCCTAGTCCTTCAAGGCATGGTGCGTGCCCTCTGCCTTATGGGGGGTGGGGTGGTCATCTCTGGGCTCCTAGGGCCCTGGGCCCTTCGCTTGGGCTGCCCAGGGTGGCAAGCCGGCGGCTGCCGATCTTGGCCCACTGGGACATATGTCCCAAGACTGTGGGGGGCTCTTGCTGGGGCTCTCCTCTGCCACCCTTTGGGTGGGGCCAGAGTCATCATCGTGGTGGGGTAGCTTGGGTTGGTGCTCCGGGGCTGCTGCTAAGGGCCCAGGTCTCTGGGCTGCCCCGGTCTGCCTCTGACCTCCGTAGAGGCGTGGTCGCATTTGCATGATCTCACTCACCACTCTTCATCACTGATCACTCCTTATTCCTCATGCTCTGCATGCTGACACAGTCACTGAGTTGTCCAGTGGGTTTATATACTAAGAGATAATTTTTCTTTTTATTTTTCCTTTGAGATAGTATCTGGTCGCTGTTATGCTACTTTCATGATATGTCTTTTTGATTTGGTTATTATTTAAAAACTCTTGATTAGCAGCCGTTTTTTAATTTTTTATTTTTGTAAAAGTTGTAAGAAATTTTCTGGTGTGTTCATGTACAGGTGTAACAGTTTGTTGTCTGGTGATGGTGTGGATTGAAGTGTTGTTTCCTTCTGTCTGTGATGTTTTTGTCTCCTTTCTTCTTTCCCTTTTGCATCTTTTTGCTATTTTCCATCTTTTTCTGTCCCCTCCGGTCAGGTCCAGCAAGATTACATAGATTCCGTGATTCAAAGTAAATAAATGAATAAATGAATCAGATTATCAAGAGGAGCCTTACCCATAGGCCTCCCCTTGGCAGAGCAAATTTGTTCAGCACAATACAGCAACTAGATATCAAAGGGAAATAATAATAATAATAATAATAATAATAATAATAATAATAATAACTTAATAGTTAGCACAGGTTCACACTGAACTGCAAGACAAGGTACTGTCCCAAACTTTTCCTTTCAATAAAAAGAGTTATAAATGTTAAAATAACAAATAAAACACAATACATCATTTGGAAAACTAACAGATTTAAATAAAAAAAATGTGATTAATTCATTAAATTCTTTAGTTCTTCAAACTTTATATTTTTAAAATAAAAATTTTTACTTTTTTTTAAACAAAAAAAATAACAGTTTGGTAAATTTTGAGACAAAAAGACAAATTTATCATCTGAAAAAATCAATATTCAATAAAAAAACAATCAATATAAATAGTAAAATAATAAATCTTTATTTTTATAGCACTTTTAGAAAACAAGGTTTACAAAGTGCAAAGTAAGGTAATAAAATCAACAATGAAAAGATACATGCACGAGTACATTTTAAAAATAAAGTCAATAAAAATGTTATAAAAAAGGCCAGTGGATAAAAATGTGACTTAAAAGATGAAACTGATGGTGCCAGCCTTATCTCCTCAGGCAGGTCGTTCCAGAGTCGAAGGGCTTGGACTGTAAAAGCTCGGTCACTTCTGGTCTTGAGTTTGGACCCTGGCACAGCTAAAAGGGACCTGCCTGAGGATCTAAGGCTGTGGGAAGGTCATAGTGTGTCAGTAAATCTGTAATGTAGCCGGGAACCAGACCTAAACAAGCTTTAAAAGTAATCAGTAAAACTTTAAAATCGATTCTAAAACGTACAGGGAGCCTGTGCAGCAAGGCTAAATGTAATATGCTGTCTTCTGCTAAAAGCCTAGCTGCTGTGTTTTGAACAAGTTGGGAGCGAGAGAGGGATCTATTGTCAAGACAGGAGAGGAGGGAGTTGCAGTAGTAGAGTCTGGAGAAAATGAGTGCATTGATAACTTTTTCTAAATAAATAATCATGTTAGACCAAATAAAGACGGAATAGCCCAAGTAAACAAAAATGCTCTGAGTATTGTAACACGGTATACTAATATTCAATGAGAATCTTTTACTGGAAATGGACAAAAAAACAACATCTGCATTCTCAAGGTATAACAACTTAAATCTTTGAAGGACTGAAAGAAGAAGTTTCCACGAAATCATTTAGAAGAGTTTACAAGAGACAGTGACTGAATATATGTGGAAGGGGCAGAAATGTACAAACTGACATGTCAGTTCATCTGTACGAGTTTCACTAACAGGATGAAACCCTTTATCCTCAACACACAAACACCGAGGAACCATATGACCTAAACCAAAACCCCAGTCCAGGAAGCAGAGGATGGGTGAATGTGGTGTTGAAGGTGTAGAGGTGGATCAGGGCATCAGAGGAAACTCTGTAGAAGGACAGAGTTCCAGCAGGACAGTCCACATACACAGCGACTCTGTTAGAGACAGAGGAAGAGGAGGAAGACGAGGAGGAAGAGATGTGTGTTTTTCTGTAATTGTGGCAGACAGCATAACCTTCATCATCAGAGCAAACCAGATTCCAGGACTGATCATTGTGACCAAACAAACAGCCTCTGGTTTTTCCTCTTCTTCTGATTCCTCTGTAAGTCACTGAGATATAAACGTTTCCTCTCCACTCCACCTCCCAGTAACAGCGACCTGTCAGAAGATTTTCACACAGCAGCTGAGGCCTTTCATCAAATCTGTCTGGATGCTCAGGATACGAGTGAAGCTTCTCCTCATATGTCACCATCCTGTTGTTGTCAGACAGTTTGAGGTTTTTGTTCACTGTGTTTGTGTCGATGGTGAGTGGACAGGAATCTGATTGGGAGAACAAAAACAATCCAGCTGTAGTTATTGATCTGTTGACATTTTATGCTGACTGATGAATGAGTCATGTGACAGAATGAAGATGGTTGAATGTCATAAATCCAGTGAAAACACACTTACACTTCCTCAAACCTGGTCTCAGCCATTGTTCTCCAGCAGGCTCCACCCTGAAAGGAGGAGAAGAATCAGAGCAGCATCATCTCTGAAAAAATCTGGTCATACATCCGACTGAAGGGAGCATCTCCGAACAAGAAGAAGCAGAATCAGAAAGCTGTTTGATTGACACTGAGACCAGTGAAGCTACTTTGTGGAAAAATTTCTTCTTTCAGCTATTTTCGCCTTTTGATCTCTGGAGAGATGAAGAGCACTGTGGAAAAAACGGACCTAACCAAGAGTTGCAATCTTCTATCCGCCCTAACGTCTTACTGTTCTCCTCATGAAAATATGCTCTGCAGAGCAGATTTGCTCTGATGACTTCATTTCAATGCACATTAAGCTGTGAAAGCTTTGAAAGCTACATGTATGCAGATGATACAGGTATATGTGTCTGCAAAAAAGCTCTGAGATTGCGGAAGAAATACAAGAGATTAGAAGAAAGGTCTGCTGTGTCATATTAAGGCAAGGGAAAATCATTTAACTGAAAAGATAGTCTTAGCCATTTAAAGCTGTGAAATTAACTGAACTTTGAACAAGTTTATAAAAAGCATGAACTTGAACAACACTGTAAGCTGGAAAGTGATCAATGCGCCAGCTACATAATAGCATGATGTCATAGTGGCATGAGCCTTCCTTGAATAATGACAAAGAATGCAAAACAAAAACAAAGGACAAAAATGGCAGACATATATTTATATTGCCAAGTTGCACAGGAAGTAATGATTAGTTCAACCAATCAATGGGTTGCAGTGTGTCAATTCCATTTCTGAGGCTTGATTGGTAAGACTGACTTCAATAGAAGGGTTTAAAAAAAAAAAAAACACTTAGGACAAGTAGGATCGTGTATTCAGGCTCCCTTCCCTCTTTTTGCTTGTGGAAATAACAACAGCAGCAACAGTTTAAAGGAAACATGACTTTAGATCATACACACATGCACATACCAATAGCCCTGTACACATGCAAGTACACACAAATGCACAGAAACCCTATATACTACTATAGCACACCCCTCAAACTGTATTTCTCTTTTATTTTCCCTCTACCTGCCTAAATAATTTCTGCTGCTTACATTTTATTGTAAATACTGATCTTACTGTATGATTTTTAATGTCAGTATTTCTAATCCAGTGCTGTTTTAAAAAGTTCTAGTACTTCCAGATTGTGAGGAAGAAAGTGATGTTTTAAGGGAAAAAGAAGAGATTTGATGATGCTGGAGAAGGACGTATAGTTTATGGTCTATGGTGGAATCGACTTTTGACACAACAAATACACTGAATGGAGGTTTGTGTGTGTAAATGTTTTTAGAGTCATAAAATAATTTCTATATTGATTAATGGTTTAACTCATTAATGCCCACATCTAATAAAAATTGTTGCAGTAAAAGAGAACAGCAGCGGGCTTCCGGTGACGCCATGTTTTGAACAAGACGCAACTTTCACTGGCTCCCGTTAACTTTGTGACAATTAGGCTACATTTCCGCAAAATTAACGATTTCCCTACAAGACAAGTGGAGGCTAAACATGACTTCAAGGAGAAACACCGCAACAAAACAGTCTGCACCTGCCTGTGACGCCCTTCGGGGCCGGCGGGGGACGGGGGCGCCCTAAGCCACTGGCGGGTCGTCTTCCAGGGGGGAGGCTTACTCCCCTCTGGACCTACATCTCCTGACCCCTCCCCTCCCCCACTCTTCACTACATACACAGGTAGGGCTGTGGGAGGTGTGCTTGTTGCGCTGGGCGGGGCGGGGGGGTCATCATAGTGGCCCTGTTGCTTCGCCGAGCGGCAGCATGCCTCCCAGCTTTTAATTCCACTTAGTCACTGAGCACAAATAACATTTGCAACATACAAACACGTTTTGGGGGGTGGAACATGCGAGGTCAGGTGGGTGGGACTGCTCAGGTGGCCCCACCCCCTCCTCAATGCAGTTACTGCCCCCCAATTTTAACCCTCTTTTTTTAATTGCAAACAGGACATAATATATTCCATCACTAGTGGGGGAGGGAGGGGGGATGGGGTCTTCAAGCGCCCCTGTCTCCATGGATGGCCCGGGGGCGGGGCGGGCCGGGTGGCCTGTCGCGTTGGCCCGGGGCGTAGGCGGGCTGTCCCGGGGGGTTTTTGGCTGCTGGCCCTGGGGGGAAGGTGCTGTTTTGGGAGTGGGGAGTGGGGGGCGGGGGCGGGGTGGGGGGTTGGGGGCCTGGCTCGTGTCTCCTCGCCTCCTGGCTGGGGCTGTCCCCCCGTGGCGTGGGGTGGCGGGAGGATGGTGGTGGGGGGATGGTGTTTGTGTGTGTTGGGGGGGGGGGGGGGGGGGGGGGGGGGGGGGGGGGGGGGGTGGGTGGGAGAGTGGTGTGGGTGTGGGGGGATGGGTGGTGGAGGGATGGTGTGTGGGAGGGTGGGGTGTGTGGAGGTGGATGCGTGGTGTGTGGGAGGGGGGGTGGTGTGGGTGTGGGAGGATGAATGGTGGAGGGATGATGTATGTGTGGGAGGATGGGGTATGTGTGGGAGAATGTATGGTGCAGGGATGGGGGAAGTGTGTGGGAGGATGGATGGTGGAAGGATGGTGTGTGTGCGGGAGGATGGATGGTGTATGGGAGGGAGGATGGTGTGTGTGTGGGGGAGTGGTGTATGTTTGGGAGAGTGGGTGATGGAGGGGTGGTGTGTGTGTGTGGGAGGATGGGGTACGTGAAGGTGGATGTTTGGTGTAGGAGAATGATGTATGTGTGGGAGGATGGGTAGTGGAAGGAAGGTGTGTGTGTGTGTGTATGGGAGGTGTGAAGGTGGATGAATGGTGTGTGAGAGGGAGGATGGTGTATGTGTGGGAGGATGAGTGGTGGAGGGATGATGTGTGTGTGGGAGGATGGGATAGGTGTGGGAGAGTATATGGTGGAAGGATGGTGAGTGTGTGGGAGGAAGGATGGTGTGTGTGCGGAAGGATGGATGGTGGAAGGATGGTGTGTGGGTGTAGGAGGACAGAGTATGTGAGGGTTGAATGGTGTATGCGTGGGAGGATAAATGGAGGAGTGGAAGGAGAGTGTGTGTGTTTGTGTGTGTGTGTGTGTTGGTCTGGGGGGGGGCAGGACTGGTTCTCGGGGTGTGCGGCTGGGCGCTGGGGTGTGGGGCTGGCCTCTGGTGGTGGCCGTCTGGGCGGGCCGGGTCCCCCCGGGTGGCGTGCTGGCCCTCGGCCTGTGGGGGTGGGGGGTGTCCCTGCGCTCCTGGGCCCGGGCCCTCTGCCCCGTCTGTCCCGGGCGGCCGGTGCCCGGGGGGGTCGGGGACTGCTGGCCTCGGCCCGCCGGGGCCGGTGCCCTGTGTCCGCGGGGCGGCTCCTGCTGGGGTCTCCTGCTGCTGCCTTCCTGGGCGGGCGAGTGGTCGTCTCTGTGGACCGGTCGGGATCTGTTGCCTGCGGGGGGGCTGGTGGCCTGGGTCTCGGGACCGCTGGCCTGACTCTGGCCTCTGTTCAAGTGAGGTGGCATCTGCATGATCACTCTGCATGGTCACTCCTTCCTGAACGTCTCCACACAGTCTTTGCGTCGCCGTGTGGCCGAGTTCTCCAACACATCCACACAGGTTTCTCTGCGCGTGTTCTTGAATACAGCAGTTTCACTTATATCTATTATCATATTTTGTTTCTTTTTTTAATTATTTCTGTTCTTATTATTAGGCCCGAGCACCGAAGGCGGTGCGAAGGCCTATTGTAATTGCTCCGTTTCTTCCTTATTCTTCTTCTTCTTCTTCTTCTTCTTCTTCTTCTTAAACATTGGAGGCATTTTTGGGGACCTGAACATGCACGAAAACGCGCCTATTTTTGTGTACCCCCCCAAAGGAATGTGAAAAATTTGATATTTTGGGGTGCTCGGGACTGTTCGGGCAAAATTGAATGAGAGCGCCACCTATTTATGATGCCCCGCCACTGCACGTCATCAATCTTTATGAAAATCGCTACATGTATTCCAAATGTTTGGGCGAACAAAAAATCCTCTTGGAGTAAAAGCCTAAAACCAACAGGAAGTCGGCCATTTTGGGTCAAAGTCGCCATTTTGGCGTTTTACTGACATTTTCAAAATCTATCTCCTCCTAGAGATTTTATCGTACCGCTACCAAAATAGCTCAGGATGTTCAGAAGGCATGTGTCTTTAAAAGTTATTGAAAGTTTTCTAATAGGAGAAAGGGCATGGAGGGGGTGGGGCCTCAAAGTTTGATGTCTCGCTGTAAAGAACGAAAGTGATATAACTTCCACATAAAACATTGTATCTGAACCAAAATGGCCATGTATGATGCCAGTCCCATCCTGAACACAGCTACATGTCAATTTTTAGGTTATAAATTGGCCACGCCCCCTGCTGACAGGAAGTCATGGTTTTTACTCGAAGACCCACTTATCTCACGTTTTGCACACAACCATGTCCAAACTGGGTCAGACAGCAGAAAACAAGTTGGTGATGATATCCAGTGAAAACTGTTGCTCTACGCTGCAGGGCGAGACCGTGGCGCCATGGCGAACTTCGATAAGACGCCATGACATCATAAATCACTATAAATCCCTCAATTCTGATCCAATCCCCATCAGACTTGCAGGGATTAATCAGGGTCCGGCCCTGAACAGATTCATATCACCAATTCTGGTCTAGCCCTAAGCCCCGCCCACTTCCAACAGGAAGTGCTTTTGTTCAGACGCCGGGGTCCATCCCCTCAGGAATGAAACTTACACACTTGAAAGTGCTTCACAACAGGTCAAACACTTTCATGATACTACAATAAAAATCTCAAGTTTCTTCGCCAAACGTAACTATGGCGAATAGCGGTCCGACGCCATCAAACAGGAAGTACTTGTAACTGACCCATTGTACTGCTAATCTACACCAAACCTGGCAGGGAGGAGCGCGGACCAGCCGAGAACTCAGCCACATTGACATATGTTGGAAAAATTGCAATATGGCTCTATAGCGCCACCTACAAATATTTAATTGATCATATCTGCCCACTACATTGACTGATATGGCTGAAATCCAGTATATTGATAGAACTTGGAAGGATGTACAAAAAAGCCTCTTGGACCTATATGATAACTTCAACAGGAAGTCAGCCATTTTGAAAAAAGTGTCATTTTTGGGGTCATTTTTGCATGTTTCTTTGCCTTGCATTTGAACGAACTCCTCCTACAGATTTTATCGTATTTACCTCAAACTCAGTCTGAACACTCCAGAGGCATGCGTGGTCAAAAGTTATTGAAAATTTTCTAATAGGAGGTGGCGTTCAGCGGCGGGGCCTCATCAAGTTTTGATGTTTCGCCAACAAGCACGGAATCTATTATTTCTGCAATACAACACTCATTCTGTACCAAACTGCATATATTTCTCTTCACTTCCATGCCGACCACATCTACAAGTCCTGATGTTGTCATCTGGACATTGCTCAACGCTGCATGGCGAGACCGTGGCGCCATGACAAGGTTGGATAAAACGCCATGACATCATTATTGAGTATAAATCCCTCAATTTTCATCCAATCAGCATCACACTTGCACTGATTAATCAGAGTCTGCTTCTTAACAGATATATGTAATTACTTCTGGTCTTGGCCTAAGCCCCGCCCACTTGAAACAGGAAGTGCCTTTTTCCTGCAGCAGGGTCCCTCTCGTCAGGGATTAACCTCACACACTCTACAGTGCTTCAGATCAGGTCAAACCCTTTCATGATATAAGAGAAAAAAAACCTCAAGTTCCTTCCTCAAGCAAAACACAGCAAATGGCGTCCACCGCCATGAAACAGGAAGTACTTGTAACTGACCCAATGTACTCCTGATCTCGACCAAACTTGGCAGGGAGGACAGTGGTCAGGCCTGGAACTGATTCAAATACACATATGCTGGTAATATGGCTCTATAGCGCCCCCTATCAATATTTAGTCTATCAGCTCCACCCACTGCTTTGAACGACATAGTAAAATGTGGCATATTTATATAACATGCCAGGACAAACAAAAAAGCCAGTTCATGTCCTGATGTTCTCAACACCATAGCCCTGGGAAAAGGAAGTCCCACCATTTTAACCCTTTATCCTCTGTATAACTAATTCTAACTCATTAATATCATCCTTCATGAACTCATGGTTGAAAATATGACTGACTTCTTACAGCATCATGATTAAAATGGCTTCCTGTGATGTTTAAATCATTCGCCATTATACAGGAAGTGGCACTAACCCTGCTGTCAGTTGACCAATTGAGCTAATATTTTCCTGTTCTCATTAGAGTTCCAATCTGAACATGGTTGTACATTAAAAGAACTTTACCACCACCTAGTGGCCACGTGGAATTTTCCTCTTGATGAAATCATGCTCCAGATTGTGGGAATTCAACACAGTTTGTAAGAAACAAGGTCATGAATGCTTCAGATGTCATCACTGGACAGGCTGACGTGCAAGTTGATCTTCTGATGAGGAAAATCACCTCTTGATGGAGATAAACTCTGGAAGAATGGGTATATGGCTGTGGGCAAGAGAGGCTGTGTTGCTGGAGGGAGGCTCTTGGCCGATGGGGCGGTGCAATAGGCCGAAGCGGCGCCAGAGGTGCGAGGGCCTCCAACGCTGCTTGCAGCTTTAATTAGGCCTGAGCACCGAAGGCGGTGCGAAGGCCTGTTGTAATTGCTCCGTTTTTTCCTTATTCTTATTATTATTCTTCTCAAAAGTAAATCGCATGGTAGGGGACCTGAACATGCGCGGAAACGCGCCTAGTTTTGCGTACCCCCCCAAAGGAATGCGGAAATTTACGTTTTGTCGTGTGTTCGGGACTGTTTGTGCAAAATTGAACGAGAGCGCCACCTATTTATGTTGCCCCGCCACTGCACATCATCAATCTTCATGAAATTCACTACACATTTTCTAAATGCATGGGCGAACAAAAAATCCTCTTGGAGTAAAGCCCTAAAACAAACAGGAAGTCGGCCATTTTGGGTCAAAGTCGCCATTTTGGCGTTTTGCTGACATATTCAAAATCTATCTCCTCCTAGAGATTTTATCGTATCGCGACCAAAATAGCTTAGGATGTTCAGAAGGCATGTGTCTTTAAAAGTTATTGAAAGTTTTCTAATAGGAGAAAGGGCATGGAGGGGGTGGGGCCTCAAAGTTTGACATCTCGCCGTGAAGAACGAAAGTGATATAACTTCCACATAAAACAATATATCTGAACTAAAATGGCCATGTATGATGCCAGTCCCATCCTGAACACATCTACATGTCAATATTTAGGTTATGAATTGGCCACGCCCCCTGGCGACAGGAAGTCATGGTTTTTACTCGGAGACCCACTTATCTCACGTTTTGGACACAACCAGGTCCAAACTAGGTCAGACAACAGAAAATAAGTTGGTGATGATATCCAGTGAAAACTGTTGCTCTACGCTGCAGGGCGATACCGTGGCGCCATGGCGAACTTCGAAAAGACGCCATGACATTATAAATCAGTATAAATCCCTCAATTCTGATCCAATCCCCATCAGACTTGCAGAGATTACTCAGGGTGTAGCCCTGAATAGATCTGTATGACCAATACCGGTCCAGCCCTAAGCCCCGCCCACTTCCAACAGGAAGTGCTTTTTTTCACACGCAGGGATCCATCTTCTCAGGAATGAAACTTACACACTCGAAAGTGCTTCACAACAGGTCAAACCCTTTCATGAAACCACAAGAAAAATCTCAAGCTGCTTCACCAAACGTAACCATGGCGAATAGTGGTCTGACGCCATCAAACAGGAAGTACTTGTGACTGACCCATTGTAATGTTGAGCTTCACCAAACTCACAACGAAAGAGTGTGGTCAGAAAAGGAACTCAGCCACATTAACATCTGCTGGAACAATTGCAATATGGCTCTATAGCGCCCCCTATAAATATTGCATTGATCATAACTGCCCATTACATTGACCGATATGGCTGAAATCCACAACATTGATAGAACTTGGAAGGATGTACAAAAAAGCCTCTTGGACCTATATGATAACTTCAACAGGAAGTCGGCCATTTTGTAAAAATTGTCATTTTGGTGGTCATTTTTGCATGTTTCTTTGCCTTGCATTTGAACGAACTCCTCCTACAGATTTTATCGTAATTACCTCAAACTAAGTCTGAACACTCCAGAGGCATGTGTGGGCAAAAGTTATTGAAAATTTTCTAATAGGAAGTGGCGTTCAGCGGCGGCGCCTCATCAAGTTTTGATGTTTCGCCATCAAGCATGTAATCCATTATTTCTGAAATACAACACTCATTCTGTAGCAAACTGCAAATGTTTCACTTCAGTTCCATGCCAACCACAACTACAAGTCCTGATGTTGTCATCTGGACATTGCTCAACGCTGCATGGCGAGACCGTGGCGCCAAGACAAAGTTGGATAAGGCGCCGTGACAACATTAATCTGTATAAATCCCTCAATTTTCATCCAATCAATATGACACTTACAGTAATTAATCAGGGTCTGCTCCTGAACAGATACATGTACCTACTTCTGGTCTTGGCCTAAGCCACGCCCCCTGGAAACAGGAAGTGCCTTTCTCAGACACCGGGGTCCAGCTCATCAGGGATTAACCTCAGACACTCTACAGTGCTTCAGATCAGGTCAAACCCTTTCATGACATTACAGAAAAAAAACCTCAAGTTCCGTTGTCAAGCAAAACCATGTTGAATGGCGTCCACCGCCATGAAACAGGAAGTACTTGTAACTGACCCAATGTACTCCTGATCTCCACCAAACTCAGCAGGGAGGACAGTGGTCAGGCCTGGAACTGATTCAAATAGACATATGCTGGTTATTTGTCTCTATATCGCCCCCTATGGTCATATTTTTCGCCATGAAACAGGAAGTCGCTCTAGCTCTGCTGTCAGTTGAACAAAGGAGGTGATATTTTCCTGTTGTCATTAGAGTTCCAACCTGAACATGGTTCAACATGAAAACGACTATAGCGCCACCTAGTGGCCACGTGGAATTTTCCTCTTGGTGAAATCATGCTCCGGTTTGTGGGAATTCAACATCGTTTGTATGAAACAAGGTCATGAATGCTTCAGATGTCATCACTGGACAAGCTGAGGTGCAAGCTGATCCTCTCATGACGAAAATCACCTCTCGATGGAGATAAACTCTGGAAGAATGGGTTTATGGCTGTGGGAAAGAGCGGCTGTGTTGCTGGAGGGAGGCTGTTGGCCGATGGGGCGGTGCAATAGGCCGAAGCGGCGCCAGAGGTGCGAGGGCCTCCAACGCTGCTTGCAGCTTTAATTATTATTACTCTTACTCTTATTATTATTATTGTTACTATTATCAACTAGTTGTGTAATGACCTACTGGCTAGGATGATCGTAGCTATATATGTTGTAAGTAGTATGGATTACATGGTCTTCTGTATGATGTTTCAAGTCCCCACCCGCACTCCCCACACCCTTTCTGTCCCTCTCTCTCCCCTCCCTCTTCTCTCTATTTTCTTTTCTCTCTCTCTCTCTCTGTCCCCTCCGGTCGAGTCCAGCATTAAGAGTCTGATTCAATAAAGTTTTTCATCAAGAGGGACTTTATACATGTAGTATAAATCCCTGCTTGATAGAGTAAAATTGCCCAGCACCAGACAGCAGCCAGACAATCATTCTGTTTGCAACGATGCTGGACAAGACAGGTTAAAAAAAAAAAAAAAAAAAAAAAAAAAAAAAAACAGTCTGCACCGAAAGATGACAAAGAAAGAACGGTCCCGGAACAACTTGAGGCTAATATTAGCCCGACATCTAACGAGCTCGACATGGCGGAGATCCTTCGTGAACTTAAAGATTTAAGACGAGAGAATCAGGCCTCGTTCTCAGAAACAAAAGCGTCCCTGGAAAGACTTGAAGGCTCGATGAAAGATATGACAGAACGACTGACCACACTAGAAAATCGCGCAGAGGAGATAGAGAGCAGGATTAGCTCAACAGAGGATGCTAGCCAACGAAATGGAAGGGTGCTCCGATACCTGCTACGAAGAGAGGTTGCCCTCACAAGTCATCGCGACGATCTACAAAATCGCCTCCGCAGGAATAACTTGCGCATATACCAAGTGCCTGAGGGATGTGAAAAGGAGGACATGGTTGGCTTTGTGAAAGGGCTCATCAAAACAGAATTACGCTTCTCACAGGAGGACATTCGGATCGAAAGAGCCCATAGGGCGCTTGGGCCAAAGCCACCCAACACAGATCCACCTCGCTCCATAATCATCCGATTCATGGACTATGCAGTGAAGGAGGCGGTTCTGCGACAGGCATGGGCCCAAAAGCAGGTGAAGTTCCAGGGACAGACCATCTACTTTGATCACGACTACTCCCCAGAAGTCCAGAAGAAGAGGGCACGACTGCGCGGTGTGATAAAACAGCTGAAGGAAAAGGGGGTGCGCGCGCGGTGTCGCTTCCCTGCACAGCTCCGGATTGACCTGGAGAGCGGACCAAAGACCTTCCCAACGCTTATCGAAGCCGTACCAACACTTCAAGAGATGGGTATTTTTGTAAAAGTTAGTGAAAGAGAGAAGATGGACAGAGAACTTTCCAGAGAGCTTTGGAAAACACGGGAGAACGGGAGAAGAGGAGGAAATGATTCACTATCTGATGCGGATTTGCGAGTTTATGTTTGATTTTCACTACAAGAGAGTATATCTGACATAATTCGAAGGTATGTTATTCCTTCTGCCTTCCCCTTTTGGTTTTTCACTCTCTACATGATAAGGGTAAGAATTTCATGACTAAAGCCTTTGTCACAATGCTTGATAAGTGTTTAACTATCTGATTAATCGCGGGTTACCAGTAATAACGCCTGTTTTTATATGAGACCTGAGATCAGGTTTGAGTTTCACAAACAGAATTTTTCTTTATCTTGGTTTGTGATCTGGTGTGCACTTTGTGCCAACTTCCCAGAACGGAGATGTCACGCCGTTCTGCCTGGAAAACAACAGGGGCCGGCTATTGCCATGTCGATGGCCGGTCGGTTCTGTGGGAGCCTTATCTGTTCGATATGTTCAAATCTTGTTTTAGTTCCCCTTGACATATTCATCTTCATGCACTCATTATCTACAACTTGCAAAGTTTGTTTAGTACAGTTTGATATAACTAAAAAAGACGAGAGAAATGGCCATAAGACTCTTAACTTAATGACAGACAAATCATTTAAATCATTTATTTTGCTAATTATATGCGGGAGATAAATATTACCAGCTACAACGTTAAAGGACTGGGCCATCCGATTAAAAGGAAAAAGATACTAAACCAACTGAAATCTTTCAAATGCTCAGTGGCTTTACTGCAAGAGACACATCTCAATGACTTGGAACATAAGAAACTAAAAAGAGAATGGGTTGACCAGGTGTTTTTTGCTAGCTGCCCAAAGAGCAGAAAGAGAGGCGTGGCAATTCTGATTCACCAAAACACTTGTTTTACGGTACAGAAAGAACTAAAAGATCCACAAGGAAGGTATATAGGGTTGGTGGGCACTATGGAGGGTATAGATATGACAATTATGAATATTTATGCCCCAAATGAAGATGACCCCTCATTTTTTATAAAGATAGCATCCATTCTCGCTAAAGAATCAAAAGGTATGATAATAGTTGGAGGGGACTTTAATTGTGTCCTAGATTCAAAGAGAGATAAACTACCCCCAGAACACTCCGCTCCAAATAAAAAAAGTAAAGCTGTGTCCCACTTGTTAGAGGAACTAGGATTGATTGAGACCTGGAGAGCATTAAAACCAAGTTTAAAAGATTTCACCTTCCTGTCTAACGTGCACGGCACATACTCAAGAATAGATATGATTTGCATATCGAAACAAGAACTTTACAGAGTCAACGACATTACAATAGAACCCATAACCTTATCAGATCACGGGCCAGTTAGGATGTCGCTCACCCTATATAAAGAAAGGCACTTTAAATATTGGAGGCTGAATGTCTCCATACTGAACGATGCAAAAAGACGGCAACAATTAAAAGATTCAATAGAGGAATATTTTTTACTAAATGACAACGGCTTAGTATCCCCGTCCACATTATGGGATGGAGCTAAGGCAGTGTTAAGAGGCCGATGCATTGAGCTCACAATACAACTTAAAAAACAGAGATTAGCAAAGCAAGAAGAGATTGAGAATGAAATTAGAAATTTAGAACGAAAGCACAAAGTTACTAGAAATGAGAATGTACTGACACGCCTAAAAGACCAAAGGGCCGCCCTCGACAAATTACTTACATATAAGGCAGAAGGATCTATGCGTTTTTCGGGCCAAAAATATTATGAGATGGGCAACCGTGCGAGCCGACTGCTGGCCTTTCAGCTCAGGAAGGCTCAGGCCAGTCGTGTAGTTCCAATAATAACACACCCCTCAACAAGAGAGGAAATTTCCCGTCCAGAACAAATTGCAGCTGCTTTTAGAGAGTTCTACGAAGATCTGTACACGCCCGATATAACGCAAGATAAAGACGACATGATTAACATTTTTAAATTGCTCAATTTAACAAAACTATCACCAACAGAGGCAAAAGATCTTACTCAGCCAATCACTGAAAAGGAAATAGAAGAAACTATTAAATTACTGAAGAACAACAAAAGTCCAGGAACTGATGGGTTCAGCGGGGAATTTTATAAAATATTTAGTAAAGAACTCACTCCTAAGCTGTGTACGGTATTTAATTACGCCTTAAATATGAACGACCCACCAAAAAGTTGGTCAGAAGCTAAAATATCAGTTATACATAAAGAAGGGAAAAATAAGAAAGAATGCGCGTCCTACCGGCCGATTAGCCTATTGGGAACCGATGTAAAGATCCTTAGCTCTATATTAGCAAAAAGGCTACAAACATACATGGGAAAGTTGATCAAACCAGATCAAACTGGGTTTATTACGGGACGACTAGGATCAAATAATATTAGAAGAGCTTTGAATATTCAATCCATTGCTAAGAAATCTATCCACCCTTCAATGCTCCTTGCGCTAGACGCTGAGAAGGCGTTTGATAGGGTGGACTGGAGATATTTAAATTACACACTGGAGAAATTCGGATTTAGCTCCACCTTTATTAGCTGGATTACTACACTGAACAAAGACCCAATGTCAAGAATTCGCGTAAATGGTTATTGCTCCGAATATTTCTCTATAAAGAGGGGGGTACGTCAGGGTAGCCCGGTGGCTCCGATCCTCTTTGCTCTCTGCATTGAGCCGCTAGCGGAATGGATCAGAACAAATGACCAAATAGAGGGAATACAAGATCATGGAGGTCTAGAACACAAAATATCTTTATTTGCCGATGACATACTCCTGTATGTTAACAACCCACTGTCATCTATTCCACCTCTCATGCATTGTCTGAATAGGTTTAGTGACATCTCTGGCTACAAGATAAATGAAGGAAAATCCGAAGCAATGATGATTTCAGGATGCTGGCCTGCCCAACTAAATGCCAATGTCAAGTTCCGATGGTCAAAAGAAGGGTTTAGATATCTGGGAGTGACCCTATCCAAAGACTCATCGAAGTTATACAAATCCAATTACAACACACTCATAAATCTCATTAAAAATGATCTAGAGAGATGGCAGATGCTCCCTCTTTCTTTAATGGGTAGGATCGAAACCATCAGAATGAATGTTTTGCCACGATTTCTCTTTCTTTTCCACTCCCTCCCAGTCACAGTGCCTACAAGTACTTTTCAACTGATGGACAAACTTATTTCAAAATTTATTTGGCAAAACAAACGACCCAGAGTGAGACTTAAAGTACTACACTCCCCGAAAGAAAAGGGTGGCCTGGCCCTTCCACACTTGAAAAGTTACTACTGGGCGGCTCAGCTGAAGGCCCTGGTCACATGGATTAAGATGGATGAAGACACAAGATGGTTCCAGTTAGAGCAGTGCTCGGTACCAGATAGACCCATGACAGCTTTATTATTTATGGACACAAAAGAAAGACAAAAACTGAAAATACAGAATGAATGGGTTAAATTTACTTTAGGTGTTTGGCAAAAGGTGAGAAAACAACTTAAATTACCCCTCTCTCTGTCCAGAGCATCCAAAATATTGACCATAACCGATTTTATACCTGTAAAGCTCGATAGTGGATTTCATAGATGGGCCAATATGGGCTTAACAAATGTAAATCAGTTGTTCTGTGGGAGACATCTCAAATCCTTTTCCCAGATTCAGACTGAGTTCCATTTGTCTAGTAATGATCTATTTCGCTATATACAGATAAGACATTATTTAGAGAAACACAAGGAATTCGAAAAAGTGAGGGACCAGCCGATAAATTTTGAGCAATATTGGATTGATATAGAGGACAAAAACGACATAAGGAAAATTACTTCTTCTCTATACAAAATCATTAGAAAGGAACAAGCCGACGGGACATTAGACGTGAAAAATAAATGGGAATTAGAGCTCAATACAGTTATAGATGATATAGACTGGGAATACTCTTGGGAGGAGTGGCATAAATGTCTTAATAGTCCAAACTGGAGGGAATTTAGTTGGAAATTAAGAATGCGATTTTTTAGGACCCCATTAATTATATCCACCTATGAACACAGCATTAGCGCCCTCTGCTGGCGAAAGTGTGGCCAAATAGGTGATTTTTCTCACATTTTCTGGGAATGTCCCGTCATCAGCCCTTTTTGGGAGAGGATAAACGGGGAAATTAAAAAGATCCTGAATCTTAATATAACATATCCTATCCATCAAATAATTCTGGGTGACTTAACATCTGAGGTCTGGGACAAAAAACAAATGTATATATTAAAGGTCTTAGTACTAATTGCCCACAAGACAATAACGATAAACTGGCTTAAACCGCTCCCACCTACCCTGGAACAATGGACTCAGAAACTAAAATCTGTGATTTTTATGGAGGAAATAACTGCAGTTTTGCGACTGAAGAGAGACTTGTACTTGAAAAGATGGTCACCGGTGATCTCCTATGTGGACAAGACATAAATGTTCTATCCCTTTGCCTATCAGTTTTTTTTTTTTTTTTTTTTTTTTTTTTTTTTCCTTAATGGGACTGATATAAATGTACACTTCTAATTGTTATTTCTGTCCTTTTGTAAATGTACTATGCATGTCATTAGAAATAAGTTATATACTCTGAGTGCAACTATGTCAAGGATTTGTTGTCTTAATAAAAGTTCAAAAAAAAAAAAAGAGAACAGCAGCAAAAGTTGCAGAATTTGAAGAAATGTAAAACTAAGAAAATCATAAGCAAAGCTGAGAAAATTAATTATGTTTAATTTACTGATCCATCTGGAACCACTGTAAGAACACAACTGAATGAAAACAAAAATTAAAAGTGATGAACTGTGTAAATTCATAAACTTTATATTACCCATTTGCACATAAAGTTTCTTTTATGTGTATTGAGTGTTACTTTAGAAATGTAGACAAACAGTTTTCAGGTTCATTTACTTCTTTGGCATTCTGCTGTATCACCTCCATCTGTCAGCACACGACCCCTCTGTCTCATGACCTTTAATGTGCATTTTGAGGCAAATAATGCAGTTAAATTAAAGAAAAGATTGGTATTCATCACTCTAAGAAAAAAGATACAAGGAGCATTATTTAGTATCAACATTCAGGAGCTTTGGATTCACCATATATGGCTAAAAGGTAAATGGACTGTGATTTATGATGGGAACTTTATTAAAACATGTGCATGCACAGGAATTTCTAAATCTTTATGCTAAGCTAGGCTGACATGTCTTGGACCATCTCTGTTTCTGATCCAATGTCAGAGGACAGAAAGGATGCTTCAAGAAATGACACACTGTCCCTTTAACATGCAGAGACGTCCACACTGAAGAAACTGACCAACTAATAATTCTCATTGTTCCTGCACACGTTCTCTTTTTAAGACTCACTACACCAATGTGAAAATAATATATACATTATTAGTCCCAGTTTTGGATATTTTTATCTGCTTTTTACCCATCCTGGTTACACTGAGGACAGTGGGGCTGCCATATTCTATACCTGAGCTTGTTTGGATCCTTCAGTACAGCCATCAGCAGCTTAACTCCGGAGTCTCCTGGATGGTTGTAGCTGAGGTCCAGTTCTCTCAGATGGGATGAATTGGAGGTGAGAGCTGAGGCCAAAGAAGCACAGCCTTCCTCTGTAATCAGACAGCCTGACAGCCTAGAGAAAACAACGTATATGGCATTAAATCAGAGGGAACAGCTGCAAGACAAATAGAATGTCATCAAATGTTCAGACACTGGACTTTTCTCACACTACTGACTTTGTTTCATTTGCTCCAAGTTTATGAGTTCATGTCTCAGTTTGTGATAAATGTTACATGTTCAGGTTTTACCAGTGAGATGATGCTCTGCTGACTCTATTTACAACATGCTTAGTGTTATTATGACCTGAAAATATTTATTTTATTGCCAATGAAACAGAAATTCCAGAGGAATTCATATTCCATCTTTTGTACCCTGGATAAATAACATTAAATAAAAAAAAAATAAAAAAAACAAGAAAATGAATTTAATTAATTTAGTTAAACTTTTTCATATTTCCAACCTCATGCAGTACAAAGATACCAACTGCCTACAAAGTATTTATTTTGGTTAATTGTTCCTGATCAGAAAAACAGAATCTTGCTGTTTTTCCGCTTTAAACGAATCTCTCTTACAGCTTTCCCCCAGAAGTACTGTAAGTTATCATAAAGTGACGCTTAACCATTCCTTATTTCTCTCTTTCATGCTGTTTGCTGTTAATCTGATTATCAGTGGTTAATAAATTGTTTCATAATTTAATTTGTCATGTTTCTGTAGTTACTATAGAAGAATAATTGTTCCTTCAAACAGAACTCACTAACGTAGAGACTGATTAAATATATTTTTATGTAAATGTAACCTTGGTTACAAAACCCTGTTAATATAAAAGCCTGTTAATAAAACAGTCGTTAAAGAAATGCATTGTAAGCCATAAATAGATAAAAGAGAAAAAAAAAAAAAAAAAAAAACTAAAACGGTGAGCAATGCTTTATTTCATGATGTAATGTTTAAAATGAGTTTAAACCCCTGAAGAAAGTGGTTAAAATGTGTGAATTCATGGTATTACTTCTTTTTCTTATTATTTAAAATAGCAGAAAAAAAAGGGTGTTGAGACTCTTATTTTGAAGGGCCGAATGGCAGCGTGACTCATGTGCGCCACTGCCAACCAGATTTGTTTTAGTTTACTTCCTGTTTTTTTTTTCCTGAACGAGGAAGATGGGCAGACGGTTGTTACAGAGCTGCGAAAAAGAAAAAAAACACAGAGAAGAACAGAAAAAATCGTCTACTTAAAGTTGTTTCCGCACTCTGAGAGGAGTTAGTTGTTTTTTCCATCCTGTCCGTGACTTGGTGACGTTTTACACTGTGTATGTTGCCGGACGGGACTCGGCTATTAAGTTTTTGGCCTGGAAATTCTGAGCGAGTACCGGAGTGGGATTCCATGTTCGAGATACAAGATGGCAAGCCACCCAAAGACTCCGTGAACCGTGCATCATACAGAAGCCAAGCGCCTCTCCTGGACGTTGCGTGGTTTTCATCAGGAACTGGTAGGATTTATCCAAATCTTTACGCAGAGCTGCAGTGGATTCACAGACATTGGATTAACCGTTCGGGATAATCAAAGGATTGACAGTTAATGGGACAAAGACTATTACCTGTGATAAACAAGGTTATTCAGTCTTTTACTGAATCATTTTGAGTTTTGTAAATTTTATTTACTGTTGTTTTCTTAATCATATCTGTTAATGCTGTTATCTGAGTTGTGATTATAAGCAGTTTTTTGTTGGGTACCACAAAAGACAAAATTGAGAATGGTTGAAATTTAAAGAAAGAGTTTAACTAGAACTTGAAACTAAAACTAAAACTTTATCCAGAATAAAGCTGAATAACTTAGAGAAAAGACAGAACGTGAACTTAGTGCAAACAAGAAAAAACCTAGGTTGTAGTGAAAAAATTATCCTTTAAACCAGAGAAAAAATAGGTTTAAATTAAACAGGATTAATAAACTAAATCACTTGGAAAGAAAGGGAAAAGTTCGCTTGAAAGAGAAGTGGATTGAAATTGTGTGTCAGCTGTATGTCAGAGTGTTGTTATACATTTTCTGTGTTCAATTAATATAATAAGCCGGCAGTTCAAATTTATTCCCTGGTCTGTGGTTATTAATGCACTACATACTTATTATTGCTCCAGTAGTCGAACCTTACACTGAGCCCAGTAAGCCATAGACGATCTATAGGTGTTACATAAACATCAACTCACGGTATTCCCTTTTTTCACTGTGTAAGAAATATAAAGAAGAGTGGTGCTCCAAAAGCCCATTTTTTCCCCAATAAAGTTTAATAATTTTGAATATTAATATTTCATAATAATATCAAAGCAAGTACACATAAGTAGTTACACTTTAATTCTGACCTGAGATTTTCCAGTTTGCAGTTTGGACTCTTCAGTCCATCACAGAGCTGCTTCAGTCCTGAATCCAGCAGGTCGTTATTACTCAGATCCAGTTCCGTCAGACTGGAGGACTGAGAGCTGAGAACTGAAGACAGAGCTCTACAGCTCTTCTCAGAGAGGCCACACACACTTAATCTGAAGAATATACATAATAAAAACTTAATCAGTCCTGATCTTGGATGAAGACTAAAAGATTACCTGTATGAAATGTCAGGCTTGTTATTATGTCCACATGGTGAATTTAAATTCACTTTAGTTTAATTGGTTTGTTCAGAAAACCAACAGATTGCATCAGATAATTTTTTTTTATACAGTCCCCCATCCTGAGCATCGATGAAGCAGCAAACAGTAGAAACAAAACAAACATATTGCTTCCGGCTCTCAACGAAGGCAGACGCTTTTATTCTCCCTCCCTCCTCCCACTCTGCCCTGATACTTGTCCTGTCATCTCTGAGCCTCTCTCTGCATTTCTTTCCAAAACTCAAATCTTGAACTATGGATTTGATCAGCTGGTCCCTAAATGCAATCGACCAAATTTATTCGAACCGGAAAACAGGTGTGGGGGAGCCTGCTTGTCCTGGCGGAACGTTTTCGGCTGGATATGTGATGGATTCCTGGGGAGTGTGGAAAGTCATGTGCCTGTCGATCCTGTCTGTCGAGGACGCTGAAGACATCTATACATTCGGATTCATGATAACTGGGTTTCTGCTGTTTGGAGCGGGCGGTTTCCTGGCATATCGCAAAATTCAGACACTGTCGGCGGTCACAGGCAAGCTGCCGGATTTCTGTGCCGGTGTGTGTCGAGCTATGAACAATCACACTTTGGCGTTGCAGGAGCTAAATCATAAACTGGAGGCTATTTCAGTTCTGGATGGCAAACTGGTTGCGATTTCTGAGCTTGTACGTAAGGTGGACACCAACTTGGAGAAGTTGTCGGCTTGGCTGGATGGAAGTTGACCCACAATTCGGATGATTGGAGAGTCGCCAGTGGGACCACTGATAGACTCAAGGCAGACGAAACAGCTCTGGCCTGAAACCAAAACAGATGCTGTTATCAAATTCGGCTCCCTGTACTGGCCTTGGATGGCTGGTTAAAAAGCTCCCTGGAATGTTATGTTGACGGATGCTCAGTCCCCCCACCATCCTCACGGGCGGTGGACTTTCACCTGGATCAGCTCCCAAGGATGCCCACTATCATCAGGTGGCAGAGACTTGGTGGAGAACTGGGACAAAGTCCACATGCTCACTCACTTACTGCGCACACACACGCACCACACTCACATACACCACTACAGATGCACCTCCCCTGATGATTCACTGCCTGGGTTGTCCCTTCCCCCCTCCCTCCACTCCCGGGCGGTGGGTTGATTGGACGCGCTCAGCTGCGTCCGCACTTTGCTGCGATGGGAGACCCCTCTTCCCTGCCACGTGTTTCTGATGTTGTGAATGTCTGAGTTATGTGCTTTATGTACCGAGGAGTATTTTTTTGTATCTCAATAATGGGCCCCTAGGCCCAGTGTGGAGATGCCTTTTTTTATTCTCTCCAGCCACATCTTATTCCCCTAATGTTATCTTTCTCCTATATCTAAGACAAAGGAGCGCTGTAGAAACGGCTGCTGCCTCAGTATGCCTGATCCTGTTTGTGTTATATGTTGTTACTGTCTAGTCTTGGACGGGTTGTACTGGAAACACAAATTTCCCTGAGGAATTTCCAAAGGGATTAATAAAGTATTTCTGATTCTGATTCTGAAACAAAAAATCCCTTTTCACAGTAAGAAAAATTATCCAGCAGAGCCAGGCTCAGGGAGGGCGGTCATTTGCCTTGACTGGTTGGGGGTGGACAGGACAGGAAATGGGGCTTAAACAGCACCATAACTCCAAGCCATGGTTCCGCTGAATTTAAAAAAAAAAAGAAACACAAGCTAATGAAAACAATTTTTTAAAATATTTATACATGGAAAATAAAGAGCAAGGAAGACAAGTGTGCAGTACGTCATGGGACGGCCGTCTGTTCCCCCCCTCCCAAGCCTAGCAGTATAACTATCCACACACACACACATTCACAGTGCTCTAGGTGTAGATGGAAAAAAAATTAATAGTTAAGCAATGGTTGTAAAATATTTAAAACTTAATGCCTGAAATCTTTAACAGTCTGCATGAACAAAGGTTAAAATAATCAGTATGTGCTGGGGCACATAAGCTTTGCCTTCTGATGACAGCACATTCAGATTTTTCTTGACATCCAAACAGTCACATCTTTCTGAGATTTCGATAGTTTATCAGAATTTATTTTTTCTTTCCGAAAAATTGAGCTTTTAACCTTTACTGGTCTCTGATCAGCACTAGATTAATACACAATCAACTATAAATATACTTACAGAGCTTTGTCGGAGGCTTTGACAACTAGCAGCAGCCGCAGAAGAGCCTCTTCTGAAGACAAATATTTCTTCAGGTCAAACACATCCAGGTCTTCTGATGACAGTAAGATGAAGACCAGAGCTGACCACTGAGCTGGAGACATTTTATCTGTAGAGAGACGTCCTGATCTCAGGAACTGTTGAATCTCCTCCACTAGAGAACGATCATTCAGTTCATTCAGACAGTGGAACAGATTGATGCTTCTCTCTGTAGACAGACTCTCACTGAGCTTCTCCTTGATGTACTGGACTGTTACCTGATTGGTCTGTGAGCTACTTCCTGTCTCTGTCATCAGGCCTCGTAGGAGACTCTGATTAGTCTGCAGTGAAAGACCCAGGAAGAAGCAGAGGAACAAGTCCAGGTGTCCATTTGGACTCTGTAAGGCCTTGTACACAGCCCACTGATCGACACATTGTAGATTAAGGATTTGAGGAATCTTGGATGTTTCTCTCTCCCCCATCAGGTTGACACCAGACTTGATGAAGGTCAGACGGACATGAAGAGCAGCAAGAAACTCCTGAACAGTCAAATGGACGAAGCTGAACACCTTCTCCTGGTGCAGTCCTCTCTCCTCTATGAAGATCTGTGTGAACACACCTGAATAAACTGAGGCTTCTGTGATATCGACGCTACACTCTGTCAGGTCTGATTCATAGAAGATCAGGTTTCCTTTCTGCAGCTGCTCAAAAGCCAGTTTTCCCAGAGACTCAATCATCTTCATGTTCTCTGGACTCCAGAGTGGATCTGTCTCAGCTCCTCCATCAAACTTGACCCTTTTGACTTTGGTCTGGACCACTAGGAAGTGGATGTACATCTCAGTCAGGGTCTTGGGCAGCTCTGCTCGCTCTCTGGTTTCCAGCACATCCTCCAGAACTGTAGCAGTGATCCAGCAGAAGACTGGAATGTGGCACATGATGTGGAGGCTTCGTGATGACTTGATGTGGGAGATGATCCTGCTGGATTTCTTCTTATCTCTGAACCTCTTCCTAAAGTATTCCTTCTTCTGTGGGTTAGAAAACCCTCTGACCTCTGTCACCATGCCAACACTGTCAGGAGGGATCTGATTGGCTGCTGCAGGCCGTGTGGTTATCCAGAGGCGAGCAGAGGGAAGCAGGTTCCCCCTGATGAGGTTAGTCAGCAGCACATCCACTGAGGTGGACTCTGTAACATCAGTCAGGGTCTCATTGTTGTGAAAATCCAGAGGAAGTCGACTCTCATCCAGACCATCAAAGATGAAGACAACCTGGAAATCTTCAAAGCTGCAGATTCCTGCTTCTTTGGTTTCAGTAAAGAAGTGATGAACAAGTTCCACCAAGCTGAACCTTTTCTCTTTCAGCACATTCAGCTCTCTGAAAGTCAGAGGAAAAATGAACTTGATGTCCTGGTTAGCTTTGTCTTCAGCCCAGTCCAGAGTGAACTTCTGTGTTAAGACAGTTTTCCCAATGCCAGCCACTCCCTTTGTCATCACTGTTCTGATTGGTTCATCTCTTCCAGGTGGGGGTTTAAAGATGTCTTCTCGTCTGATGGTTGTTTCTGGTCTGTCTGGTTTCCTGGATGCTGTTTCAATCTGTCTGACCTCATGTTCATCATTGACCTCTGCAGTCCCTCCCTCTGTGATGTAGAGCTCTGTGTAGATCTGGTTCAGAAGGGCTGGATTTCCTGCTTTAGAAATCCCCTCAAACACACACTGGAACTTCTTCTTCAGAACAGATTTATGTTTACATCCACAAACTACAGAAAAAAGTTCTGAATGAAAAGAAGAAATAACATCAGTAAATAAACATTTCACACTGCTCAACAACTGTCTGAATGTTATTCTATGTTCTTAGACATCAGTAAACATGTCATTCATCCAGCAGCTTCAATCTTTAAAGAAATCCTCTTACTGCTCTGCAGACGCTCAGCCAGCTCTTCCTGCTTCATCCTCTTCAGGAAGTCCACTGTGATCTTCACAAATGCATCTCTGCTGCTCCTCTGCTCTTCATCCTCACCCTCCAACACTGAGCATTCTGGATAATCTGGACTCAGAAGCTTTTTAATCTTCTTCAGCTCGTTCTTCACAAAAGTGATCATGTTGTCCTGCAGCGACTGGAACAGAAAATAATATGAATGAAACAATGATACTCTCCTAACCCTAACTCTGCAAAGTAACTTCAGAAGGAATGGGTTTACAAAGTCTGGAGATGATTGTGAACAAAAGAGATGGAAAAATACATGCTGCACTTGTACAGACCCTAAATATGGAGTCCAGCTCTGTCTGATGCTGCTTGGCAGACTGACCAAATGGTACCTCTGAGCTCTGCTGGTCCAAGCTGAGGAAGAATCATGAAGAAACATCTCACATTCAGTGACACAGAAAAGCTGCTTTCAGGTTTTATAGAGCTCTCAGCTCATGGGGCCCTGAGCTCTGTTCGCCTCTGGGTGACCAGCACCTAGTAGGGCTGGTGTCTGCCATCCCAGGCCCCCTGAGGCCTGTGTTTCATGGCTATGGTGCTCTCTGGGTGGGGCCTTCCTCTGCAGTCTTCTGGGTGGATGCGTGATCATCTCTGTTGTAGGTTGGCTGGGATTTGTGCTCTGAGGTGATGACTGCTAATGTTGTTTTGTCTGCTTTGGTTCATGTTTTGAGGAGGGGATTGGTAGCTGGGCTTGGGTCTGGAGAACTTGAGTTTAAGTCCCCGCTCTGGCAACTAAGGTAAACCACTGTGGGACCCTGAGCAAGACCCTCGACACCCTAAATGCTTCCCAGGCACTATAATCTGGCAGCCCACTGCTCCTAGCAACTAGGATGGGTTAAATGCAGAGAAAGAATTTCCCAGTTTGGGATTACTAAAGTATAATAAATAAATTAATAAATAAATAAATAAATAAATAAAAGTTCCAAGTGGTTTTCTGTTTCTGTTTTCTGTGGCAGCTGGTTGTCTGGTTTTTCCTGTTTAGATTTTACAGATGCTTTCTATGCAACAGCATCAGCTGGGGTATGCATTCTTAAATGTGGATTTTGTGTTTCTTGTTGCTGATATTTTAGTGGATATTTATAGACTCTTTGTTTTTGTATGATTGCAGTCTTGTCTGTGATGATTGTTGACTCGGTGCTGCAATACAGTTTTCTGTGCAAGTGGACAATTAAGTATTATCTTATCTTATTTTTCTCTTCTGTTTACTCTGTCCTTTCTTTTGCCCCACCACCCCTTCAGATCCAGCAACAGCTAATTTAAAGATGATGGATTTTTATAGAAAAGCAAATATTTTATTACAGAGTAATGTTCTGCAAAGATTTCCTGCCGAACACACAACAGGATATGGAAATCCTGGGGATTTTTTTCCTCTGAGTGACACCAGAACCAGGTTGAAGTTGGTCCAGAAGGAATTTTATGGACCTGATATGTTTCCACCAAACCACTGAAATCGAAATCAGCTGATAATTCTCAGGTCACAGTTTGTGACAGAGACAGATCAGACCTTTTGATTCTGCAGCAGTCCTGAAACCAGCAGCTCCACAGCTTTAAGTGGCTTTTCCACAATGGCTTTAATAACACAGACTGGAAAGGATGAAGCAGCAACTAATGTTTTGAAATATAGATTATAACAAATGCAGGTTTTTAGCAGTTTCAGTTTGTTGCATGGAATAATTAAACTTAATTTTCCACAAAGTAATGATACAAAGTACCAAATAATATTTTAAATCTACTTTTCTTTTCATCAGGTTGGAGACTTTGGGCTGTTTTTTAAACATCATTTTTCACAAATATCTACATTTCAAAAAAGAAAATGTATTCTATTCTCTTTTGCAAAAGTTTATGTTTTTTTTTATGTAAAAATAGAAATAAAATAGTGGTTCTTTAAAATATTTTATAACAAATTTCCTGAAAATTTTTAAAATAAATATCTGTCATAGGTTTTCTTTTTTTTTCAAAATATTGTTAGAATTTGCGGCTCTACACAAGTTTTACTTAACTTAGTTTTATGTAATGGCTCTGAGTTGTAAAGGTTGCAAACCCTTGTCCTACTGAAGCTCTACTTTCGATAACTCTGCTTCTCAACTCAAATTTTATTGTTGAACTTTTTTTTGTCATCACTAATGAGGCCACTTTGTAAAACACTGTTTAAGCAAAGAAGTGAAATACTTTGAATAATGTGTTTTTTTTTCTTCACCACAGAAAAAGTCATAATAAAAACCACCTTTCTTTCACTTTAATGCTGAATGTCCATGTTACACTTTTAAAACATTTAGCTCATGTTTAGCTCACCTCTTTGCCGCTGGAAGTTGGTCAGATTTGAAATTAATAAGATGATGTTTCGACTGGTCGCTCTTCATGGACACACAGCTGGGCTCAGGTCCAGGTCCAAGTTCAGATTTGGGTTCAGGTTGAGGCTGATTTCTGGAAGACAGATGTTTGCTAATGAGCGATGAGCTGTAACATAGAGACGAGTTACGAACAGCTACAGATGTTCATCTCACCTCTGAGCTTTGCTCTGGCTCTCATGTTCCTCAAACCGAGGGATTTTAGAGGGAGGGGCTCCTTCCTCTCTGTCCTCACACTGATCCATGCTGCTTAATTCATATCAGCTCACACACACTTTTACCTTCATCTACAGAGAAAACACAAAATCATTTATCTGTACATCAAGTGAAATCCTCCTTTCCATCATCTGTTCTGTTAAAAGATCAGCTGTTCCTCTTATTGGCTCTGATTTTCTGTTTTACATCAATCCAATCCAACTTAATTTGTAAAGCACTTTAAAATGGTTTAGTTTTTTTTCTAAAATCTTTTGTTGAATTGCAAAATTTTTTTGTTGTGATTGCTCTATAAGTACAGTCCATTTACCATTTAAAATGCGTTTTGCTGTTGCTTTCGTTTTTTATCATGTTCAAAATAAATAAACTCGTTCATTCATTAAATAAAACCATGGCAGAACCAAAGCCATCATGATAACGACGAAGCAACAATGCTGTTTACTTACGCTGACCTGATAAACATCTTTAAGTTTCTCTTGACAAGACAAAGAGGATCATAATGTGAAGAATAATTGTAAATTGCTTGGACTTTTTTATAAACAGCAAATACAAAACAAACAGCAACATGAAAACAAAAGAAGCTCATTAGCACGGATGTAGAGCAACAGTTTGATGGTTTTATTCAGGGGGAGCTGCAAACCATTCTCCACTAGAGGAGCACAATGAGTTTATGTTTGTTACAAATTGTATTTGTGGAGTCTCAGAAATCATAATGATAACTAAACTAAACAGAATAAATTGATATATGCAATAAACTGTCAGCAGAATTGTTAAAACTCAAGTTAGTGGGGTTGTTAAAGGGTTAAACGTCAGCTGATCATCATTTCATTTCTCTTCAAGCAGCAGACTGATGAAAGTTTGAACTGAAATCAGAAGTGAACATATTCTCTAGACATTATAAAGCAGAATAAACAACAAAGTTGTAACTTACGGTTTGTTGACAGAGTTAAAGAAGAAAGGTCTCAACAGAAAGCCGTACAGGTGAACTTCCTGGAATGATTCAGAGCTCCAGCTGTGATGGAGGCGGGACAGGTAGGAGGGGCAGTTTTATCTTTATAATAAAGACTTGATCCTTTTAACAACAGTCTACACCCTCACTAAAGATGTTTTTACAGTAATTTCACTCATAAAGTCAGTCAATCATATTTATAAAGCACTTAATCAAACATGATTAGCACAAAATGTTTTGCATAACAGAATCAACAATGTTTAGATATTACAGATAATATAAAATAACAAAACACACTAACTCTTTCTCTCTAACACACACACACCTAAAAACAACAGTTCAGTTAAAAGCTAAGCTAGAAATGTAGGTCTTGAGTCTCTTTTTAAAAACATCAGTCTGCAGCCCTGCGGTTCTGGCAGGCTGTTCGGAAGCTGGCCAAACATCAACCATTTACCCCATTTCTACTTCTGTTTACTTTTTACTCCTGAAATCCCAAATAGTTTTAATTCCTCCGTCATTGCCTTACTGAGGAATCATCTCATATTAAAGTATAATGGGATTAAACAGGTTATTATCTTTTTTTAGGCTGGGGGTGCAAGTTTACTTAGATTCATGAATAAAAGAAAAATTTACATGTTTTGTTTCTAAATTTTTAAACTGCAATAAAGTTCTTAACTTGTGGTTTGCTTTAAAAATAATGCTTTGAAGTCTTAACCTTTTTAGTGGAGATTTCTTGATTAACTGCAACATCCATGGTAAAAATGTGGAGCTTAGAAATCAGTAAAATTGTGATTTTAAAAGTTTGATATAAAAATAGACATTAGGACCAAAATTCAGCCACTTCTTCACCTCTGGCAAAATTCCACCACAGTGTCATAATTTGTCCTTCATATGGTGGATGGTGGTTAGTTCAAGCAGCCATATACACCTGCTGCCTGTTAGGTGCCTAAAGGTGTCATATGACTGGTAAATGTGGAAAACACCTTTCTATGGACAAACGCTCAGTGCCTGAAAAGGACAACCTGTGTAAACAAAAACATAACCAGTGGTAGAACCTGTTACGCCTGTGTTGAGTTTCAGTTTTTGTCAAATGATTATATACAAAAAAACAGACCATGTTAAACTTCCTTAAAAGTTTGTTCCTCACATCTAGAAATAGAAAGTGAATGGTTACAATAAAGAGATGCTGAAATGAGGCAGGAGAGGTGGTGGATATTTGATCCATGAGGTGTCAGTCCTATGAACCAAGGTGTGTCTGAGACCAGAGAAGCAAAAGCAAAACAGGTTGATCAGACATTTACAGCAGTGGTTGGGTCCAAAGATAGAAAGAAGCCAAGGAAACCATAAAAATATATCAAGATTAACTGGCCTACCATAACAAAAACCATTGTTGTTGGAGTCCAATCTATTGCAGCAGGTAAATAGAGATGGCAAACAGTTAAAGGCTGAAAAATGCAGCGAGGTGAGGAAGAGGTAGAGAGCCAGCCAAAACAAAAAAGCCTGAGAATTCAGCTTTTAATTCACTGTTTTTATTCAGTCGTTTAAAACTAATGAAAACATTTTCTCAAAATGGTAGACATTTTCTTCAGAGATTCTTTAACCAGATCAGATGTGAAGTTGTTCGGTATAAATTCAAGGAAATGCTTTTACCTGCAGACAGTGCATTTGTATTTGTCACATAAGCTACCAAAGCCACATCATTGGTATACTTAAAAAACTGCCACGGGAAATGTTATTAGTGTAGACAGAGAACAGGAGATAAAACACATCCTTGGGGGATTCCTGTCTTTATAAATGGTTTGGTAGATTTAAAACCATTAACCAGCACTTGTTGCAGCCTGTCCTGCAGGAAGCTGTTAATCCACAGGACTGGTGCTGGGTGAACCTGTAGCTCCACAAGTTGGTGCATTAAAATGTAGATGTTAACACTGTTAAATGCTGAAGAAAAGTCCATATAAAAAATCCTGGTGTGTGGAATCCAGCTGCTTCCCCACAGTATCCAATAGAGTGAAGCATACATCCTTCACTCCACTCTTGGCCTTATAGGCAAACTGGAGTGGATCCAGCTGGTCTGCCACTATGCTTAGAGGTGGGTGCACACAACTCTCTCCATACATTTACATTAGACAGATGTTATGACAATGGGTCTAAGGTCATAAAAATCTTTAGCATGTGACGTGGAGTAGCTGGAAGAGCTTGATGAAAACCCCACCTAGCTGAGTAGAACAGCTCTTAAGCACCCATCATGTGAGCTTATCAGGGCCCGAGGCTTTTTGTGCATTCACTCTGCTAAAGACGGAGGTCACCAGCTTCTCACCTAAGATGAAGGTCTGGAAAGATGGGCTCAGGGTGGGGGACTGGCAAAATAAAGGTTAATAAAATGTAGGTGCAGTCCAGTGAGACATTGAAGAAACAATGAGTCTCCTAGGATGACTGGTAACACTTGTTCTGTAATTAATAATTTTTCTAACCTGGAGTCCTACGAAATCCTCTTTGATGTTGCAGATTCTTCTGTAGTCAGGAAAGAAGATGAAGACTTCTGATGGTACTTTAAAAGCCTGACACACATCATTTCACTCACATCTGCATCAGATTCACCTGCAGTTTCAATGGATTCATAAATCAGAGAACAACTGTGGTTTAAGAGATGTTAATTATGTATTCAGGTGGTCTGCAATACTTTGCTACACTTTCCCTGTTTTATTACCGTTGCGATGTTCTTCTTCATTATGAAGTTCTTTACTTCTTCATACGCTTCTCATTTTTCTTGTCAGCCTTTTTAAAGTAAAAACAACATAAATCTGCTGTTCTATTCTTAAAATGAAACAAACTCTGAATAGAGTAATGAGAGCATTAGAAGCTAATTTATTGTTTTAAGCTCTAAATGCATCAGCAGTTCAGAGTAAAAGTTACCCTAAGTGATGTAAATTATTTAGTTTCATCAGTTTATCTCTAAACTGTGCGAAGGCATCGACTTTATATCTCTAAATTTTTTTCGTGGCTTTCTGAACTGTTATTAAATATGTAAATAATTATATTATTAAATAATAATAATAATAATAATCATCATTTCCTTTTTTTTTATCAAATTATTTGGAGGAATAAAAAGGTTTACTTAACATAAATGTTAAAATAACAAATAAAGCATGAGACATCATTTGGAAAACTAACAGATTTAAATAAAAAATGTGATTCATTAATTACATTTTTCAGTTCTTCAAACTTTATATTTTAAATATAAAATTAAACTTATTTCAACAGAACAAAAAACTAACACTTTGGTAAACTTTGAGACAAAAAGGACCGATTTATCATCTGGAAAATCAATATTCAATTAAAATATCAACATCAATAATAATGTTAGACCAAATTAAGACAGAATGAGCCAAGCAAACTAAAATACTCTTCAGTATTGTAACTGGCGCTGACATGATTGTTGACAAAGTCCAACAAACACGACGACTGTATTTACCACCAACCACCATGCCAGCTAACACAGCAACACATAGTTACACCAACTCTTCCGAAAATGCCCCAGAAACAGGAAGTCAACAAACGTAACACGGTATAATAATATTTAGTGTGAAACTTTTACTGGAAACGGACCAAGAAAAAAAAAACAAAAAAAAAAAAAACATCTGCCTTCGCAAAGTATATCAACTCCCATCTTTAAAAGACTGGAAGAAGAAGAATATTCCACAAAATCATTTAGAAGAGTTTTCAAGAGACAGTGACTGAATCTATGAATCTGAGAAGATGTTTTTAAGTGGAAGAGGCAGGAATGTACAAACTGAAATATCAGTTCATCTGTCAGAGTTTCACTAACAGGATGAAACCCTTTAAACTCAACACACAAACACTGAGGAACCAAGTGACCCAGACCAAAACCCCAGTCCAGGAAGCAGAGGATGGGTGAATGTGGTGTTGAAGGTGTAGAGGTGGATCAGGGCATCAGAGGAGACTCTGTAGAAGGACAGAGTTCCAGCAGGACAGTCCACATACACTGCTACTCTGTTAGAGACAGAGGAAGAGGAGGAAGATGAGGAGGAAGAGATGTGTGTTTTTCTGTAATTGTAGCAGACAGAGTAACCATCATCATCAGAGCAGAACAGACTCCAGGACTGATCGTTGTGACCAAACAAACAGCCACTGGTTTTTCCTCTTCTCCCGATTCCTCTGTAAGTCACTGAGATATAAACGTCTCCTCTCCACTCCACCTCCCAGTAACAGCGACCTGTCAGAAGATTTACACCCAGCAGCTGAGGCCTTTCATCGAATCTGTCTGGATGCTCAGGATACGAGTGAAGCTTCTCCTCATATGTCACCATCCTGTTGTTGTCAGACAGTTTGAGGTTTTTGTTCACTGTGTTTGTGTCGATGGTGAGTGGACAGGAATCTGATGGAGAGAACAAAAACAATCCAGCTGCAGTTATTGATCTGTTGACATTTTATGCTGACTGATGAATGAGTCGTGACAGAATGAAGATGGTTGAATGTAATAAATCCAGTGAAAACACACTTACACTTCCTCAAACCTGGTCTCAACCATTGTTCTCCAGCAGGCTCCACCCTGAAAGGAGGAGAGGAGTCAGAGCAGCATCATCTCTGCATGCAAACATGAATCTCCTGCACACTTTGTTCTACACTGATAAAGGAGCAGTCAAACATCTGGACATACATCCAACTGAAGGAAGCATCTCCGAACAAGAAGAAGCAGAAACAGAAAGCTGTTTGATTGACACTGAAGGGGGATTTATGCTCACGTGGTATCTGCGTGCGGTCGGCCACAGTGTAGCTGACACTGGTGAGTTTGCTCTCACATTCGATCTATGGTGGAATGGACCTCTGACAACAAATACACTGAATGGATGAGATGCTTGATGATGGCCATCCTTACCCAGTACCTTCCTCCTGTGAACAGTGGTTTGCGTGTGTACATGTATTTAGAGCCATAAAATAATTTCTGCATTAATTAATGGGTTAATTCATTAATACCCACATCTAATAAAAACTGTTGCAGTGAAGAACAGCAGCAGAAGTTGCAGAATTTGAAGAAATATAAAACTAAGAAAATCATAAGCAAAGCAGAGAAAATTAATTATTTTTATACCATGGTGTTACGACCCGATTTAGGGGTATGGAAGCGCGTAACAAAGAACACGGCGTGGACAGGTGGTAAATTATAATGAAAGCACATTTATTTACAATTCCCGTGAGAAGTGATGGACAACCTGTAAAACAAAATAAAGCTGAGCTGGGGTTAGCGGACCTGCAGAAAGAAACAAACCAAAGCCTATACTGAACACTCACCGAGTGCACACAAAGACACAACAGCCACTCGGTGAGGAAACTATAACCAAACAAAACACAGCAGGCCCATAAACTAAAGTGACCATCGTCACAACACAATAAAACACTAACCTAGCCCAGCCCTAAAACTATCACTATAAAGTAAACTTAACCATAAGACTAAACACTGTAAGCACCCATTGTGGAAAAGGAGGTGGTCGCGACGCACACACACACACACACTCTCCCGGTGCACAACATGAGGGGAAGAGCGGCCGGAGCCATTCTGGCTTCTCCCCCTCCAGACCTGCCTCGGCTGCAGCCTTTTCAGCCTCAGCTTCCTCGTGAGCTGCAGCCTGACTGGTCCAGAGGGATGCCAGTCTCAAAGGGGCGGGGACAAAGGCGCTGGCCTTAGCCACTCCGGGCAGCGCTCTGCCGCCCTTAATCAATATAAATGGCCACAAGCACGGTCTGGGTAACACATGGTCTGGGTGAATACTTGATTCTGATTGGCTGAAGGGTGTCCATTAAAAAGTGATAATGGACACCGATGAAAGAAGTTCCGGTCAAATAGACTTATTGCTGTAAATTATTGTGCTGACTAAATGGCAGTTGGTAACCGTGGCAACAGAAACTTAAATGCCGGGCTGGAGACACGCCAGATCATGTCTGTGATGCGCATCGCTGTGAAAGCAGGTGCAGGCTTTTTGGGCTCCGTCAGTCCAGGAGAGACGAGAATGAAGCAACATTTTGTCGTCCCATCACGTCCTAACCAGCAGTGGTCAAGGTCCACAAACGTTACATCTCTGTCCTTCAAACGCCACTATGGACATGCCAGTAACTTTATAAAATGTCACGACCAACGGCAATGTTGTATTTAATTTCAAATAGGTCATCACCTAGTGAATGGTGGAACAAATAAAAACGATTTAGGACAGACTTGCTTGATACGCTATTAATGATCAGAGTGAATGGTGGATAATATTTCTTGCAATAAAAACGATTTATTAAACTATCTGTGAACTTTGACTGTTTGAAACAAAATGTTGCATCATCCTCTGGACACACACAAGTTGTAAGAGATGCACCCGCCCTCTGAAATGTTTGTGTCACGTAACATAACTGCGACGACAGAGCTGCAGGTTCTGTGTCAGAGCCCGTTACCCGTTATCATTATCCCATTACTTAATTTCCTGATTTTACATCTGGAACCACTGTAAGAACACAACTGAATGAAAACAAATATTAGAAGTGTAAACTGTGTAAATTCAGAAAGTTTATATTACCCATTTGTACATAAAGTTTTTTTTATGTGTATTGAGTGTTACTTTAGAAATGTAGACAAACAGTTTTCAGGTTCATTTACTTCTTTGGCATTCTGCTTGTTATTTTTCATGTCTGTATCACCTCCATCTGTCAGCACATGACACTTCCGTCTCATGACCTTTAATGTGCATTTTGAGGCAAATAATGCAACTAAATTAAAGATAAGATTGGTATTCATCACTCTAAGAAGAAAGATACCAGGAGCATCATTTAGTATCAACATTCAGGAGCTTTGGATCCACCATATATGGCTAAAAGGTAAATGGTCTGTGATGTATGATGGGAACTTTATTAGAACATGAGCACGCACAGGAATTTCTAAATCTTTATGCTAAGCTAGGCTGACATGTCCTGGACCATCTCTGTTTCTGATCCGATGTCAGAGGACAGAAAGGATGTTTCAAGAAATGACACACTGTCCCTTTAACACGCAGAGACATCCACACTGAAGAAACTCTGACCAACTAATAATTCTCATTGTTCCTGCAGACGTTCTCTTTTTAAGACTCACTACACCAATGTGATAATAATATATACATTATTAGTCCCAGTTTTGGACATTTTTATCTGCTTTTTACCCATCCTGGTTACACCGAGGACAGTGGGGCTGCCATATTCTATACCTGAGCTTGTTTGGATCCTTCAATGCAGCCATCAGCAGCTTAACTCCGGAGTCTCCTGGATGGTTGTAGCTGAGGTCCAGTTCTCTCAGATGGGATGAATTGGAGGTGAGAGCTGAGGCCAAAGAAGCACAGCCTTCCTCTGTAATCAGACAGCCTGACAGGCTAGAGAAAACAACGTATATGGCATTAAATCAGAGGGAACGGCTGCAAGACAAATAGATTGTCGTCAAATGTTCAGACACTGGACTTTTCTCACACTACTGACTTTGTTTCATTTGCTCCAAGTTTATGAGTTCATGTCTCAGTTTGTGATAAATGTTACATGTTCAGGTTTTACCAGTGAGATGATGCTCTGCTGACTCTATTTACAACATGCTCAGTGTTATTATGACCTGAAAATATTTATTTTATTGCCAATGAATCAGAAATTCCAGGGAAATTCATATTCCATCTTTTGTACCCTGGATAAATAACATTAAATAAAAAAAAATAAAAAAAAAGAAAGAAAGAAAATTAATTTAATTAATTTAGTAAAACTTTTCCATATTTCCAGTCTCATGCAGTACAAAGATACCAACTGCCTAAAAAGCATTTATTTGGTTAATTTTTCCTCATCCTCTTTCTATCAGAATCCTGCTGTTTTTCTGCTTTAAACAAATCTCTCTTACAGCTTTCCCCCAGAAGTACTTTCATTTGTCATAAAGTGACGCTTAACCATTCCTTATTTCTCTCTTTCATGCTGTTTTGCTGTTAATCTGATTATCAGTGGTTAATAAATGATTTCATATTTTATTTTGTCATTTCTGTAGTTACTATGGAAGAAAAATTGTTCCTTCAAACTGAACTCACTGACGTATAGAGATTGATTAAATATATTTTTATGTAAACATCAACTCACGGTATTCCCTTTTTTTTACAGTGTAAAAAATATAAAGAGTGGTGCTCCAAAAATCTAGATTTTATCCAATAAAGTTAAATAATTTTGAATATTAATATTTCATATTAATATCAAAGATATTACACAAAAGTAGTTAAACTTTAATTCTGACCTGAGGTTTTCCAGTTTGCAGTTTGGACTCTTCAGTCCATCACAGAGCTGCTTCAGTCCTGAATCCAGCAGGTCATTATTACTCAGATCCAGTTCCGTCAGACTGGAGGACTGAGAGCTGAGAACTGAAGACAGAGCTCTACAGCTCTTCTCAGAGAGGCCACACACACTTAATCTGAAGAAACAATTACAGAGAAAAAGACAAACAATATATCAGAATTAGAATCAGTTTTATTGCCATTGTCAGTGAAGGTTTCAGAAACTAGGAACTTTTCTTGATGCGATGGTGAAACATGGAACATGGAACATAGACTAGTAAGGGAAATAAATAAATAAATAAGGTCATGCAATAAAGACAGTATAACTAAACAAGTGTGTGAGTGTGAAGTGAACCACACAGTGCAAATATGGCAGAGTTGGTACTTGAGTCCAATGCTGAGTAGCTGATTGTTCATGAATCTGATACAAGGTTATTTAGTTTTTATGAGTCTGATAGCAGAGGGGAAGAAGTTGTCCATATGGCGGGAGGTTCTGGTCTGGATGGACCGCAGCCTCCTGCCTGAGGGGAGAGGGACAAACAGATCATGTCCAGGATGAGAAGTGTCAGCTGTGATCGGACCTGCACGTCCCTGAATCCTGGAGACATACAGGTCCTGGAGAGATGGGAGCCTGCACCTTCTCTACGACACACACAATGCGCTGCAGTCTGTGCCCGTCCCTGGAAGTGACTCCAGCATAACACACGGTGATGGAGGTGTCACGTATCAGGAGATTGGACTCATAAATAATCAGAAACCCAGGGATAAGTGATGGAGTTTTATTTAACAAAATGAAATTAATAGAAATGAACTCAGGAAACTTGCGGAGATCAGAAAGTCCAAAGGTATGAAGGCTGCAGCAAGCGCTTCTGCGTTTCTCCGTCAGAGAAGTAATAGAGTCCGTGATCTAGAGACAGTATCCTGTCAGCAATCCAGAGGTCAGTAAACCATATAATCCGATAACAACCAAGGCAGAATTACTAGTAAGGGAGCAGGCAGAGGCAGAAGTCCAGGTTCAGAAATACAGGGTCAACGGCGGACAGGCAGGCAGACAACTCTGAGTAATCAGGGAGCGAGCAGAGGTGAATATCCAGATACCGGAATAAAGGGTCGATGAATAGCAGGCAGGCAGACAAGGATGAGTAACACTAAGGGAGCGGGCGGCGACGAATATCCAGGTAACAGAATACAGGATTGGCAACAGGTAGGCTGGCAGACTAGGCTGAGTTTTCAGGGAGCGGGCAGAGACGAAAAGTCCAGGTGCAGGAATAAAGGGTCGGCAACGGGCAGGCAGACAGACAGGTAATACTGGGAAACAGACTGGGAACAGAGGCTGGATACGTGCAGGGTGAAACCGAGACGATCTGGCAGGGGTGAGTTGTCACTGGCAGGTGAATAAAGGGCTTGGCACAGGTGGAGCGCATCAGCAATCAGTGAGTGTGGAGAGGAGGTGCATTCAGGACAGCTGGAAAAACAGGGCGCCGTACCACGGAGCATGACAGGAGGAGGTGGGGATGGAATCGATGATGGCCGTGTATAAATGCACCAACATCTTGGCGAGCAGCTTGATTTTCCTTAGCTCCCTCAGGAAGAACATCCTCTGCTGGGCTGTTTAGATGAGGGAGCAGATGGTTGGCTCCCGTTTGATGTCCTGGGTGATGGTCCAGGCTGTTGTGGCTGCGCCAGGTCACCAACCGGTCTACCTTCTTTCTGTAAGCAGACTCATCATTGTCTGAGATGAGCCCGATGAGTGTGGGGTCATCTGCAAACTGGATGACTTTTATGGACTGATGGCTGGAGGTGCAGCTGTTGGTATACAGGAAGAGCAAGGGGGAAGGTACACAGCCCTGAGGGGATCCGGTGCTGATAGTGAGTGTCCGAGACAGTCATAAAAACTTAAGCAGTCCTGATCTTGGATGAAATGTCAGGCTTGTTATTATGTCCACATGGTGAATTTAAATTCAGTTTAGTTTAATTGGCTTGCTCAGAAAACCAACAGATTGCATCAGACAATTTTTTTTTATTCAGTCCCCCATCCTGAGCATCGATGGAGCAGCAAACAGGAGAAACAAAACAAAAAAATCCCTTTTCACTGTAAGAAAAAACATCCAGCAGAGCCAGGCTCAGGAAGGGCAGTCATTGAAAATAAAGAGCAAGGAAGTGAAGTGCACAATGCATGATGCAACGCCCCCCCACCTGGCTAAGCCTAGCAGTATAACTAAAGGTATGGTTGTCACAACCAAAATCAACTCTAGCTTGGCGCAGACACACACACGGTTGTAAAAAATTTAAAACTTAATGTCTGAAAAATTGAGCTTTCAACCTTTACTGGTCTCTGATCAGCACTAGATTTATACACAATCAACTATATGTGTACTTACAGAGCTTTGCTGGAGGCTTTGACAACTAGCAGCAGCCGCAGAAGAGCCTCTTCTGAAGACAAATATTTCTTCAGGTCAAACACCTCCAGGTCTTCTGATGACAGTAAGATGAAGACCAGAGCTGACCACTGAGCAGGAGACATTTTTTCTGTGGAGAGACGTCCTGATCTCAGGAACTGTTGAATCTCCGCCACTAGAGAACGATCATTCAGTTCATTCAGACAGTGGAACAGATTGATGCTTCTCTCTGTAGACAGACTCTCACTGATCTTCTTCTTGATGTACTGGACTGTTTCCTGATTGGTCTGTGAGCTACTTCCTGTGTCTGTCATCAGGCCTCGTAGGAGACTCTGATTAGTCTGCATTGAGAGACCCAGAAGAAAACGGAGAAACAAGTCCAGGTGTCCATTTGGACTCTGTAAGGCCTTGTACACAGCCCACTGATCTACACATTGTAGATTAAGTATTTGAGGAATCTTGGATGTTTCTCTTTCCCCCATCAGGTTGACACCAGAGTTGATGAAGGTCAGACGGACATGAAGAGCAGCCAGAAACTCCTGAACAGTTAGATGGACGAAGCTGAACACCTTCTCCTGGTACAGTCCTCTCTCCTCTATGAAGATCTGTGTGAACACTCCTGAGTAAACTGAGGCCACCAGGAAGTGGATGTACATCTCAGTCAGGGTCTTGGGCAGCTCTCCTCCCTCTCTGGTTTCCAGCACATCCTCCAGAACTGTAGCAGTGATCCAGCAGAAGACTGGAATGTGGCACATGATGTGGAGGCTTCGTGATGACTTGATGTGGGAGATGATCCTGTTGGATTTCTTCTTATCTCTGAACCTCTTCCTGAAGTACTCCTCCTTCTGTGGGTTAGTGAACCCTCTGACCTCTGTTACCATGCCAACACAGTCAGGAGGGATCTGATTGGCTGCTGCAGGTCGTGTGGTTATCCAGAGGCGAGCAGAGGGAAGCAGGTTCCCCCTGATGAGGTTAGTCAGCAGCACATCCACAGAGGTGGACTCTGTAACATCAGTCAGGGTGTCATTGTTGTGGAAGTCCAGAGGAAGTCGACTCTCATCCAGACCATCAAAGATGAAGACAACCTGGAAATCTTCAAAGCTGCAGATTCCTGCTTCTTTGGTTTCAGTAAAGAAGTGATGGACAAGTTCCACCAAGCTGAACTTTTTCTCTTTCAGCACATTCAGCTCTCTGAAAGTCAGTGGAAATGTCAGCTGGATGTCCTGGTTGGCTTTGTCTTCAGCCCAGTCCAGAGTGAACTTCTGTGTTAAGACAGTTTTCCCAATGCCAGCCACTCCCTTTGTCATCACTGTTCTGATTGGTTCATCTCTTCCAGGTGGGAGTTTAAAGATCTCTTCTTGTGTGATGATTGTTTCTGATCTGTCTGGTTTCCTGGATGCTGTTTCAATCTGTCTGACCTCATGTTCATCATTGACCTCTGCAGTCCCTCCCTCTGTGATGTAGAGCTCTGTGTAGATCTGGTTCAGAAGGGTTGGGTTTCCTGCTTTAGAAATCCCCTCAAACACACACTGGAACTTCTTCTTCAGACCAGATTTTAGTTTACGTCCACAAACTACAGAAAAAAAGTTCTGAATGAAAAGAAGAAATAACATCAGTAAATAAACATTTCATACTGCTCAACAACTATCTGAATGTTATTCTATGTTCTTAGACATCAGTAAACGTGTCATTCATCCAGCAGCTTCAATCTTTAGAAAGTTCCTCTTCCTGCTTCATCCTCCTCAGGAAGTCCACTGTGATCTTCACAAATGCCTCTCTGCTGCTCTTCTGCTCCTCACCCTCACCCTCCAACACTGAGCAATCTGGGAAATCTGGACTAAGAAGCTTCTGGATCTTCTTCAGCTCGTTCTTCACAAAAATGATAATGTTGTCCTCCAGCAGCTGGAAGAGAAACGATATGAAGGAAACAATCAGACTGAAATCATGGAGCCAAACATCAGATTCATGTTGGACACACTGACAAGCCACTGGTCTACAAAGGTCAGCATGGAGATGATGTGGACAGAAGAGATGGAAAAGTAGTTGTTGTAGATGTACAGACCATAAATATGGAGTCCAGCTGTGTTTGATGCTGCTGGTCAGACTGACCACTGGGAAGCTCTGAGCTCTGCTGGTCCACTCTGTGGAGGAATCAGGAAGAATCTATGGGCTCGATATAAAATCATAAAGATTGTGCAGATGTAAATGAATGTTTGCAAATCATTTCAGAGTTTGTACTTGTAAATAAAGTTTGTCATCCTGCACTAAAAAAAACCTGACCGAAAAATTCCCAAAAGTTTGCGAACATGCAGAAGAGAATCTGCATGGTTGTAAAAAGAATTTGTATTTGTGGAAAATAACAGAAGTTCTTTTGCAAACATCCTGTCCACAGAAGCAAACTTTTAAGTTGCGGTTGTGAATTTTGTCCGTGTCTATCTGATTGGATGGTGACTAATCAAACTGTCCAATCAGAGCAGACAGCTTCCCATCCTTCTGCACCACTGCGAGCTCTTAAAGGGGAGAAGATGATCGTTCCCTGGTCCTGTTGCGATGACGCACATACAGTACTCTCTCTCCCTACTAGTAGTATGCTAGTTGTTTAGGAGGGGAGGACTGGGCGCTAAGTCAGATGTATGAATAGCAGGCACCAAGATGCTATGTCGGTCAGGACATATGGACTGAAGACAAAGAGGTCAGGGATTGTCTTTCACAGGCTTCAGTGGCCAGGCACTTTATTATGCCAACTCAGTGTTGTAACAGTTTTTCTCGTCACTCACTGAACACTCGGAGAGGCAAACAAAGGCACACTTGAACGAAAAAAGACCCAATGTTTAATTAACTATAAGGAGGGTCGTCAGCAGGAATGTGAACACCGTCTGTCAGCGGCGCTGCATGTTCTTGCTGCACGCTCTAATCAAGTAATAAGCTGCTGAACATTACATCACTTCCTACCAGCGGCAGGAAGGAAACGGACAACGTCCTTCAACAATAACAGCCTTTTATACACTAGTGTTGAGCTGCTTTAACACTATAATCAAAATCAAAGCGAACATGATTCTTATTATGTGGTAGCTGAAAAGAAAAGAAGCAGGAGCTGGAGTTTGTTTAACTTCCAGTAGACATAAATGTGTCACATCCACTCCCTGTCCAATCAGAACAGAACCTTTGCAACCTCGAGATCTTAAGCTGAAATGAATAAAGGAGATTGAATATGTTTTCAATGTAAATCTCAATTCGGAATTACTATTTCCATGTAAACACAAAGGAGAATACTTTAATTAATTTAATTTATTAATCCAAATGAAAAGAGATCATGTAACCGTGATCATTTATTACTGCGTGGGTTTAGGAACACTTCAGAAAACAATTATCGGTTCACACAGTTGGTCTAACCACCACATCTAAAAGTGCAAGTTAAAACGCTACCATGCAAAGTAAAAGCCATATATCAATAACACCCAGAAACAGATCGGCAGGCTGATGCTGAACTTTGTTGTCTGTCTGATGCTGTTGCTCTCTATCTGTTCTATCTTCTTCTCTCCCCTCATTTTATCTTTTGTTCACTCTCTTTTCTTTTGCCTATAAATTTTACTTTTAGTCCATTAGACTGTCCTTAGATTCATTTGCTCAAAAGAAGAACTGTTCATTTATTTGTTTAGATTATTCTTGTGTCACTTTTTCTGTTTTAATAGCAAGACTTTTTTAGTAAAGAATGTATAAACTAGCCACAGACCTGCAGAAATCTTCAACTACACCTTTGGTCTTTACAGCCAGAAGACGGCCTCTATAGTCAGTACCATTCTTACAAACACAGTCACTCTAAACGGACACACAACGTGGCTCAGGTCCAGTTCTAGGTTTAAGTTTCTGATGGATCCTGACAGAGAACAACTTGTTTGATTCAGACTAATGTATTCAGTGTTTAAGCCTTTCTGTGAGTGTGGCTGCTGTGGAACAATGTCAGAGCTCCACTTTGTGGCAGCAGCAACACTCTGCAGACAGAAATCAGCAGGTTCATGAAACTGGAAGCTGGATGAAAACTGGAAGACTTCTCCTCTGAAAGGAGGAGGATCAGTTACACACTGACCCTGAAAACATGCAGCTTTGAAACTGACTAATTTTGACCAGAACTAAATACAAATTAAGTTTGAGTGCTATGATCAAAAAGCAGGAGTTTGTACTTTTGATTTTTTGAGAATGTAGGAAATTCACATTATTTAACGGTTTACATATGAATCATGCAGCCAGCAGAGATTCACTGCTTAATACTCAAATCAAAGCTTCGACTTTTACCTTTTAATATTGACATACAACTTACTTTCCATCGGGTCCACGCCTTCGTTTCAAGTCTTTCAAATGCTCATTTGATTGGTCACTCATCAAGGACACACTGCTGGATTCAGCTCCAGGACCTGGGTCAGGTTCTAGTCTCTGATGGATCCTAATAAACAAGCAGATATTTTATTAAAGCTCAGTGTTCAGCAAATATTTCCTGATGAAAACACATCATCAGAAAATCTGCTGAAGTTTAAAAGAGATGTTTTCAGGGGAGTTGTCAAAGAGACCAGATGGATCCAGAAAGTGGTCCAAATCTGGCTCGGCCTGCTGCTGGAAAATTGATTTACCATTGATTTATTACACATTGATTTACAAGCTGGAAATCTGGACCTCGCGATCCTGAAAAACGGGATTTCGGATCAGAGTGATCCAATCCTATTTTGCCTTGAAGCTCCAGGGTAAAAGTTAGTCGGATTATGTGATCCACCATCCCAAAAAATGGGATTCCTAGATCTGGATAGCTTTTATCCGGATTAAAGTTTTTGAATAACCGGTCCCATGTTCTCTCCAACATGAAAACTAACAGGGTTTCTGTTCTGGAGCCAAACTTCACCCTGATGTTCACAATGGGGCTGAAACATAAGAACAGTTCAGCTGAGGCCAACATGATCTGGAAATACTGTTTTTCCTCTTTGACTGGCATCAGAACCAGTTTGAAGTCGGTCCAGAAGAAGTTTTATGGACTTGCTGTGTTTCTTCTCAACTACGGAGACAGAAACCTCTTGATTATTCTCAGGTTACAGAGACTGATCTGACCTTTCTGTTTGAACGTAAACTTCATGAAACCCACTTTGGCCAGTCTAAATTAAATTAAATTAAATTAAATTAAATTGGTTTGCCTATTGGTGAATGGGAAAGGGAATATATATCCTGGCACTGCCATCACTACACAATATCATAATGTGCCATAAATCTGTTGGCTGCGTGCTTACTTTAGCATGTATGGTGTAATTTACATACAAAATGCCTGAATAAAATGCAGCCAAATAAGGAGCTAAATTTAAGCCTGGAATAAAAGGCAAAATGTGGCAGTGGTAGAATGGTGTAAAGCTTGAAACTGGCCACAAGAAAAATAAAGTTTAAAAAATCTACTAAGCTTCATCTTGAGGCAGATTGTTTCAAATGAGATGAAATTCTGATTGGCTGGTAACTACAGGAATCTACCAGCCACACTGGCTAGTGATAAAAAAGCAAATTCTCAGAAACCTGGTTACAACATTAACACACAGCTCACCTCTTTGCAGCTGAACGTTGGTCTGATTTGAAATGAATGATTAAATGCTTTGAGTTGTCACTCTTAAGGGACACACAGCTGGGTTCAGGTTTTGGTTCTGATTCAAGTCCAAATCCAGGTCTAGGTCCAGGTCCAGGTTGATTCCTGTGAATACAGATGTTTGGTAATGTCAGTATTGAGCTCTGACATGAAAAGAGGTATGGACATTAAAAGATGTTAATCTCACCTCTGAGCTTTGCTCTGGCTCTCATGAGGGACTCCCTCCTCTCTGTCCTCATACTGATCCATGCAGCTAAAGGAACAATGTGGGGTTGTGTTGCTCTTCTAACAGAAGCCCAATCCTTGCAAGCTATACTTCGTTGTAAAAGGTGACTAATCAGGCTTTTCAATGATGTATAAAACAACACCAACTGGTATCATTAAAAGGGAGAAATAATTAACCAAACACATTCCCTTACTACTGTGATAAGTTTATGTTTTTAGACTAGTGAAGATGCCCCCCCATCCCCCATATGCCCTATACTCAAATGTGTGTCTCTCTCTACAAGCGCTATTTAGGGGGGTTGAGGGGGGGGCAACTCCGGTTTTCTAACATTTCATCCTACCTATTCATTCCTGCTACCAATGCCTTCTGCACATGCGCACATGTTTATGTGTCATGTTAGGTTTCTTAATAGAGTCATCAGTCAAGTAATTAGAAATAATAAATAAATAAACACACACAGTTGATCATTGTAAAGTAAACACCGCAAATTCAGGAAGAATTAGAATTCCATTCAGCTTAAACAACGTGAATACACAAGTCGATGCAAAGTTTCCGATTCGCTGAATTTGTAGCAACCTAGACCACATTAGACCAGGTCCTGATATATAAAAAAAAACACTTAAGACTCTTCAACCCTGAACTGAAACATCAAACAACATTAAAACACCGTTTCTTATTTGTGAAACCTTTATTCTATTTGTGAAAATGCACATTAGGGTCATCTTATGACATTTGTTAGACATTAGGTGAATCGGAATCTATCCATCGGAAGCGAAATTCAGCGTCGTAACACAACGTGGTAGATGCTTGTCTCAACTTTACAGTCCTGGTTTTGGTTCTGAGTTTTTCACCCTGATTTCCACCAGAACTGACCTACTGACAGTTGACACTAACGGGACAAGCATTAAATACCACTTAAATTACCTTCAGATGGAGGATTTTTACACGACGTTCCGCTGCACCAGAAGGGAGAGTAAAATTTGAACAGACGCACCCAGCAGTGATGCGTTTGGGACCAAGTCGGAAATCCAAAATTTCACAAACTTTTTTTTTTTTTTTTTTTTTTTGTATTGAAATTGCTCATAGTAGTAAGATGCATAAATGAAAAACATATGAACAAGTAACATATGCCAGGGAATCAGACAGTGAAGATTGTTAGTTATTTCTAATAAATTGTCATGATTCACGGTTTATGTTTCTTGTTTTACTTGTGTTCTTTCTTTTTCTGGGCATGTTTTTGATTTATGTTCTTGGTTTTTGGCGTTTAGTATTATGATCTGTGTTTTTTGGTTTCTGCTCATTAGTTCACTTGGTCTGATTTGTCCATTCGCCTCCCCATGTGGCTCGTTACCCCTACAGTGTATTTAAGCCATTGGTTTCACTTTCCCCCTTGCTTTCTGTTGCTTCTGTTGCTTTTCTGTGGTTAATGCTTTCCGCTTGCCACGTCAGTTTCTGTTAGATGTCATGCCAGAGTTTTTGCTAACATTGTCGTTTTGTTCCTGGTAAATTTTCTTAATTAAAACCTTTTTACCAGCACTGGTCTGTCCAATACCTTGTCTGCATGCATTTGGGTCCTCACATCCATGGCTTTGTGACATAAACGTTATAAAACAAACAGTTCAGTGGTTTAGACAGCTTTCTGGTTTTTAGAATGTTGAATTATCAGAAAGCTTAAATCTATTATATGTAAAAATTATACCATTAATCAATTAAACTTACAGCTACCTATCAGGTTAGCAGAATTAATGAATCTCGACGCCCCAAAGTTATTATTAAAAACATATTGACTATTATCTAAACTAGAAGTCTGTCTTTTTTCCAACTTCAAAATGGGAGGCTGACTTATCCAGTAACTTTAATCAAGATAAATGGTCACAAATATGTTTAAACACCTTTGAAAGGACTAAAAATTCAAATATGCAACTAATACAATTCAAAATTCTGCATAGAACTCATTATACAGGACAAAGAATGTTCAGGATGGGTCTGTCACAATTAAATATCTGCTCACACTGCACTGAAAACACGACTGACAACTATTTCCATGACTTGTGGTCCTGCACACCCGTTCACAGGTTCTGGCTCCAGGCTTGTGAATATAAGTCAACGTGGTTTAAATGTAAATTTCCTGCAAACCCCACACTGTGTCTACTAGGTAGGGCTGGGAGATATGGCCTAAAAATAAAACCTTAGATTTTTTATAACCAAATCTGATTTCCGATTTTAATAGATTTTTTTCTTTTATTTATTTGTTTATATAGATGAATGCCAACAAAAATAAAGCATATAATGTCATAGCTTTTCCATCATATGAATGAATGAATGAATGAAAAATACTTTATTAATCCCAAAGGGAAATTCAATATTGTAGTAGTAGTAATTTTAGTAAAACATGACATTAATTAATTAAGGGCTTTGTTCTTCAGCCTGATAGCTGCTGGAAGGAAGGATCTTCTGTATCTCTCTGTCTTGCATCGGACTTGAACAAGCCTCCCACTGAACACACTCTGTTGTTTCGTCACGGCGTTGTGTAGAGGGTGTGAAGGATCTTCCATTATCTTCGTCAGCTTGTACAGAGTTCTTTTTTTTTGATGATCAACTCCAGCGGCTCCAGAGTTACTCCAAGCACAGAACCGGCTTTCTTGATCAGTTTGTTAATTCTTTTCAAGTCTCTGGTTCTGATGCCGCTGCCCCAGCAGATTGCTGCAAAGCTGATAAAAGTTAACTAGCGATCTCACGTTTCCCATAACAACCGTTGGAAGAAACGGTTTGAATCGCCACCGTTTTTCTCTCTGCCTCGCTCCTGCCCTGCATCCTCTTCTCTTTCTTTTCAACTCAGTTGGGATTTGAAGTGTTGTTTCACTGATAATCTTGAGTTTGGAGAGTTTTATCAGTTGATCCCGATGGTAAACAAGTCTCGTTGCCATGGAGACTCACAATAACAAGTCTTGCAAAAAAGAAAAATATTCAGAAAAATCTCCCGTATAGCACAGCCTCTGACCAGCGCGAAAAAATCCACCCGAACAGACACAGATCGACAGCCGATGTCCCAAAAAGACGGCTATATTGCAAAAAATCACAAGTTAAAAACAGAGCTACTACAATTGCTGCTGCCACCTAGCGGCGCATTCTAGAATGAAATATATATATATATACATAAATATAAATGACTTCTTACATAGAAATATGCGACACAACTGCATCCGTGATTTCTTTCCATCTGAATCCTTATCATACAGGATCCACTGCAGAAATAATTCCCCTGATGAAGGTTGTCTCTTAACTTGAGTTTGTGGGCTAAAGTTGACTTCTGCATCTCATAGAGAGCAACATTTCTCACTGCAGATATATGCACAGCTAAATCCCAGGCGTGAGTGAAGGGTCACTTCACTGAAAATCTGTCAGACAAACACCATTCTGGTGTGGAGGGAGGGCCAAGTCTGCTGCTAACTAACTATGGAAAAAATTCCAGATTTTCATAAAAATAAATCTCCAGAAATGGAAAATTCAATTTATCGATTTTATTGATTAATCGCCCAGCCCTACTACTAGGTGACTTGGGTGACATTAATATGGCAATTAACTCTGCACACATGATACACACGGCATTATGCATTGCAAAGAAAACTATCCTTGTGAACTGGAAAACCAAAAATAATCTGTGTATTCAGCAGTTCAGAAATCTCTGAGTAGGCCACATCAGTACTGAGACAATGTCTGTCTCCTCAAAGAACCAGTAAGCTGAATTTCATTCCCTCTGGTCCCCTGTGATTAGCTCCATCACTTAGTGTAGGTGGAGGACTGTGACTTTGTTGCTTTGGGGGCTGGAAAATGGTGGGGAGTGACTAGTGGTTGCGGGTTCTTGGTGGTTTCCCAAGGTGTGGGACTGGGCTGCTCTGTGGTGGGGTCCAGCCCTGTCGGGGGGCTGTGGGGGCCTGCGGTTGGGGTCGCCTTATGGCGGGGGTTGAGGCCACTGGTGGTGCTTGATTCGGTTTGCGTCGGCCCTCGGATAGGTAGCCAGGCTATTATGAGGGGGGCTGGGTGGGGATTATGGGCTCTAGTGCCTAGGAGTGGCTCCCCCTTTTGGGGTGGTGGGGTCCGTATGTCCCGGGGGTCTAGGCCTGCCCAGATGTGCTGCCATGGTGTGGGTTGGTGCATGCCCCAGTGTCTGGTTGCTGCCCTGGGACCCAAGGGTTTGAAGGGGGGCTGAGTGGGGTTTGGGGGATTGGTAGGGGGAGATCCAGGGGTGTGAGACCGGGCCGTTTGTATGTTGTGTGTGTGTATGTGTTTATGCTGTGGATGGTGTGTGTGTTTGTGTATGTGTGTGTGTGTGAGTGTGTGCATGCATGTGCTAGTATGAGTGTGCAAGATCATGGGTGAATAGGTGGGGTGGGGAGGGACCACATGAACCTGTGGGGGAGGCCTGGGTGGGCCTGGGGATGGGGCGCATTGGATCTGGGCTCACCCACTATTCTCCTCCCACTCCTCTCCTTCCCCCCTGGGTGTGTGGTGGGTGGGTGCTTTCTGGGGTCGGTGGCGGCTTGTTGGCTGTGATCGCTGATGAGGAGAGGATGTTGCTTAAGTTGAGGACAGTATGGGACACCTGACACCTGCTTTGTGACATGCTGCTCAGTCAGGAGCACATTCAGCAGACTTATCCTGTCATGATGTAAAACCAAACAATGTGTGGCCACCAAGCTGCCAAAGTCCTCAATCTGACACTCCTACAACATTTCATTTGGCATAAAATAGTCCTGTTTCAGGGGAAATCAAATATTTTCATACAGAATATACAAAATATTTTGTATAAAAGATTCTCTTTTTTATTATTATATGTTTGTCATGTTTCTGTTTCTATTTGCGTGTTTGTATTATAAGGAATTAATTTAATTATGTATTTGTACTTCTAAAGGAGCACAGTGAAGAAATCATGACTGGATCATGACTAACCCAGATAACAGAACAACCTGTATCAACATGCCTGTCTGAAATATTTCAGGTTGGGTAATCTGTTTTTGAAATGCCTGTAGGTGAGCAATGGAAAATCTTTGTCAGGAAGCGTTTGCAGCGCTTTTGCATTCATGCTAACAGATCCACTGTTTGCTTTAATACTATGCAGATAATAATTTGTAGATATGAGAAAAGCCTATTAAAGTTTTAAACAAAATAAATAAAATAAGATTAATGTTTTAAAAGCAGGATATTGGTTTTGTTGCTCTTAATTTCTCTATAATGTGACAAGTTAATGATTATTTTGCATTTAAGTGTTCAAACTTAATGGCAGCATCACTGTTCACAGTTCACTAGAAACTGCTTAAAAAATCTTAATTATCTCCTTAAAAATGAATTTGTTATTCTTTCTTCCTACTTTGTTATCTATGTTTTTCTTCTTTAATGAAAGAACGAACAAAACAATTTGATCCACAAACCCAGTAATGTGGGGATTTCTGATATATGCCAGCAAAATAATAAGCAAGGATACATCGTTGGTAAATTGCCATCTTATAGTATTTAATGATGTAGAATGAAGCTCCAAAGGAGCACAAGCCAGAGTTCTCCTCGTGCCAGTGCCAGTGGATAAATACAGACGGTTGTGTCAGCTAAGACATCCAATGTAAAACCAGATCAACATGCAAATCAGTTTATTTTCACACCCCCATCCACACTTTTTACACCCTCAGGAACAAACACACAGCCACTTTAATCACTTTAACCAAACCAAAACTAATTCAATCTTCTTCTTTTCTTTGCACTATAATCATAAACATACATTACACTGACTGTAATTTGCCATGTTTAATAATTATTGTGTTTTATTTACCTAGTGATAGTACTTGTTTTGTTTGTTTTGTTAATTGGCTTACATTCTTATATTTCATCTCACCAAGGTTTGAGAGAACTGTAATTTTAATGCTGTTTGTCCTGTACATGCTTTAGAATTGACAATGAAGTTGATTTGATTGATGACTTGATTAACTTGATGGAGGCAGATGCTTCACTGTGGGAACACTGAACAGCCAGAGGGAAAAGCAAGTAGTGTGTATTGATGTGTAATAGCTGGGTGTCTACATCAGTGAGGACTTTACTTGGACACTTTTACCTGCTCTGTTGAGAGCATGTTGAGCAGCTGTATTACTGTTAGTAGCTGTACTGCTGTTACACACTGCCAACACCTGCAGAGAGCGCTGAAGACTGCTGGAAAACAGCTTTAAATACATTAAGAAAGGGTTAGAGTTCTTATAATCTGTATGAATTGTACATAATTCCTTTATGGCATTTTGGTTTCATTTGTTATTGTACTGTATTGTATTGTTTTTTATTCTTTATGTTCCATCAAGGGGCATTAACCAGGGGTAACACTAAGACCGGTATTGCTGTAGGAGCTGGTTCACATTAAACCAGTATAAGTTGTGCATTCCAGAGTCGAGATTTATAAAATAGCCAGAAAAAGCCAGATTAGTAGAGCTTTAAGGGTTATTTGAGGAACTCTTCACACATATGGAAAAAGTTCTTCTGATCATAGACCTTTTGCTCAATTATAAAAATGTTCTGTCTGTACAAACCTGAACCAACATGCCTGTCTTTAATATGCTGGCTCTTGCTGAAAGACAGACTGCTTGTAGGCAACCAAACAAAAATCCCTGGCGGCAGGCCTATCTGGCTGAAATGCTTTCATTTTAAATCCACCAATTAGTCCCACTGTTTTTATACTTTGGACATTCTTTTAGCTCTTCTGTAACAAATATAAGACGTGTAATTTATATTTCTTTTTTTGCACTTAATCTCACAAAAACAAACAAACAAAAGAAATATAAACAAAGAAAAAGTTTTTTTTTCCATGTTTTTCTTACTCAGGGAAAGAAAGGAAAGCCAACAGACTCAACAAACTCCTCCACAAAGTCAGCTATGTTGTTGAGGTGAAGCTACTAAATTTGCTTCTTGTTCTGAATGCAATACAAGCCTTATCAGATATATTTAACTGAGTAATCAAACACGAACACAATTATGTTGTTCAAGCTGTTTTTCTTTCTATACTGTTGTAAAACTATAATCATGGATTATATACACTGCCAACAGATTCCTGCCATTGAGCAAAATATTGCTATTTATATCTGATATTCTGATATGTAAAACTTTGTTGTAACTCAAACACCCTGCAGCACAACTGTACCACGAAATGAATTGTTCTTATAGATCACCTTTTATTCTTATGTCCTACAAATTTATTTGTTATTTGTTTTCCATTCTTTAATTCAAAATATGACCTATAATATTATTATATATAAATATGACCTCTGTTGCCACAAATGAAAAGATTAAGACAGGAAAGAATCCATTTCATATCAACTAATTTGTTAGATAAAATGTCAGGTTTCCTTACATGGACAAACATTTTCCACTGTAAATACAAAAATAAATAAATAAATACATAAATAATAAAATAAACAAATAAACAAATAAACAAACAAACAAATAAATAAATGTAGTTATCAAATTACATTTCCTGCCCATGCTGAGCATTTATGGTAAAACTGCACCCTCTTGTGGTCATCTTATCTCAATGCACCTAAAATGAACAACTGTAAAACTATCTCAGAGCTAAATGGTGCAGTAGTTGTTTATTTGTTTTAAAAAAAATGTTCAGTCTTAATTTGCACACAAACCCAACATTTAACATAAGAGAGAAAAATACTATACCCCCTTATGTAGATATTATGAATATAACGTTGTTAGTGGACCATTCTACCAAATAGGGTCAAATTCAGAGTCGGAATTTCATTAAAATTTGTATTCTAATTTATGAACACTTCTACCATATATCTAATTCACTACATCTAAGGGATACATATTTAGTAAAAGAACACTCAGTTTTTATTTAGTATTTTTAAACTATGTCTTAATAACTCAACTGTGCCAAATTTTCTTGCTACCAAAAATTCTATTTTATTTAAAATAAAAGTCTTATTTTTACTTTTGCATTTTTTTTGTTTAATCTTCCCCTGTACAAACTATTTTTCTAAAATTAATTTATAAGGTTTTCACAGCCAAATAAATTTGAGTCAATATAAAAAAAAAAAAAAAAAAAAGATTTAATAAAATCTGCATATCATCTTTCTATGTAAAATTTCTAAATTTGATTATATTGTGTTCAGAATTTTTTATAGATGAAATTAGACATACACCTAAACAATCAGAATCATGAAATGTTTGTTGGTATTAAAATATATTTTATTTTATACTAAATTACCTGTGTTTCGGTAGTGACTATTCTGTTATGGTAGTGACCAAAATTATTTGATTGAAAGGTAATATTATTGTAACTTTTCTTGTTCTTGCTGTAAATTTTAGCCAATAACATAATTCACATTAGAAATTTAATTTAAAAATATCCCATGCTTGGGATCACCATTAAAAGTTGTAATAGTATGGGGACAGGTAATGGAGACAAATCTCCCTGTTGTTATTGTTAATGGTCTAAGCAGTAGATATAATGAATGAATGAATGAATGAATGAATGAATGAATGTTACCAACCTTAACTTCAACCTCCGATATATTTTTCTCTACTTTTCCTCCCTCTTCTTTAATTTCTTGATCTTCAGCTTGCTCTTTCAGAGTCTTAACCTTGGTGTAGGCCCTGGTGTTTGCTCTGTTGTTTGATCACTCTCACTGGAGATGCTAGGTGGTGGGGAAGCCAGTAGAGATGGGATTTATGGCTCTTTGAAAGGAGCCAGATCTTGAGGAGCTGTTCCTTTCAAAGAGCCATTCAAAAGACCGGCTCGTTTTCACAATATCTTACAAAATTTCACAATATGTAAGAATGACAATCAAAATATGTACCTAAATAAAATCTACTATACAAGATAAAAAAAAATGATAGGAAAAACATCGATTAAAAAAAGCAAATTCTAGTAAATGTTTTGGATAGAACTCACAGTATTTGTTTCTGAACAACTCTCTGCCCATAAATGCTTCTCATGAATGGAGTGTGTTGGACATCAAACTTCTATGATGTCACAAATGTGATGAAGGCAGTGTGGAAAATTTGTAATATAAAAAAAATGGCTCACAGCTTTGACTCAGTTCCCATCGTTCATTTAAAAGAGCCGTTCAAAAGAATTAATTCATTCATGAACGTCACATCTCTAGAAGCCAGACAAATTTTCTCAAACTCTCCTGTATTTTCACAAATCTCCGGTGATCCTGTTGTCTTTTCCTCCTTTGTGCCCTGACCCTTCCTTTCTCTCTATCTGATAATTCATTGATGGGTTTCAGCTTTCCGTCTTTTCATTTCTGATTTCTTTCTCTTTCCTTTGTTTAAATATTCTGGGTATTTCATTGGGTCATTTCTTACTCGTTCCCTGTACGCTCTTAATCTCTCTGCCCCACTTTTTCCTTTTGTAGTAGGGTTTTCATGTTTCATTTCTCCCTAGGAAAATACTAAATAAAACAAAAATAAAAATGTTCTATGTTTGAAAACTTAAAAGTATTTTTTGGTTAAAAATAAATGACAGTAATTTATTTTGTCATTACCGAAACAATCAGGTCACAGCCGTAACTTCATTATATGTTACGGTAATGACTGTTTTGGTAGTGACAAATTCATTTCATTCTTAACAAAACTCAGCAATGCTAGGCTAAAAACCTTCCACTGTGAAGATTATAGCTGCAACATGTCAAATGCAAGCAAGTGGAGGGTCTTTTATTTGGAGCTAGAATAAATACATATATGTAGCAGTTGGCCTCTAGAGGGCTGCAGCGGCTGGAAGGGATTCATGGAGCTGAGTAGCAATCAGAAGAGACTGAAGGGTGCGACTGCTAAACCCAGCGGGCAAACTCTACTAGGAGCATTGATTCCCTGGCCCGCTGGTGAGATGAACTTTTTATTGGACAGCACTGGCTGCCATTTGTTTTAGTTGATTTTACATGGTTTGGTTTATCCTTTTTATTTCATTTTAGCATAATTCATTTAAGTGGTTTTAGCTTTTTAACACTCTGTCTCCTCCCGTCTTCTAGTGCTGCGGCTGGAGCGTCCTTCACTCACTGGTGTCGTCTGGGACTGGGAGTTCACTTAGACGGTGATTTGGTTTGTGGTACACGCAGTTTATAGCATGGTGTTTTTGTTTGGAAGTAATTGGATTGGAAGGGATAGTAGCTCACACTTAATGTTTAAGTAGAGTCCAGAGGCACCGGAAAATGATTAATAATGGTGATGGCTGCTGACACTTGTAAGGCATCCAGCAAAAATAAAGTCGTATCGTCAGCCAGACTAATGGTCATCTCTTTCTAGGCTACTGATGCCATTCAAGTGTTTCATTTTTAACAAATTCAGAAAGTAATTACATACAGAGCAGAAATACATATGAAAAGACCACCCCGCCCTGTCTGACACATCAGTCCTGAACAAGAGGAGATTCTGAATTATGTCGAACTAGCCCATCATGCAGTTCAGTGGTTCCAAACCTGGGGTCTGGGACACTCCAAGGGACATTCAGAGCCATTCTGATTAATGTCTGAATTTAATCATTTTAACAATCCATCACGATGTGGGTGTGGACAATTCTGCATCGATGCAGCCACAAAACATAATCGATTATAAAAACGTAATGTATATTCTGCTGTCACTTGCTTGTGTGGTGTGACCTAACCTGCTATAACAGTCCATGTTACGACCCGACTCAGGGGGAATGAGAGGCATAACAGAAAAGAAAGGTGGTAAAATAGGAACTATTACAATTTGTTGTTTCACATGGTGATGAAGAATCAAGCAAAAAGAAAGTAACTCACAAGTGTTGGGGTTAACAAAGCTGCTTAAAGCAAAGAAAACAATAAAACAGATATCTATAAACTCAAAACCAGGTAAACAAGTGAAACTAAAGACTGGCCTACTAAGCTATTCTACAAACAGAAAGTGAAGCAGATCTAATAGCCATGCTTATATAACACACAAAACACCATATACAATTACAAATACAAAACTATCCTAGCCCAACACATTCTAACTTTAACAACTATACTAACTATAAATACAACTGAAAGAAGCCAAAAGGGTTTTACATTTTACCAAACACAAAAGAAAACAAGACTATCAGTAAAAAAAAAAGCAAAACACAAAGTTCTAACACTGTTGGAAAAACACTATTCTTACCAAACCAATACCACCAACCAAAGCACACAGTCAAAGTCACCAAGTTCTAGCAGGCCAAGGAAAAACTGTCTGCCCAACCAATTGCTGCTGACTGAGCAGTCGCCACGGTCTTTTATTTCCTTGTGAAATAGAGCAGGAGCAGGGATTGGACCAGCAGTTATCCAATCAGGAGGGAGGAGGTGAAGGTGTGTCAGTTACAGCCAGTCCCAATCAGGCAACAGCAAATGGGTATTTGCATGCAAGACAAGACACAGGTGGCAACAATGAGTTGGCAGCCGTAACAACCCAGCATATCTGAGGCTGAATCCGTTTTGAAAGCTTCACTTTTAGAAAAACTGCCTGACCCCACAAAACATAATCAGTTTAATAGGGTAATATGTACTGCTCAAAAAAGTAAAGGGAAAAAATGACACATCCTAGATATGAATGAATGAAATATTCTTATTAAACACTTTGTTCTTTACATAGTTGTATGTGCTGACAACAAAATCACAGATGGACTCCTGAGAAATCTCCTCCCAGACCTGGACTAAAGCATCTGCCAACTCCTGGTCAGTCTGTGGTGCAATGTGGCGTTGGTGGATGGAGCGAGACATGATGTCCCAGATGTGCTCATTTGGTCTGGGGAACGGGCGGGCCGGTCCATAGCATCAATGCCTTTGTCTTGCAGGAACTGCTGACACACTCCAGCCACATGATGTCTAGCATTGTCTTGCATTAAGAGGAACCCAGGGCCAACCGCATCAGCATATGGTCTCACAAGGGGTCTGAGGATCTCATCTCGGTACCTAATGGCAGTCAGGCTACCTCTGGAGATCACATGAAGGGCTGTGTGGCCCCCAAAGAAATGCCACCACACACCATTACTGACTCACTGCCAAACTGGTCATGCTGGAGGATGTTGCAGGCAGCAGAACGTTCTCCACAGCATCTCCAGACTCTGTCACGTCTGTCACATGTGCTCAGTGTGAACCTGCTTTCATCTGTGAAGAGCACAGGGCACCAGTGGTGAATTTGCCAATCTTGGTGTTCTCTGGCAAATACCAAACATCCTACACGATGTTGGTCTGTAAGCACAACCCCCACCTGTGGACGCCAGGCACTCATACCACCCTCATGGAGTCTGTTTCTGAACATTTGAACAGACACACGCACATTTGTAACCTGCTAGAGGTCATGTTGCAGGGCTCTGGCCGTGCTCCTCCTGTTTCTCCTGCTGCTGGCTTGTTGCCCTCCTACGGCCTCTTCCAAGTCTCCTGACGTACTGGCCTGGCTCCTGGCCTCCATGCTCTGGACACAACGCTGACAGACACAGCAAACCTTCTTGCCACAGCTCGCATTGATGTGCCGTCCTGGATGAGCTGCACTACCTGAGCCACTTGTGTGGGTTGTAGAGTCCGTCTCATGCTACCACTAGAGTGAAAGCACCGCCAGCATTAAAAAGTGACCAAAACATCAGCCGGAAAGCAGGAACTGACAAGTGGTCTGTGGTCACCACCTGCAGAACCACTCCTTTATTGGGGGTGTCTTGCTAATTGCCTATAATTTCCACCTGTTGTCTTTTCCATTTGTACAACAGCATTGATTGTCAATCAGTGTTTCTTCCTAAGTGGACAGTTTGATTTCACAGAAGTGTGATTGACTTGGAGTTACATTGTGTTGTTTAAGTGTTCCCTTTATTTTTTGAACAGTGTATATATACAAACAGAGAAAAAATATATCAGTATCTCACTGGAAATACATTACACAAAAAAATGTATTAAATCCTTTATGATAGCTTAAGGTAAACGTCTGTGGAAAATACCTTTGGTTAGCATGTGTGAAGAAACTACAGGATTAAAACAACTTTGTCCATCAACAAATGTTTACCTCAACAATATTCTCTGTGTTCAGTTACAAACTGACTAGAATCTTTACAGGTAAATGTTTTCTGGCCATAAAGGAGAACATGAAAAACTTATTATTGACCTTCATATTCTGACTGAACTGACTACGGAAAGACTGAAGAGACAAAACATACTGTTTACTGCAAGAAATCTCACCACTAGAGGGCTGCTAAACCATTTTTAATAACAAAACGTCACAGTATTATAATGTTTCTTGATTTTCCAGCAATGGAACAATAAAGTTCAATGATGAAGTTTAAAAATGACGTCATTGTTTACATGTTTATGATGTTTGTCAATATCAAGACATTCAGATTGATTTCTGAAATAATTATAAATAAACAGAGTTCATAATTATCTGACTGCTTGTATTCATTGGTAAAGAAAGTATCATTGTGCAGTCATAAAGAAAACTGCGGATGCAGCACATAAGGATGAATCGTTGAATCAAACTGAATCTTTGACAAGATAGCTGAATCGAATCGTGAGACCAGTCAAGATGCACAGCCCTAATATTTATCAAACGACCTGTTGCCTGCCTTATCTCCCAGTCAGGGGCGGATCTACAGGAGGGCAAGTCGGGGCAACTACTTCCCCTACTTTATTACCTTTCGCCCTCTTCATCTCTTTACGAGCTACCCTATCATCATCGCCACTATTCTTTGGGACCCTATCTTGAAGGTCACTTCTACATCTAACAACACCACCATGGTCAAGATCATCAATAAATTACACTCAACAATATGACAATATCCACTCATTCATTCATTCCTGAAAATCCACTGTTCTACTAACCAGACTTACCTGTTGGGGATTCATTTTTTCTATAAGCTGTTGTTATTTGAGGGGCTGCAATTTCTACACCTGATAGAAAATGACACCATAACACCTCCATGATGACAGTATGTGTTGCTGTCTTCATTAGTAACAGAGTCTTTCCGAGCCTGCACGATGGTTATCTGAGCGCTCTCTAAATGTAAGCAGTCCAACTTTTGCTTTTGATTTCTTTTCTGCTCCTTTCTGTGTACAATTATATTTCTTATATACACAATTCCTTTTGCAGCCATACACCCTGAGTAATGTTTGACGGTCTAATCTCTGAATTCTACATTTCTTTTGCAGAACAGTTGGCCCTCTTCCTTCATGGTGTGTTTAAAGAGAGCATTGATAAACAAACGCTTCCTCCCACTCTTTGTCAGGGTCTCTTAACCTTATTACCAAACCCCAGAAAAGACCCACTTCTGCTTGATAATTGGCTTCCAATCTGCTTTCTCAACGACAATTTTCAAATTTTAACTAAAATCTTTGCCAAAAGAAATTATTCATGAACCCCAAAATGTTTTTATAACAAACAGACATATAGCTAATAAATGTCAGGCTTGTCCTTGACCTTACTGATCTCTGTAATGATAACAGCTTCATTTTGTTCCTGGATTTTCATAAAGCTTTTGGCACCATCAACAAAACTTCATGTTTCAAACCTTCAATAAATTTGGTTTCAGCCTTTTTTGTTCAGCCATAAAGACAAAGTATACAAATGCTTGCTGTTTGATTAAACAGCTGCATTTCCTCCTTGAGGTGGCACGTTATCTTCAAAGTGTCATAAAAAAACAGACGTGGCTTCCTGACATGAGGAGGATGTGATGTTTCGAGAGGTATTTTTCAGTTTGGTTTGCTACATACTATATGCTGAGTTTTTAGACATGAAAACATCTTTAAACACATTTTCTGTAAAACCAAGAACAAAATTTCTGCCTTCTTTCATAACCGTTAGCTTGCTTGTGTCTCCATCTCTCTCTCTCCCTTTTCTACCTTTCTCTTTCTATCATGTTTTTCTCCAAACTGTCAAAACATTAATTCTTTCTGCAACATTTTTTCAGTCCCATAATTAAAAAAAGAAATAAAGAAAATAAAAAATAAAGAAAACTTAATGCATCATTTATAATACTGCAGGATATCACTGCTGTACTGGTTTTGGAACTGATTTTGAAGTCTCTGATTTTCTAACTTGGTCCCAAACGCATCACTGTGTGTGTCTGTTCAGCAGTTTCTCTTTTCCTTGTAGCGGAACTTAATTTCTTCGTGTGAACCTCCAACTGCAGGTAATTTAAGCCATTTTTTTTATGTTTTTCCCTTCAGTATCAGCTGTCAGCAAGTCAGGTCTGGTAGAAATCAGGGTAACAAACCAGGACTGTACAGTTGGGACAAACATCCCTTTTTTTCTTTATTGTGAGCAGAATCAGAGCAGCAGGTGTTTCATGATGGAGCTCAGAGTGAATTAGTATTTTTACTCCACAATGAACATTTGTGTTTAGTTCTGATTCTTTTAAAACATTTCCATCTTCTGCTGCTTTATTAAGAAACATTTCCTCTGTTAACATGGACATAATGTCAGATATGTGTGTGTTATGTTGACTTGATGCTGAGACAGATGCAGACCACAAACACCTACTGAGCAAAATGGCATTAACAGGCTGTGTGCAGTATCAAGCTTGTAATCAGTGTCTGTCCGGATCCATCTTTTTTTGTGAAGGATAGCAAAAGTTTTGTGAAGCAACATCTAGCATACTGAACAACTGAATATGGGTGCTGAAGCCAAAAATATTTTAAAGCCATTTATGTTCTCCGAGGACAGGGCCTGGGATGACATTAAGCTTGTGATAGCAAAGTTCAATTATTACTTTTTCTCGTGGGGGAATGTGATACATGAAAGGGCGTGTTTTTACAAGCGTGTCCAGCGGCCAGGGGAGAAGGCGAAGAGTTTTATATGAGCTCTCTATGAACTGTCTGAGCATTGCAACTTTGGAACAGCCAATGATGAGCACATTGGAGACCGGACTGTGGTCGGAATCCAGGATAAAGAGCTCTCACACAAGTTATATTCAACGTCAGATCTCACTCTGGCATTCACAATACAGACTGTCAGGCAATCTGAGGGGGTCACAGTACAAGTAAGTCATCAAGGGGACACAGCGACAACAGTGCATGAGGTGCAGCACAAGAATATGAACATAAACTGGAAACCACAACACAAACAAGGCAAGTTGGTCATGAGCAGAAAAATGGGGAGAGGTTGAGAAAATTTATGGAAATGTTGCAAATTACAACACGGGAGAAGAAAACAGTGACGTGCGGTGAAGTTCATGGCTGGTGAGACACCGGTTTATAATTGCAAGAACTAAAAAGCACATCTTATTTAAATATTCATTCAACAGCATGCAACTACTGGTAATGCTTCATATCCCATCAGCATTTCTCTTTCAGTTACACTCACACACCCACTGTTACCAACTCTTCAGTGAGAAAGGTAGCTATTGGCTGTCCTAAAAGTCACCAGAAATCGCTAAATGACGTCAACATCCTCTAATGTGCATAATACCCTGGTACATATAGTTGTAATGGAGGCTGCCATGTAGAGGAATGTCATGGGAAAGGCAAAAATTGATGAAAAAACAAGATAAAAATGTTTAAAAAGGCAAAAATAATACAAATAAAACATATTCTTTTGTTAATATTTTCTTTTTTTGTAGTTTAATTTTATTAAGTGTGGGTTACTAATTAGGAGTCTGCAACATTTCCTCCACACTCTTCATTAATAGACATTAATATCTGACTGTAAGCCAGTGTGGGATCATCCAGCAGCAGCTTTGTACGTTTAATTTTCAGCCTGGTCATGAAACAGAGCTGATCATCTACTGCTCTGAATGCAGCTGGGAGCTGCTGTTGCGTGAAGCCTATTCTGAGTGCTTTTGGATGGTGGAGGGGTCTGTGCAGCACCCATTCCTCATTGAGAAGAATAAATTACGTTCATTCACGTCAGTCTACAAAAGAAGAAAAAGTCGCTAGACTTGTTGCTAGTCACCTTTTTGACTAAAACAAAAAAGTGCTAAAGAGGTCTGAAAACTTGCTAAATATAGTGACAAGGTCACTCACACACTGTGTTTCAAAATTTCAGATTGTTGAAATTTTAAGTGTCCAAGTAAAGTCCTCACTGAAGAAAATAACTGAAATATTTTAGGCAGTTTCTAGTAAATTGTGAACAGTGAGAAAAAACTTTTAAGTGTCTCGTCCATAATGCTGCAATTGGGTTTGAACACTTAAAAGAAAAATAATCATAAACTTGTCACATTATAAAGATTAAGAGCAACTAAACCAATATCCTGCTTTTGAAATATTTATATTATTTTATTTAATTTTGCTTTATACTTTAATGGGCTCTTCTCATATCTACAACATAATATCTGAAATTCTGTGCATAGCATTAAAGGAAACAGTGGATGTGTTAGAATGATAACGAAAGCGCTGCAGGCAGCCAGGCTTCCTGCCAGAGACTTTCTGTTGCTTGCCTACAGGCATTTCAATAAGAGATTACCTAACCCAAAATACTTAAGACAGGCACGTTGATACAGGTTTTTCTGTTGTCTGGGTTAGTCATGATTCAACTAGTCAGATTCAGATTCTGTTATCTTTAATTAATCCCTGGAGAAAACTTATGTCTTCATGAAAGATAGAGGCCAAAATGGTTGAATAGATGGAAGAAAAAAAATCAGCAGTCCAGTGTTTCTTAATGAAGCAAGGTTTATTAAACCCAGTTGTATCCACAAGCATTCTCTGGTTCCTTACTCCCCTCTCAAGAGCTTCCCCAACAAACTGATTATATACCCCTGTAAAAACACACCTGCTCTGATTTAGGCTAAACCATTTCCTTAAATCACCCACACCTGTAGCTCTGAAGTGCTGGGTTGGCCACTCCCAAACTCCTAGCCTGTAATATGGGTTCAAACACAGAACACTGTTAAACATGAGTATAACAGATGCCAGAAGAAATAAAGTCCAAATAATAGGGACAAGTGGTGAACTACAGGTTCACCCACTTTGTCACACTTCACTATGCTCCATGAGAAATATGAATTTGTAATTAAATGAATTACCTATAATACCAATATGCAAATCATAAGAAAACATACAAGAATAAATGGCCTAACTCTGCTGCCCTCAGGGTAGGTCCAGGTTAATCTTTGTGGTGGGGGGGCTTGGGTTTGTGTTCTGGGATCGCCACTGATAGCCCAGGTCTCTGGGCCACCCTAGTCTGCCTCTAGCGTTCATAGAGGCATGGTCACATTTGCACGATCACACTCATCTCTGCTCACTCCTGATTCGTCATACTCTGCATGTTGACACAGTCACTGAGTTTCCAGTGGGTTTATACAAGAGCTACCTTTGTTTAGGGTAATTTCCTTTTTTTTATGTGTGTGTGTCTTTGGTACTTTGGTTGTTGTCGTGATACATCTTGTTGCTGTCTCGGTTACTTTGTTTTTTTTTACAAACTCTTGATGATTGTCAGCTTGGTTTACTTGTAAAAGCTGTAAGAAATGTTTTGTGATGTTTCTGTACAGGTGTAGTAGTTGGTTGTCTGGTGTTAAGTTGGACTGAAGGGTTGTTGCTTCTATCCACTGTATCTTTGTTACCGCTTTCTTCTATTTCCTTTTTACTCCTCTCCATTAGTGTCCTTTTTGTTCTTCTGTCCCCACTAGTCAGATCCAACACGATTACATAATTTTCATAATTCCAAATAAATAAGATAAAACAATATATTTAATAAATAAAGAAATAAAAAATTAGATATAAGTCGCTTTGGATAGAAGCGTCTGCTAAATGACTGTAGAATAGAATAGAATAGAATAGAATTATCAAGAGGAGCCTTATATCCTTAAAGCTCCTCTTGGCAGAGCAAATTTGTTTGGCACAACACAGCAGCCAGACCATCATTGTCTTTGCAACAATGACAAGACAAGTTAAACAGGACAAGTTAAAAAAAATAATAATATTAATTAATAATAATAAAATAAATTAAAATTTTTATAGAGGATATTTTATGTATATTCTATATGAAAATATTTGGTTTCCACCTATTTTATGTGAAATGAAATGTTGTAGGAGTGTCAGATTGAAGAGTTTGGCAGCTTGGTGGCCACATATTGTTTTGGTTTTGCATCATGACAGGATAAGTGCTGAATGTGCTCCTGACTGAGCAACATGTCACAAAGCAGGTGTCAGGTGTCCCATACTGTCCTCAACTTAAACAACATCCTCTCTTCTGAAACCTCCATCAGAGAGCCCAGTTCCACCTCCACAACATTACTGGCTTTGTTGTTCAGTTTGTTGAGTCATTAAAAATCCTGAGCATCATCTGACACATATTAAAAGACCTAATTGCCTCGGAAAATAAAACAATTCATTCCCTTTTTTGTAGAGCACATTATCTTTCATCAATCTTACACTGCTGAATGAAATGATGAACTTTTTACAAGACTCTGTAAGTCTCTTGTAAGGTAGGGATGAACTGTAAATTATTTTCACTGTTTATGTCATACATCCACAAATACTGAGTTTTATGTTCTAAACTTAGAACCCAGCTGTTTTCCATCAAAACAGGCTTAGAGCGGAAAGATAGGGAAAATTAATATTTTGAACCAAAGTAAAATAAGAAAAGGTTTCTGGTAAAGAAAGCTTAGTAAGATCTATGATCAACATTGTAGCTTCAGAATAGAGGGTCTAGATTTTAAAACACAATAGTAGTTTTATTTCTAACCCTAAACAAGTGATCCTTATTGCCTAAACCCAATCAAAAGTTTACACTTTTGGACAAGTTTACATAAAGTGTGTTGGTTTAAGATTAGCATCACTTAGCATCTGCAATGAAACATGCAAAGTTTCCACTGGCTGATCGCGTTAGATCCAGACGGCAGATATTAATGCCTATTAACCCCTTAAGCCCGACAGACCCACCGGTGGGTCCAACAGGTGTAAACACAAGTTCATGTGTGTAAGAAAGTTTCTTTAGTGATGTTAGGATATTTTATTTATAATGTGTCTTAAAGAAGAATACCTAATGCCACTAAATCAACTCTCCAAGTGCATTTAGTCAACAAAGTATTTTGTTTGATAACAACTTTAAAATACGTATGCCACAAACAACAGCGCCACCACAACCAATAACACCCGAAACAAAATGCAACACAACGCGTGATCCGTTCACTTCACCCAAACATATTGGGTATCATATTAAACTAGAAAAGCGGCACTTTCATATGATACCAAGCATAAAAAGATATTCGCCAAGCACCTCACGTCAGTCTAAAACAAACACAAAGCTAACCTTCGCCATCACAGCAGCCTTATCAGATA